>NC_138858.1:93991954-94709454 GCF_965183815.1 Platalea leucorodia | reverse complement strand
CTAACCCTAACCCTAACCCTAACCCTAACCCTAACCCTAACCCTAACCCTAACCCTAACCCTAACCCTAACCCTAACCCTAACCCTAACCCTAACCCTAACCCTAACCCTAACCCTAACCCTAACCCTAACCCTAACCCTAACCCTAACCCTAACCCTAACCCTAACCCTAACCCTAACCCTAACCCTAACCCTAACCCTAACCCTAACCCTAACCCTAACCCTAACCCTAACCCTAACCCTAACCCTAACCCTAACCCTAACCCTAACCCTAACCCTAACCCTAACCCTAACCCTAACCCTAACCCTAACCCTAACCCTAACCCTAACCCTAACCCTAACCCTAACCCTAACCCTAACCCTAACCCTAACCCCTAACCCTAACCCCTAACCCTAACCCTAACCCTAACCCTAACCCTAACCCTAACCCTAACCCTAACCCTAACCCTAACCCTAACCCTAACCCTAACCCTAACCCTAACCCTAACCCTAACCCTAACCCTAACCCTAACCCTAACCCTAACCCTAACCCTAACCCTAACCCTAACCCTAACCCTAACCCTAACCCTAACCCTAACCCTAACCCTAACCCTAACCCTAACCCTAACCCTAACCCTAACCCTAACCCTAACCCTAACCCTAACCCTAACCCTAACCCTAACCCTAACCCTAACCCTAACCCTAACCCTAACCCTAACCCTAACCCTAACCCTAACCCTAACCCTAACCCTAACCCTAACCCTAACCCTAACCCTAACCCTAACCCTAACCCTAACCCTAACCCTAACCCTAACCCTAACCCTAACCCTAACCCTAACCCTAACCCTAACCCTAACCCCTAACCCTAACCCCTAACCCTAACCCCTAACCCTAACCCCTAACCCCTAACCCCTAACCCCTAACCCCTAACCCTAACCCTAACCCTAACCCTAACCCTAACCCTAACCCTAACCCTAACCCTAACCCTAACCCTAACCCTAACCCTAACCCTAACCCTAACCCTAACCCTAACCCTAAGAGGCCCTAACCCTAAGAGGCCCTAACCCTAACCCTAACCCTAAGAGGCCCTAACCCTAACCCTAACCCTAACCCTAAGAGGCCCTAACCCTAACCCTAACCCTAACCCTAACCCCTAACCCTAACCCTAACCCCAACCCTAACCCCTAACCCCAAACCCTAAACCCAAACCCTAAACCCTAACCCCCTAAACCCTAACCCCCTAACCCCCTAACCCCAATGACCCTGACCCTAACGACCCTGACCCTAACCCTAGGCCCTAATCCTAAGGCCCTAACCCTAACCCCAATCCCTAACCCTGACCCTAACCCCTGACCCCTAAGCCCTGATCCTAACCCCAAACTCTGACCCCTGACCCTGTTAACCCTGACCCTAATGACCCTGATCCTAATGGCCCTAACCCTGGCACTAATGGCCCTAACCCCAACCTTTACTCCTGAACCCCCACCCCTGACCCTTACCCTGGACCCCTGTAACCCTAACCCCTTGACCCTGACTGCTAATCTACACTGTAACCCTAACATGCTGAGCTTTTGAGCTGTTGACCCCTGAGCTCTTGTCCTTAGCAGTGAGTGGTGAATAAAAATTTTTGTAACTAATTTGCATTATTAAGTAATTTATTTGTAGAGTGAGATGTAAGTTATGACTCCACCTGGGAAGAAGTAATGGTTATAATAGTGTGTGTTACTGTTGTAATCATTGCTTTCTCCCAGGTGGATAGGTCATGGGTGGGGCTTGATGTATTAGTACTGAATAAAGAAAAAATTAAAAATAATAAAACCGGTGCAGCAGTAGAAAGCAGTTCCTGCCCTGGGAGTAAATTTTTTTTATTTTTTATTTTTTTTTTTTTCTTTACTCCCAGGGAGTATACTGTTTTCTACTGCTGCTTTTTTTATTTTAAATTAATGACTTGTAATTACTACTAAAAATTTGCAATGCTAAGAAAAAGACAACCACACACACCCCAAAACAGAAACTCAAAGACAGACATTAAGCAAAGAGAGAGTCCTACACCCAGAAACAAGTATTTAGAAAGACACATTCACAGCCAAAACAAAAAGACCAGCACCAGAGGAGAAACACACCAACCAACCAACGGACCAGCGCCAGAAGAGAAACAAACAAACCAACACCAGAGGAGAAACACACCAACCAAAAGACCAGCACCAGAGGAGAAACAAAACAAACCGACACAGACCAGCGCCAGAGGAGAAACAAACAAACCAAAGACCCGCACCAGAGGAGAAACAAAGACAGACACCGGAGACCAAAACCAACCACCCAACTTTATTACAACAATTTTTACAATTTTAATACAGATACAAGACACAAAACCTACAAAACTCAGACTATCTTCAACCGTGTTCCAGCTTCACATACAGACATAGGATATGAAACAGATCAAATTACACCTTTAGACATGGTTATCATAAATAGATACATAGGACACAAAACCAACCTACCGACGCTTTGAAAATGATTGCAATCAAAGTTAATGCACAGATGTAGGATACTAAACCTTGAGTACATCCGGTTGTCAGGTTTGTGTACAGACATAGCATTTAAAGTTTTCTTGGGTCGGTTTTATGACAACTGTTTTCAAAGTTTACATATAGACATCGCATACCAAACAGATCCAAGTACCCCTCTCGTGCATCCCGTTCCAGTTTCCATACAGACATAGGATACAAAACCTCTTGAACGACAGCTTCGCGACAACCGCTTTCAAAGTTTAGAGACACAGAATACAAAACAGAGCAAAGTACACCGTTAGTACAACCCGTTCTACACTTAGAATACACACCTATGACGCAAAACCAGACCGACCAAAGCTTGATGACTACCATTTGTGAAGTTTTAATAGAGAGGTACAGGCAAAAAAAAAAAAAAAAAACCACAAACACACACACACACACCCCCCCACCCTTTACTGACAACTTTATTAAAACCATTTTTAACAACAACACAAGAGACAAACCAGACCCATGGAAAACCTATATTACAAGCATTTTGAAATTTTTAATGCAGACATAGGATACAAAACCAGACCCTGTAAGAAAACCTTTTAGACCCATTTCTTAATTTTTAATACAAACATAGGACGCAAAACCAAACCTAAACACCAACCTCGATTCTGACAGTTTTCAAAATTTCCATATGCACATAGGATACGAAACACACCCGACGCAAACCTCGATTACCACCGTTTTCCAAATTTCTGTATGCATGGAGGATACAAAACAGATCAAACTCAACCTTGAATACAACCATTTTCAAAGTTTCCATACAGACATAGGATACAAAACAGATCCAACACAAACCATCGCTACAAGCATTTTCAAACTTTCCATACAGACACAGGATACAAAACCAGACCCTACAAAACTCCATTGCAACCATTTTGAAAGTTACTGTACGCACATAGGATACAAAACAGATCAAACCAAACCGTAAGGATGACCTTTTCAAAAGTTGTAATACAGACATAGATATAAACCAGATCAAACTCAACCTCGACGACGACCGGATCTACGATGTTATTAGAAACTCGGAACACGGAACGCGCACGAAAACTACTTCATTACAACTTTAGAACAGGTTGTATTGAAGACGAGGGACACGCAACCGATCGATCTAAACTTTATCGCGACCGCTCGTAAAACTTCAATACAGACAGAGGATACAAAACCAACAGAACTCTATTAGGACCGTTTTCAAATTTTACATACGGACATGAAATACAAAACTGACCGACCGAAACTTGACTGCAATCATTTTCAAAGTTTAAATACAGATACGGGATACAAAAGAGATCGAACAGCACCGTACCGAAAACCGGTTTTAAACTTTTGGTACGGACTCACAACGCAAAGCTCACCCGCCAAAACATTTAGGACAACTTTATTAAAACCTTTTCATTTTATTATACCTTAGAACCCTAATTATGGCAGGATTTCCTATTACTTCTACACCAAATTGAATATATGTATAATCCAAGTGAAGGGACTGTATACGTCTAAACAATCACAGACAATATTGAGTCGGAACAAAATACAAGGGGGAAAAGGGAGACCCTCCCGCCGAGTCACGAGGTTAGGAACGGACCCCCTTGCTTTCTAAGCTCCTTCTCGGAGAGGAGCCTAGGTGTGGCTGGATCCGATCCTAGTCCCAGACTTGGTCAACAGTTTATGGCTAAGGATTATTCCGCTCTAGCGGTGCTTTCAGGGGGGTTCACAATCAAGGAAACGTCGCTAGAATTAAACTATACCTACTCCTTGATTCATTTAACACTTACAAAGGGATTACAAAGGACTTATTACAATTAGTATCATGACGCACACACGCTAGGCCTAGTCATTGCTCGCAAACTTGGCGAAATACTCACAATAACCGTATACAAATGCATCTAGTACAAACTCCCCTCGAGTTCCATGAAATACTCGCATCGAACAACGATCTCGACGGGCGAAGGCCGTCTCTCGAGGAGAGAAAGGCGGAGGAGATCTGTCCGGATCACGTTGTCCGGCCTCCGTACGCAGACCGCGAGCCTCCGAGACGCATCCCGCTCGTAGGGCGATGCTGGCGGGGCCCGCTGCTGTCCGGGAGGGCTCGAATGGTCTCGCTCTGTTCCGCTATTTATAGAGTTGAGATACGATGGAACTTAGGTGTTGGTCAATTTTCATCCCGTGGCCAAAATCCAGGTCAGTAATTGCTGCGGTTCTCCAAAAAACAATAAACCAACCCTGCTGATAAAAAAACTAAATTCCCCAACTAGAGTTCTTGATTTTCAGGTCTGAAAGGCTAAAAAAGCAAAAAATTTAAACTCCACGCAGACTCTGCAAAGGAAAAAATCCACCACGCATTCGTGATACGTTAGACACATTAAAAAAACACACCGCTCGTTCACCTACCGCAAAAATCGCACCTCGGTCTCGTCCGATCCGTTCTGCCGTCCGCACGTTGCGCCGTCGCCCTGCGTCTGCTAGGCTCCCCGGGAACGCCGTTCCCGGGGGCCTCGAAAAATCGCCCTGCCTGACAAAACCCCGGCCCGAGCCTGACCTCCGCCCAAACATAGGCGACGAACGTCACCTCTCAGAGCGACCGGGACCGGGGAAAAAAAAACCCAGCCGAGGGAGAAAAAAAAAAAATCCCCCGGCTGGGGTTTTTTTATTCTATTTTTATTTGCATAGAAAAATTACTCTCAACATGATCTACAACCTGCAATAAAATACTTCACACATATAAGGTTAGGCACATTCACAAACTACACGCTCCTTCAACCCCCGCTCACTCAAAATACAACCGTTAGTCCACCCGCCCACCTCTATGGCTCCTCCCCCGGGTTCTACACCCGTCCCTGGCACGGAAGCACCGTGCGCCTCTAAACAATGTCACAGATCTCAACCTTTCTATAGTTTTGGCTTCCTTTTCAGCAAAATGAGGAAGATTCTTCGCTACGTACCCCGATCCCGCTCCTTCATCGCTTGGATTTGTACCCTCTGGTGACACTCGCCTGGGGCTTTTCTCCAGGGATCCAAATACTGCTGGGGCATCTGCTAAACACAATCAAAGAGACTCTACAACACACCTGACAATACCTACCAGCTATCACAAAAAAAAAAAAAAACCCACATGCCCACACAACCTCCACCCAAACAGGCCACCCTAATTAAACGAGGTAAATCAAGTGACCTGGATGCTAACCTAACCCCAGATACTCCTAAAAAGCACCTCCCTCATGGCTCTGCTCATCCCCATAACACATTATTAAATGAGCACAACCTACTGTCAGGTTGTCAGTCAGACATGACCGTACAACATTTGCCTCTGCAGTCTATGCATACCAACATATTAACCGTAGACTCTTATCGCTATTCCACCTAACCCCTGACTCCACACCCAGCAGGCAGGGAAGCTCCAGGCCATACACACAGACACAAACACACACAGACACAAACACACACAGACACAAACACACACAGACACAAACACACACAGACACAAACACACACAGACACAAACACACACAGACACAAACACACACAGACACAAACACACACAGACACAAACACACACAGACACAAACACACACAGACACAAACACACACAGACACAAACACACACAGACACAAACACACACAGACACAAACACACACAGACACAAACACACACAGACACAAACACACACAGACACAAACACACACAGACACAAACACACACAGACACAAACACACACAGACACAAACACACACAGACACAAACACACACAGACACAAACACACACAGACACAAACACACACAGACACAAACACACACAGACACAAACACACACAGACACAAACACACACAGACACAAACACACACACAAACACACACACAAACACACACACACACACACTCTCTTCCCACACAATGCTACAAACAGCACACCTCAAAGACAAAAGAGAACTCTCAGCAAGAAGAACAACACCTGGATCAGTGACGCCATCCGGCAAGACGACCTTCAGGACTGTGACGGCAATCTGACGAGGCTCTACGGTAGGCCCAGAGAGACAGTGGAACATCACACCCCTGGCAAGACCTTACTCTCAAAGCTGAGAGGACATAGCCGCAACAAGCCCAGCTTCAAGACCTAACAATGTAAGGATGCATGCAAGAAAGCCCAGTCCGCAAAAACGGACGGCAAGAGACCAGAGCTGCTCGCGCAGCCGAGAAAGACGCCACGAAAGAGGACCTCCCGGAAACCTCCGAGACGCCAGACCAATCCACACCGCACGCTTGTAACACCAGAAAAAAGTGCCCGATCGGCGCTACGCCCATAGGTACAGGCATTCGAGATGCCAGGGATGATGCCCGACTCACAAAACCTGAGGCGCATGCCACCCTCCATGGGCGCAAAGGCAACAGGGAGACCTCATTAAGTCCTAAGACACAGAAGACAGACCACATAAACTACCCAACAACAGAATCAGCCTGGAACCGCCCTGCCCGGCACACCCTGGCATCGTGCTGAAGACTAACCTGCTCCCTTGACCTGCCTGGACAACGCTGGTCCCGGACATCCCTCTAACCTGCACTACACTTAAAACCCTCTTCCTGCCATGGCCAACCTTGCACCCTCCCTCCCCCAAATCCTCTCCAGCACCAGAGCCTCAACTGAGCTTGCAGACAGCCGCAACTCCGAATCCATCCTGGACAAGGAACACCACGCTCGGCCTGCTGAATTCAGCCTGCGGTCAATGGGTTCTGCTTCACCATCTGCAAACAAAACCAAAGCCATCAGCCACCATGACATCAGTCAACACAGAGCACAGTCAACACCTGCCACCTCAGACACACTGAGGTGTGCTGCTCACGAGCTCCATACCTATTATAGATCCAGACGCTACACCCTTCGTCACTTCCTCTACCTAGGATACCAAGAAACAGAAAGTGACCTGTGTGCACGCCACAAACAGCGTGCCTCAAAGAGGAGAGCGAGCTCTCGGCAAGAAGAACTGAACCAGGACAAAGACGTTGTCCGGCAAGAAGACCTGCGAGACCGTGACGGCGATGGGATGAGGTTCTACAGAACCCCAGAAGAAGAGTGAAACGTGTCAGCCCCTGACAAAGAAGTTACTCTCAAAACTGATTGGACGTAGGCACAACAAGCCTGCCTTCAAGACCTAACAATGTAAGGACGCAGGCAAGAAAGCCCAGACCGCAAAAATGGATGGCAAGAGACCAGAGCCGCTGACGCACCCGAGAATGACGCCGCAAAAAAGGACCTCCCGGAAACCTCCGAGACACCAGACCGATCCACGCCGCACGCTTGTAACGCCAGAAAAAAGCGCCCTATTGGCGCTACGCCGACGAGCGCAAGCGTTCCAGACGCTAGGGATGATGCCCGACTCGCAAAACCTGAGGCGCGTGCCGCCCTCCATGGGCGCAAAGGCAACAGGGAGACCCGACAAACTACTACGACACAGAAGACAAACCACATAAGCTACCCAACAACAGAATCAGCCTGGAACCGCCCTGCCCGGCACACCCTGGCATCGTGCTGAAGACTAACCCGCTCCCTTGACCTGCCCGGACAGCGCTGTTCCCGGACATCCCTGTTCCCGGACATCCCTCTAACCTGCACTACACTTAAAACCCCCTTCCTACAATGGCCAACCTCGCACCCTCCCTCCCTCGACCCCTCTCCGGCACCAGAGCCTCAACTTAGCTTGCAGACGGCCGCGACTCCGAATCCATCCCGGACAAGGCACACCACGCTCGGCCCGCTGGACTACTCCTGTGTCGCCAGGTTCCTCTCCACCATCTGCAAAACCAAACCCACCAAACCCATCCATCAGCATAACACTCGTCACCACAGACCTTTCGCACAACAAGCGCTGCCTCAAACCCGCTATGCCATGCCGCTCACCTGCTCATCACCAGTTCCAGAGCTGGACACCGCAGCTCTCGTCGCTCCCAGCAACTAGGATACCAAGAGACACAGTATTACCTTTGCGCTTGCAAGACGTCACCCGCCCCACGCTCCCTACTACCCAGCTCACCTCAAGCCCTCCTCCGGCTCCAAACGCAGCCCCCACAGAGCCTGCAAAAGCAGAGAGAAACACTGCAACTCGGTGGCCGTACAATACTTGGCTACCTACGAGACACCAACCCAAACCACAACCGCCTCACCTTCCGGGAACGCTTGTCAGCGGGCGGTGATATCCCTCCAAACAGCACCTGCAAAAGCACAATCAAAAAGGCACACGCTGAAATACTGCGCAAAACCACAGCCTGCCCACACCGATCCCCTTCTCCCCCTCTTTAACCTTGACCAACTTGCCTGCCTGTCCTCCGTCAATTTGGGTTGGCACTTTGAAGCCGACGCACCACCTGTAAGACCCAAACAACAGGGGCTGCTTAGAACTCGACCGGCCACACGCACCTCCTGAAAAATAACCGCTCCTTCAGCCCACCGATCCCCGCTCACCTCGCCCAAGTCAGCTCCGGGGCCCAGAGCTCACGTGGCTCCTCGCTTGGAACCTTCACAGGAAAAAAAAAAAAAAAAAAAAAAAGAAACACGTCTCAGAAACACCATAAAGTAGTCAAAGAACCACCAGTCACATCTTCCCTCTAACCCCTCAGCTACTCCATCCAACATGACTGTACAACCTCAGCCACAAAGGTCTAGGCATAACAACGCATTAACCACAGACTCTTTGCGCTATTCCACCTAGCCCCGACTCTTCACCCCCGCCCCGGGCAGGGCGGCTCCAGGCCACACGCACACCCCGACGCTCCACAGCACGCCACAAACAGCGTGCCTCAAAGAGGAGAGCGAGCTCTCGGCAAGAAGAACTGAACCAGGACAAAGACGTTGTCCGGCAAGAAGACCTGCGAGACCGTGACGGCGATGGGATGAGGTTCTACAGAACCCCAGAAGAAGAGTGAAACGTGTCAGCCCCTGACAAAGAAGTTACTCTCAAAACTGATTGGACGTAGGCACAACAAGCCTGCCTTCAAGACCTAACAATGTAAGGACGCAGGCAAGAAAGCCCAGACCGCAAAAATGGATGGCAAGAGACCAGAGCCGCTGACGCACCCGAGAATGACGCCGCAAAAAAGGACCTCCCGGAAACCTCCGAGACGCCAGACCGATCCACGCCGCACGCTTGTAACGCCAGAAAAAAGCGCCCTATTGGCGCTACGCCGACGAGCGCAAGCGTTCCAGACGCTAGGGATGATGCCCGACTCGCAAAACCTGAGGCGCGTGCCGCCCTCCATGGGCGCAAAGGCAACAGGGAGACCCGACAAACTACTACGACACAGAAGACAAACCACATAAGCTACCCAACAACAGAATCAGCCTGGAACCGCCCTGCCCGGCACACCCTGGCATCGTGCTGAAGACTAACCCGCTCCCTTGACCTGCCCGGACAGCGCTGTTCCCGGACAGCGCTGTTCCCGGACATCCCTCTAACCTGCACTACACTTAAAACCCCCTTCCTACAATGGCCAACCTCGCACCCTCCCTCCCTCGACCCCTCTCCGGCACCAGAGCCTCAACTTAGCTTGCAGACGGCCGCGACTCCGAATCCATCCCGGACAAGGCACACCACGCTCGGCCCGCTGGACTACTCCTGTGTCGCCAGGTTCCTCTCCACCATCTGCAAAACCAAACCCACCAAACCCATCCATCAGCATAACACTCGTCACCACAGACCTTTCGCACAACAAGCGCTGCCTCAAACCCGCTATGCCACGCCGCTCACCTGCTCATCACCAGTTCCAGAGCTGGACACCGCAGCTCTCGTCGCTCCCAGCAACTAGGATACCAAGAGACACAGTATTACCTTTGCGCTTGCAAGACGTCACCCGCCCCACGCTCCCTACTACCCAGCTCACCTCAAGCCCTCCTCCGGCTCCAAACGCAGCCCCCACAGAGCCTGCAAAAGCAGAGAGAAACACTGCAACTCGGTGGCCGTACAATACTTGGCTACCTACGAGACACCAACCCAAACCACAACCGCCTCACCTTCCGGGAACGCTTGTCAGCGGGCGGTGATATCCCTCCAAACAGCACCTGCAAAAGCACAATCAAAAAGGCACACGCTGAAATACTGCGCAAAACCACAGCCTGCCCACACCGATCCCCTTCTCCCCCTCTTTAACCTTGACCAACTTGCCTGCCTGTCCTCCGTCAATTTGGGTTGGCACTTTGAAGCCGACGCACCACCTGTAAGACCCAAACAACAGGGGCTGCTTAGAACTCGACCGGCCACACGCACCTCCTGAAAAATAACCGCTCCTTCAGCCCACCGATCCCCGCTCACCTCGCCCAAGTCAGCTCCGGGGCCCAGAGCTCACGTGGCTCCTCGCTTGGAACCTTCACAGGAAAAAAAAAAAAAAAAAAAAAAAAGAAACACGTCTCAGAAACACCATAAAGTAGTCAAAGAACCACCAGTCACATCTTCCCTCTAACCCCTCAGCTACTCCATCCAACATGACTGTACAACCTCAGCCACAAAGGTCTAGGCATAACAACGCATTAACCACAGACTCTTTGCGCTATTCCACCTAGCCCCGACTCTTCACCCCCCCCCCCGGGCAGGGCGGCTCCAGGCCACACGCACACCCCGACGCTCCACAGCACGCCACAAACAGCGTGCCTCAAAGAGGAGAGCGAGCTCTCGGCAAGAAGAACTGAACCAGGACAAAGACGTTGTCCGGCAAGAAGACCTGCGAGACCGTGACGGCGATGGGATGAGGTTCTACAGAACCCCAGAAGAAGAGTGAAACGTGTCAGCCCCTGACAAAGAAGTTACTCTCAAAACTGATTGGACGTAGGCACAACAAGCCTGCCTTCAAGACCTAACAATGTAAGGACGCAGGCAAGAAAGCCCAGACCGCAAAAATGGATGGCAAGAGACCAGAGCCGCTGACGCACCTGAGAATGACGCCGCAAAAAAGGACCTCCCGGAAACCTCCGAGACGCCAGACCGATCCACGCCGCACGCTTGTAACGCCAGAAAAAAGCGCCCTATTGGCGCTACGCCGACGAGCGCAAGCGTTCCAGACGCTAGGGATGATGCCCGACTCGCAAAACCTGAGGCGCGTGCCGCCCTCCATGGGCGCAAAGGCAACAGGGAGACCCGACAAACTACTACGACACAGAAGACAAACCACATAAGCTACCCAACAACAGAATCAGCCTGGAACCGCCCTGCCCGGCACACCCTGGCATCGTGCTGAAGACTAACCCGCTCCCTTGACCTGCCCGGACAGCGCTGTTCCCGGACATCCCTGTTCCCGGACATCCCTCTAACCTGCACTACACTTAAAACCCCCTTCCTACAATGGCCAACCTCGCACCCTCCCTCCCTCGACCCCTCTCCGGCACCAGAGCCTCAACTTAGCTTGCAGACGGCCGCGACTCCGAATCCATCCCGGACAAGGCACACCACGCTCGGCCCGCTGGACTACTCCTGTGTCGCCAGGTTCCTCTCCACCATCTGCAAAACCAAACCCACCAAACCCATCCATCAGCATAACACTCGTCACCACAGACCTTTCGCACAACAAGCGCTGCCTCAAACCCGCTATGCCACGCCGCTCACCTGCTCATCACCAGTTCCAGAGCTGGACACCGCAGCTCTCGTCGCTCCCAGCAACTAGGATACCAAGAGACACAGTATTACCTTTGCGCTTGCAAGACGTCACCCGCCCCACGCTCCCTACTACCCAGCTCACCTCAAGCCCTCCTCCGGCTCCAAACGCAGCCCCCACAGAGCCTGCAAAAGCAGAGAGAAACACTGCAACTCGGTGGCCGTACAATACTTGGCTACCTACGAGACACCAACCCAAACCACAACCGCCTCACCTTCCGGGAACGCTTGTCAGCGGGCGGTGATATCCCTCCAAACAGCACCTGCAAAAGCACAATCAAAAAGGCACACGCTGAAATACTGCGCAAAACCACAGCCTGCCCACACCGATCCCCTTCTCCCCCTCTTTAACCTTGACCAACTTGCCTGCCTGTCCTCCGTCAATTTGGGTTGGCACTTTGAAGCCGACGCACCACCTGTAAGACCCAAACAACAGGGGCTGCTTAGAACTCGACCGGCCACACGCACCTCCTGAAAAATAACCGCTCCTTCAGCCCACCGATCCCCGCTCACCTCGCCCAAGTCAGCTCCGGGGCCCAGAGCTCACGTGGCTCCTCGCTTGGAACCTTCACAGGAAAAAAAAAAAAAAAAAAAAAAGAAACACGTCTCAGAAACACCATAAAGTAGTCAAAGAACCACCAGTCACATCTTCCCTCTAACCCCTCAGCTACTCCATCCAACATGACTGTACAACCTCAGCCACAAAGGTCTAGGCATAACAACGCATTAACCACAGACTCTTTGCGCTATTCCACCTAGCCCCGACTCTTCACCCCCCCCCCCGGGCAGGGCGGCTCCAGGCCACACGCACACCCCGACGCTCCACAGCACGCCACAAACAGCGTGCCTCAAAGAGGAGAGCGAGCTCTCGGCAAGAAGAACTGAACCAGGACAAAGACGTTGTCCGGCAAGAAGACCTGCGAGACCGTGACGGCGATGGGATGAGGTTCTACAGAACCCCAGAAGAAGAGTGAAACGTGTCAGCCCCTGACAAAGAAGTTACTCTCAAAACTGATTGGACGTAGGCACAACAAGCCTGCCTTCAAGACCTAACAATGTAAGGACGCAGGCAAGAAAGCCCAGACCGCAAAAATGGATGGCAAGAGACCAGAGCCGCTGACGCACCTGAGAATGACGCCGCAAAAAAGGACCTCCCGGAAACCTCCGAGACGCCAGACCGATCCACGCCGCACGCTTGTAACGCCAGAAAAAAGCGCCCTATTGGCGCTACGCCGACGAGCGCAAGCGTTCCAGACGCTAGGGATGATGCCCGACTCGCAAAACCTGAGGCGCGTGCCGCCCTCCATGGGCGCAAAGGCAACAGGGAGACCCGACAAACTACTACGACACAGAAGACAAACCACATAAGCTACCCAACAACAGAATCAGCCTGGAACCGCCCTGCCCGGCACACCCTGGCATCGTGCTGAAGACTAACCCGCTCCCTTGACCTGCCCGGACAGCGCTGTTCCCGGACAGCGCTGTTCCCGGACATCCCTCTAACCTGCACTACACTTAAAACCCCCTTCCTACAATGGCCAACCTCGCACCCTCCCTCCCTCGACCCCTCTCCGGCACCAGAGCCTCAACTTAGCTTGCAGACGGCCGCGACTCCGAATCCATCCCGGACAAGGCACACCACGCTCGGCCCGCTGGACTACTCCTGTGTCGCCAGGTTCCTCTCCACCATCTGCAAAACCAAACCCACCAAACCCATCCATCAGCATAACACTCGTCACCACAGACCTTTCGCACAACAAGCGCTGCCTCAAACCCGCTATGCCACGCCGCTCACCTGCTCATCACCAGTTCCAGAGCTGGACACCGCAGCTCTCGTCGCTCCCAGCAACTAGGATACCAAGAGACACAGTATTACCTTTGCGCTTGCAAGACGTCACCCGCCCCACGCTCCCTACTACCCAGCTCACCTCAAGCCCTCCTCCGGCTCCAAACGCAGCCCCCACAGAGCCTGCAAAAGCAGAGAGAAACACTGCAACTCGGTGGCCGTACAATACTTGGCTACCTACGAGACACCAACCCAAACCACAACCGCCTCACCTTCCGGGAACGCTTGTCAGCGGGCGGTGATATCCCTCCAAACAGCACCTGCAAAAGCACAATCAAAAAGGCACACGCTGAAATACTGCGCAAAACCACAGCCTGCCCACACCGATCCCCTTCTCCCCCTCTTTAACCTTGACCAACTTGCCTGCCTGTCCTCCGTCAATTTGGGTTGGCACTTTGAAGCCGACGCACCACCTGTAAGACCCAAACAACAGGGGCTGCTTAGAACTCGACCGGCCACACGCACCTCCTGAAAAATAACCGCTCCTTCAGCCCACCGATCCCCGCTCACCTCGCCCAAGTCAGCTCCGGGGCCCAGAGCTCACGTGGCTCCTCGCTTGGAACCTTCACAGGAAAAAAAAAAAAAAAAAAAATAAGAAACACGTCTCAGAAACACCATAAAGTAGTCAAAGAACCACCAGTCACATCTTCCCTCTAACCCCTCAGCTACTCCATCCAACATGACTGTACAACCTCAGCCACAAAGGTCTAGGCATAACAACGCATTAACCACAGACTCTTTGCGCTATTCCACCTAGCCCCGACTCTTCACCCCCGCCCCGGGCAGGGCGGCTCCAGGCCACACGCACACCCCGACGCTCCACAGCACGCCACAAACAGCGTGCCTCAAAGAGGAGAGCGAGCTCTCGGCAAGAAGAACTGAACCAGGACAAAGACGTTGTCCGGCAAGAAGACCTGCGAGACCGTGACGGCGATGGGATGAGGTTCTACAGAACCCCAGAAGAAGAGTGAAACGTGTCAGCCCCTGACAAAGAAGTTACTCTCAAAACTGATTGGACGTAGGCACAACAAGCCTGCCTTCAAGACCTAACAATGTAAGGACGCAGGCAAGAAAGCCCAGACCGCAAAAATGGATGGCAAGAGACCAGAGCCGCTGACGCACCCGAGAATGACGCCGCAAAAAAGGACCTCCCGGAAACCTCCGAGACGCCAGACCGATCCACGCCGCACGCTTGTAACGCCAGAAAAAAGCGCCCTATTGGCGCTACGCCGACGAGCGCAAGCGTTCCAGACGCTAGGGATGATGCCCGACTCGCAAAACCTGAGGCGCGTGCCGCCCTCCATGGGCGCAAAGGCAACAGGGAGACCCGACAAACTACTACGACACAGAAGACAAACCACATAAGCTACCCAACAACAGAATCAGCCTGGAACCGCCCTGCCCGGCACACCCTGGCATCGTGCTGAAGACTAACCCGCTCCCTTGACCTGCCCGGACAGCGCTGTTCCCGGACATCCCTGTTCCCGGACATCCCTCTAACCTGCACTACACTTAAAACCCCCTTCCTACAATGGCCAACCTCGCACCCTCCCTCCCTCGACCCCTCTCCGGCACCAGAGCCTCAACTTAGCTTGCAGACGGCCGCGACTCCGAATCCATCCCGGACAAGGCACACCACGCTCGGCCCGCTGGACTACTCCTGTGTCGCCAGGTTCCTCTCCACCATCTGCAAAACCAAACCCACCAAACCCATCCATCAGCATAACACTCGTCACCACAGACCTTTCGCACAACAAGCGCTGCCTCAAACCCGCTATGCCACGCCGCTCACCTGCTCATCACCAGTTCCAGAGCTGGACACCGCAGCTCTCGTCGCTCCCAGCAACTAGGATACCAAGAGACACAGTATTACCTTTGCGCTTGCAAGACGTCACCCGCCCCACGCTCCCTACTACCCAGCTCACCTCAAGCCCTCCTCCGGCTCCAAACGCAGCCCCCACAGAGCCTGCAAAAGCAGAGAGAAACACTGCAACTCGGTGGCCGTACAATACTTGGCTACCTACGAGACACCAACCCAAACCACAACCGCCTCACCTTCCGGGAACGCTTGTCAGCGGGCGGTGATATCCCTCCAAACAGCACCTGCAAAAGCACAATCAAAAAGGCACACGCTGAAATACTGCGCAAAACCACAGCCTGCCCACACCGATCCCCTTCTCCCCCTCTTTAACCTTGACCAACTTGCCTGCCTGTCCTCCGTCAATTTGGGTTGGCACTTTGAAGCCGACGCACCACCTGTAAGACCCAAACAACAGGGGCTGCTTAGAACTCGACCGGCCACACGCACCTCCTGAAAAATAACCGCTCCTTCAGCCCACCGATCCCCGCTCACCTCGCCCAAGTCAGCTCCGGGGCCCAGAGCTCACGTGGCTCCTCGCTTGGAACCTTCACAGGAAAAAAAAAAAAAAAAAAAATAAGAAACACGTCTCAGAAACACCATAAAGTAGTCAAAGAACCACCAGTCACATCTTCCCTCTAACCCCTCAGCTACTCCATCCAACATGACTGTACAACCTCAGCCACAAAGGTCTAGGCATAACAACGCATTAACCACAGACTCTTTGCGCTATTCCACCTAGCCCCGACTCTTCACCCCCCCCCCGGGCAGGGCGGCTCCAGGCCACACGCACACCCCGACGCTCCACAGCACGCCACAAACAGCGTGCCTCAAAGAGGAGAGCGAGCTCTCGGCAAGAAGAACTAAACCAGGACAAAGACGTTGTCCGGCAAGAAGACCTGCGAGACCGTGACGGCGATGGGATGAGGTTCTACAGAACCCCAGAAGAAGAGTGAAACGTGTCAGCCCCTGACAAAGAAGTTACTCTCAAAACTGATTGGACGTAGGCACAACAAGCCTGCCTTCAAGACCTAACAATGTAAGGACGCAGGCAAGAAAGCCCAGACCGCAAAAATGGATGGCAAGAGACCAGAGCCGCTGACGCACCCGAGAATGACGCCGCAAAAAAGGACCTCCCGGAAACCTCCGAGACGCCAGACCGATCCACGCCGCACGCTTGTAACGCCAGAAAAAAGCGCCCTATTGGCGCTACGCCGACGAGCGCAAGCGTTCCAGACGCTAGGGATGATGCCCGACTCGCAAAACCTGAGGCGCGTGCCGCCCTCCATGGGCGCAAAGGCAACAGGGAGACCCGACAAACTACTACGACACAGAAGACAAACCACATAAGCTACCCAACAACAGAATCAGCCTGGAACCGCCCTGCCCGGCACACCCTGGCATCGTGCTGAAGACTAACCCGCTCCCTTGACCTGCCCGGACAGCGCTGTTCCCGGACATCCCTGTTCCCGGACATCCCTCTAACCTGCACTACACTTAAAACCCCCTTCCTACAATGGCCAACCTCGCACCCTCCCTCCCTCGACCCCTCTCCGGCACCAGAGCCTCAACTTAGCTTGCAGACGGCCGCGACTCCGAATCCATCCCGGACAAGGCACACCACGCTCGGCCCGCTGGACTACTCCTGTGTCGCCAGGTTCCTCTCCACCATCTGCAAAACCAAACCCACCAAACCCATCCATCAGCATAACACTCGTCACCACAGACCTTTCGCACAACAAGCGCTGCCTCAAACCCGCTATGCCACGCCGCTCACCTGCTCATCACCAGTTCCAGAGCTGGACACCGCAGCTCTCGTCGCTCCCAGCAACTAGGATACCAAGAGACACAGTATTACCTTTGCGCTTGCAAGACGTCACCCGCCCCACGCTCCCTACTACCCAGCTCACCTCAAGCCCTCCTCCGGCTCCAAACGCAGCCCCCACAGAGCCTGCAAAAGCAGAGAGAAACACTGCAACTCGGTGGCCGTACAATACTTGGCTACCTACGAGACACCAACCCAAACCACAACCGCCTCACCTTCCGGGAACGCTTGTCAGCGGGCGGTGATATCCCTCCAAACAGCACCTGCAAAAGCACAATCAAAAAGGCACACGCTGAAATACTGCGCAAAACCACAGCCTGCCCACACCGATCCCCTTCTCCCCCTCTTTAACCTTGACCAACTTGCCTGCCTGTCCTCCGTCAATTTGGGTTGGCACTTTGAAGCCGACGCACCACCTGTAAGACCCAAACAACAGGGGCTGCTTAGAACTCGACCGGCCACACGCACCTCCTGAAAAATAACCGCTCCTTCAGCCCACCGATCCCCGCTCACCTCGCCCAAGTCAGCTCCGGGGCCCAGAGCTCACGTGGCTCCTCGCTTGGAACCTTCACAGGAAAAAAAAAAAAAAAAAAAACAAACCACGTCTCAGAAACACCATAAAGTAGTCAAAGAACCACCAGTCACATCTTCCCTCTAACCCCTCAGCTACTCCATCCAACATGACTGTACAACCTCAGCCACAAAGGTCTAGGCATAACAACGCATTAACCACAGACTCTTTGCGCTATTCCACCTAGCCCCGACTCTTCACCCCCGCCCCGGGCAGGGCGGCTCCAGGCCACACGCACACCCCGACGCTCCACAGCACGCCACAAACAGCGTGCCTCAAAGAGGAGAGCGAGCTCTCGGCAAGAAGAACTAAACCAGGACAAAGACGTTGTCCGGCAAGAAGACCTGCGAGACCGTGACGGCGATGGGATGAGGTTCTACAGAACCCCAGAAGAAGAGTGAAACGTGTCAGCCCCTGACAAAGAAGTTACTCTCAAAACTGATTGGACGTAGGCACAACAAGCCTGCCTTCAAGACCTAACAATGTAAGGACGCAGGCAAGAAAGCCCAGACCGCAAAAATGGATGGCAAGAGACCAGAGCCGCTGACGCACCCGAGAATGACGCCGCAAAAAAGGACCTCCCGGAAACCTCCGAGACGCCAGACCGATCCACGCCGCACGCTTGTAACGCCAGAAAAAAGCGCCCTATTGGCGCTACGCCGACGAGCGCAAGCGTTCCAGACGCTAGGGATGATGCCCGACTCGCAAAACCTGAGGCGCGTGCCGCCCTCCATGGGCGCAAAGGCAACAGGGAGACCCGACAAACTACTACGACACAGAAGACAAACCACATAAGCTACCCAACAACAGAATCAGCCTGGAACCGCCCTGCCCGGCACACCCTGGCATCGTGCTGAAGACTAACCCGCTCCCTTGACCTGCCCGGACAGCGCTGTTCCCGGACAGCGCTGTTCCCGGACATCCCTCTAACCTGCACTACACTTAAAACCCCCTTCCTACAATGGCCAACCTCGCACCCTCCCTCCCTCGACCCCTCTCCGGCACCAGAGCCTCAACTTAGCTTGCAGACGGCCGCGACTCCGAATCCATCCCGGACAAGGCACACCACGCTCGGCCCGCTGGACTACTCCTGTGTCACCAGGTTCCTCTCCACCATCTGCAAAACCAAACCCACCAAACCCATCCATCAGCATCACACTCGTCACCACAGACCTTTCGCACAACAAGCGCTGCCTCAAACCCGCTATGCCACGCCGCTCACCTGCTCATCACCAGTTCCAGAGCTGGACACCGCAGCTCTCGTCGCTCCCAGCAACTAGGATACCAAGAGACACAGTATTACCTTTGCGCTTGCAAGACGTCACCCGCCCCACGCTCCCTACTACCCAGCTCACCTCAAGCCCTCCTCCGGCTCCAAAGGCAGCCTCCACAGAGCCTGCAACTCGGTGGCCATACAATACTTGGCTATGAGACCCCAATCCAGCCCGCTACCGCCTCACCTTCCGGGACCACTCATCAGCATGCGGCATTAACTGTCTAAATAGCACCTACAGAAACCCAAGCAAAAAGGCACATATGAGATACCGCCCGAAACACAGTCTGCCCGAACCAATGCCCATCTCCCCCTCCTTTACCTTGACAGCTCACCCGCCCCACCTCTGTCACTTCGGCTTGCCTCTCTCAGGCTTGCACACCACCTGTAAGACACAAATAACGGGGTTTGCTTATAACAGGACCAGCCACACAGCACCTGAAAAATAACCTGTACTTCAGCCTACCAATCCCCAGGCACCTTGCCTGTGTCAGCTCCAGGGCCCATATCCCACATCGTTCCTTGCTTGGAACCTTCACGTTAAACAAAAAAAACAAGTTAGAAACACCATAATGTAGTCAGATAGCCACCACTCACATCTTCCCTCTAATACGTCAGCTATTCAGTCCAAGATGACCGTACAGCCTTTGCCTCAACGATCTAGGCACAGCAACACATTAGCCACAGACACTTATCGCTATTCCACCAACCCCCTCACTCTACAGCCCCCGGGCAGAGCAGCTCCGTGCCAAACACACACGCGCGCGCACCGACGCTCCACAGCACGCTACAAACAACATCCCTCAAAGATGAGAGAGAACTCTCGGCAAGAAGAACTACATCCGGAACGAAGACACCATCGAGCAACACCACCTGCGGGATCGTGACGGCGATGTGAGGAGCCTCTACAGCAGTCCCAGTAAAGGAGTGGAACGTCACAACCCATAACACAAAGTTACTCTCAAAACTGAGAGGATGTAGGCGCAACGAGCCCGGCTTCAAGACCTAAGAAAATAAGGATGCAGGGAAGAAACCCCAGTCTGCAAAAACGGACAGCAAGACACCAGAGCTGCTCACGCAGCCAGAAATGATGCTGCAAAAGAGGACCATCGGAAACCTTGAAACACCAGACCAATCCACGCCATACGCTTTTAACACCAGAGAAGCAGCACCCGATCGGCACTACGCCGATGAGTACAGACGTTCGAGACGCTAGGGACGGTGCCAGAGGCACGTGCCGCCCTCCTTGGGCAGAAAGACAACATCAAGACCCAACTAAGGTATAAGACACAAGAGGCACACCGCACAAACTACACAACAACAGACACAGCCTGGAACTGCCCTGCCCGGCACACGCTGGCATCGTGCTGAAGACTAACCTGCTCCCTTGACCTGCCCAGAGGGCACTTTTCCCGGACAGACCTCTCCCCTGTGCTACCTTTAAAACCCCTTCCTGCAATGGCCAACCTTGTCTCCTTGCCCCCTTCCAAGTGCCAGCCCCTCAACTCAGCTGGCAAACAGCCAGGAGTCTGAATCCATCCTTGACGAAATACACATCAGCTAGCTGATATTTTCCCCACAGTCCCCAGGTTCCTCTTCATCATCTGCAAAAAATTCCCACACCGCCAGCAGTAAGCACCCCGGCAGCAGACGCCGACCTCTTCCACACCACCTTCATCCTCAGAAGCGCCGTGGCATTTCGCTCGCCCGCTCCGTGCCGATTCCAGAGACAAAGGCTGCGGCTGTCACTCCTTGTGGCACTAAGATGCTCAGACACACAAAATTACCATTGTGCTTGTGAAAAATCACCGGTCCCGTGCTCCTCCTCCCCACCACCCAGCTCGCCACAAATGCTCATCTGATTCCAAAGGCAGCCTTCACGGAACCTGCCAAACTAAAGAGAAAAGCTTCGCCGAGTTGCAGCAGGATACTTCACTCTTGGGCACAAACAGGCCCGCAACCGCCTCGCCTTCTCAGACCGCTCAAAGTGCTGCTTCGCTCCTGTGATACTAAATGCATCATCTGCAAAAAAAAAAAAATATCAAAGCAAATAACACATGCTGAGATACTACCCAAAACAAGAGCCTGCCCACACCAATTCTGATCTCCCACTCCTTTACCTTGGCCAGTTTCCACCACTGCCTCTGCTGTTTTCAGGTTGCCACTTCGAGGTGTGGGTACTGCCTGTAAAACCCTAACCACAAGGCACATTTATAGCTTCACCCACAATAAGACACCCGAAAAGTAACTGCTACATCAGCCCGCTAGTCGTTGCTCACCGTGCCCGAGTCAACTTCGGTGCCCAGATCCCATGTGGCCTCACACCTTCAAACAAAGAAACACAAACCGCAACGTAGTCATATAGCTACCGGTCACATGTTCCCTCTAACGCCACACGCTGACCCGCCTACTTACGGCGCTCACCTCGCTGTCGCCCTGCACGGCTCGTCCTTCTGCATCTGCGATAACAATAATATCAAACAAGTCACCCAGATGCAGAGCGATAGCTTAACCAATTCCAGTAGTCTAGTTCTCGTACAGCAATACCATCTAGAGCCCAAGTACACCCTGCCATTAAAAGAATACGTAACTCAAGTATTAAGCCCTACATATACGAGCCTTAACACCTTTGAGATTCCATTTGCTCAACTAGCAGCACTCTAGCATTCGAGCCGAGTCTCCCAGACAGCTCTGGTCATCCCCTTGGCACCCGCCAAATGCTACAGGAATTCTCATCCTCGCCTGCTGCCAATGGCCGCTCGCTCGGAAATAGGCTGTACCGTCTTTGCCAAAACAATCTACGCATGTGAACATTAACCATTGCTCTTCGTGCTAATCTTCCCCTGACTCTACCATCGCTATGCCCCCAGGCGAAGCTGCTTGAACCCGGACGCCTACGCACGCGGACGGACACTGTGCACAAATACTGCGGATGACGTGACCCGGAGGTCTGAGAAAACTCTTGACAAAAAAAAAAAAAAAAAAAAAAGAGTCCTGGCCCAGATATGCCAACAGGCTATAAGATCGATGGGGCCATGAGGAAGAACCTACGGCAGCCCCACAAAAGTCAAACACCATCGCCAGTGATCAAGATAAATAAAAAAGATCTGTCTGTAACTGGGATGACAGAGGCGTGAGAAGCCAGGCTTAAAGACCTAAGAATGTCAGGATGCAGGGACGAGTCCCAGAAAATGACTCTGGGAAAACAGACCGCTCTTGAGCGGCGATGCTGATGCCGTCTTAATCGCCATCGCAATAAATTACCATCCGTAAACTCCTGATACGCAAGATGCACATGACAGATCCATGTGATAAACTTCAATTCAAGAAAGGAAGGACTCAGTTATCATTACGCCAATGAGCTAAGGCTTATGAGACCGTGGGTATTGCAATGTGCCCACCAGACACAGAGAAGAATAGAGACATTGAGACATAAGTAAGGTATGCTATGAGACACAAGACAGACTACAAAGAATACACAGTAACACAGACACAGGCTGGACCTGCCCTGCCCGGTAGACAGCCGTGTTTTACAGGAAGAACCCCGTGCCCTCTCTGCCCGTACGTGTGTAATCTAAAACCGCCTTCTCCACTACGCTGATTTTATAACCCCTGCCCGCCCCACCTGCGCTTCCCCTACCCAGCCGATCACCTGCACAAAAATAGCTTCAGCCCTCAACTTGCCTTTCAGAGGGCTGGGGGTCAGAAACCATCTTTTAAAACAGACCACATAGGCTACCTAGGATGTTGCTGCAATCACCCAGATCCTCTTCATCATCTGGAAACACAGAATGCCATGGCTCAGCGTCATGCCAGTCAACGCTGACCTCTTCCGCAACGATGCCTGCCTCAGAAGCACTTTGGCGTTCCGCTCGCTTCTAGTCTAACGCCATTGGCCAGCATCGCCCATGGCACCTAGAAAACTAGAAATACAAAACAGCCGTTGTGTCTGGAAGCAGTCACCTGCTCAAACAATTCTACACCTCAAAATAAACTGCTGCTACAGTTGATGTTCATCACCCACTTTGCCTGATGATCTTGGGCCAGACCTTCTGCTTTGCATGTAGTTTTGCGGGTCGCTTTACACCTTCAAAACAGAGCGCTAGCTAGTCACATGGGCGCCGACAGGAGCACGTTCCCTCTGTTGCTGCATGCCAACCTACCTTCTCACAAGGCTCTGCTCGCCTCGTCCCTTCGGTGTCCAGCTCCCTACTGTGCATCTGCAGCAACAATAAAACAAAGTCGACCGGGTGCCGACAAATACCCTAGCAAACAGTGAACCTTCCCCATTCTGACTTCTTTGCTCTGCTAACCTTGTCGATTCATGCTTTATGCTCTGACCTGCCAGGCTGATGCAGCTCCATCAGTGAGTTAAAAAAAACCAAGACAGACAGTAACACCCATAAGAAGTAGACACTAACCTCTTCTTTCCCCTACCCCAATAGCCACGTGCCAGACTCATCCTTTCCCCCAGCCTCCTAACACGGCTCTGCCCGCCTTCTGTGCCACACCTCCGGGGCCAGCGTCCGTGTCAGGTGCCTGCTCATATAGTCGGTCCGTCTCCAATGACTCGGGAACCGTAACCTTCGATGCCAGCTCCACCTTGGGAAATTGTGGAGACACACGCAGATGTTATATACTGCTTCTCTAAAGAGAGAGCCCACCGTGCAAATCCCTTGGACCGACTTACGTACTCAGGCAACACAGAGAGCCCAAAAGCACAAATCCCAAAACGATTGACCTCAACCTCCATCGCGGTCCACAGCACCGTCTGCTCACCTTTGCTGTCGCTCCTCACTTGACTGTGCTGCTTAGCCCAGACCTGTTACTTAAAGTGCAAGATTAAGTCAAACCACCCACCGACACGCAAAAATTACGCTTACTGCCAGATAACCCAAATATAGGCAAAGACCGATGACAGGCCAAACACCAAAAGAGCTACAAGTAGCAAATGACCGTGGCTGGTGTAAAGACATACTCTTCCTTCATGGATAAATAACTCCTAGAGGACTCCATGAACTGAAGGATGGAGAACCCCTCGGTAGACGGCATGCTTGCATAAGAGTGCCGACACGTATGGGACAGTACGCTGGGCTGCCAGAAGCTGCTTGCGTACGCAATGCTACTACTAGATAACGCTGCGCTAAAAAGCCTTAAGCTGAAACTGCATAGTAGTGACAGGAGACCTGACAGCAGACAGATGCTGAACATAATGATGATCACAGAATCTCATGGAGACAGGTGCCAAAAATATCACAGAGGCCCCTCAGACCCAAATGCTTCGTGAGCGATGCTTCTTACCAAAATATGAGCTCAACGAGGAAAAGCCAAAGGTGATGCGCAGCGAGCTATTCAGATCTCCGTACAGAAGCATGCGTTACTTCAGATGGCAGGATGGTTCTGCCGGGTCAGCCGGACCCAAGCACTGGGTTCTAACGCCCGTCCAGTGGTGTCCGTAATATTTCTCACGGCCTGCCACGTAACAGACGGGTCCCCCATCTGGGACCGTGTTTCCCATGTCCCGGCCCCTCCCCACCCCCGTGATGAAAATCAAACCGATCAAACAAGGACTCTACTTAATCACCTCAGCCTCTTAAAGAAGCTTCCTTCCTCTGCTGACACTCAACACCGATAGCCTGCTGCTGTTCCTCAAGCACGGCCTGGCCCTCCAATGCCTCTACTGCCAAAGGAACAGAAAATGATTATGCTCCTACAACACGCTCCATCCTCCTCTCGTTCTTCGAGAAATCAAAGGAAAGCTACCATCCCTGACCGCTACACAACAGGAGTCTGTGCAGGAGATGGCTGAGCCCAGCCCCATAAATGGAAAAAACTCTGCTATGACCCTGCTTTGCCTTGCGGCAACAGCACTCGCCATCGGGGTGCCCCAAACCCATTCCTGACTCCCTGGGAAATTCAGATACGATTAGTTCAAAACACCTGGCAAATAAGATACAAGCTAAAAACACATGTACCCCACCTTAACCCAAAACCCGTCAGATAGCTGGCTTCCTCCCACACGAGACTCACATCTTCAACAAATACACAGAACAACATGACACCAAACTTAAAATGCTTACCCTCTGATGCACTCTGAAAGCGACGAGCGCACCCACATAATATATACTCACGCTATTGACCCGCATACCGGACTTCCTCAGGGCCAGACCTGCAAAGACAGGAGGAATCCTGACGTTACCTCCCCAGATGCCCCCAGAGCTCCGCTCCGCTCCCCTCTCTGCTGCTCTCATTGTGGGAAAGTGCTGGTGAGGATAACTACAAAAGAAAAAACAAAAAAAAAAAAAAAAGAGAGGAAAGAGAGCCACAGGGACCTGGATGTCAGAAGACAACCTGACCTTACCTGCAGGAATAAACAGAAATCCGTAAAAAATTTCTAACCAGAACCCAGAAAATAAGGAAAACCCGGGAACCTCAAAAAAACCTGAACATTGCACCACACAGCAACCGAGACTGCCCGATGGATGAAGCCGTAAGGACGAGAGGTTCGCCACAAAAGCGTCTCGAGACCCTTGAGCCCGATTACCTACAAAGCCCCGTCGGGAATTACGACAACAGTCCGCCGATGGAAAAACTGCAACAGTGTGACACAGTGACTCAAAAACCTAAAATGGACACCTTACAGCTACAGAAACTGGTGCTAAAAACACTATAAACAAGAACATCGCTGTCATGACCAACACTAGAGCAAGCCTCATTGGACCCTTAAGGAAGAAGACAAAAAGAGAAAAATAGAAAAAGCTTGCGTGCCCAGGACTGTGATAAGACACACCCTTCCCTGGAGATTTTTAAGAGCACAAATACACATCCTCTTCTCCAAGAAATACAAGGGAAGACAGTGACGCAAGCCTGCACTGGAAATAAGTGCCTAGTCAATTCCTCTAAGTAACAATTTCTGTGACATCCCAATGGACAGAGAAAGGACGGACACAAAAATTAACTCCGGGAATGAAGTAAGAGGCACAGAGAAGCAGAGACCTGAGAGTTCCGGAGGGTATGTTTTTATGTACCTTAATGTACCCAATGCAGGGCCAAACATCAGACAAGTCTCATCTCAGAAAGCATGTTCCTAAGTGGAAGCCCAGACGGCTTACGCTGCGTCTCTCATGACTTCCTCCTATCTCCCGTCAGCTGTGGAGAGACAAAACCAGAACAGACCTGATCAAAAACCAAATTAAACTGCACAACCCATCTGAAAAAACATCGTGAAACTACCTCCCTTACCAAACCGTCCCCTGGTCCCAAAACTTGGAGAAACCCCTTCTCTTCTCCTGAACCCGCAGGAAGCAAAAGCCACTCCTTCCCGACAGCTCCTGCCCTCTATTTGCACCCCTGAACCTCCCATATCAGCCGCTCCTCTGGAGCGGCTCTTCCAAGCCGTACCCTAAGTTCTGTGAGCTCCCCTTACCTTTTATCTTCCTGTAGACTCCAGGCTCTGCTACAAACTCACAAAATAAGTGAAATCCTCGTGCTTATGATCTATGAGGGGCCTACTACAATCCACAAAGGTTCTAGGAACAACGTGTTACTCTGTCAGCAATTAAGAAAAATCATGGACCGTTCCATACCCTGAAAAACACTATGCCTTATGTCCCTGCTGCTTTCTTGAAAAATGTTAAAACTCCATATACAGATGGATATAAGATGCCCACCTTAACCCCTGCTACATCATCTCACCATCAACCCTATTAAGAAAGGGTATCAAGAACTTGCATGGCAAAACTAGTGAAGAAAACAAGATTCTATCTTCAATAGAACCAGAAATTCCAAAAATATACAGCACACTTAAAATAAAAAAAGAAAATCCAAGTTCAGACTATTAATCCATCTTGCTGCTCCTAAACACCCAATACAATACTAAGAATCAAAAAAAAAAAAAAAAAAAAAGGAAAAATCTGCATACAAGTGCATTTTTTACTATATATACTGTTGAACCTCAACTAATCCCAAAGCCCTTACCTCAAACAAACACTTCTATTTCTCTCAGTATCAAAACACACCTACTCAAATAGCAAAAGCAAGTCAGAACCTGCAATTGACTGAAGAAACAACAGAACACTAACACTGATGAAACCCAGAAGCAGAATGAGCTCCCTAAGGCGAGGCTGCGGCTCATATACCCTGGCCCCGCCCACCACCTTTCCCACATTCACCTGGGAAAGGGGAGGGACAAACCACCAGATGGCATAAAGGCTGCAGGAGGAGCAGCAGGGAGGTTTCTCCTATTCTTTAGGTTTGCAATGTACAAAGGACTTAAACAGGGAAAGTGACCATTACTAGAAATGAGAAGATCTGGTCTTTTACAGCAACAGCATCTATTGCATTAGCAACGTGACCAGGTAAGAAATTAAATGTATTTTTTCTGGGGTGCAGATCGAATGAGATAGACATTCTACTAAGCCATGTAAGAAAGAAGCCTGTTAAACTCATTAGCGATGTTATTAACAAAAATGACACGCTTTACTTTCCCATGAAAAAAACACGATGCTTTGGGGTTAGGCTTCATTACTAGGGAGACCATGTGCACTACTTAACTTCCACCAGAAGTAGGTTCTGGATAGAACTGAATGACAAACTGTAATTAGATCCCATAAAAATCCTTTCTCCAAAACTCCTCTGCTCGCAAAATAAGTTATTTACTATAAATGACGAACGGTTCAGTCACCTCAACAGTCCCTCTGACAGACTCCTTTAATAATACTAGATGAGTCTTAAGAAATGAAAAACACAAAAACCCCATAGAAATACAAAAAACATCTCAGAGGCTGTACGAGGCAGCTGAATGAACGCCTAAGAAGCTAGAACAAATATAAATTGCAAAACACGACAAAAAAACCCATGGGAAATCTGTCGATAAAAAGAGAGGAAAGACTATTGCCTTCTCTGAAAAACTCAAGAAGAGATCAGAACCGACAGCAGATGTCTTTGGGTACCAGCCACCAAATAGAAACGTACTGTGAGAAGAAAAACCAAAGGGAGTGCTGCGGAGCACAAAGATGGCTTTAGAAAAGGTTCAACATAACGAGAGACATAGTCGCAGGGATCGGAAAGGCCCTGAGGGGGCCAGAGAAACCAAAGAAGTCTTGAGGATGCAATGAACTCTAAAGGGAGTCGAACGAAGGACAGATGTCCTCGGGGACCGAATGGAGGCATGCCAAACGGGTGAGAGGACCAAAGGACTGACTGGGGTAACGGAGGTGGACTCGGGAAGGGCTCAGAGGGGAAAAGAGATGCACAAAGCACCCTGCTGAGCTAAAACGGGGCTCTAGGGCGTAGGGGGTGTCTTGCGAGAGCTCGGCAACAGAAGCTGAGAAGTCCCGAGGGGGCCTGAGACACCAAAGAATCCTCAGAAGTATCAATGAGGAACTCTGAGGGGGATTTCAACAAAGTACAGATGTTGTCAGGGGATCAGGGGCTAAACAAAGGCATCCTAAATGGCAAAGAAGAAGATAAGAGACCTCTAAAGTGCACCAAAACAAAAAAAATTGCACTGGAGCTAAAGTGCTACGAGACTGCTGTGGAGTATGAGAAAGGACTCGGAAGGCATCATTATATAGAGTAGAGGAATTATGAGGGGGCAGGGTAAGAAAAAATGGCTTAAGACACACTGACAGCCTCAGAATCTCAGGAGAACGTCTCGGCAAACTCCACGTGACTAAGCGAGAGAGGAACCGGAGGAAGACACCGTCAACGGCAGAGAGACGAAAGAGCGCTGCATAGCAAAGAAAGATGGGAGGCTCTGACTGAACGAGAGAGATGGGAAGGGAGATATGGTGCTACAGGGTGCCATAGAGAACGACGAACATCTCAGGAGGCGTCGTGACTCTGGGGAGAAGGGCGTTGAGGGGGGCTGACAAATGAGAGGCGGCTTGGGACGACAAGGAGGAACTTGGGTGATTGTCCGAGTGGACTACCGATGGCCTCAGGTGCCCGGAGACTCAACACAGAAATCCTAGATAGTGTTAGAGGAACGAATGACTGCTGCACGACTCAAAGCGCTACAAGGAAGAGGTGGAGAACAAGGAAAGGTCTCTGGAGGCATCGTGCGCAGGAGAAAAACAATGTCCCGAGGGAGCAGAGAAACAGAAAAAGGACTGGGGACACGACAATTAAATCTGGAGAGGATCTGAACCAACTAAACTCATCATCAGACAGCCAGGGAATGAATAGAGGCACAGCTAGAGGGAGAAAGGCCAGGATAACCGGGCCGGTCACAGGTACAGACTCAGGAAGTCTTCTGAGGGAACGAGAGGGGCGCAAGGTCCGCTACGAAGCTAAAGGCACGCTAAGGGCGACCTCAAAGGCATATACAGGCATCATGACGCCATTAGACAGGTCTTGAATGGGCCGGAGAGACTGAAGAAGGCTCAGGACACGAGGAAGATGTCTGGAGAGGTTGGGAACTTTAGCTAGAAAATCAGGTGAAAACACCGACTTAAAAAAAAAACAAACAAACACCTAAAAACCTAAGCCAAAAATGGGAAGATACTTTTTAAAAAGCATCTGTAGTTTTAAAATAACTTCATGCTGACATCAGATTGTGCAAAGTGAAAAAAACTCATTCGTTTTGCTCTAACAAAAGACAAATCCCCCGGATAGTTTCCTTTTAGCCCATTGTATCTGTAGAGACAATTTCAAAACTAACAGATGTAAAGGCAAGAGAGAAAAACTTAGAGCATCTGCACAACATACTCTCTACAAACAGCTGCTGGGGGGAAATTAAAATATAAAAGCAATAAAAAAAGGAAGGTTCCATCCAAAATCTCAGATCTCCTCAGGGAGGCCAGGGACCAAATGGAGGCACCCTAGATGGCACACAGGACGATAAGAGCGCTCGGAGGCACAAACAAACACGATTAAATATGGCATCAGAAAAGGTTCTCGGGGAGCGAGAAGGGCACAAAGAGCGCTACAGAGTGAAAAAACGGCTGTGGGGCACGAGGACCGCGTCGGTGGGCACGATGATGGCAGAAGGGGGGTGTCGACAGTGAAAGAGAGACAGAAAAAGGCTCTGTGTTGCAATGCAAAATGCAAGAGGGTGTCCTAACAATGTACTAACGTATGTCCTCAGGGAATGAGCGACTGAACAGAGACATCCTAGATGGCAAAGAATAAGGTAAGAGAGCTCTGGGGCTCAGACAAAGCCTGAGCAAGGGTTCTGTCTGAATGGGAGAGATACAAATAGCGCTACAGAGCTCAAAGGGTGCTGTGGGTCTCAGGTGGACATCATGACAGGAACGGAATGGCTCCGTGAGATGGGGGAACGCGGACGTAGAGACAAATGAAGATTCGCCGGGGTGATGAAGTACGCGGGAGAGGATCCGAAGGGAGCACGGATGTCCTCAAGAGACCGGGGACCGAACGGAGACATCCGACGTGGCGGAGGAGAAGGTAAGAGTGCTCTGGGGCAAAATGAAAGCCTATGGAGGAGTTATCTCTGAGTAAAGCAAAACGTTTAAAAGCGACGGTGATTAAAGAAATAAGAAAAAAAAAAAATAATAGAGATGGTGAACTAAAACAGAGAGATAGAAATAAAATTTGAAAAGTGAGGGCATTAAGAAAAGACAAGAAATAATTACAACATAAAGACAACGAAACACACACAGTGAATGGGATAAAAGACGATAAAATTTTAAACGCGATGGCGATTAACGAAATAAAACGATGGCAAAGAAGCAAAAAAAGAAATAACTAAAAAAAGAAAGCAGAGAGGAAAAAAAGGAGTCATAGAAAGAATATTTAAAAAGCAAAGGGAAGTAGGGAAATAAAAGAGAAAAAAAACAATAGGGAGAGGGACATAAAAAGGAGATGATGAAAATATATCTAAAAAGCGAAGAAACTAAGGAAAGATAGGAAATAATAAATGAAGATGCTGAAATAAGGACACTAAATGGGATAAAAGAAGACAGACAAGTATAAAAGCAATGCTGATTAAGGAAAAAATTATTCATAAGCTAGAGCAAACTGAAACACAAATGTAGACAGAAAATATAAAAGGCAAGGCTACTAAGAAAACACAAGATGTAAAAAAAAAAAAGGCGAAATAAACACAAGGAATAGGATCAAAGCAGAAAAACAGTTAACAGTACAGAAATTGAAAAAATAAGGGAAAAATAAATAAATAGAGACAGGAAACTCCATCGGACACAAAGAAAGAAAATGTAGAAAGCAAGGGCACTAAGACAAGAGAAGAAATAATTAGAAGAACAGTTTAAGAATTCAAGGTAAAGACAATAGAAGAGTAGTAATACCAGTAGTAATACTACTAATAATAATAATTAACCAATAATAGTATACCAAGCAAGCGATTCACATGGAAAAGAGAATATATATAGTGACAGCACTCAGGAACAACGAGAAAGGAGAGCTAAAACCTAAGAGCAGCAAACGAGATAAAAGTAGAACATTTTGAAAGCCAAAGGTTTAAGAGAAGGAAGAACTAAGAAAATACCGATGGTGAACTACAACACAGGCATAACGGGCAATTTTAAAAAGGGTCCGCACGAAGGGAAGACAAGAAACCATTACAAAATAAAGACGGTGAAGGGTATAATACTAGGCGTAGGAAGAAAACCTTAAAAGCGGGGAGCATTAGGGAAATGAAGGGGGGAAACTAAAAACTAGGGACAGCACACTAAAAGCGGAGAAAGAACATTTCAGAAGGGAGGAGCCTAAGGAAAGAGAAGAACTAACTGAAAACTAAAGACAGGGAACGGGATAAAAGCAAAAAAAACTTCAAGAGTGACGGGACTTAGGGCAACAAAGAGAAAAAAATGAAAAACAGGGACAGTGAACTAAAAGAGAGACGTAGGAAGAAAACGGACAAAGCAAAGGTCCTAATAGAGACAAGGAAGAATTAAAAAATGGAAACGGCAGACGGAATACAAGTCGACAGAAGCTTTTGTCGTGGTTTAACCCCAGCCAGCAGCTAAGCACCACGCAGCCGCTACGCGGGAGAAAATTGCAAGGGTGGAAGTCCGAAAACTCGGGGGTTAAGGTAAAGAACAGTTTAACAATTGAAGGAAAAGACAACAGAATACTAGTAATACTAGCAGTAGCAGTAGTAGTAGTAATAATAATAAACCAATAAGAGTATACAAAGCAAGCGCTTCACTAGACAGGGGCTCACCACTCGCCGACCGATGCCAAGCACGTCCCCGAGCTGCCATCGCTGACTCCTGGCCAACGCCCCCCGGTTTCCAGACCGAGCGTGACGTCCCACGGTAGGGAATAGCGCTGCGGCCGGTCTGGGGCAGCTGAGCTGCCTGTGGCGCCTCCCAGCTTCTTGCGCACCGGGCAGAGCACGGGAAGCTGAAAGGTCCTTGAGTGGTGTCAGCGCTACTTAGCGACAAACAAAACGTCAGCGCGTTACCAACATGATGCTCATCCGCAATCCAAAAGGCAGCACTGTGCCAGCTACTAGGAAGAACCTTAACTCTCTGCCAGCCGAAAGCAGGACGTTTGAACAGCAAGGGCGACGGAAGAAATAAGGAAAAAACTTAATAAATAGCGACAGGGAGCTCCATCGGGGAAGGAAAATTTAGAAAGCGAGGGCACTGAGGGAACACTAAGGGAAGAGAAGAAGCAATTAAACCCAGCTAACCCCCCAGGGGAAAAGTCAACCTAGAACATGGAAAAAGCCACAGGGATTAGGGAAATAAGTGGGAAAATTAAAAAACAGGACAGCGAACTAGAGGGACGGAGAAGGAAGATTCAAAAAACGAGGGCCCTAAGGAAAGACAAGAAAGAATTAAAACAGAAATACAGGGGAATAAAGGCAGCAGCAAAGAGGAGAAAAGGAGTCAGGAAAGTGTTTAAAGGAAGCGGCGATTAAGAACATCGGGAAGTGATTTAAAAACCCGCATGGGTGAACTAAAACGGAGACGGAAAAAAGGGAAGAAGACAGAAAATTATTTTTTAATAATTTATATAATACAGCAGATACAGGTTTGTATTTTGAAATCCTCCTTTTTAAAAACTTATTGACTGAAAAAGCACACAGCTTTTATGACAAAAACAAAGCCTGTTTCTTCTGAACTCTTGCAAACATTGCCTTTCCTCTTTTCGGATAAAATTGTTTTCCCGATATCCTTTCCTAGTAAGCGCACAGAAACACAAGATTGCGCTTTCGGGAAGGCAAAATAAACGGAGGGAAGCCGACTTTGCACAGGCGTTAACACGCTCCAGCGCAGACCTTCTTTGACTTTTAGTATCTGCCTTAAAACAGTTCCTAGAAAAACTACAGAAGGAAGGAGAGCCGGCACATTCTTGACGTTAACTTTGAAGTCCGTACTACAAGCGCCTTAGGAAAAACGCGGACACGCATCGCGGACGTACCTTGTACTCGCAGACCGCTATGGAGCCTTTCCGTCCGTCTTGCACTTTCACGGCAGAAGAAAGGGCGACCACGGTGAAACGGCGGCAGCTGACACTCTGCTGAGAGAGGAAAAAAAAAAAACCCGTAGCATAAAGCTGGGTAGGAGTCCCAAGCTTCCTGGTTTTGTGAAGTTTTGCAAAGACTACAACCGAGGGAAGGAAAAAATAGCCGTTTGGAACATGTTGCCAAACAACATTTGGCCGTAAAACTCGGATGCGTTTGACATGCGCCCATTTTTTGGGAACTTGCTATTTGCTTCCCGTTATCGTTGTTCTTCCTTCAGAACCTCTGCTTGTAGCCAACTTGATTTGCTACCGGTTCAAGCGCTTCCCTTCCCGGTATTACTGGCACACGGACCCAGGCAAGTCACTGAACCGCTCTTCTGAACTTCTCCAAACGACAATTACAGCCACGAAAGAGGAGTTCAAGAGAGGAAAAGGAGAGGTCGGGCAGCAAAAGAGCCCTGCAGGCTGCCACCAGTCAACACTGCGCTCTTTTTTTTCTTTTAAATCCACCCCCCCCCCCGCCCCCAAATACAAACAAAACCAACCCCCACGACCTTGTATTTTTTGCCTTTGGGAGCTCATCCCTGTCTCAGCACGAAGCGCAGATGACCTGTATCCCGATTTGCACGTGACGAATCCGTGTTCGGAAGAAATAGGCCAGATCCGTAAGACTGGTGTTATTTTGCGGGTTTTAACAATCGCAACGCAATCGCATCGACCGACGCGTTTGTGACAAAACTCATTAACTTCTAAACGTAGCACCTCCTTGGGTAAAAAAACGTGTTTGAGACTGAAAACAAAATGATGATTCAGAGCTCCCGCTCCTGATGGAGCCGTGGGGGAAGGAAGGAAAGTGAAGACAAACAGCAGCAACATCAAGTGAAATTCGCCTCCAATTCCGAGCACGTGCCTAAGAGACTCTGCAAGTCCACACCTCAATCCTAGGAGCGACTAGCCCTTTTCTGGAAGGACAAACTTCCTTACTTCAAAGTCCTAGACCGAAGGCTCCACGGAACAGAACGTGGACCGAGCCACAGGACACCGTGCCATCCACGCCCGAACGGCAGAGAAAAATCACGGAAAACTAAATTTAAGTATCAGTTCCCATCGAGCTTCATTCCTTACGTTTCCACTGGCACCTAGGTGCTCAAAAATGAACTCTACTGACACCGCGTATTACTAACAATTGACTTCTGCGTATCAAAACAAAAGGCTATTTCCAGCTCGCCCATCCAATTAGCACGACCAACCAGAAGTGAAACACCGGACCCTAAAGAAGGGAACAGGCAGCTCTTCATTTCTCCTAGAGCAAAGTCTGTTCTTTTGCCTGGAAGGCAAACATCCGTAACTCCCAAGGGAGCACTGCAGGAACGAGGTGCGCTCTCTTACCTGCAGTTTGTCCTTGGCTTTTCTGCACGGGCAGCAGATTTGCCTTTCCTCTGGCTTTGATGTGGCGCACCCGTGGCGTCCTTGAACCGGCAAGTGTTTCTCCCCGCTCCCGCAGCCCCAGACGCGCCATTACCTGAGCAGCGAGCGGAATCAAGCACGCACGATTTTCTGCACGGGACGCAGAAGGTGACACTGGAAAGGAGGAGGCAAAAGAGAAGCGGTTTGCCCGGCAGCCACGACCATAGAAACTACACCTCCCGGCATGGCCCGGGGAACCAACGTGGCCGACCAAAAGCCCCGGGCTCCAAAATGCCGCGAGACGCAGCCCTCCCTGCTTTTGACCCTGCGGGGACACCGTTCCCCACGCCACCGCTGCACGTGGAAGCCCCGCCGAGCCCCCAGCACGGCTCCGGGCAGCCCCCGCCACCGGCTCCGGCCGGCGCCCCCCCACCGGCACCGACCCGGCGCCCCCCCGCCGCCCGGCCCCGGAGCGGAGCGGCTCGGCGCGGCGCCCCCCCCGCCGCCCGGCCCCGGAGCGGAGCGGCTCGGCGCGGCGCCCCCCCCGCCGCGCGGCCCCGGAGCGGAGCGGCTCGGCGCGGCGCCCCCCCCGCCGCGCGGCCCCGGAGCGGAGCGGCTCGGCGCGGCGCCCCCCCGCCGCGCGGCCCCGGAGCGGAGCGGCTCGGCGCGGCGCCCCCCCCGCCGCGCGGCCCCGGAGCGGAGCGGCTCGGCGCGGCGCCCCCCCCGCCGCGCGGCCCCGGAGCGGAGCGGCTCGGCGCGGCGCCCCCCCCGCCGCCCGGCCCCGGAGCGGAGCGGCTCGGCGCGGCGCCCCCCCCGCCGCCCGGCCCCGGAGCGGAGCGGCTCGGCGCGGCGCCCCCCCCGCCGCCCGGCCCCGCAGCGGAGCGGCTCGGCGCGGCGCCCCCCCGCCGCCCGGCCCCGGAGCGGAGCGGCTCGGCGCGGCGCCCCCCCCGCCGCCCGGCCCCGCAGCGGAGCGGCTCGGCGCGGCGCCCCCCCGCCGCCCGGCCCCGCAGCGGAGCGGCTCGGCGCGGCGCCCCCCCCGCCGCCCGGCCCCGCAGCGGAGCGGCTCGGCGCGGCGCCCCCCCCGCCGCCCGGCCCCGCAGCGGAGCGGCTCGGCGCGGCGCCCCCCCGCCGCCCGGCCCCGCAGCGGAGCGGCTCGGCGCGGCGCCCCCCCGCCGCCCGGCCCCGCAGCGGAGCGGCTCGGCGCGGCGCCCCCCCCGCCGCCCGGCCCCGGAGCTCAGCGGCTCGGCGCGGCGCCCCCCCCGCCGCCCGGCCCCGGAGCTCAGCGGCTCGGCGCGGCGCCCCCCCGCCGCCCGGCCCCGGAGCTCAGCGGCTCGGCGCGGCGCCCCCCCCGCCGCCCGGCCCCGGAGCTCAGCGGCTCGGCGCGGCGCCCCCCCGCCGCGCGGACCCGGAGCTCAGCGGCTCGGCGCGGCGCCTCCCCGCCGCGCGGACCCGGAGCGGAGCGGCTCGGCGCGGCGCCCCCCCCGCCGCCCGGCCCCGGAGCTCAGCGGCTCGGCGCGGCGCCTCCCCGCCGCCCGGCCCCGGAGCTCAGCGGCTCGGCGCGGCGCCCCCCCCGCCGCCCGGCACAAGCGGCGCGGCGCGGCGCGGCTCGGCGCCCCCCCGGACCGGCTCCAGGAAGCTCCGCCCGCCCGGCTCCCACACGGCACCGCACCCTCCCCGCTCCGTGCCTCCCGCCGCCCTCCTCGGGGCTTTCCCCGCTCACCTCCTCGCTGCCTGCAGCCGCAGCCCAACGACCGCTCCGCTCCCCTCCGCCCCGGGCTCACCCCGGCCCCTCCGCGCGGGGAACCTCCGCCCACCGCGCGATTCCCGCCCCCGACGCACCGCGCATGCGCTGGCGAAGCTCCGCCCTCCCCGCGGCAAACCCCGCCCTCTGCAGCAAAGCTCCGCCCTGCACACACCACGCATGCGCCAGCGAAGCTCCGCCCTCCCCGCGGCAAGGCTCCGCCCCACGCGGCAAAGCTCCGCCCTGACACATCGCGCATGCGCCCGTGGAGCTCCGCCCTCACACGGCAAAGCTCCGCCTTACCACCGCAACGCTCCGCCCCCCGCGGCTAAGCTCCGCCCCCGACACAGCACGCATGCGCCAGCGAAGCTCCGCCCTCCCCGCGGCAAGGCTCCGCCCCACGCCGCAAAGCTCCGCCCCAACACAGCGCGCATGCGCCCGTGGAGCTCCGCCCTCACACGGCAGCGCTCCGCCCCCCGCGGCTAAGCTCCGCCCCTGACACAGCACGCATGCTCGGCCAAAGCTCCGCCCTTCAGGGCAAAGCTCCGCCCTCCCACTGCAAAGCTCCGCCCCCCATGCACTGCGCATGCGCCGGTGAGGCCCCGCCCCCACGCGGCAAAGCTCCGCCTTACCACCGCAAGGCTCCGCCCCCCGCGGCTAAGCCCCGCCCCTGACACAGCGCGCATGCTCGGCCAAAGCTCCGCCCTTCAGGGCAAAGCTCCGCCCCCCCCGCGGCAAGGCTCCGCCCCCTACGCACCGCGCATGCGCCGGTGAAGCTCCGCCCTCACATGGCAAAGCTCCGCCTTACCACCGCAAGGCTCCGCCCCCCGCGGCTAAGCTCCGCCCTGACACACCGCACGGGGTGGTCTCCAGGGGCGGGGCCTGTCGCTAGGGGTGGTGCCCTTCCCCTGCCGGGGAGCTCCAGGGGCGGGGCCCGTCGCTAGGGGCGGGGCCGCTCCACACCAGGACGGGGGCGTGGGCCGGGGCGGGGCTGCAGCGGAGGCCGAGGCAGCCGTGCCAGCAGCAGCCAGCACCTCCCGGGCGGCGAGAGCGGCGCTTCCTTACCGGGAGGCAGCAACGGCTGCGGCGGCATCGCCCCGCGGGCGCCGCGCTGTCGCATGCCCGGTACCGGCCACCGGCACCGGGGATCACGTGCACGCCACCGCCCCTGCGCGGCTCCCGGCCTGCAGTACCCGCTTTTGGACGCCAGGCGGCAGCACCGAGGCACGGCCAAAACGCCCCACCGCCCCCGGGCGCCACCCGAGCTGCAGTACCCGCTTTTGGACGCCAGGCGGCAGCACCACACCGAGCCCCGCGCTCCGAGCGCTCCCCGCGGGGACAAAGGACTCGCACCCCGGCCCGCCTTGGGCCGCCCGCAGCCGCCGCCGCCTGACGGGGGGGGGGGGGGGCCACAAGCCTCGCCCTTCTCTGCCCCTGCTCCCGCTCACAGCCCACGCAGCCAGAGCCATTGCCTCGCCCCCAAAAAGCACCCAAGCGGCTCGAGCATTTCAGTCCTCTGCGCTTGACAGCTCGCAGGGGCTGCTGGCCCTTTCTCTCCCCGCCCCTCACCCCAGGACCCAGCCGGGGGAAGCAGCGCAGGGTACCTGGTCAATACCTTTGCCTTGGCTCGGCTTTTTTGCCCCCAGAGTAAGCCCCCGGGATTGCTGGATTCATCTGCAGGTGGCATCAGGGGTGGGAGAGTGACACCAGCGAGCCAACAGACCCTGGAGAGATTTTATTAAAAAAAAAGAAAAAAAAAGCGACACTGATGACATCCTGAAGGCACGCGAGGAGATACTGAAAGCTGCTTTGTGTGAGAGGGGCAGCTACGATTATCAGGAAGCGGTGCACGCGAGCAGACCGCCGGCAAGCGCGCGATCTGCGAGCGAGCGATACGCCGGTGACCCTCGGGCTCTGCCGCGGTGCCCTCCGCTCATCCTGCGCCGCCCCGGGCTTCCCGCGCAGGGCTTGCCACTTAAATAAGACCTGCGCGATGTTACTTACCACCCTGCCCTGCGGCACGCAAAGGAATTAGACGTGAAACAGGGAAAGCAAAGAGGCCCGTCGGCTGGCCGCACCAGATGGCCCTAGAGCCCTGCCGGTTCCCTCGCCGCTCTGGACGGCAGCGCAGCTCTGCGCTCCCTGCCGCTCCCGCCAGCGAGCGCGGCGCCTGCGCTTTGACCGCCTGCGGCGCGCCAGACTCGGGAGGCTGGAGGGGCTGGTCCACCAAGGCAGCTGAGCCGCTCGCTTCCTTCGGCTGCCTCATTTGCCGCCTTCAAACAACCACTTCCACGCTCCCTTTCTTTGTTTCAGACCCCTCTCAACATCTCCTGGCCTGCAAGCCATTTGCAGCAAGCAACACGGCTGAAATACCGTGCTGCTAGAGACCTAGCTGTCGTCTTGCTCCCACGTCCAAAGGCTTTGGGAACCTGAACCCCCTGCTTGTTTTGGCATCGAGACTGCGAGGCGAGAAACACGCCTGGACTCCAACAAGCCAGACGCCTGCCCCGTCGCTCAGCACAGTGCTACGCGGCTGCCCGACCGACACCTTCTGCCGCTAAAACCAGAGCGCGGTTCCCTTCTGAAGAGCCACCGGCAGCGCGGAGAGTCCCTCGCCTTTCCCTGCGCCAGGTCCCCCGGGAACAGCGTCTCGCTCGGACCAGAGCGTGCGGCAGCCTCCGGTCGTCCCAGCCCCTCGCCCGTCCAGAAAGCGCCTGCCTGTAGCAGCGGCAGAACCGCTGCTGCCCAGGGGGGAAAGGAACGGCTCGGGGTGAAGCTCCCCAGGCTGCCCGTGGCCCGTGCGGAGCTGGGGGTCCAGAAGCAAAGGGGTTAGGGGAGGGGTGGAGCAGGGGAGCGGGGGCGCGAGACTGGAGGGCAGGGGACGCGGGGGGCACGGCCCAGGGAAAAAAAAAAAAAAAAAAAACCCGCACGGGGGGAAAAACCTTGTGTGGGGGGACGTTCGGGTGGAGAGCACTCGGGAGGGCGGAGAGACACGCAGAGGAGGACGGGGGGAGGAGACGGACACGGACGGACGGACGGACGGCGGCTATGTGTGGGTACAAAGGTGCACGGGGGGACACGGGTGGGGATGACCTACACCAGGGGGTCCACCCGGCATAATCCACAGCAGATAACTCACCTGGGATAACCCGCAACGGATATTCCGCTCCGGAGAAGGAATCCACGCCAGATAATCCCCAGCAATGCCCCTCAAACTGTCCGTGGTTCACCCCAGATTTGGCCCAAATTGGCGCCGGTTTTTCGTTTGGGGTTTTTTTGTTTGTTGTTGTTGTTCTTTTTTGTTTTTTCTTTTACGTCATACAAAACTTGGGGGTTTCTGCTTTTCCAAAATATTCAGTTCTGGGGTTCTCCGGCGCTTTTCCACATCATAACAATGGGTCATTTTTGGTTTTCTGCCTTAAAATGCGGGGGGGCGGGGGGGGTGTGAGTGTGTGCGTGTGCGGTGCGGTGTGTTTGTGCTTGCTTTCCAGCTGCACAAATCCAGGCGGATTCAGCTTTCCTGGGAGCCCCAAACTGTGTTGCTCTTGGATATTGGATATTTTGCTCTTGGACTTGCATATTTTGACACTTTGATATCTTCGACTTCTCTCTTTAGACTTCGGTATCTACTTACAATCCTACCTCTTTAGACTTAGTTATCTGTTTACACTTCCATAGAACCTTTACTTCGATTACACGGGATACCTACTTAGGCTTACTCGGTGACACAGGGTAAGCGTAGGTACTTCTACCTATCCAGACTGACTTCTGGTTTAAATTCCTTCACCTACATCATCTCTTTTTGCATTTTAAACTCCTTTATTTCTTAACATAGAGACAAGTTCTTTTTTATTTTAAAACCCTATCTATCTCCATTGAGATTTTTTAATAATTTCTATAACATAGCAGGTACAGGTTTGTATTTTGAAATCCTTTTACATATATATATACACACACATAAAAACGAATATTATTTTTCAATATATATATATAAAGGCGAGAGATTTTTCTCTACTGCAATGCCTCGCACCCATATTTCCAGTTCTTCACATGGTTAATCACACACACACACGAGTTTTCAGGCATTTTGGGACTGTGACCCCCCTTCTCTGGGGGGAAACCTCCCCGTGACACCTTCATCCCCCACTCACCTGCTCCTCTGTTTCATCATCACGCCCCCGCCCCCCGTGACGTTGGGGGGCCCCAAATGACATCATCACCCCCCAGGCCCCTCCACACTTTTTAATCACCCCCCCCAAAAAGGCACAGAACAAGGAAAACAGCTACTTTAATAATGCCATTTACATATGTAGGCGCCCCCCCGAAAAGGGGAGCTCCGCCAGAAAAATAAAATGGGGGCAGCCCCCCCAAACGGCTGCAGCCCCCCCCGGCCCCCGGCCCGCAAGCCGGCGGCTGCCCCACGCCGCGGGGGGAGCCTGCCGGGGGACGGTGCCGCACCTCTCGCTCAGGCTCTGCTCTGCCGTGCTCCCCCTCCGTTCCCGCGCTGGGACGGGCTCCCCGGGGCAACGAACCTCCCCGCTCCCTCTTGGCCCGGGACTCGCCCCACCACGCAGCCCTCGCTGCCGCACCCGCGGGGCACCCGCCGGAGACAGAGCCGGGAGCCTCCAGGCACGGGGCCGGCCCCTTACCCTCGGGACGCTTCACGACAGGCAGGCCAACCTGGGCCGGGGGGTACCTAGCGAGCACCACGAGACGCTTGCAACAAGACACCTGAAAAACAAAAAGCCCAAGCGATATTTCAGCATGTGAAAAAAATAGCACAGCAGCGAGTACAGGAATTCAGTCAGAGCAAGGGAGAGGAGAGCAGCTGAGCTCAAGGAGGATTCGAGGTAAGCAGGTCAGCTCCAAATACAAGACATCCTTTAAAAGCTAGAGCGACCTGAACGCTTCCCATCAGCATTAAGACTAACCGGTACGATTCCGAACATGTTCTTCGCATACAAGCACACGCTCTTGCCGGCGTTGGAAAACGTCTCACCCCTTCCTTACGGCACGGCTGCAGGGAGACGACCCTGCGAGGTTGCAGGACGAGGGCGTACCGCAATCAGAATCTACGCTTACAGGTCCGCCGCAACAGCTACGGCCCTCGCAGCTGCTGCTGCACATCTTGCTGGCTCGGTCGACAAAGCTGGAAGCGAAGCGTAACGCTTTCGAGGGGAAAAGGAAAAGCAAAGGACAAATCGCAGCAATTCGCTTCATACTAAAAAAGCTGTGCGTGTGTTTATAAACATCCAATAAAAATACTTCTGCTGGAGAAGGACTGGATTTTCCTTTGGCGTTAATTTAACTTGCACAGCTGTGAATCGATACCAGTAGATTATCTGTCTCCAAGATACGCAGTTATCATTTGACCAGGGGTTTTTTGCGCCTTACGTCATTAGGAGCGACATCTGGCCAGCCGCGCCGCCCAAGAGAGATGCTGCTGAACTGCCAGGGAAACGCACCCTTGAAAGCCAGACAGAAAGAAAGTACTTCAGAGCACTCCGTCAAAAGAGCGGGGGGGAAAACACCCCGTAACGTTCAGTTGCCTCTCCTGGTCAACGTTCAGAACAAATACCTCACTGCTTAAACACACCTAAGCAATTGTACGCCACAGCTAGTTGGCAGTTACAGCTGAAACAACGCAAGGCAGTTTGTAGATCCAATTTTAACTTTTTTTTCCTGAAGTTACATCTAGGAGAGAAAAAACCGTGACAGAAGAGATCCCCCATACGGTTTTACTTTGGGGGCAGAATCCAATCCCCGGGGCTGCAACGCGTAAGGCTACCAAAAAGGACTGGCAGATTTGCTAACGCTTTTGGCTGCGCCGAAGCACGCAGAGGAACGCGTGTTGATGACATCTCGGCTGTTGCAACTGAGAACCAGCGATGCCATCAACTTCTGGAAGACGTGCTGTGCTCGGGTCTTTGGAAGCAAACGGACTTTTTTTTTTTTTTTTTTTTTTAAGAGAGTGGAAAGTCTTGCTGCTGCTGACTTCCACTGCCAAGCGCATCATCTCTGACGATCCCCACTCTGATGGGGAGCTCATAAAACACAACTTCTTTGAATGAGAAAGATTTCCATTCTGGAAAATCTCTTTCCAGCTGAAGTAAGAAATCACACGCTGTAGGTTAAGAAAAAAGGATGCTGCCGAAGCAGTAACTCACCGAAACCACGTCAGGACTCGCTGTCGCTACTTACAAGGCTGGCAATGCTTCTCGGGAAAGCGACGCCGATTCCTCCTCTTTTGCCCACGTCTCTCCTTGGACCTTGATCGCTTTTAGTACGGACGCTAGTATCGCAGTAAGCTTTTCGAGACCTACTGTAAGATATTTTAAAAACTTATTGACTGAAAAAGCACACAGCTTTTATGACAAAAACAAAGCCTGTTTCTTCCGAACGCCTGAACTCTCACAAACATTGTCTTTCCTCTTTTACGACGCAATTATTTTCCCAATAGCATTTCCTAGTAAGCGCACAGAAACACAAGATTGCGCTTTCGGGAAGGCAAAATAAACGGAGGGAAGCCGATTCTGCACAGGCGTTAACACGCTCCAGCGCAGACCTTCTTTGACTTTTAGTATCTGCCTTAAAACAGTTCCTAGAAAAACTACAGAAGGAAGGAGAGCCGGCACATTCTTGACGTTAACTTTGAAGTCCGTACTACAAGCGCCTTAGGAAAAATGCGGACACGCATCGCGGACGTACCTTGTACTCGCAGACCGCTATGGAGCCTTTCCGTCCGTCTTGCACTTTCACGGCAGAAGAAAGGGCGACCACGGTGAAACGGCGGCAGCTGACGCTCTGCTGAAAGAGGAAAAAAAAAAAACCCGTAGCATAAAGCTGGGTAGGAGTCCCAAGCTTCCTGGTTTTGTGAAGTTTTGCAAAGACTACAACCGAGGGAAGGAAAAAATAGCCGTTTGGAACATGTTGCCAAACAACATTTGGCCGTAAAACTCGGATGCGTTTGACATGCGCCCATTTTTTGGGAACTTGCTATTTGCTTCCCGTTATCGTTGTTCTTCCTTCAGAACCTCTGCTTGTAGCCAACTTGATTTGCTACCGGTTCAAGCGCTTCCCTTCCCGGTATTACTGGCACACGGACCCAGGCAAGTCACTGAACCGCTCTTCTGAACTTCTCCAAACGACAATTACAGCCACGAAAGAGGAGTTCAAGAGAGGAAAAGGAGAGGTCGGGCAGCAAAAGAGCCCTGCAGGCTGCCACCAGTCAACACTGCGCTCTTTTTTTTCTTTTAAATCCACCCCCCCCCCCGCCCCCAAATACAAACAAAACCAACCCCCACGACCTTGTATTTTTTGCCTTTGGGAGCTCATCCCTGTCTCAGCACGAAGCGCAGACGACCCGTATCCCGATTTGCACGTGACGAATCCGTGTTCGGAAGAAATAGGCCAGATCCGTAAGACTGGTGTTATTTTGCGGGTTTTAACAATCGCAACGCAATCGCATCGACCGACGCGTTTGTGACAAAACTCATTAACTTCTAAACGTAGCACCTCCTTGGGTAAAAAAACGTGTTTGAGACTGAAAACAAAATGATGATTCAGAGCTCCCGCTCCTGATGGAGCCGTGGGGGAAGGAAGGAAAGTGAAGACAAACAGCAGCAACATCAAGTGAAATTCGCCTCCAATTCCGAGCACGTGCCTAAGAGACTCTGCAAGTCCACACCTCAATCCTAGGAGCGACTAGCCCTTTTCTGGAAGGACAAACTTCCTTACTTCAAAGTCCTAGACCGAAGGCTCCACGGAACAGAACGTGGACCGAGCCACAGGACACCGTGCCATCCACGCCCGAACGGCAGAGAAAAATCACGGAAAACTAAATTTAAGTATCAGTTCCCATCGAGCTTCATTCTTTACGTTTCCACTGGCACCTAGGTGCTCAAAAATGAACTCTACTGACACCGCGTATTACTAACAATTGACTTCTGCGTATCAAAACAAAAGGCTATTTCCAGCTCGCCCATCCAATTAGCACGACCAACCAGAAGTGAAACACCGGAGCCTAAAGAAGGGAACAGGCAGCTCTTCATTTCTCCTAGAGCAAAGTCTGTTCTTTTGCCTGGAAGGCAAACATCCGTAACTCCCAAGGGAGCACTGCAGGAACGAGGTGCGCTCTCTTACCTGCAGTTTGTCCTTGGCTTTTCTGCACGGGCAGCAGATTTGCCTTTCCTCTGGCTTTGATGTGGCGCACCCGTGGCGTCCTTGAACCGGCAAGTGTTTCTCCCCGCTCCCGCAGCCCCAGACACGCCATTACCTGAGCAGCGAGCGGAATCAAGCACGCAGGATTTTCTGCACGGGACGCAGAAGGTGACACTGGAAAGGAGGAGGCAAAAGAGAAGCGGTTTGCCCGGCAGCCACGACCATAGAAACTACACCTCCCGGCATGGCCCGGGGAACCAACGTGGCCGACCAAAAGCCCCGGGCTCCAAAATGCCACGAGACGCAGCCCTCCCTGCTTTTGACCCTGCGGGGACACCGTTCCCCACGCCACCGCTGCACGTGGAAGCCCCGCCGAGCCCCCAGCACGGCTCCGGGCAGCCCCCGCCACCGGCTCCGGCCGGCGCCTCCCCACCGGCACCGACCCGGCGCCCCCCCACCGCCCGTCCCCGGAGCGGAGCGGCTCGGCGCGGCGCCCCCCCCGCCGCGCGGCCCCGGAGCGGAGCGGCTCGGCGCGGCGCCCCCCCGCCGCGCGGACCCGGAGCTCAGCGGCTCGGCGCGGCGCCCCCCCCGCCGCCCGGCCCCGGAGCGGAGCGGCTCGGCGCGGCGCCCCCCCGCCGCGCGGCCCCGGAGCGGAGCGGCTCGGCGCGGCGCCCCCCCCGCCGCGCGGCCCCGGAGCGGAGCGGCTCGGCGCGGCGCCCCCCCCGCCGCGCGGCCCCGGAGCGGAGCGGCTCGGCGCGGCGCCCCCCCCGCCGCGCGGCCCCGGAGCGGAGCGGCTCGGCGCGGCGCCCCCCCCGCCGCGCGGCCCCGGAGCGGAGCGGCTCGGCGCGGCGCCCCCCCCGCCGCCCGGCCCCGGAGCGGAGCGGCTCGGCGCGGCGCCCCCCCCGCCGCCCGGCCCCGGAGCGGAGCGGCTCGGCGCGGCGCCCCCCCCGCCGCCCGGCCCCGGAGCGGAGCGGCTCGGCGCGGCGCCCCCCCGCCGCCCGGCCCCGGAGCCGAGCGGCTCGGCGCGGCGCCCCCCCGCCGCCCGGCCCCGGAGCGGAGCGGCTCGGCGCGGCGCCCCCCCCGCCGCCCGGCCCCGGAGCGGAGCGGCTCGGCGCGGCGCCCCCCCCGCCGCCCGGCCCCGGAGCGGAGCGGCTCGGCGCGGCGCCCCCCCCGCCGCCCGGCCCCGGAGCGGAGCGGCTCGGCGCGGCGCCCCCCCCGCCGCCCGGCCCCGGAGCGGAGCGGCTCGGCGCGGCGCCCCCCCCGCCGCCCGGCCCCAGAGCGGAGCGGCGCCCCCCCCGCCGCCCGGCCCCGGAGCGGAGCGGCTCGGCGCGGCGCCCCCCCCGCCGCCCGGCCCCGGAGCGGAGCGGCTCGGCGCGGCGCCCCCCCCGCCGCCCGGCACAAGCGGCGCGGCGCGGCGCGGCTCGGCGCCCCCCCCGCCGCGCGGCCCCGGAGCGGAGCGGCTCGGCGCGGCGCCCCCCCCGCCGCCCGGCCCCAGAGCGGAGCGGCTCGGCGCGGCGCCCCCCCCGCCGCCCGGCCCCGGAGCGGAGCGGCTCGGCGCGGCGCCCCCCCCGCCGCCCGGCCCCGGAGCGGAGCGGCTCGGCGCGGCGCCCCCCCCGCCGCCCGGCCCCGGAGCTCAGCGGCTCGGCGCGGCGCCCCCCCCGCCGCCCGGCCCCGGAGCTCAGCGGCTCGGCGCGGCGCCCCCCCGCCGCCCGGCCCCGGAGCTCAGCGGCTCGGCGCGGCGCCCCCCCCGCCGCCCGGCCCCGGAGCTCAGCGGCTCGGCGCGGCGCCCCCCCGCCGCCCGGCCCCGGAGCTCAGCGGCTCGGCGCGGCGCCCCCCCGCCGCGCGGACCCGGAGCTCAGCGGCTCGGCGCGGCGCCCCCCCGCCGCGCGGACCCGGAGCGGAGCGGCTCGGCGCGGCGCCCCCCCCGCCGCCCGGCCCCGGAGCTCAGCGGCTCGGCGCGGCGCCTCCCCGCCGCCCGGCCCCGGAGCTCAGCGGCTCGGCGCGGCGCCCCCCCCGCCGCCCGGCACAAGCGGCGCGGCGCGGCGCGGCTCGGCGCCCCCCCGGACCGGCTCCAGGAAGCTCCGCCCGCCCGGCTCCCACACGGCACCGCACCCTCCCCGCTCCGTGCCTCCCGCCGCCCTCCTCGGGGCTTTCCCCGCTCACCTCCTCGCTGCCTGCAGCCGCAGCCCAACGACCGCTCCGCTCCCCTCCGCCCCGGGCTCACCCCGGCCCCTCCGCGCGGGGAACCTCCGCCCACCGCGCGATTCCCGCCCCCGACGCACCGCGCATGCGCTGGCGAAGCTCCGCCCTCCCCGCGGCAAACCCCGCCCTCTGCAGCAAAGCTCCGCCCTGCACACACCACGCATGCGCCAGCGAAGCTCCGCCCTCCCCGCGGCAAGGCTCCGCCCCACGCGGCAAAGCTCCGCCCTGACACATCGCGCATGCGCCCGTGGAGCTCCGCCCTCACACGGCAAAGCTCCGCCTTACCACCGCAACGCTCCGCCCCCCGCGGCTAAGCTCCGCCCCCGACACAGCACGCATGCGCCAGCGAAGCTCCGCCCTCCCCGCGGCAAGGCTCCGCCCCACGCCGCAAAGCTCCGCCCCAACACAGCGCGCATGCGCCCGTGGAGCTCCGCCCTCACACGGCAGCGCTCCGCCCCCCGCGGCTAAGCTCCGCCCCTGACACAGCACGCATGCTCGGCCAAAGCTCCGCCCTTCAGGGCAAAGCTCCGCCCTCCCACTGCAAAGCTCCGGCCCCCATGCACTGCGCATGCGCCGGTGAGGCCCCGCCCCCACGCGGCAAAGCTCCGCCTTACCACCGCAAGGCTCCGCCCCCCGCGGCTAAGCCCCGCCCCTGACACAGCGCGCATGCTCGGCCAAAGCTCCGCCCTTCAGGGCAAAGCTCCGCCCCCCGCGGCAAGGCTCCGCCCCCTACGCACCGCGCATGCGCCGGTGAAGCTCCGCCCTCACATGGCAAAGCTCCGCCTTACCACCGCAAGGCTCCGCCCCCCGCGGCTAAGCTCCGCCCTGACACACCGCACGGGGTGGTCTCCAGGGGCGGGGCCTGTCGCTAGGGGTGGTGCCCTTCCCCTGCCGGGGAGCTCCAGGGGCGGGGCCCGTCGCTAGGGGCGGGGCCGCTCCACACCAGGACGGGGGCGTGGGCCGGGGCGGGGCTGCAGCGGAGGCCGAGGCAGCCGTGCCAGCAGCAGCCAGCACCTCCCGGACGGCGAGAGCGGCGCTTCCTTACCGGGAGGCAGCAACGGCTGCGGCGGCATCGCCCCGCGGGCGCCGCGCTGTCGCATGCCCGGTACCGGCCACCGGCACCGGGGATCACGTGCACGCCACCGCCCCTGCGCGGCTCCCGGCCTGCAGTACCCGCTTTTGGACGCCAGGCGGCAGCACCGAGGCACGGCCAAAACGCCCCACCGCCCCCGGGCGCCACCCGAGCTGCAGTACCCGCTTTTGGACGCCAGGCGGCAGCACCACACCGAGCCCCGCGCTCCGAGCGCTCCCCGCGGGGACAAAGGACTCGCACCCCGGCCCGCCTTGGGCCGCCCGCAGCCGCCGCCGCCTGACGGGGGGGGGGGGGGGCCACAAGCCTCGCCCTTCTCTGCCCCTGCTCCCGCTCACAGCCCACGCAGCCAGAGCCATTGCCTCGCCCCCAAAAAGCACCCAAGCGGCTCGAGCATTTCAGTCCTCTGCGCTTGACAGCTCGCAGGGGCTGCTGGCCCTTTCTCTCCCCGCCCCTCACCCCAGGACCCAGCCGGGGGAAGCAGCGCAGGGTACCTGGTCAATACCTTTGCCTTGGCTCGGCTTTTTTGCCCCCAGAGTAAGCCCCCGGGATTGCTGGATTCATCTGCAGGTGGCATCAGGGGTGGGAGAGTGACACCAGCGAGCCAACAGACCCTGGAGAGATTTTATTAAAAAAAAAGAAAAAAAAAGCGACACTGATGACATCCTGAAGGCACGCGAGGAGATACTGAAAGCTGCTTTGTGTGAGAGGGGCAGCTACGATTATCAGGAAGCGGTGCACGCGAGCAGACCGCCGGCAAGCGCGCGATCTGCGAGCGAGCGATACGCCGGTGACCCTCGGGCTCTGCCGCGGTGCCCTCCGCTCATCCTGCGCCGCCCCGGGCTTCCCGCGCAGGGCTTGCCACTTAAATAAGACCTGCGCGATGTTACTTACCACCCTGCCCTGCGGCACGCAAAGGAATTAGACGTGAAACAGGGAAAGCAAAGAGGCCCGTCGGCTGGCCGCACCAGATGGCCCTAGAGCCCTGCCGGTTCCCTCGCCGCTCTGGACGGCAGCGCAGCTCTGCGCTCCCTGCCGCTCCCGCCAGCGAGCGCGGCGCCTGCGCTTTGACCGCCTGCGGCGCGCCAGACTCGGGAGGCTGGAGGGGCTGGTCCACCAAGGCAGCTGAGCCGCTCGCTTCCTTCGGCTGCCTCATTTGCCGCCTTCAAACAACCACTTCCACGCTCCCTTTCTTTGTTTCAGACCCCTCTCAACATCTCCTGGCCTGCAAGCCATTTGCAGCAAGCAACACGGCTGAAATACCGTGCTGCTAGAGACCTAGCTGTCATCTTGCTCCCACGTCCAAAGGCTTTGGGAACCTGAACCCCCTGCTTGTTTTGGCATCGAGACTGCGAGGCGAGAAACACGCCTGGACTCCAACAAGCCAGACGCCTGCCCCGTCGCTCAGCACAGTGCTACGCGGCTGCCCGACCGACACCTTCTGCCGCTAAAACCAGAGCGCGGTTCCCTTCTGAAGAGCCACCGGCAGCGCGGAGAGTCCCTCGCCTTTCCCTGCGCCAGGTCCCCCGGGAACAGCGTCTCGCTCGGACCAGAGCGTGCGGCAGCCTCCGGTCGTCCCAGCCCCTCGCCCGTCCAGAAAGCGCCTGCCTGTAGCAGCGGCAGAACCGCTGCTGCCCAGGGGGGAAAGGAACGGCTCGGGGTGAAGCTCCCCAGGCTGCCCGTGGCCCGTGCGGAGCTGGGGGTCCAGAAGCAAAGGGGTTAGGGGAGGGGTGGAGCAGGGGAGCGGGGGCGCGAGACTGGAGGGCAGGGGACGCGGGGGGCACGGCCCAGGGAAAAAAAAAAAAAAAAAAAAAACCCGCACGGGGGGAAAAACCTTGTGTGGGGGGACGTTCGGGTGGAGAGCACTCGGGAGGGCGGAGAGACACGCAGAGGAGGACAGGGGGGAGGAGACGGACACGGACGGACGGACGGACGGCGGCTATGTGTGGGTACAAAGGTGCACGGGGGGACACGGGTGGGGATGACCTACACCAGGGGGTCCACCCGGCATAATCCACAGCAGATAACTCACCTGGGATAACCCGCAACGGATATTCCGCTCCGGAGAAGGAATCCACGCCAGATAATCCCCAGCAATGCCCCTCAAACTGTCCGTGGTTCACCCCAGATTTGGCCCAAATTGGCGCCGGTTTTTCGTTTGGGGTTTTTTTGTTTGTTGTTGTTCTTCTTTTTTGTTTTTTCTTTTACGTCATACAAAACTTGGGGGTTTCTGCTTTTCCAAAATATTCAGTTCTGGGGTTCTCCGGCGCTTTTCCACATCATAACAATGGGTCATTTTTGGTTTTCTGCCTTAAAATGCGGGGGGGCGGGGGGGGTGTGAGTGTGTGCGTGTGCGGTGCGGTGTGTTTGTGCTTGCTTTCCAGCTGCACAAATCCAGGCGGATTCAGCTTTCCTGGGAGCCCCAAACTGTGTTGCTCTTGGATATTGGATATTTTGCTCTTGGACTTGCATATTTTGACACTTTGATATCTTCGACTTCTCTCTTTAGACTTCGGTATCTACTTACAATCCTACCTCTTTAGACTTAGTTATCTGTTTACACTTCCATAGAACCTTTACTTCGATTACACGGGATACCTACTTAGGCTTACTCGGTGACACAGGGTAAGCGTAGGTACTTCTACCTATCCAGACTGACTTCTGGTTTAAATTCCTTCACCTACATCATCTCTTTTTGCATTTTAAACTCCTTTATTTCTTAACATAGAGACAAGTTCTTTTTTATTTTAAAACCCTATCTATCTCCATTGAGATTTTTTAATAATTTCTATAACATAGCAGGTACAGGTTTGTATTTTGAAATCCTTTTACATATATATATACACACACATAAAAACGAATATTATTTTTCAATATATATATATAAAGGCGAGAGATTTTTCTCTACTGCAATGCCTCGCACCCGTATTTCCAGTTCTTCACATGGTTAATCACACACACACACGAGTTTTCAGGCATTTTGGGACTGTGACCCCCCTTCTCTGGGGGGAAACCTCCCCGTGACACCTTCATCCCCCACTCACCTGCTCCTCTGTTTCATCATCACGCCCCCGCCCCCCGTGACGTTGGGGGGCCCCAAATGACATCATCACCCCCCAGGCCCCTCCACACTTTTTAATCACCCCCCCCAAAAAGGCACAGAACAAGGAAAACAGCTACTTTAATAATGCCATTTACATATGTAGGCGCCCCCCCGAAAAGGGGAGCTCCGCCAGAAAAATAAAATGGGGGCAGCCCCCCCAAACGGCTGCAGCCCCCCCCGGCCCCCGTCCCGCAAGCCGGCGGCTGCCCCACGCCGCGGGGGGAGCCTGCCGGGGGACGGTGCCGCACCTCTCGCTCAGGCTCTGCTCTGCCGTGCTCCCCCTCCGTTCCCGCGCTGGGACGGGCTCCCCGGGGCAACGAACCTCCCCGCTCCCTCTTGGCCCGGGACTCGCCCCACCACGCAGCCCTCGCTGCCGCACCCGCGGGGCACCCGCCGGAGACAGAGCCGGGAGCCTCCAGGCACGGGGCCGGCCCCTTACCCTCGGGACGCTTCACGACAGGCAGGCCAACCTGGGCCGGGGGGTACCTAGCGAGCACCACGAGACGCTTGCAACAAGACACCTGAAAAACAAAAAGCCCAAGCGATATTTCAGCATGTGAAAAAAATAGCACAGCAGCGAGTACAGGAATTCAGTCAGAGCAAGGGAGAGGAGAGCAGCTGAGCTCAAGGAGGATTCGAGGTAAGCAGGTCAGCTCCAAATACAAGACATCCTTTAAAAGCTAGAGCGACCTGAACGCTTCCCATCAGCATTAAGACTAACCGGTACGATTCCGAACATGTTCTTCGCATACAAGCACACGCTCTTGCCGGCGTTGGAAAACGTCTCACCCCTTCCTTACGGCACGGCTGCAGGGAGACGACCCTGCGAGGTTGCAGGACGAGGGCGTACCGCAATCAGAATCTACGCTTACAGGTCCGCCGCAACAGCTACGGCCCTCGCAGCTGCTGCTGCACATCTTGCTGGCTCGGTCGACAAAGCTGGAAGCGAAGCGTAACGCTTTCGAGGGGAAAAGGAAAAGCAAAGGACAAATCGCAGCAATTCGCTTCATACTAAAAAAGCTGTGCGTGTGTTTATAAACATCCAATAAAAATACTTCTGCTGGAGAAGGACTGGATTTTCCTTTGGCGTTAATTTAACTTGCACAGCTGTGAATCGATACCAGTAGATTATCTGTCTCCAAGATACGCAGTTATCATTTGACCAGGGGTTTTTTGCGCCTTACGTCATTAGGAGCGACATCTGGCCAGCCGCGCCGCCCAAGAGAGATGCTGCTGAACTGCCAGGGAAACGCACCCTTGAAAGCCAGACAGAAAGAAAGTACTTCAGAGCACTCCGTCAAAAGAGCGGGGGGGAAAACACCCCGTAACGTTCAGTTGCCTCTCCTGGTCAACGTTCAGAACAAATACCTCACTGCTTAAACACACCTAAGCAATTGTACGCCACAGCTAGTTGGCAGTTACAGCTGAAACAACGCAAGGCAGTTTGTAGATCCAATTTTAACTTTTTTTTCCTGAAGTTACATCTAGGAGAGAAAAAACCGTGACAGAAGAGATCCCCCATACGGTTTTACTTTGGGGGCAGAATCCAATCCCCGGGGCTGCAACGCGTAAGGCTACCAAAAAGGACCGGCAGATTTGCTAACGCTTTTGGCTGCGCCGAAGCACGCAGAGGAACGCGTGTTGATGACATCTCGGCTGTTGCAACTGAGAACCAGCGATGCCATCAACTTCTGGAAGACGTGCTGTGCTCGGGTCTTTGGAAGCAAACGGACTTTTTTTTTTTTTTTTTTTTTTAAGAGAGTGGAAAGTCTTGCTGCTGCTGACTTCCACTGCCAAGCGCATCATCTCTGACGATCCCCACTCTGATGGGGAGCTCATAAAACACAACTTCTTTGAATGAGAAAGATTTCCATTCTGGAAAATCTCTTTCCAGCTGAAGTAAGAAATCACACGCTGTAGGTTAAGAAAAAAGGATGCTGCCGAAGCAGTAACTCACCGAAACCACGTCAGGACTCGCTGTCGCTACTTACAAGGCTGGCAATGCTTCTCGGGAAAGCGACGCCGATTCCTCCTCTTTTGCCCACGTCTCTCCTTGGACCTTGATCGCTTTTAGTACGGACGCTAGTATCGCAGTAAGCTTTTCGAGACCTACTGTAAGATATTTTAAAAACTTATTGACTGAAAAAGCACACAGCTTTTATGACAAAAACAAAGCCTGTTTCTTCCGAACGCCTGAACTCTCACAAACATTGTCTTTCCTCTTTTACGACGCAATTATTTTCCCAATAGCATTTCCTAGTAAGCGCACAGAAACACAAGATTGCGCTTTCGGGAAGGCAAAATAAACGGAGGGAAGCCGACTTTGCACAGGCGTTAACACGCTCCAGCGCAGACCTTCTTTGACTTTTAGTATCTGCGTTAAAACAGTTCCTAGAAAAACTACAGAAGGAAGGAGAGCCGGCACATTCTTGACGTTAACTTTGAAGTCCGTACTACAAGCGCCTTAGGAAAAATGCGGACACGCATCGCGGACGTACCTTGTACTCGCAGACCGCTATGGAGCCTTTCCGTCCGTCTTGCACTTTCACGGCAGAAGAAAGGGCGACCACGGTGAAACGGCGGCAGCTGACGCTCTGCTGAAAGAGGAAAAAAAAAAAACCCGTAGCATAAAGCTGGGTAGGAGTCCCAAGCTTCCTGGTTTTGTGAAGTTTTACAAAGACTACAACCGAGGGAAGGAAAAAATAGCCGTTTGGAACATATTGCCAAACAACATTTGGCCGTAAAACTCGGATGCGTTTGACACGCGCCCATTTTTTGGGAACTTGCTATTTGCTTCCCGTTATCGTTGGTCTTCCTTCAGAACCTCTGCTTGTAGCCAACTTGATTTGCTACCGGTTCAAGCGCTTCCCTTCCCGGTATTACTGGCACACGGACCCAGGCAAGTCACTGAACCGCTCTTCTGAACTTCTCCAAACGACAATTACAGCCACGAAAGAGGAGTTCAAGAGAGGAAAAGGAGAGGTCGGGCAGCAAAAGAGCTCTGCAGGCTGCCACCAGTCAACACTGCGTTCTTTTTTTTCTTTTAAATCCACCCCCCCCGCCCCCAAATACAAACAAAACCAACCCCCACGACCTTGTATTTTTTGCCTTTGGGAGCTCATCCCTGTCTCAGCACGAAGCGCAGACGACCCGTATCCCGATTTGCACGTGACGAATCCGTGTTCGGAAGAAATAGGCCAGATCCGTAAGACTGGTGTTATTTTGCGGGTTTTAACAATCGCAACGCAATCGCATCGACCGACGCGTTTGTGACAAAACTCATTAACTTCTAAATGTAGCACCTCCTTGGGTAAAAAAACGTGTTTGAGACTGAAAACAAAATGATGATTCAGAGCTCCCGCTCCTGATGGAGCCGTGGGGGAAGGAAGGAAAGTGAAGACAAACAGCAGCAACATCAAGTGAAATTCGCCTCCAATTCCGAGCACGTGCCTAAGAGACTCTGCAAGTCCACACCTCAATCCTAGGAGCGACTAGCCCTTTTCTGGAAGGACAAACTTCCTTACTTCAAAGTCCTAGACCGAAGGCTCCACGGAACAGAACGTGGACCGAGCCACAGGACACCGTGCCATCCACGCCCGAACGGCAAAGAAAAATCACGGAAAACTAAACTTAAGTATCAGTTCCCATCGAGCTTCATTCCTTACGTTTCCACTGGCACCTAGGTGCTCAAAAATGAACTCTACTGACACCGCGTATTACTAACAATTGACTTCTGCGTATCAAAACAAAAGGCTATTTCCAGCTCGCCCATCCAATTAGCACGACCAACCAGAAGTGAAACACCGGAGCCTAAAGAAGGGAACAGGCAGCTCTTCATTTCTCCTAGAGCAAAGTCTGTTCTTTTGCCTGGAAGGCAAACATCTGTAACTCCCAAGGGAGCACTGCAGGAACGAGGTGCGCTCTCTTACCTGCAGTTTGTCCTCGGCTTTTCTGCACGGGCAGCAGATTTGCCTTTCCTCTGGCTTTGATGTGGCGCACCCGTGGCGTCCTTGAACCGGCAAGTGTTTCTCCCCACTCCCGCAGCCCCAGACGCGCCATTACCTGAGCAGCGAGCGGAATCAAGCACGCAGGATTTTCTGCATGGGACGCAGAAGGTGACACTGGAAAGGAGGAGGCAAAAAGAGAAGCGGTTTGCCTGGCAGCCACGACCATAGAAACTACACCTGCCAGCATGGCCCGGGGAACCAACGTGGCCGACCAAAAGCCCCGGGCTCCAAGATGCCGCGAGACACAGCCCTCCCTGCTTTTGACCCTGCGGGGACACCGTTCCCCACGCCATCGCCGCACGTGGAAGCCCCGCCGAGCCCCCAGCACGGCTCCGGGCAGCCCCCGCCACCGGCTCCGGCCGGCGCCCCCCCACCGGCACCGACCCGGCGCCCCCCCGCCGCCCGGCCCCGAAGCGGCGCGGTGCTCCCCGCCGCACGGCCCCGAAGCGGCTCGGCGCCTCCCCGCCGCCCGGCCCCGGAGCGGCGCGGCTCGGCGCCCGGCCCCGGAGCGGCTCGGCGCGGCGCCTCCCCGCCGCCCGGCCCCGGAGCGGCGCGGCCCCCCCCCCCGCCGCCCGGCCCCGGAACGGCGCGGCTCGGCGCGGCGCCTCCCCGCCGCCCGGCCCCGGAGCGGCGCGGCTCGGCGCCCGGCCCCGGAGCGGCTCGGCGCGGCGCCTCCCCGCCGCCCGGCCCCGGAGCGGCTCGGCGCGGCGCCTCCCCGCCGCCCGGCCCCGGAGCGGCGCGGCGCCCCCCCCGCCGCCCGGCCCCGAAGCGGCGCGGTGCCCCCCGCCGCACGGCCCCGAAGCGGCTCGGCGCCTCCCCGCCGCCCGGCCCCGGAGCGGCGCGGCTCGGCGCCCGGCCCCGGAGCGGCTCGGCGCGGCGCCTCCCCGCCGCCCGGCCCCGGAGCGGCGCGGCCCCCCCCCCCGCCGCCCGGCCCCGGAACGGCGCGGCTCGGCGCGGCGCCTCCCCGCCGCCCGGCCCCGGAGCGGCGCGGCTCGGCGCCCGGCCCCGGAGCGGCTCGGCGCGGCGCCTCCCCGCCGCCCGGCCCCGGAGCGGCGCGGCTCGGCGCCCCCCCCGCCGCCCGGCCCCGGAGCGGCGCGGCGCCTCCCCGCCGCCCGGCCCCGGAGCGGCGCGGCTCGGCGCCCGGCCCCGGAGCGGCTCGGCGCGGCGCCTCCCCGCCGCCCGGCCCCGGAGCGGCGCGGCTCGGCGCCCCCCCGCCGCCCGGCCCCGGAGCGGCGCGGCGCCTCCCCGCCACCCGGCCCCGGAGCGGCACGGCTCCCCCCCGCCGCCAGGCCCCGGAGCGGCGCGGCCCCCCCCCCGCCGCCCGGCCCCGGAGCGGCGCGGCTCGGCTCGGCGCCCCCCCGCCGCCCGGCCCCGGAGCGGCGCGGCTCGGCTCGGCGCCCCCCCGCCGCCCGGCCCCCGAGCGGAGCGGCGCGGCGCCCCCGGCCCCGACCGGCTCCAGGAAGCTCCGCCCACCGGCTCCCACACGGCACCGCACCTTCCCCGCTCCGTGCCTCCCGCCGGCCCGGCCGCTCCCCCGCAGGCACCGCCGTCCTCCTCGGGGCTTTCCCCGCTCACCTCCTCGCTGCCTGCAGCCGCAGCCCAACGACCGCGCCGCTCCGCTCCGCGCGGGGAACCTCCGCCCACCGCCCCATGCCCGCCCCCGGCGCACCGCGCATGCGCCGGTTGGGACCGCCAGTTTAATCTCGAGGCGCTCGGCGACCTTCTGGATCATCCAGGGGACCTCTGGTTTCATCTCTATGCTCTGGACGACCTTCTCTATCGTCTGGGTCGACTTTCGCTGTCATCTCGATGGTCTGCGGAGCCGCTCTATACTCCGGGAGGACTTCTCCTTGCAGCTCTATGGTCTGAAGGACAGTCTTTCTCATCGGGGAGGACTTTCTGGCTCATCTCTATGCTCTGGAGGACCTTCTCTGTCATCCGGGAGGACTGTGTCGGCTAGTTTGGTGCTTTGGACGAGTTCGGTTTTTGCCGCGCTGGGTTTTGCTTTTTACACTTTTGTGTGCTGTGTACAATTTTGTTTGAATGATTGTGTTTGCATTTCTCGTTGTTTATTGTTTCTTTTGTTTTGTAGGGGGTGCCAGAGAAATGTAACTGCTTTGAATAATTAGTTGATTCAGTTTCATAACAAGATGGTAATTGCCCTTCCATGTGGGAGGAATGAATTGTTATAGGAAGATGTGGTGTTACTAGTTTAATCATTGCTTCCTCCCACCTGGGAGGGTGTATGTATATATTTGTATACATATTTATATAGTACAAAGGAAAAAAAAACCAAATAACAAACACTATAAAAAAAATGAACTAAAAAAAAATTTAAAAATGGTAAGGCTGGTGCAGCAGTAGCAACCAGCTCCTACCCTGGGAGTAATTTTTTTTTTAATTTAAATTAATTATGACTCCCAGGGATAATTGTCATAATTGTCATTTTGTTTTCATTTCTACATGTCTGCAAAGGAAAAATTTCAATTCCACCTGGAACCTGCAAAGAAACAAAGCACCCCCACACCATCATAAAAGGTTAGATACATTCCAAACGCACCGCTCATTCAGCTACCACCCAAACCACGCCTCGGTCTCGGCCGATCCGTTCCACCACCAGCACGCCACAACGGACCGTCGCCCTGCCTCTGCGGCGCTCCCTGGGAACGGTGTTCCCGAGGGCCTCAAAAAAAAAAAAAAAAAAAAAAATCGCCCTGCCTGAGAAAACCCCGGCCCGAGCCTGACCTCCGCCCAAACCTTGGCGATGATCATCGCCTCGCAGAGCGGCCGGGACCGGGGGAAAAAAAACGCAGCGGGGGGGAGGGAAATGCCCCAGCTGGGGTTTTTTTATTCTATAGTATATATGAAATAAATTACTCTCAACATTACATACGACCTGCAATAAAATACTTCACACGTACAAGGTTAGGCACATTCAGGAACCGAACAATCCTTCAACCACCGCTCACTCAAACCACTACACTTACACCACCCAGCTGCCACTGCAGCACAGCCCCCCGGTTCCAGAGCTATCCCTGCAACTGCCTCGCCGCGCACCTCTAAACAACCTTGGGCTCCGTACGATTCCCAAGTTTCACCTTCCGCTACGGCAAGGCGAAGAAGACGCTTCGCTACGTGCGCCGGTCCAGCCTCCGGCACCCGCAAAACACAACAGAAGTAACTGCGGCACCTGTCTACAGCTGCTTGCCTCGAGATGGCCCGTACAATCTTTGCCTACAGATACTGTACAAATGGACGTATCACCGTGAGGCTATGCTACCCCCAACTCCAATATCGCAACGCTCCTGGGCAGAGCGGCTCCAACCCCGACACACAGACAGACACTGCACACAGATGCCACAAACGACGTGACCTCGAGACCCGAGAAGATCACGAGCGGGAACGACTCCGGTAGGGAAGACGCCTCCGGCACGGAACCCCTACGGTGCCTGCCGTGGCCCAGGAGATAAAACTACCATCTAAAAAAGATAAATGGATGCATGACAAGCCAGGATTTAAGACCTAAGACCATTAAGGAACCAGGGATGAAACCCCTGAAGACGACCGTAGAAACGTAACTCTCAAAAGCAGACCTGCGGAGACCGCCCGGCCGGCCACCGCAACAGACGATCCCTCGGAAACATCTGGAACGCGACGCTTCCCGGACACGTCCGTGCTTTAAGCTACGACGGCAAGATAAGCAGGGCTCAAGAAACGCTATGCCGATGAGGCGATGCGTTCGAGACGCCCTCGAGGTAAGCCTCCCGAGGGGCCCGATGATCACAAAGAGCTACGGAAACATCGAGACCTGAGAAAGCCATGGTACGAGACACAGAAGACAGACAGACTACGCAAAAGCAAAACGCACAGACACAGGATGGAACTGCCCTGCTCAGCAAACGTCAGCAGCGCGCTAACAACAGTAACCCGCTCCTTTGCCCTTCCCAAAGGAGACTGCTCCTGGACAGGCCTCTCCCCGACACCAACTTTATAACCCCTCCCTGCAATTCCTATCCTTGTTACCTCCTCAGCCCTGATCCCGCAACTGAGCTTTCAGAGGGCCAGGGATCTGAATCCACCCTCAAAAAAAAAAGAAAACCACCACACACCTAACTAGAACATTCCTGCACTCACCCAGTTCCTCTTCGTCATCTAAAACAAAACAAAAAAACCACAAAAACCACACAACAAAAAAAACAAAAAAAAACAAAACACCACAAAAACCACAAAAACCACAAAAACCACAAAAACCACAAAAACCACAAAAACCACAAAAACCACAAAAACCACAAAAACCACAAAAACCACAAAAACCACAAAAACCACAAAAACCACAAAAACCACAAAAACCACAAAACCCACAAAACCCACAAAAACCACAAAACCCACAAAACCCACAAAACCCACAAAACCCACAAAACCCACAAAACCCACAAAACCCACAAAAGAAAAACAACAAAAAAACCAAAACAAACAAAAAAACCAACACCAAACTCCCAACCCACAAACCCACAACCCACTAACAAACTAAAACACAGCGCTGGTATTCAGCATCGGTCTGGTTACTGCCAACCGCTTCTGCGACACCCTCCTCCTCAAAAGCACCCTACCGCTCCGCTCACCTGCTCCACGCCTATTCTAAAGAAAGATGCTGCGACTGTCACTCGGTGCGCCTAGGATGCCAGGAGACACAAAGTTCCCGTGGCGCTCGGGTGAAATAGCCAGCCCCGGGTGCCTCCCCTCTACAACCCAGCTCACCTCAAATTCTCAGCTGATTCTAAAGGCAGCCAGCACAGCTCCCACAAAACCAAAAGGTAAATGATTAATCAACGTGCCATTTCATACTTTACTATTAAATGATGACCCGGCTGACAACCACCTCGCCTCCTCCAACCGCTCCTCAGCGGGAAGCTACGCCCCCTCCGAGGCTGTTAAAAGGGAGGACCCTAAGGAAAGAGAAGAACTCGTTGAAAACTAAAGACAGGGAACGGGATAAAAGCAAAAAAAACTTCAAGAGTGACGGGACTTAGGGCAACGAAGAGAAAAAAATGAAAAACAGGGACAGTGAACTAAAAGAGAGACGTAGGAAGAAAACGGACAAAGCAAAGGTCCTAATAGAGACAAGGAAGAATTAAAAAATGGAAACGGCAGACGGAATACAAGTCGACAGAAGCTTTTGTCGTGGTTTAACCCCAGCCAGCAGCTAAGCACCACGCAGCCGCTACGCGGGAGAAAATTGCAAGGGTGGAAGTCCGAAAACTCGGGGGTTAAGGTAAAGAACAGTTTAACAATTGAAGGAAAAGACAACAGAATACTAGTAATACTAGCAGTAGCAGTAGTAGTAGTAATAATAATAAACCAATAAGAGTATACAAAGCAAGCGCTTCACTAGACAGGGGCTCACCACTCGCCGACCGATGCCAAGCACGTCCCCGAGCTGCCATCGCTGACTCCTGGCCAACGCCCCCCGGTTTCCAGACCGAGCGTGACGTCCCACGGTAGGGAATAGCGCTGCGGCCGGTCTGGGGCAGCTGAGCTGCCTGTGGCGCCTCCCAGCTTCTTGCGCACCGGGCAGAGCACGGGAAGCTGAAAGGTCCTTGAGTGGTGTCAGCGCTACTTAGCGACAAACAAAACGTCAGCGCGTTACCAACATGATGCTCATCCGCAATCCAAAAGGCAGCACTGTGCCAGCTACTAGGAAGAACCTTAACTCTCTGCCAGCCGAAAGCAGGACGTTTGAACAGCAAGGGCGACGGAAGAAATAAGGAAAAAACTTAATAAATAGCGACAGGGAGCTCCATCGGGGAAGGAAAATTTAGAAAGCGAGGGCACTGAGGGAACACTAAGGGAAGAGAAGAAACAATTAAACCCAGCTAAACCCCCAGGGGAAAAGTCAACCTAGAACATGGAAAAAGCCACAGGGATTAGGGAAATAAGTGGGAAAATTAAAAAACAGGACAGCGAACTAGAGGGACGGAGAAGGAAGATTCAAAAAACGAGGGCCCTAAGGAAAGACAAGAAAGAATTAAAACAGAAATACAGGGGAATAAAGGCAGCAGCAAAGAGGAGAAAAGGAGTCAGGAAAGTGTTTAAAGGAAGCGGCGATTAAGAACATCGGGAAGTGATTTAAAAACCCGCATGGGTGAACTAAAACGGAGACGGAAAAAAGGGAAAAAGACAGAAAATTATTTTTTAATAATTTATATAATACAGCAGATACAGGTTTGTATTTTGAAATCCTCCTTTTTAAAAACTTATTGACTGAAAAAGCACACAGCTTTTATGACAAAAACAAAGCCTGTTTCTTCTGAACTCTTGCAAACATTGCCTTTCCTCTTTTCGGATAAAATTGTTTTCCCGATATCCTTTCCTAGTAAGCGCACAGAAACACAAGATTGCGCTTTCGGGAAGGCAAAATAAACGGAGGGAAGCCGACTTTGCACAGGCGTTAACACGCTCCAGCGCAGACCTTCTTTGACTTTTAGTATCTGCCTTAAAACAGTTCCTAGAAAAACTACAGAAGGAAGGAGAGCCGGCACATTCTTGACGTTAACTTTGAAGTCCGTACTACAAGCGCCTTAGGAAAAACGCGGACACGCATCGCGGACGTACCTTGTACTCGCAGACCGCTATGGAGCCTTTCCGTCCGTCTTGCACTTTCACGGCAGAAGAAAGGGCGACCACGGTGAAACGGCGGCAGCTGACACTCTGCTGAGAGAGGAAAAAAAAAAAACCCGTAGCATAAAGCTGGGTAGGAGTCCCAAGCTTCCTGGTTTTGTGAAGTTTTGCAAAGACTACAACCGAGGGAAGGAAAAAATAGCCGTTTGGAACATGTTGCCAAACAACATTTGGCCGTAAAACTCGGATGCGTTTGACATGCGCCCATTTTTTGGGAACTTGCTATTTGCTTCCCGTTATCGTTGTTCTTCCTTCAGAACCTCTGCTTGTAGCCAACTTGATTTGCTACCGGTTCAAGCGCTTCCCTTCCCGGTATTACTGGCACACGGACCCAGGCAAGTCACTGAACCGCTCTTCTGAACTTCTCCAAACGACAATTACAGCCACGAAAGAGGAGTTCAAGAGAGGAAAAGGAGAGGTCGGGCAGCAAAAGAGCCCTGCAGGCTGCCACCAGTCAACACTGCGCTCTTTTTTTTCTTTTAAATCCACCCCCCCCCCCGCCCCCAAATACAAACAAAACCAACCCCCACGACCTTGTATTTTTTGCCTTTGGGAGCTCATCCCTGTCTCAGCACGAAGCGCAGACGACCCGTATCCCGATTTGCACGTGACGAATCCGTGTTCGGAAGAAATAGGCCAGATCCGTAAGACTGGTGTTATTTTGCGGGTTTTAACAATCGCAACGCAATCGCATCGACCGACGCGTTTGTGACAAAACTCATTAACTTCTAAACGTAGCACCTCCTTGGGTAAAAAAACGTGTTTGAGACTGAAAACAAAATGATGATTCAGAGCTCCCGCTCCTGATGGAGCCGTGGGGGAAGGAAGGAAAGTGAAGACAAACAGCAGCAACATCAAGTGAAATTCGCCTCCAATTCCGAGCACGTGCCTAAGAGACTCTGCAAGTCCACACCTCAATCCTAGGAGCGACTAGCCCTTTTCTGGAAGGACAAACTTCCTTACTTCAAAGTCCTAGACCGAAGGCTCCACGGAACAGAACGTGGACCGAGCCACAGGACACCGTGCCATCCACGCCCGAACGGCAGAGAAAAATCACGGAAAACTAAATTTAAGTATCAGTTCCCATCGAGCTTCATTCCTTACGTTTCCACTGGCACCTAGGTGCTCAAAAATGGACTCTACTGACACCGCGTATTACTAACAATTGACTTCTGCGTATCAAAACAAAAGGCTATTTCCAGCTCGCCCATCCAATTAGCACGACCAACCAGAAGTGAAACACCGGAGCCTAAAGAAGGGAACAGGCAGCTCTTCATTTCTCCTAGAGCAAAGTCTGTTCTTTTGCCTGGAAGGCAAACATCCGTAACTCCCAAGGGAGCACTGCAGGAACGAGGTGCGCTCTCTTACCTGCAGTTTGTCCTCGGCTTTTCTGCACGGGCAGCAGATTTGCCTTTCCTCTGGCTTTGATGTGGCGCACCCGTGGCGTCCTTGAACCGGCAAGTGTTTCTCCCCGCTCCCGCAGCCCCAGACACGCCATTACCTGAGCAGCGAGCGGAATCAAGCACGCAGGATTTTCTGCACGGGACGCAGAAGGTGACACTGGAAAGGAGGAGGCAAAAGAGAAGCGGTTTGCCCGGCAGCCACGACCATAGAAACTACACCTCCCGGCATGGCCCGGGGAACCAACGTGGCCGACCAAAAGCCCCGGGCTCCAAAATGCCGCGAGACGCAGCCCTCCCTGCTTTTGACCCTGCGGGGACACCGTTCCCCACGCCACCGCTGCACGTGGAAGCCCCGCCGAGCCCCCAGCACGGCTCCGGGCAGCCCCCGCCACCGGCTCCGGCCGGCGCCCCCCCACCGGCACCGACCCGGCGCCCCCCCCGCCGCCCGGCCCCGGAGCGGAGCGGCTCGGCGCGGCGCCCCCCCCGCCGCGCGGCCCCGGAGCGGAGCGGCTCGGCGCGGCGCCCCCCCCGCCGCCCGGCCCCGGAGCTCAGCGGCTCGGCGCGGCGCCCCCCCGCCGCCCGGCCCCGGAGCGGAGCGGCTCGGCGCGGCGCCCCCCCCGCCGCCCGGCCCCGGAGCGGAGCGGCTCGGCGCGGCGCCCCCCCCGCCGCCCGGCCCCGGAGCTCAGCGGCTCGGCGCGGCGCCCCCCCCGCCGCCCGGCCCCGGAGCTCAGCGGCTCGGCGCGGCGCCCCCCCCGCCGCCCGGCCCCGGAGCTCAGCGGCTCGGCGCGGCGCCCCCCCCGCCGCCCGGCACAAGCGGCGCGGCGCGGCGCGGCTCGGCGCCCCCCCCGCCGCGCGGCCCCGGAGCGGAGCGGCTCGGCGCGGCGCCCCCCCGCCGCCCGGCCCCGGAGCGGAGCGGCTCGGCGCGGCGCCCCCCCCGCCGCCCGGCCCCGGAGCGGAGCGGCTCGGCGCCCCCCCCGCCGCCCGGCCCCGGAGCTCAGCGGCTCGGCGCGGCGCCCCCCCCGCCGCCCGGCCCCGGAGCTCAGCGGCTCGGCGCGGCGCCCCCCCCGCCGCCCGGCCCCGGAGCTCAGCGGCTCGGCGCGGCGCCCCCCCCGCCGCGCGGACCCGGAGCTCAGCGGCTCGGCGCGGCGCCCCCCCCGCCGCGCGGACCCGGAGCTCAGCGGCTCGGCGCGGCGCCCCCCCCGCCGCGCGGCCCCGGAGCGGAGCGGCTCGGCGCGGCGCCCCCCCCGCCGCGCGGCCCCGGAGCTCAGCGGCTCGGCGCGGCGCCTCCCCGCCGCCCGGCCCCGGAGCTCAGCGGCTCGGCGCGGCGCCCCCCCCGCCGCCCGGCCCCGGAGCTCAGCGGCTCGGCGCGGCGCCCCCCGCCGCGCGGCCCCGGAGCGGAGCGGCTCGGCGCGGCGCCCCCCCGCCGCCCGGCACAAGCGGCGCGACGCGGCACGGCTCGGCGCCCCCCCGGACCGGCTCCAGGAAGCTCCGCCCGCCCGGCTCCCACACGGCACCGCACCCTCCCCGCTCCGTGCCTCCCGCCGCCCTCCTCGGGGCTTTCCCCGCTCACCTCCTCGCTGCCTGCAGCCGCAGCCCAACGACCGCTCCGCTCCCCTCCGCCCCGGGCTCACCCCGGCCCCTCCGCGCGGGGAACCTCCGCCCACCGCGCGATTCCCGCCCCCGACGCACCGCGCATGCGCTGGCGAAGCTCCGCCCTCCCCGCGGCAAACCCCGCCCTCTGCAGCAAAGCTCCGCCCTGCACACACCACGCATGCGCCAGCGAAGCTCCGCCCTCCCCGCGGCAAGGCTCCGCCCCACGCGGCAAAGCTCCGCCCTGACACATCGCGCATGCGCCCGTGGAGCTCCGCCCTCACACGGCAAAGCTCCGCCTTACCACCGCAACGCTCCGCCCCCCGCGGCTAAGCTCCGCCCCCGACACAGCACGCATGCGCCAGCGAAGCTCCGCCCTCCCCGCGGCAAGGCTCCGCCCCACGCCGCAAAGCTCCGCCCCAACACAGCGCGCATGCGCCCGTGGAGCTCCGCCCTCACACGGCAGCGCTCCGCCCCCCGCGGCTAAGCTCCGCCCCTGACACAGCACGCATGCTCGGCCAAAGCTCCGCCCTTCAGGGCAAAGCTCCGCCCTCCCACTGCAAAGCTCCGCCCCCCGTGCACTGCGCATGCGCCGGTGAGGCCCCGCCCCCACGCGGCAAAGCTCCGCCTTACCACCGCAAGGCTCCGCCCCCCGCGGCTAAGCCCCGCCCCTGACACAGCGCGCATGCTCGGCCAAAGCTCCGCCCTTCAGGGCAAAGCTCCGCCCCCCGCGGCAAGGCTCCGCCCCCTACGCACCGCGCATGCGCCGGTGAAGCTCCGCCCTCACATGGCAAAGCTCCGCCTTACCACCGCAAGGCTCCGCCCCCCGCGGCTAAGCTCCGCCCTGACACACCGCACGGGGTGGTCTCCAGGGGCGGGGCCTGTCGCTAGGGGTGGTGCCCTTCCCCTGCCGGGGAGCTCCAGGGGCGGGGCCCGTCGCTAGGGGCGGGGCCGCTCCACACCAGGACGGGGGCGTGGGCCGGGGCGGGGCTGCAGCGGAGGCCGAGGCAGCCGTGCCAGCAGCAGCCAGCACCTCCCGGGCGGCGAGAGCGGCGCTTCCTTACCGGGAGGCAGCAACGGCTGCGGCGGCATCGCCCCGCGGGCGCCGCGCTGTCGCATGCCCGGTACCGGCCACCGGCACCGGGGATCACGTGCACGCCACCGCCCCTGCGCGGCTCCCGGCCTGCAGTACCCGCTTTTGGACGCCAGGCGGCAGCACCGAGGCACGGCCAAAACGCCCCACCGCCCCCGGGCGCCACCCGAGCTGCAGTACCCGCTTTTGGACGCCAGGCGGCAGCACCACACCGAGCCCCGCGCTCCGAGCGCTCCCCGCGGGGACAAAGGACTCGCACCCCGGCCCGCCTTGGGCCGCCCGCAGCCGCCGCCGCCTGACGGGGGGGGGGGGGGGCCACAAGCCTCGCCCTTCTCTGCCCCTGCTCCCGCTCACAGCCCACGCAGCCAGAGCCATTGCCTCGCCCCCAAAAAGCACCCAAGCGGCTCGAGCATTTCAGTCCTCTGCGCTTGACAGCTCGCAGGGGCTGCTGGCCCTTTCTCTCCCCGCCCCTCACCCCAGGACCCAGCCGGGGGAAGCAGCGCAGGGTACCTGGTCAATACCTTTGCCTTGGCTCGGCTTTTTTGCCCCCAGAGTAAGCCCCCGGGATTGCTGGATTCATCTGCAGGTGGCATCAGGGGTGGGAGAGTGACACCAGCGAGCCAACAGACCCTGGAGAGATTTTATTAAAAAAAAAGAAAAAAAAAGCGACACTGATGACATCCTGAAGGCACGCGAGGAGATACTGAAAGCTGCTTTGTGTGAGAGGGGCAGCTACGATTATCAGGAAGCGGTGCACGCGAGCAGACCGCCGGCAAGCGCGCGATCTGCGAGCGAGCGATACGCCGGTGACCCTCGGGCTCTGCCGCGGTGCCCTCCGCTCATCCTGCGCACGCCCCGGGCTTCCCGCGCAGGGCTTGCCACTTAAATAAGACCTGCGCGATGTTACTTACCACCCTGCCCTGCGGCACGCAAAGGAATTAGACGTGAAACAGGGAAAGCAAAGAGGCCCGTCGGCTGGCCGCACCAGATGGCCCTAGAGCCCTGCCGGTTCCCTCGCCGCTCTGGACGGCAGCGCAGCTCTGTGCTCCCTGCCGCTCCCGCCAGCGAGCGCGGCGCCTGCGCTTTGACCGCCTGCGGCGCGCCAGACTCGGGAGGCTGGAGGGGCTGGTCCACCAAGGCAGCTGAGCCGCTCGCTTCCTTCGGCTGCCTCATTTGCCGCCTTCAAACAACCACTTCCACACTCCCTTTCTTTGTTTCAGACCCCTCTCAACATCTCCTGGCCTGCAAGCCATTTGCAGCAAGCAACACGGCTGAAATACCGTGCTGCTAGAGACCTAGCTGTCATCTTGCTCCCACGTCCAAAGGCTTTGGGAACCTGAACCCCCTGCTTGTTTTGGCATCGAGACTGCGAGGCGAGAAACACGCCTGGACTCCAACAAGCCAGACGCCTGCCCCGTCGCTCAGCACAGTGCTACGCGGCTGCCCGACCGACACCTTCTGCCGCTAAAACCAGAGCGCGGTTCCCTTCTGAAGAGCCACCGGCAGCGCGGAGAGTCCCTCGCCTTTCCCTGCGCCAGGTCCCCCGGGAACAGCGTCTCGCTCGGACCAGAGCGTGCGGCAGCCTCCGGTCGTCCCAGCCCCTCGCCCGTCCAGAAAGCGCCTGCCTGTAGCAGCGGCAGAACCGCTGCTGCCCAGGGGGGAAAGGAACGGCTCGGGGTGAAGCTCCCCAGGCTGCCCGTGGCCCGTGCGGAGCTGGGGGTCCAGAAGCAAAGGGGTTAGGGGAGGGGTGGAGCAGGGGAGCGGGGGCGCGAGACTGGAGGGCAGGGGACGCGGGGGGCACGGCCCAGGGAAAAAAAAAAAAAAAAAAAAACCCGCACGGGGGGAAAAACCTTGTGTGGGGGGACGTTCGGGTGGAGAGCACTCGGGAGGGCGGAGAGACACGCAGAGGAGGACAGGGGGGAGGAGACGGACACGGACGGACGGACGGACGGCGGCTATGTGTGGGTACAAAGGTGCACGGGGGGACACGGGTGGGGATGACCTACACCAGGGGGTCCACCCGGCATAATCCACAGCAGATAACTCACCTGGGATAACCCGCAACGGATATTCCGCTCCGGAGAAGGAATCCACGCCAGATAATCCCCAGCAATGCCCCTCAAACTGTCCGCGGTTCACCCCAGATTTGGCCCAAATTGGCGCCGGTTTTTCGTTTGGGGTTTTTTTGTTTGTTGTTGTTCTTCTTTTTTGTTTTTTCTTTTACGTCATACAAAACTTGGGGGTTTCTGCTTTTCCAAAATATTCAGTTCTGGGGTTCTCCGGCGCTTTTCCACATCATAACAATGGGTCATTTTTGGTTTTCTGCGTTAAAATGCGGGGGGGCGGGGGGGGTGTGAGTGTGTGCGTGTGCGGTGTGGTGTGTTTGTGCTTGCTTTCCAGCTGCACAAATCCAGGCAGATTCAGCTTTCCTGGGAGCCCCAAACTGTGTTGCTCTTGGATATTGGATATTTTGCTCTTGGACTTGCATATTTTGACACTTTGATATCTTCGACTTCTCTCTTTAGACTTCGGTATCTACTTACAATCCTACCTCTTTAGACTTAGTTATCTGTTTACACTTCCATAGAACCTTTACTTCGATTACACGGGATACCTACTTAGGCTTACTCGGTGACACAGGGTAAGCGTAGGTACTTCTACCTATCCAGACTGACTTCTGGTTTAAATTCCTTCACCTACATCATCTCTTTTTGCATTTTAAACTCCTTTATTTCTTAACATAGAGACAAGTTCTTTTTTATTTTAAAGCCCTATCTATCTCCATTGAGATTTTTTAATAATTTCTATAACATAGCAGGTACAGGTTTGTATTTTGAAATCCTTTTACATATATATATATACACACACATAAAAACGAATATTATTTTTCAATATATATATATATATAAAGGCGAGAGATTTTTCTCTACTGCAATGCCTCGCACCCGTATTTCCAGTTCTTCACATGGTTAATCACACACACACACGAGTTTTCAGGCATTTTGGGACTGTGACCCCCCTTCTCTGGGGGGAAACCTCCCCGTGACACCTTCATCCCCCACTCACCTGCTCCTCTGTTTCATCATCACGCCCCCGCCCCCCGTGACGTTGGGGGGCCCCAAATGACATCATCACCCCCCAGGCCCCTCCACACTTTTTAATCACCCCCCCCAAAAAGGCACAGAACAAGGAAAACAGCTACTTTAATAATGCCATTTACATATGTAGGCGCCCCCCCGAAAAGGGGAGCTCCGCCAGAAAAATAAAATGGGGGCAGCCCCCCCAAACGGCTGCAGCCCCCCCCGGCCCCCGGCCCGCAAGCCGGCGGCTGCCCCACGCCGCGGGGGGAGCCTGCCGGGGGACGGTGCCGCACCTCTCGCTCAGGCTCTGCTCTGCCGTGCTCCCCCTCCGTTCCCGCGCTGGGACGGGCTCCCCGGGGCAACGAACCTCCCCGCTCCCTCTTGGCCCGGGACTCGCCCCACCACGCAGCCCTCGCTGCCGCACCCGCGGGGCACCCGCCGGAGACAGAGCCGGGAGCCTCCAGGCACGGGGCCGGCCCCTTACCCTCGGGACGCTTCACGACAGGCAGGCCAACCTGGGCCGGGGGGTACCTAGCGAGCATCACGAGACGCTTGCAACAAGACACCTGAAAAACAAAAAGCCCAAGCGATATTTCAGCATGTGAAAAAAATAGCACAGCAGCGAGTACAGGAATTCAGTCAGAGCAAGGGAGAGGAGAGCAGCTGAGCTCAAGGAGGATTCGAGGTAAGCAGGTCAGCTCCAAATACAAGACATCCTTTAAAAGCTAGAGCGACCTGAACGCTTCCCATCAGCATTAAGACTAACCGGTACGATTCCGAACATGTTCTTCGCATACAAGCACACGCTCTTGCCGGCGTTGGAAAACGTCTCACCCCTTCCTTACGGCACGGCTGCAGGGAGACGACCCTGCGAGGTTGCAGGACGAGGGCGTACCGCAATCAGAATCTACGCTTACAGGTCCGCCGCAACAGCTACGGCCCTCGCAGCTGCTGCTGCACATCTTGCTGGCTCGGTCGACAAAGCTGGAAGCGAAGCGTAACGCTTTCGAGGGGAAAAGGAAAAGCAAAGGACAAATCGCAGCAATTCGCTTCATACTAAAAAAGCTGTGCGTGTGTTTATAAACATCCAATAAAAATACTTCTGCTGGAGAAGGACTGGATTTTCCTTTGGCGTTAATTTAACTTGCACAGCTGTGAATCGATACCAGTAGATTATCTGTCTCCAAGATACGCAGTTATCATTTGACCAGGGGTTTTTTGCGCCTTACGTCATTAGGAGCGACATCTGGCCAGCCGCGCCGCCCAAGAGAGATGCTGCTGAACTGCCAGGGAAACGCACCCTTGAAAGCCAGACAGAAAGAAAGTACTTCAGAGCACTCCGTCAAAAGAGCGGGGGGGAAAACACCCCGTAACGTTCAGTTGCCTCTCCTGGTCAACGTTCAGAACAAATACCTCACTGCTTAAACACACCTAAGCAATTGTACGCCACAGCTAGTTGGCAGTTACAGCTGAAACAACGCAAGGCAGTTTGTAGATCCAATTTTAACTTTTTTTTCCTGAAGTTACATCTAGGAGAGAAAAAACCGTGACAGAAGAGATCCCCCATACGGTTTTACTTTGGGGGCAGAATCCAATCCCCGGGGCTGCAACGCGTAAGGCTACCAAAAAGGACCGGCAGATTTGCTAACGCTTTTGGCTGCGCCGAAGCACGCAGAGGAACGCGTGTTGATGACATCTCGGCTGTTGCAACTGAGAACCAGCGATGCCATCAACTTCTGGAAGACGTGCTGTGCTCGGGTCTTTGGAAGCAAACGGACTTTTTTTTTTTTTTTTTTTTTTAAGAGAGTGGAAAGTCTTGCTGCTGCTGACTTCCACTGCCAAGCGCATCATCTCTGACGATCCCCACTCTGATGGGGAGCTCATAAAACACAACTTCTTTGAATGAGAAAGATTTCCATTCTGGAAAATCTCTTTCCAGCTGAAGTAAGAAATCACACGCTGTAGGTTAAGAAAAAAGGATGCTGCCGAAGCAGTAACTCACCGAAACCACGTCAGGACTCGCTGTCGCTACTTACAAGGCTGGCAATGCTTCTCGGGAAAGCGACGCCGATTCCTCCTCTTTTGCCCACGTCTCTCCTTGGACCTTGATCGCTTTTAGTACGGACGCTAGTATCGCAGTAAGCTTTTCGAGACCTACTGTAAGATATTTTAAAAACTTATTGACTGAAAAAGCACACAGCTTTTATGACAAAAACAAAGCCTGTTTCTTCCGAACGCCTGAACTCTCACAAACATTGTCTTTCCTCTTTTACGACGCAATTATTTTCCCAATAGCATTTCCTAGTAAGCGCACAGAAACACAAGATTGCGCTTTCGGGAAGGCAAAATAAACGGAGGGAAGCCGATTCTGCACAGGCGTTAACACGCTCCAGCGCAGACCTTCTTTGACTTTTAGTATCTGCCTTAAAACAGTTCCTAGAAAAACTACAGAAGGAAGGAGAGCCGGCACATTCTTGACGTTAACTTTGAAGTCCGTACTACAAGCGCCTTAGGAAAAACGCGGACACGCATCGCGGACGTACCTTGTACTCGCAGACCGCTATGGAGCCTTTCCGTCCGTCTTGCACTTTCACGGCAGAAGAAAGGGCGACCACGGTGAAACGGCGGCAGCTGACGCTCTGCTGAAAGAGGAAAAAAAAAAAACCCGTAGCATAAAGCTGGGTAGGAGTCCCAAGCTTCCTGGTTTTGTGAAGTTTTGCAAAGACTACAACCGAGGGAAGGAAAAAATAGCCGTTTGGAACATGTTGCCAAACAACATTTGGCCGTAAAACTCGGATGCGTTTGACACGCGCTCATTTTTTGGGAACTTGCTATTTGCTTCCCGTTATCGTTGTTCTTCCTTCAGAACCTCTGCTTGTAGCCAACTTGATTTGCTACCGGTTCAAGCGCTTCCCTTCCCGGTATTACTGGCACACGGACCCAGGCAAGTCACTGAACCGCTCTTCTGAACTTCTCCAAACGACAATTACAGCCACGAAAGAGGAGTTCAAGAGAGGAAAAGGAGAGGTCGGGCAGCAAAAGAGCTCTGCAGGCTGCCACCAGTCAACACTGCGCTCTTTTTTTTCTTTTAAATCCACCCCCCCCGCCCCCAAATACAAACAAAACCAACCCCCACGACCTTGTATTTTTTGCCTTTGGGAGCTCATCCCTGTCTCAGCACGAAGCGCAGACGACCCGTATCCCGATTTGCACGTGACGAATCCGTGTTCGGAAGAAATAGGCCAGATCCGTAAGACTGGTGTTATTTTGCGGGTTTTAACAATCGCAACGCAATCGCATCGACCGACGCGTTTGTGACAAAACTCATTAACTTCTAAACGTAGCACCTCCTTGGGTAAAAAAACGTGTTTGAGACTGAAAACAAAATGATGATTCAGAGCTCCCGCTCCTGATGGAGCCGTGGGGGAAGGAAGGAAAGTGAAGACAAACAGCAGCAACATCAAGTGAAATTCGCCTCCAATTCCGAGCACGTGCCTAAGAGACTCTGCAAGTCCACACCTCAATCCTAGGAGCGACTAGCCCTTTTCTGGAAGGACAAACTTCCTTACTTCAAAGTCCTAGACCGAAGGCTCCACGGAACAGAACGTGGACCGAGCCACAGGACACCGTGCCATCCACGCCCGAACGGCAGAGAAAAATCACGGAAAACTAAATTTAAGTATCAGTTCCCATCGAGCTTCATTCCTTACGTTTCCACTGGCACCTAGGTGCTCAAAAATGAACTCTACTGACACCGCGTATTACTAACAATTTACTTCTGCGTATCAAAACAAAAGGCTATTTCCAGCTCGCCCATCCAATTAGCACGACCAACCAGAAGTGAAACACCGGAGCCTAAAGAAGGGAACAGGCAGCTCTTCATTTCTCCTAGAGCAAAGTCTGTTCTTTTGCCTGGAAGGCAAACATCCGTAACTCCCAAGGGAGCACTGCAGGAACGAGGTGCGCTCTCTTACCTGCAGTTTGTCCTCGGCTTTTCTGCACGGGCAGCAGATTTGCCTTTCCTCTGGCTTTGATGTGGCGCACCCGTGGCGTCCTTGAACCGGCAAGTGTTTCTCCCCACTCCCGCAGCCCCAGACGCGCCATTACCTGAGCAGCGAGCGGAATCAAGCACGCAGGATTTTCTGCATGGGACGCAGAAGGTGACACTGGAAAGGAGGAGGCAAAAAGAGAAGCGGTTTGCCCGGCAGCCACGACCATAGAAACTACACCTGCCAGCATGGCCCGGGGAACCAACGTGGCCGACCAAAAGCCCCGGGCTCCAAGATGCCGCGAGACACAGCCCTCCCTGCTTTTGACCCTGCGGGGACACCGTTCCCCACGCCATCGCCGCACGTGGAAGCCCCGCCGAGCCCCCAGCACGGCTCCGGGCAGCCCCCGCCACCGGCTCCGGCCGGCGCCCCCCCACCGGCACCGACCCGGCGCCCCCCCCGCCGCCCGGCCCCGAAGCGGCGCGGTGCCCCCCGCCGCACGGCCCCGAAGCGGCTCGGCGCCTCCCCGCCGCCCGGCCCCGGAGCGGCGCGGCTCGGCGCCCGGCCCCGGAGCGGCTCGGCGCGGCGCCTCCCCGCCGCCCGGCCCCGGAGCGGCGCGGCCCCCCCCCCCGCCGCCCGGCCCCGGAACGGCGCGGCTCGGCGCGGCGCCTCCCCGCCGCCCGGCCCCGGAGCGGCGCGGCTCGGCGCCCGGCCCCGGAGCGGCTCGGCGCGGCGCCTCCCCGCCGCCCGGCCCCGGAGCGGCGCGGCTCGGCGCCCCCCCCGCCGCCCGGCCCCGGAGCGGCGCGGCGCCTCCCCGCCGCCCGGCCCCGGAGCGGCGCGGCTCGGCGCCCGGCCCCGGAGCGGCTCGGCGCGGCGCCTCCCCGCCGCCCGGCCCCGGAGCGGCGCGGCTCGGCGCCCCCCCCGCCGCCCGGCCCCGGAGCGGCGCGGCGCCTCCCCGCCACCCGGCCCCGGAGCGGCACGGCTCCCCCCCGCCGCCAGGCCCCGGAGCGGCGCGGCCCCCCCCCCGCCGCCCGGCCCCGGAGCGGCGCGGCTCGGCTCGGCGCCCCCCCGCCGCCCGGCCCCGGAGCGGCGCGGCTCGGCTCGGCGCCCCCCCCGCCGCCCGGCCCCCGAGCGGAGCGGCGCGGCGCCCCCGGCCCCGACCGGCTCCAGGAAGCTCCGCCCACCGGCTCCCACACGGCACCGCACCTTCCCCGCTCCGTGCCTCCCGCCGGCCCGGCCGCTCCCCCGCAGGCACCGCCGTCCTCCTCGGGGCTTTCCCCGCTCACCTCCTCGCTGCCTGCAGCCGCAGCCCAACGACCGCGCCGCTCCGCTCCGCGCGGGGAACCTCCGCCCACCGCCCCATGCCCGCCCCCGGCGCACCGCGCATGCGCCGGTTGGGACCGCCAGTTTAATCTCGAGGCGCTCGGCGACCTTCTGGATCATCCAGGGGACCTCTGGTTTCATCTCTATGCTCTGGACGACCTTCTCTATCGTCTGGGTCGACTTTCGCTGTCATCTCGATGGTCTGCGGAGCCGCTCTATACTCCGGGAGGACTTCTCCTTGCAGCTCTATGGTCTGAAGGACAGTCTTTCTCATCGGGGAGGACTTTCTGGCTCATCTCTATGCTCTGGAGGACCTTCTCTGTCATCCGGGAGGACTGTGTCGGCTAGTTTGGTGCTTTGGACGAGGTCGGTTTTTGCCGCGCTGGGTTTTGCTTTTTACACTTTTGTGTGCTGTGTACAATTTTGTTTGAATGATTGTGTTTGCATTTCTCGTTGTTTATTGTTTCTTTTGTTTTGTAGGGGGTGCCAGAGAAATGTAACTGCTTTGAATAATTAGTTGATTCAGTTTCATAACAAGATGGTAATTGCCCTTCCATGTGGGAGGAATGAATTGTTATAGGAAGATGTGGTGTTACTAGTTTAATCATTGCTTCCTCCCACCTGGGAGGGTGTATGTATATATTTGTATACATATTTATATAGTACAAAGGAAAAAAAAACCAAATAACAAACACTATAAAAAAAATGAACTAAAAAAAAATTTAAAAATGGTAAGGCTGGTGCAGCAGTAGCAACCAGCTCCTACCCTGGGAGTAATTTTTTTTTTAATTTAAATTAATTATGACTCCCAGGGATAATTGTCATAATTGTCATTTTGTTTTCATTTCTACATGTCTGCAAAGGAAAAATTTCAATTCCACCTGGAACCTGCAAAGAAACAAAGCACCCCCACACCATCATAAAAGGTTAGATACATTCCAAACGCACCGCTCATTCAGCTACCACCCAAACCACGCCTCGGTCTCGGCCGATCCGTTCCACCACCAGCACGCCACAACGGACCGTCGCCCTGCCTCTGCGGCGCTCCCTGGGAACGGTGTTCCCGAGGGCCTCAAAAAAAAAAAAAAAAAAAAAAATCGCCCTGCCTGAGAAAACCCCGGCCCGAGCCTGACCTCCGCCCAAACCTTGGCGATGATCATCGCCTCGCAGAGCGGCCGGGACCGGGGGAAAAAAAACGCAGCGGGGGGGAGGGAAATGCCCCAGCTGGGGTTTTTTTATTCTATAGTATATATGAAATAAATTACTCTCAACATTACATACGACCTGCAATAAAATACTTCACACGTACAAGGTTAGGCACATTCAGGAACCGAACAATCCTTCAACCACCGCTCACTCAAACCACTACACTTACACCACCCAGCTGCCACTGCAGCACAGCCCCCCGGTTCCAGAGCTATCCCTGCAACTGCCTCGCCGCGCACCTCTAAACAACCTTGGGCTCCGTACGATTCCCAAGTTTCACCTTCCGCTACGGCAAGGCGAAGAAGACGCTTCGCTACGTGCGCCGGTCCAGCCTCCGGCACCCGCAAAACACAACAGAAGTAACTGCGGCACCTGTCTACAGCTGCTTGCCTCGAGATGGCCCGTACAATCTTTGCCTACAGATACTGTACAAATGGACGTATCACCGTGAGGCTATGCTACCCCCAACTCCAATATGGCAACGCTCCTGGGCAGAGCGGCTCCAACCCCGACACACAGACAGACACTGCACACAGATGCCACAAACGACGTGACCTCGAGACCCGAGAAGATCACGAGCGGGAACGACTCCGGTAGGGAAGACGCCTCCGGCACGGAACCCCTACGGTGCCTGCCGTGGCCCAGGAGATAAAACTACCATCTAAAAAAGATAAATGGATGCATGACAAGCCAGGATTTAAGACCTAAGACCATTAAGGAACCAGGGATGAAACCCCTGAAGACGACCGTAGAAACGTAACTCTCAAAAGCAGACCTGCGGAGACCGCCCGGCCGGCCACCGCAACAGACGATCCCTCGGAAACATCTGGAACGCGACGCTTCCCGGACACGTCCGTGCTTTAAGCTACGACGGCAAGATAAGCAGGGCTCAAGAAACGCTATGCCGATGAGGCGATGCGTTCGAGACGCCCTCGAGGTAAGCCTCCCGAGGGGCCCGATGATCACAAAGAGCTACGGAAACATCGAGACCTGAGAAAGCCATGGTACGAGACACAGAAGACAGACAGACTACGCAAAAGCAAAACGCACAGACACAGGATGGAACTGCCCTGCTCAGCAAACGTCAGCAGCGCGCTAACAACAGTAACCCGCTCCTTTGCCCTTCCCAAAGGAGACTGCTCCTGGACAGGCCTCTCCCCGACACCAACTTTATAACCCCTCCCTGCAATTCCTATCCTTGTTACCTCCTCAGCCCTGATCCCGCAACTGAGCTTTCAGAGGGCCAGGGATCTGAATCCACCCTCAAAAAAAAAAGAAAACCACCACACACCTAACTAGAACATTCCTGCACTCACCCAGTTCCTCTTCGTCATCTAAAACAAAACAAAAAAACCACAAAAACCACACAACAAAAAAAACAAAAAAAAACAAAAAAAAACAAAAAAAAACAAAACACCACAAAAACCACAAAAACCACAAAAACCACAAAAACCACAAAAACCACAAAAACCACAAAAACCACAAAAACCACAAAAACCACAAAAACCACAAAAACCACAAAAACCACAAAAACCACAAAAACCACAAAAACCACAAAACCCACAAAACCCACAAAACCCACAAAACCCACAAAACCCACAAAACCCACAAAAGAAAAACAACAAAAAAACCAAAACAAACAAAAAAACCAACACCAAACTCCCAACCCACAAACCCACAACCCACTAACAAACTAAAACACAGCGCTGGTATTCAGCATCGGTCTGGTTACTGCCAACCGCTTCTGCGACACCCTCCTCCTCAAAAGCACCCTACCGCTCCGCTCACCTGCTCCACGCCTATTCTAAAGAAAGATGCTGCGACTGTCACTCGGTGCGCCTAGGATGCCAGGAGACACAAAGTTCCCGTGGCGCTCGGGTGAAATAGCCAGCCCCGGGTGCCTCCCCTCTACAACCCAGCTCACCTCAAATTCTCAGCTGATTCTAAAGGCAGCCAGCACAGCTCCCACAAAACCAAAAGGTAAATGATTAATCAACGTGCCATTTCATACTTTACTATTAAATGATGACCCGGCTGACAACCACCTCGCCTCCTCCAACCGCTCCTCAGCGGGAAGCTACGCCCCCTCCGAGGCTGTTAAAAGGGAGGACCCTAAGGAAAGAGAAGAACTCGTTGAAAACTAAAGACAGGGAACGGGATAAAAGCAAAAAAAACTTCAAGAGTGACGGGACTTAGGGCAACGAAGAGAAAAAAATGAAAAACAGGGACAGTGAACTAAAAGAGAGACGTAGGAAGAAAACGGACAAAGCAAAGGTCCTAATAGAGACAAGGAAGAATTAAAAAATGGAAACGGCAGACGGAATACAAGTCGACAGAAGCTTTTGTCGTGGTTTAACCCCAGCCAGCAGCTAAGCACCACGCAGCCGCTACGCGGGAGAAAATTGCAAGGGTGGAAGTCCGAAAACTCGGGGGTTAAGGTAAAGAACAGTTTAACAATTGAAGGAAAAGACAACAGAATACTAGTAATACTAGCAGTAGCAGTAGTAGTAGTAATAATAATAAACCAATAAGAGTATACAAAGCAAGCGCTTCACTAGACAGGGGCTCACCACTCGCCGACCGATGCCAAGCACGTCCCCGAGCTGCCATCGCTGACTCCTGGCCAACGCCCCCCGGTTTCCAGACCGAGCGTGACGTCCCACGGTAGGGAATAGCGCTGCGGCCGGTCTGGGGCAGCTGAGCTGCCTGTGGCGCCTCCCAGCTTCTTGCGCACCGGGCAGAGCACGGGAAGCTGAAAGGTCCTTGAGTGGTGTCAGCGCTACTTAGCGACAAACAAAACGTCAGCGCGTTACCAACATGATGCTCATCCGCAATCCAAAAGGCAGCACTGTGCCAGCTACTAGGAAGAACCTTAACTCTCTGCCAGCCGAAAGCAGGACGTTTGAACAGCAAGGGCGACGGAAGAAATAAGGAAAAAACTTAATAAATAGCGACAGGGAGCTCCATCGGGGAAGGAAAATTTAGAAAGCGAGGGCACTGAGGGAACACTAAGGGAAGAGAAGAAACAATTAAACCCAGCTAAACCCCCAGGGGAAAAGTCAACCTAGAACATGGAAAAAGCCACAGGGATTAGGGAAATAAGTGGGAAAATTAAAAAACAGGACAGCGAACTAGAGGGACGGAGAAGGAAGATTCAAAAAACGAGGGCCCTAAGGAAAGACAAGAAAGAATTAAAACAGAAATACAGGGGAATAAAGGCAGCAGCAAAGAGGAGAAAAGGAGTCAGGAAAGTGTTTAAAGGAAGCGGCGATTAAGAACATCGGGAAGTGATTTAAAAACCCGCATGGGTGAACTAAAACGGAGACGGAAAAAAGGGAAAAAGACAGAAAATTATTTTTTAATAATTTATATAATACAGCAGATACAGGTTTGTATTTTGAAATCCTCCTTTTTAAAAACTTATTGACTGAAAAAGCACACAGCTTTTATGACAAAAACAAAGCCTGTTTCTTCTGAACTCTTGCAAACATTGCCTTTCCTCTTTTCGGATAAAATTGTTTTCCCGATATCCTTTCCTAGTAAGCGCACAGAAACACAAGATTGCGCTTTCGGGAAGGCAAAATAAACGGAGGGAAGCCGACTTTGCACAGGCGTTAACACGCTCCAGCGCAGACCTTCTTTGACTTTTAGTATCTGCCTTAAAACAGTTCCTAGAAAAACTACAGAAGGAAGGAGAGCCGGCACATTCTTGACGTTAACTTTGAAGTCCGTACTACAAGCGCCTTAGGAAAAACGCGGACACGCATCGCGGACGTACCTTGTACTCGCAGACCGCTATGGAGCCTTTCCGTCCGTCTTGCACTTTCACGGCAGAAGAAAGGGCGACCACGGTGAAACGGCGGCAGCTGACGCTCTGCTGAGAGAGGAAAAAAAAAAAACCCGTAGCATAAAGCTGGGTAGGAGTCCCAAGCTTCCTGGTTTTGTGAAGTTTTGCAAAGACTACAACCGAGGGAAGGAAAAAATAGCCGTTTGGAACATGTTGCCAAACAACATTTGGCCGTAAAACTCGGATGCGTTTGACATGCGCCCATTTTTTGGGAACTTGCTATTTGCTTCCCGTTATCGTTGTTCTTCCTTCAGAACCTCTGCTTGTAGCCAACTTGATTTGCTACCGGTTCAAGCGCTTCCCTTCCCGGTATTACTGGCACACGGACCCAGGCAAGTCACTGAACCGCTCTTCTGAACTTCTCCAAACGACAATTACAGCCACGAAAGAGGAGTTCAAGAGAGGAAAAGGAGAGGTCGGGCAGCAAAAGAGCCCTGCAGGCTGCCACCAGTCAACACTGCGCTCTTTTTTTTCTTTTAAATCCACCCCCCCCCCCGCCCCCAAATACAAACAAAACCAACCCCCACGACCTTGTATTTTTTGCCTTTGGGAGCTCATCCCTGTCTCAGCACGAAGCGCAGACGACCCGTATCCCGATTTGCACGTGACGAATCCGTGTTCGGAAGAAATAGGCCAGATCCGTAAGACTGGTGTTATTTTGCGGGTTTTAACAATCGCAACGCAATCGCATCGACCGACGCGTTTGTGACAAAACTCATTAACTTCTAAACGTAGCACCTCCTTGGGTAAAAAAACGTGTTTGAGACTGAAAACAAAATGATGATTCAGAGCTCCCGCTCCTGATGGAGCCGTGGGGGAAGGAAGGAAAGTGAAGACAAACAGCAGCAACATCAAGTGAAATTCGCCTCCAATTCCGAGCACGTGCCTAAGAGACTCTGCAAGTCCACACCTCAATCCTAGGAGCGACTAGCCCTTTTCTGGAAGGACAAACTTCCTTACTTCAAAGTCCTAGACCGAAGGCTCCACGGAACAGAACGTGGACCGAGCCACAGGACACCGTGCCATCCACGCCCGAACGGCAGAGAAAAATCACGGAAAACTAAATTTAAGTATCAGTTCCCATCGAGCTTCATTCCTTACGTTTCCACTGGCACCTAGGTGCTCAAAAATGGACTCTACTGACACCGCGTATTACTAACAATTGACTTCTGCGTATCAAAACAAAAGGCTATTTCCAGCTCGCCCATCCAATTAGCACGACCAACCAGAAGTGAAACACCGGAGCCTAAAGAAGGGAACAGGCAGCTCTTCATTTCTCCTAGAGCAAAGTCTGTTCTTTTGCCTGGAAGGCAAACATCCGTAACTCCCAAGGGAGCACTGCAGGAACGAGGTGCGCTCTCTTACCTGCAGTTTGTCCTCGGCTTTTCTGCACGGGCAGCAGATTTGCCTTTCCTCTGGCTTTGATGTGGCGCACCCGTGGCGTCCTTGAACCGGCAAGTGTTTCTCCCCGCTCCCGCAGCCCCAGACACGCCATTACCTGAGCAGCGAGCGGAATCAAGCACGCAGGATTTTCTGCACGGGACGCAGAAGGTGACACTGGAAAGGAGGAGGCAAAAGAGAAGCGGTTTGCCCGGCAGCCACGACCATAGAAACTACACCTCCCGGCATGGCCCGGGGAACCAACGTGGCCGACCAAAAGCCCCGGGCTCCAAAATGCCGCGAGACGCAGCCCTCCCTGCTTTTGACCCTGCGGGGACACCGTTCCCCACGCCACCGCTGCACGTGGAAGCCCCGCCGAGCCCCCAGCACGGCTCCGGGCAGCCCCCGCCACCGGCTCCGGCCGGCGCCCCCCCACCGGCACCGACCCGGCGCCCCCCCCGCCGCCCGGCCCCGGAGCGGAGCGGCTCGGCGCGGCGCCCCCCCCGCCGCGCGGCCCCGGAGCGGAGCGGCTCGGCGCGGCGCCCCCCCCGCCGCCCGGCCCCGGAGCTCAGCGGCTCGGCGCGGCGCCCCCCCCGCCGCCCGGCCCCGGAGCGGAGCGGCTCGGCGCGGCGCCCCCCCCGCCGCCCGGCCCCGGAGCGGAGCGGCTCGGCGCGGCGCCCCCCCCGCCGCCCGGCCCCGGAGCGGAGCGGCTCGGCGCGGCGCCCCCCCCGCCGCCCGGCCCCGGAGCGGAGCGGCTCGGCGCGGCGCCCCCCCCGCCGCCCGGCCCCGGAGCGGAGCGGCTCGGCGCGGCGCCCCCCCCGCCGCCCGGCACAAGCGGCGCGGCGCGGCGCGGCTCGGCGCCCCCCCCGCCGCGCGGCCCCGGAGCGGAGCGGCTCGGCGCGGCGCCCCCCCGCCGCCCGGCCCCGGAGCGGAGCGGCTCGGCGCGGCGCCCCCCCCGCCGCCCGGCCCCGGAGCGGAGCGGCTCGGCGCCCCCCCCGCCGCCCGGCCCCGGAGCTCAGCGGCTCGGCGCGGCGCCCCCCCCGCCGCCCGGCCCCGGAGCTCAGCGGCTCGGCGCGGCGCCCCCCCCGCCGCCCGGCCCCGGAGCTCAGCGGCTCGGCGCGGCGCCCCCCCCGCCGCGCGGACCCGGAGCTCAGCGGCTCGGCGCGGCGCCCCCCCCGCCGCGCGGACCCGGAGCGGAGCGGCTCGGCGCGGCGCCCCCCCCGCCGCGCGGCCCCGGAGCGGAGCGGCTCGGCGCGGCGCCCCCCCCGCCGCGCGGCCCCGGAGCTCAGCGGCTCGGCGCGGCGCCTCCCCGCCGCCCGGCCCCGGAGCTCAGCGGCTCGGCGCGGCGCCCCCCCCGCCGCCCGGCCCCGGAGCTCAGCGGCTCGGCGCGGCGCCCCCCGCCGCGCGGCCCCGGAGCTCAGCGGCTCGGCGCGGCGCCCCCCCGCCGCCCGGCACAAGCGGCGCGACGCGGCACGGCTCGGCGCCCCCCCGGACCGGCTCCAGGAAGCTCCGCCCGCCCGGCTCCCACACGGCACCGCACCCTCCCCGCTCCGTGCCTCCCGCCGCCCTCCTCGGGGCTTTCCCCGCTCACCTCCTCGCTGCCTGCAGCCGCAGCCCAACGACCGCTCCGCTCCCCTCCGCCCCGGGCTCACCCCGGCCCCTCCGCGCGGGGAACCTCCGCCCACCGCGCGATTCCCGCCCCCGACGCACCGCGCATGCGCTGGCGAAGCTCCGCCCTCCCCGCGGCAAACCCCGCCCTCTGCAGCAAAGCTCCGCCCTGCACACACCACGCATGCGCCAGCGAAGCTCCGCCCTCCCCGCGGCAAGGCTCCGCCCCACGCGGCAAAGCTCCGCCCTGACACATCGCGCATGCGCCCGTGGAGCTCCGCCCTCACACGGCAAAGCTCCGCCTTACCACCGCAACGCTCCGCCCCCCGCGGCTAAGCTCCGCCCCCGACACAGCACGCATGCGCCAGCGAAGCTCCGCCCTCCCCGCGGCAAGGCTCCGCCCCACGCCGCAAAGCTCCGCCCCAACACAGCGCGCATGCGCCCGTGGAGCTCCGCCCTCACACGGCAGCGCTCCGCCCCCCGCGGCTAAGCTCCGCCCCTGACACAGCACGCATGCTCGGCCAAAGCTCCGCCCTTCAGGGCAAAGCTCCGCCCTCCCACTGCAAAGCTCCGCCCCCCGTGCACTGCGCATGCGCCGGTGAGGCCCCGCCCCCACGCGGCAAAGCTCCGCCTTACCACCGCAAGGCTCCGCCCCCCGCGGCTAAGCCCCGCCCCTGACACAGCGCGCATGCTCGGCCAAAGCTCCGCCCTTCAGGGCAAAGCTCCGCCCCCCGCGGCAAGGCTCCGCCCCCTACGCACCGCGCATGCGCCGGTGAAGCTCCGCCCTCACATGGCAAAGCTCCGCCTTACCACCGCAAGGCTCCGCCCCCCGCGGCTAAGCTCCGCCCTGACACACCGCACGGGGTGGTCTCCAGGGGCGGGGCCTGTCGCTAGGGGTGGTGCCCTTCCCCTGCCGGGGAGCTCCAGGGGCGGGGCCCGTCGCTAGGGGCGGGGCCGCTCCACACCAGGACGGGGGCGTGGGCCGGGGCGGGGCTGCAGCGGAGGCCGAGGCAGCCGTGCCAGCAGCAGCCAGCACCTCCCGGGCGGCGAGAGCGGCGCTTCCTTACCGGGAGGCAGCAACGGCTGCGGCGGCATCGCCCCGCGGGCGCCGCGCTGTCGCATGCCCGGTACCGGCCACCGGCACCGGGGATCACGTGCACGCCACCGCCCCTGCGCGGCTCCCGGCCTGCAGTACCCGCTTTTGGACGCCAGGCGGCAGCACCGAGGCACGGCCAAAACGCCCCACCGCCCCCGGGCGCCACCCGAGCTGCAGTACCCGCTTTTGGACGCCAGGCGGCAGCACCACACCGAGCCCCGCGCTCCGAGCGCTCCCCGCGGGGACAAAGGACTCGCACCCCGGCCCGCCTTGGGCCGCCCGCAGCCGCCGCCGCCTGACGGGGGGGGGGGGGGGCCACAAGCCTCGCCCTTCTCTGCCCCTGCTCCCGCTCACAGCCCACGCAGCCAGAGCCATTGCCTCGCCCCCAAAAAGCACCCAAGCGGCTCGAGCATTTCAGTCCTCTGCGCTTGACAGCTCGCAGGGGCTGCTGGCCCTTTCTCTCCCCGCCCCTCACCCCAGGACCCAGCCGGGGGAAGCAGCGCAGGGTACCTGGTCAATACCTTTGCCTTGGCTCGGCTTTTTTGCCCCCAGAGTAAGCCCCCGGGATTGCTGGATTCATCTGCAGGTGGCATCAGGGGTGGGAGAGTGACACCAGCGAGCCAACAGACCCTGGAGAGATTTTATTAAAAAAAAAGAAAAAAAAAGCGACACTGATGACATCCTGAAGGCACGCGAGGAGATACTGAAAGCTGCTTTGTGTGAGAGGGGCAGCTACGATTATCAGGAAGCGGTGCACGCGAGCAGACCGCCGGCAAGCGCGCGATCTGCGAGCGAGCGATACGCCGGTGACCCTCGGGCTCTGCCGCGGTGCCCTCCGCTCATCCTGCGCCGCCCCGGGCTTCCCGCGCAGGGCTTGCCACTTAAATAAGACCTGCGCGATGTTACTTACCACCCTGCCCTGCGGCACGCAAAGGAATTAGACGTGAAACAGGGAAAGCAAAGAGGCCCGTCGGCTGGCCGCACCAGATGGCCCTAGAGCCCTGCCGGTTCCCTCGCCGCTCTGGACGGCAGCGCAGCTCTGCGCTCCCTGCCGCTCCCGCCAGCGAGCGCGGCGCCTGCGCTTTGACCGCCTGCGGCGCGCCAGACTCGGGAGGCTGGAGGGGCTGGTCCACCAAGGCAGCTGAGCCGCTCGCTTCCTTCGGCTGCCTCATTTGCCGCCTTCAAACAACCACTTCCACGCTCCCTTTCTTTGTTTCAGACCCCTCTCAACATCTCCTGGCCTGCAAGCCATTTGCAGCAAGCAACACGGCTGAAATACCGTGCTGCTAGAGACCTAGCTGTCGTCTTGCTCCCACGTCCAAAGGCTTTGGGAACCTGAACCCCCTGCTTGTTTTGGCATCGAGACTGCGAGGCGAGAAACACGCCTGGACTCCAACAAGCCAGACGCCTGCCCCGTCGCTCAGCACAGTGCTACGCGGCTGCCCGACCGACACCTTCTGCCGCTAAAACCAGAGCGCGGTTCCCTTCTGAAGAGCCACCGGCAGCGCGGAGAGTCCCTCGCCTTTCCCTGCGCCAGGTCCCCCGGGAACAGCGTCTCGCTCGGACCAGAGCGTGCGGCAGCCTCCGGTCGTCCCAGCCCCTCGCCCGTCCAGAAAGCGCCTGCCTGTAGCAGCGGCAGAACCGCTGCTGCCCAGGGGGGAAAGGAACGGCTCGGGGTGAAGCTCCCCAGGCTGCCCGTGGCCCGTGCGGAGCTGGGGGTCCAGAAGCAAAGGGGTTAGGGGAGGGGTGGAGCAGGGGAGCGGGGGCGCGAGACTGGAGGGCAGGGGACGCGGGGGGCACGGCCCAGGGAAAAAAAAAAAAAAAAAAAAACCCGCACGGGGGGAAAAACCTTGTGTGGGGGGACGTTCGGGTGGAGAGCACTCGGGAGGGCGGAGAGACACGCAGAGGAGGACAGGGGGGAGGAGACGGACACGGACGGACGGACGGACGGCGGCTATGTGTGGGTACAAAGGTGCACGGGGGGACACGGGTGGGGATGACCTACACCAGGGGGTCCACCCGGCATAATCCACAGCAGATAACTCACCTGGGATAACCCGCAACGGATATTCCGCTCCGGAGAAGGAATCCACGCCAGATAATCCCCAGCAATGCCCCTCAAACTGTCCGCGGTTCACCCCAGATTTGGCCCAAATTGGCGCCGGTTTTTCGTTTGGGGTTTTTTTGTTTGTTGTTGTTCTTCTTTTTTGTTTTTTCTTTTACGTCATACAAAACTTGGGGGTTTCTGCTTTTCCAAAATATTCAGTTCTGGGGTTCTCCGGCGCTTTTCCACATCATAACAATGGGTCATTTTTGGTTTTCTGCGTTAAAATGCGGGGGGGCGGGGGGGGTGTGAGTGTGTGCGTGTGCGGTGTGGTGTGTTTGTGCTTGCTTTCCAGCTGCACAAATCCAGGCAGATTCAGCTTTCCTGGGAGCCCCAAACTGTGTTGCTCTTGGATATTGGATATTTTGCTCTTGGACTTGCATATTTTGACACTTTGATATCTTCGACTTCTCTCTTTAGACTTCGGTATCTACTTACAATCCTACCTCTTTAGACTTAGTTATCTGTTTACACTTCCATAGAACCTTTACTTCGATTACACGGGATACCTACTTAGGCTTACTCGGTGACACAGGGTAAGCGTAGGTACTTCTACCTATCCAGACTGACTTCTGGTTTAAATTCCTTCACCTACATCATCTCTTTTTGCATTTTAAACTCCTTTATTTCTTAACATAGAGACAAGTTCTTTTTTATTTTAAAACCCTATCTATCTCCATTGAGATTTTTTAATAATTTCTATAACATAGCAGGTACAGGTTTGTATTTTGAAATCCTTTTACATATATATATACACACACATAAAAACGAATATTATTTTTCAATATATATATATAAAGGCGAGAGATTTTTCTCTACTGCAATGCCTCGCACCCATATTTCCAGTTCTTCACATGGTTAATCACACACACACACGAGTTTTCAGGCATTTTGGGACTGTGACCCCCCTTCTCTGGGGGGAAACCTCCCCGTGACACCTTCATCCCCCACTCACCTGCTCCTCTGTTTCATCATCACGCCCCCGCCCCCCGTGACGTTGGGGGGCCCCAAATGACATCATCACCCCCCAGGCCCCTCCACACTTTTTAATCACCCCCCCCAAAAAGGCACAGAACAAGGAAAACAGCTACTTTAATAATGCCATTTACATATGTAGGCGCCCCCCCGAAAAGGGGAGCTCCGCCAGAAAAATAAAATGGGGGCAGCCCCCCCAAACGGCTGCAGCCCCCCCCGGCCCCCGGCCCGCAAGCCGGCGGCTGCCCCACGCCGCGGGGGGAGCCTGCCGGGGGACGGTGCCGCACCTCTCGCTCAGGCTCTGCTCTGCCGTGCTCCCCCTCCGTTCCCGCGCTGGGACGGGCTCCCCGGGGCAACGAACCTCCCCGCTCCCTCTTGGCCCGGGACTCGCCCCACCACGCAGCCCTCGCTGCCGCACCCGCGGGGCACCCGCCGGAGACAGAGCCGGGAGCCTCCAGGCACGGGGCCGGCCCCTTACCCTCGGGACGCTTCACGACAGGCAGGCCAACCTGGGCCGGGGGGTACCTAGCGAGCACCACGAGACGCTTGCAACAAGACACCTGAAAAACAAAAAGCCCAAGCGATATTTCAGCATGTGAAAAAAATAGCACAGCAGCGAGTACAGGAATTCAGTCAGAGCAAGGGAGAGGAGAGCAGCTGAGCTCAAGGAGGATTCGAGGTAAGCAGGTCAGCTCCAAATACAAGACATCCTTTAAAAGCTAGAGCGACCTGAACGCTTCCCATCAGCATTAAGACTAACCGGTACGATTCCGAACATGTTCTTCGCATACAAGCACACGCTCTTGCCGGCGTTGGAAAACGTCTCACCCCTTCCTTACGGCACGGCTGCAGGGAGACGACCCTGCGAGGTTGCAGGACGAGGGCGTACCGCAATCAGAATCTACGCTTACAGGTCCGCCGCAACAGCTACGGCCCTCGCAGCTGCTGCTGCACATCTTGCTGGCTCGGTCGACAAAGCTGGAAGCGAAGCGTAACGCTTTCGAGGGGAAAAGGAAAAGCAAAGGACAAATCGCAGCAATTCGCTTCATACTAAAAAAGCTGTGCGTGTGTTTATAAACATCCAATAAAAATACTTCTGCTGGAGAAGGACTGGATTTTCCTTTGGCGTTAATTTAACTTGCACAGCTGTGAATCGATACCAGTAGATTATCTGTCTCCAAGATACGCAGTTATCATTTGACCAGGGGTTTTTTGCGCCTTACGTCATTAGGAGCGACATCTGGCCAGCCGCGCCGCCCAAGAGAGATGCTGCTGAACTGCCAGGGAAACGCACCCTTGAAAGCCAGACAGAAAGAAAGTACTTCAGAGCACTCCGTCAAAAGAGCGGGGGGGAAAACACCCCGTAACGTTCAGTTGCCTCTCCTGGTCAACGTTCAGAACAAATACCTCACTGCTTAAACACACCTAAGCAATTGTACGCCACAGCTAGTTGGCAGTTACAGCTGAAACAACGCAAGGCAGTTTGTAGATCCAATTTTAACTTTTTTTTCCTGAAGTTACATCTAGGAGAGAAAAAACCGTGACAGAAGAGATCCCCCATACGGTTTTACTTTGGGGGCAGAATCCAATCCCCGGGGCTGCAACGCGTAAGGCTACCAAAAAGGACTGGCAGATTTGCTAACGCTTTTGGCTGCGCCGAAGCACGCAGAGGAACGCGTGTTGATGACATCTCGGCTGTTGCAACTGAGAACCAGCGATGCCATCAACTTCTGGAAGACGTGCTGTGCTCGGGTCTTTGGAAGCAAACGGACTTTTTTTTTTTTTTTTTTTTTTAAGAGAGTGGAAAGTCTTGCTGCTGCTGACTTCCACTGCCAAGCGCATCATCTCTGACGATCCCCACTCTGATGGGGAGCTCATAAAACACAACTTCTTTGAATGAGAAAGATTTCCATTCTGGAAAATCTCTTTCCAGCTGAAGTAAGAAATCACACGCTGTAGGTTAAGAAAAAAGGATGCTGCCGAAGCAGTAACTCACCGAAACCACGTCAGGACTCGCTGTCGCTACTTACAAGGCTGGCAATGCTTCTCGGGAAAGCGACGCCGATTCCTCCTCTTTTGCCCACGTCTCTCCTTGGACCTTGATCGCTTTTAGTACGGACGCTAGTATCGCAGTAAGCTTTTCGAGACCTACTGTAAGATATTTTAAAAACTTATTGACTGAAAAAGCACACAGCTTTTATGACAAAAACAAAGCCTGTTTCTTCCGAACGCCTGAACTCTCACAAACATTGTCTTTCCTCTTTTACGACGCAATTATTTTCCCAATAGCATTTCCTAGTAAGCGCACAGAAACACAAGATTGCGCTTTCGGGAAGGCAAAATAAACGGAGGGAAGCCGATTCTGCACAGGCGTTAACACGCTCCAGCGCAGACCTTCTTTGACTTTTAGTATCTGCCTTAAAACAGTTCCTAGAAAAACTACAGAAGGAAGGAGAGCCGGCACATTCTTGACGTTAACTTTGAAGTCCGTACTACAAGCGCCTTAGGAAAAATGCGGACACGCATCGCGGACGTACCTTGTACTCGCAGACCGCTATGGAGCCTTTCCGTCCGTCTTGCACTTTCACGGCAGAAGAAAGGGCGACCACGGTGAAACGGCGGCAGCTGACGCTCTGCTGAAAGAGGAAAAAAAAAAAACCCGTAGCATAAAGCTGGGTAGGAGTCCCAAGCTTCCTGGTTTTGTGAAGTTTTGCAAAGACTACAACCGAGGGAAGGAAAAAATAGCCGTTTGGAACATGTTGCCAAACAACATTTGGCCGTAAAACTCGGATGCGTTTGACACGCGCCCATTTTTTGGGAACTTGCTATTTGCTTCCCGTTATCGTTGTTCTTCCTTCAGAACCTCTGCTTGTAGCCAACTTGATTTGCTACCGGTTCAAGCGCTTCCCTTCCCGGTATTACTGGCACACGGACCCAGGCAAGTCACTGAACCGCTCTTCTGAACTTCTCCAAACGACAATTACAGCCACGAAAGAGGAGTTCAAGAGAGGAAAAGGAGAGGTCGGGCAGCAAAAGAGCCCTGCAGGCTGCCACCAGTCAACACTGCGCTCTTTTTTTTCTTTTAAATCCACCCCCCCCCCCGCCCCCAAATACAAACAAAACCAACCCCCACGACCTTGTATTTTTTGCCTTTGGGAGCTCATCCCTGTCTCAGCACGAAGCGCAGACGACCCGTATCCCGATTTGCACGTGACGAATCCGTGTTCGGAAGAAATAGGCCAGATCCGTAAGACTGGTGTTATTTTGCGGGTTTTAACAATCGCAACGCAATCGCATCGACCGACGCGTTTGTGACAAAACTCATTAACTTCTAAACGTAGCACCTCCTTGGGTAAAAAAACGTGTTTGAGACTGAAAACAAAATGATGATTCAGAGCTCCCGCTCCTGATGGAGCCGTGGGGGAAGGAAGGAAAGTGAAGACAAACAGCAGCAACATCAAGTGAAATTCGCCTCCAATTCCGAGCACGTGCCTAAGAGACTCTGCAAGTCCACACCTCAATCCTAGGAGCGACTAGCCCTTTTCTGGAAGGACAAACTTCCTTACTTCAAAGTCCTAGACCGAAGGCTCCACGGAACAGAACGTGGACCGAGCCACAGGACACCGTGCCATCCACGCCCGAACGGCAGAGAAAAATCACGGAAAACTAAATTTAAGTATCAGTTCCCATCGAGCTTCATTCCTTACGTTTCCACTGGCACCTAGGTGCTCAAAAATGGACTCTACTGACACCGCGTATTACTAACAATTGACTTCTGCGTATCAAAACAAAAGGCTATTTCCAGCTCGCCCATCCAATTAGCACGACCAACCAGAAGTGAAACACCGGAGCCTAAAGAAGGGAACAGGCAGCTCTTCATTTCTCCTAGAGCAAAGTCTGTTCTTTTGCCTGGAAGGCAAACATCCGTAACTCCCAAGGGAGCACTGCAGGAACGAGGTGCGCTCTCTTACCTGCAGTTTGTCCTCGGCTTTTCTGCACGGGCAGCAGATTTGCCTTTCCTCTGGCTTTGATGTGGCGCACCCGTGGCGTCCTTGAACCGGCAAGTGTTTCTCCCCGCTCCCGCAGCCCCAGACACGCCATTACCTGAGCAGCGAGCGGAATCAAGCACGCAGGATTTTCTGCACGGGACGCAGAAGGTGACACTGGAAAGGAGGAGGCAAAAGAGAAGCGGTTTGCCCGGCAGCCACGACCATAGAAACTACACCTCCCGGCATGGCCCGGGGAACCAACGTGGCCGACCAAAAGCCCCGGGCTCCAAAATGCCGCGAGACGCAGCCCTCCCTGCTTTTGACCCTGCGGGGACACCGTTCCCCACGCCACCGCTGCACGTGGAAGCCCCGCCGAGCCCCCAGCACGGCTCCGGGCAGCCCCCGCCACCGGCTCCGGCCGGCGCCCCCCCACCGGCACCGACCCGGCGCCCCCCCCGCCGCCCGGCCCCGGAGCGGAGCGGCTCGGCGCGGCGCCCCCCCCGCCGCGCGGCCCCGGAGCGGAGCGGCTCGGCGCGGCGCCCCCCCCGCCGCCCGGCCCCGGAGCTCAGCGGCTCGGCGCGGCGCCCCCCCGCCGCCCGGCCCCGGAGCGGAGCGGCTCGGCGCGGCGCCCCCCCCGCCGCCCGGCCCCGGAGCGGAGCGGCTCGGCGCGGCGCCCCCCCGCCGCCCGGCCCCGGAGCGGAGCGGCTCGGCGCGGCGCCCCCCCCGCCGCCCGGCCCCGGAGCGGAGCGGCTCGGCGCGGCGCCCCCCCGCCGCCCGGCCCCGGAGCGGAGCGGCTCGGCGCGGCGCCCCCCCCGCCGCCCGGCACAAGCGGCGCGGCGCGGCGCGGCTCGGCGCCCCCCCGCCGCGCGGCCCCGGAGCGGAGCGGCTCGGCGCGGCGCCCCCCCCGCCGCCCGGCCCCGGAGCGGAGCGGCTCGGCGCGGCGCCCCCCCGCCGCCCGGCCCCGGAGCGGAGCGGCTCGGCGCGGCGCCCCCCCCGCCGCCCGGCCCCGGAGCTCAGCGGCTCGGCGCGGCGCCCCCCCGCCGCCCGGCCCCGGAGCTCAGCGGCTCGGCGCGGCGCCCCCCCCGCCGCCCGGCCCCGGAGCTCAGCGGCTCGGCGCGGCGCCCCCCCGCCGCGCGGACCCGGAGCTCAGCGGCTCGGCGCGGCGCCCCCCCCGCCGCGCGGCCCCGGAGCTCAGCGGCTCGGCGCGGCGCCCCCCCCGCCGCGCGGCCCCGGAGCGGAGCGGCTCGGCGCGGCGCCCCCCCCGCCGCGCGGCCCCGGAGCTCAGCGGCTCGGCGCGGCGCCTCCCCGCCGCCCGGCCCCGGAGCGGAGCGGCTCGGCGCGGCGCCCCCCCCGCCGCCCGGCCCCGGAGCTCAGCGGCTCGGCGCGGCGCCCCCCGCCGCGCGGCCCCGGAGCGGAGCGGCTCGGCGCGGCGCCCCCCCGCCGCCCGGCACAAGCGGCGCGACGCGGCACGGCTCGGCGCCCCCCCCGGACCGGCTCCAGGAAGCTCCGCCCGCCCGGCTCCCACACGGCACCGCACCCTCCCCGCTCCGTGCCTCCCGCCGCCCTCCTCGGGGCTTTCCCCGCTCACCTCCTCGCTGCCTGCAGCCGCAGCCCAACGACCGCTCCGCTCCCCTCCGCCCCGGGCTCACCCCGGCCCCTCCGCGCGGGGAACCTCCGCCCACCGCGCGATTCCCGCCCCCGACGCACCGCGCATGCGCTGGCGAAGCTCCGCCCTCCCCGCGGCAAACCCCGCCCTCTGCAGCAAAGCTCCGCCCTGCACACACCACGCATGCGCCAGCGAAGCTCCGCCCTCCCCGCGGCAAGGCTCCGCCCCACGCGGCAAAGCTCCGCCCTGACACATCGCGCATGCGCCCGTGGAGCTCCGCCCTCACACGGCAAAGCTCCGCCTTACCACCGCAACGCTCCGCCCCCCGCGGCTAAGCTCCGCCCCCGACACAGCACGCATGCGCCAGCGAAGCTCCGCCCTCCCCGCGGCAAGGCTCCGCCCCACGCCGCAAAGCTCCGCCCCAACACAGCGCGCATGCGCCCGTGGAGCTCCGCCCTCACACGGCAGCGCTCCGCCCCCCGCGGCTAAGCTCCGCCCCTGACACAGCACGCATGCTCGGCCAAAGCTCCGCCCTTCAGGGCAAAGCTCCGCCCTCCCACTGCAAAGCTCCGCCCCCCGTGCACTGCGCATGCGCCGGTGAGGCCCCGCCCCCACGCGGCAAAGCTCCGCCTTACCACCGCAAGGCTCCGCCCCCCGCGGCTAAGCCCCGCCCCTGACACAGCGCGCATGCTCGGCCAAAGCTCCGCCCTTCAGGGCAAAGCTCCGCCCCCCGCGGCAAGGCTCCGCCCCCTACGCACCGCGCATGCGCCGGTGAAGCTCCGCCCTCACATGGCAAAGCTCCGCCTTACCACCGCAAGGCTCCGCCCCCCGCGGCTAAGCTCCGCCCTGACACACCGCACGGGGTGGTCTCCAGGGGCGGGGCCTGTCGCTAGGGGTGGTGCCCTTCCCCTGCCGGGGAGCTCCAGGGGCGGGGCCCGTCGCTAGGGGCGGGGCCGCTCCACACCAGGACGGGGGCGTGGGCCGGGGCGGGGCTGCAGCGGAGGCCGAGGCAGCCGTGCCAGCAGCAGCCAGCACCTCCCGGGCGGCGAGAGCGGCGCTTCCTTACCGGGAGGCAGCAACGGCTGCGGCGGCATCGCCCCGCGGGCGCCGCGCTGTCGCATGCCCGGTACCGGCCACCGGCACCGGGGATCACGTGCACGCCACCGCCCCTGCGCGGCTCCCGGCCTGCAGTACCCGCTTTTGGACGCCAGGCGGCAGCACCGAGGCACGGCCAAAACGCCCCACCGCCCCCGGGCGCCACCCGAGCTGCAGTACCCGCTTTTGGACGCCAGGCGGCAGCACCACACCGAGCCCCGCGCTCCGAGCGCTCCCCGCGGGGACAAAGGACTCGCACCCCGGCCCGCCTTGGGCCGCCCGCAGCCGCCGCCGCCTGACGGGGGGGGGGGGGGGCCACAAGCCTCGCCCTTCTCTGCCCCTGCTCCCGCTCACAGCCCACGCAGCCAGAGCCATTGCCTCGCCCCCAAAAAGCACCCAAGCGGCTCGAGCATTTCAGTCCTCTGCGCTTGACAGCTCGCAGGGGCTGCTGGCCCTTTCTCTCCCCGCCCCTCACCCCAGGACCCAGCCGGGGGAAGCAGCGCAGGGTACCTGGTCAATACCTTTGCCTTGGCTCGGCTTTTTTGCCCCCAGAGTAAGCCCCCGGGATTGCTGGATTCATCTGCAGGTGGCATCAGGGGTGGGAGAGTGACACCAGCGAGCCAACAGACCCTGGAGAGATTTTATTAAAAAAAAAGAAAAAAAAAGCGACACTGATGACATCCTGAAGGCACGCGAGGAGATACTGAAAGCTGCTTTGTGTGAGAGGGGCAGCTACGATTATCAGGAAGCGGTGCACGCGAGCAGACCGCCGGCAAGCGCGCGATCTGCGAGCGAGCGATACGCCGGTGACCCTCGGGCTCTGCCGTGGTGCCCTCCGCTCATCCTGCGCACGCCCCGGGCTTCCCGCGCAGGGCTTGCCACTTAAATAAGACCTGCGCGATGTTACTTACCACCCTGCCCTGCGGCACGCAAAGGAATTAGACGTGAAACAGGGAAAGCAAAGAGGCCCGTCGGCTGGCCGCACCAGATGGCCCTAGAGCCCTGCCGGTTCCCTCGCCGCTCTGGACGGCAGCGCAGCTCTGCGCTCCCTGCCGCTCCCGCCAGCGAGCGCGGCGCCTGCGCTTTGACCGCCTGCGGCGCGCCAGACTCGGGAGGCTGGAGGGGCTGGTCCACCAAGGCAGCTGAGCCGCTCGCTTCCTTCGGCTGCCTCATTTGCCGCCTTCAAACAACCACTTCCACACTCCCTTTCTTTGTTTCAGACCCCTCTCAACATCTCCTGGCCTGCAAGCCATTTGCAGCAAGCAACACGGCTGAAATACCGTGCTGCTAGAGACCTAGCTGTCATCTTGCTCCCACGTCCAAAGGCTTTGGGAACCTGAACCCCCTGCTTGTTTTGGCATCGAGACTGCGAGGCGAGAAACACGCCTGGACTCCAACAAGCCAGACGCCTGCCCCGTCGCTCAGCACAGTGCTACGCGGCTGCCCGACCGACACCTTCTGCCGCTAAAACCAGAGCGCGGTTCCCTTCTGAAGAGCCACCGGCAGCGCGGAGAGTCCCTCGCCTTTCCCTGCGCCAGGTCCCCCGGGAACAGCGTCTCGCTCGGACCAGAGCGTGCGGCAGCCTCCGGTCGTCCCAGCCCCTCGCCCGTCCAGAAAGCGCCTGCCTGTAGCAGCGGCAGAACCGCTGCTGCCCAGGGGGGAAAGGAACGGCTCGGGGTGAAGCTCCCCAGGCTGCCCGTGGCCCGTGCGGAGCTGGGGGTCCAGAAGCAAAGGGGTTAGGGGAGGGGTGGAGCAGGGGAGCGGGGGCGCGAGACTGGAGGGCAGGGGACGCGGGGGGCACGGCCCAGGGAAAAAAAAAAAAAAAAAAAAACCCGCACGGGGGGAAAAACGTTGTGTGGGGGGACGTTCGGGTGGAGAGCACTCGGGAGGGCGGAGAGACACGCAGAGGAGGACAGGGGGGAGGAGACGGACACGGACGGACGGACGGACGGCGGCTATGTGTGGGTACAAAGGTGCACGGGGGGACACGGGTGGGGATGACCTACACCAGGGGGTCCACCCGGCATAATCCACAGCAGATAACTCACCTGGGATAACCCGCAACGGATATTCCGCTCCGGAGAAGGAATCCACGCCAGATAATCCCCAGCAATGCCCCTCAAACTGTCCGCGGTTCACCCCAGATTTGGCCCAAATTGGCGCCGGTTTTTCGTTTGGGGTTTTTTTGTTTGTTGTTGTTCTTCTTTTTTGTTTTTTCTTTTACGTCATACAAAACTTGGGGGTTTCTGCTTTTCCAAAATATTCAGTTCTGGGGTTCTCCGGCGCTTTTCCACATCATAACAATGGGTCATTTTTGGTTTTCTGCGTTAAAATGCGGGGGGGCGGGGGGGGTGTGAGTGTGTGCGTGTGCGGTGTGGTGTGTTTGTGCTTGCTTTCCAGCTGCACAAATCCAGGCAGATTCAGCTTTCCTGGGAGCCCCAAACTGTGTTGCTCTTGGATATTGGATATTTTGCTCTTGGACTTGCATATTTTGACACTTTGATATCTTCGACTTCTCTCTTTAGACTTCGGTATCTACTTACAATCCTACCTCTTTAGACTTAGTTATCTGTTTACACTTCCATAGAACCTTTACTTCGATTACACGGGATACCTACTTAGGCTTACTCGGTGACACAGGGTAAGCGTAGGTACTTCTACCTATCCAGACTGACTTCTGGTTTAAATTCCTTCACCTACATCATCTCTTTTTGCATTTTAAACTCCTTTATTTCTTAACATAGAGACAAGTTCTTTTTTATTTTAAAGCCCTATCTATCTCCATTGAGATTTTTTAATAATTTCTATAACATAGCAGGTACAGGTTTGTATTTTGAAATCCTTTTACATATATATATATACACACACATAAAAACGAATATTATTTTTCAATATATATATATATAAAGGCGAGAGATTTTTCTCTACTGCAATGCCTCGCACCCGTATTTCCAGTTCTTCACATGGTTAATCACACACACACACGAGTTTTCAGGCATTTTGGGACTGTGACCCCCCTTCTCTGGGGGGAAACCTCCCCGTGACACCTTCATCCCCCACTCACCTGCTCCTCTGTTTCATCATCACGCCCCCGCCCCCCGTGACGTTGGGGGGCCCCAAATGACATCATCACCCCCCAGGCCCCTCCACACTTTTTAATCACCCCCCCCAAAAAGGCACAGAACAAGGAAAACAGCTACTTTAATAATGCCATTTACATATGTAGGCGCCCCCCCGAAAAGGGGAGCTCCGCCAGAAAAATAAAATGGGGGCAGCCCCCCCAAACGGCTGCAGCCCCCCCCGGCCCCCGGCCCGCAAGCCGGCGGCTGCCCCACGCCGCGGGGGGAGCCTGCCGGGGGACGGTGCCGCACCTCTCGCTCAGGCTCTGCTCTGCCGTGCTCCCCCTCCGTTCCCGCGCTGGGACGGGCTCCCCGGGGCAACGAACCTCCCCGCTCCCTCTTGGCCCGGGACTCGCCCCACCACGCAGCCCTCGCTGCCGCACCCGCGGGGCACCCGCCGGAGACAGAGCCGGGAGCCTCCAGGCACGGGGCCGGCCCCTTACCCTCGGGACGCTTCACGACAGGCAGGCCAACCTGGGCCGGGGGGTACCTAGCGAGCATCACGAGACGCTTGCAACAAGACACCTGAAAAACAAAAAGCCCAAGCGATATTTCAGCATGTGAAAAAAATAGCACAGCAGCGAGTACAGGAATTCAGTCAGAGCAAGGGAGAGGAGAGCAGCTGAGCTCAAGGAGGATTCGAGGTAAGCAGGTCAGCTCCAAATACAAGACATCCTTTAAAAGCTAGAGCGACCTGAACGCTTCCCATCAGCATTAAGACTAACCGGTACGATTCCGAACATGTTCTTCGCATACAAGCACACGCTCTTGCCGGCGTTGGAAAACGTCTCACCCCTTCCTTACGGCACGGCTGCAGGGAGACGACCCTGCGAGGTTGCAGGACGAGGGCGTACCGCAATCAGAATCTACGCTTACAGGTCCGCCGCAACAGCTACGGCCCTCGCAGCTGCTGCTGCACATCTTGCTGGCTCGGTCGACAAAGCTGGAAGCGAAGCGTAACGCTTTCGAGGGGAAAAGGAAAAGCAAAGGACAAATCGCAGCAATTCGCTTCATACTAAAAAAGCTGTGCGTGTGTTTATAAACATCCAATAAAAATACTTCTGCTGGAGAAGGACTGGATTTTCCTTTGGCGTTAATTTAACTTGCACAGCTGTGAATCGATACCAGTAGATTATCTGTCTCCAAGATACGCAGTTATCATTTGACCAGGGGTTTTTTGCGCCTTACGTCATTAGGAGCGACATCTGGCCAGCCGCGCCGCCCAAGAGAGATGCTGCTGAACTGCCAGGGAAACGCACCCTTGAAAGCCAGACAGAAAGAAAGTACTTCAGAGCACTCCGTCAAAAGAGCGGGGGGGAAAACACCCCGTAACGTTCAGTTGCCTCTCCTGGTCAACGTTCAGAACAAATACCTCACTGCTTAAACACACCTAAGCAATTGTACGCCACAGCTAGTTGGCAGTTACAGCTGAAACAACGCAAGGCAGTTTGTAGATCCAATTTTAACTTTTTTTTCCTGAAGTTACATCTAGGAGAGAAAAAACCGTGACAGAAGAGATCCCCCATACGGTTTTACTTTGGGGGCAGAATCCAATCCCCGGGGCTGCAACGCGTAAGGCTACCAAAAAGGACCGGCAGATTTGCTAACGCTTTTGGCTGCGCCGAAGCACGCAGAGGAACGCGTGTTGATGACATCTCGGCTGTTGCAACTGAGAACCAGCGATGCCATCAACTTCTGGAAGACGTGCTGTGCTCGGGTCTTTGGAAGCAAACGGACTTTTTTTTTTTTTTTTTTTTTTAAGAGAGTGGAAAGTCTTGCTGCTGCTGACTTCCACTGCCAAGCGCATCATCTCTGACGATCCCCACTCTGATGGGGAGCTCATAAAACACAACTTCTTTGAATGAGAAAGATTTCCATTCTGGAAAATCTCTTTCCAGCTGAAGTAAGAAATCACACGCTGTAGGTTAAGAAAAAAGGATGCTGCCGAAGCAGTAACTCACCGAAACCACGTCAGGACTCGCTGTCGCTACTTACAAGGCTGGCAATGCTTCTCGGGAAAGCGACGCCGATTCCTCCTCTTTTGCCCACGTCTCTCCTTGGACCTTGATCGCTTTTAGTACGGACGCTAGTATCGCAGTAAGCTTTTCGAGACCTACTGTAAGATATTTTAAAAACTTATTGACTGAAAAAGCACACAGCTTTTATGACAAAAACAAAGCCTGTTTCTTCCGAACGCCTGAACTCTCACAAACATTGTCTTTCCTCTTTTACGACGCAATTATTTTCCCAATAGCATTTCCTAGTAAGCGCACAGAAACACAAGATTGCGCTTTCGGGAAGGCAAAATAAACGGAGGGAAGCCGATTCTGCACAGGCGTTAACACGCTCCAGCGCAGACCTTCTTTGACTTTTAGTATCTGCCTTAAAACAGTTCCTAGAAAAACTACAGAAGGAAGGAGAGCCGGCACATTCTTGACGTTAACTTTGAAGTCCGTACTACAAGCGCCTTAGGAAAAATGCGGACACGCATCGCGGACGTACCTTGTACTCGCAGACCGCTATGGAGCCTTTCCGTCCGTCTTGCACTTTCACGGCAGAAGAAAGGGCGACCACGGTGAAACGGCGGCAGCTGACGCTCTGCTGAAAGAGGAAAAAAAAAAAACCCGTAGCATAAAGCTGGGTAGGAGTCCCAAGCTTCCTGGTTTTGTGAAGTTTTGCAAAGACTACAACCGAGGGAAGGAAAAAATAGCCGTTTGGAACATATTGCCAAACAACATTTGGCCGTAAAACTCGGATGCGTTTGACACGCGCCCATTTTTTGGGAACTTGCTATTTGCTTCCCGTTATCGTTGGTCTTCCTTCAGAACCTCTGCTTGTAGCCAACTTGATTTGCTACCGGTTCAAGCGCTTCCCTTCCCGGTATTACTGGCACACGGACCCAGGCAAGTCACTGAACCGCTCTTCTGAACTTCTCCAAACGACAATTACAGCCACGAAAGAGGAGTTCAAGAGAGGAAAAGGAGAGGTCGGGCAGCAAAAGAGCTCTGCAGGCTGCCACCAGTCAACACTGCGCTCTTTTTTTTCTTTTAAATCCACCCCCCCCGCCCCCAAATACAAACAAAACCAACCCCCACGACCTTGTATTTTTTGCCTTTGGGAGCTCATCCCTGTCTCAGCACGAAGCGCAGACGACCCGTATCCCGATTTGCACGTGACGAATCCGTGTTCGGAAGAAATAGGCCAGATCCGTAAGACTGGTGTTATTTTGCGGGTTTTAACAATCGCAACGCAATCGCATCGACCGACGCGTTTGTGACAAAACTCATTAACTTCTAAATGTAGCACCTCCTTGGGTAAAAAAACGTGTTTGAGACTGAAAACAAAATGATGATTCAGAGCTCCCGCTCCTGATGGAGCCGTGGGGGAAGGAAGGAAAGTGAAGACAAACAGCAGCAACATCAAGTGAAATTCGCCTCCAATTCCGAGCACGTGCCTAAGAGACTCTGCAAGTCCACACCTCAATCCTAGGAGCGACTAGCCCTTTTCTGGAAGGACAAACTTCCTTACTTCAAAGTCCTAGACCGAAGGCTCCACGGAACAGAACGTGGACCGAGCCACAGGACACCGTGCCATCCACGCCCGAACGGCAAAGAAAAATCACGGAAAACTAAACTTAAGTATCAGTTCCCATCGAGCTTCATTCCTTACGTTTCCACTGGCACCTAGGTGCTCAAAAATGAACTCTACTGACACCGCGTATTACTAACAATTGACTTCTGCGTATCAAAACAAAAGGCTATTTCCAGCTCGCCCATCCAATTAGCACGACCAACCAGAAGTGAAACACCGGAGCCTAAAGAAGGGAACAGGCAGCTCTTCATTTCTCCTAGAGCAAAGTCTGTTCTTTTGCCTGGAAGGCAAACATCCGTAACTCCCAAGGGAGCACTGCAGGAACGAGGTGCGCTCTCTTACCTGCAGTTTGTCCTCGGCTTTTCTGCACGGGCAGCAGATTTGCCTTTCCTCTGGCTTTGATGTGGCGCACCCGTGGCGTCCTTGAACCGGCAAGTGTTTCTCCCCACTCCCGCAGCCCCAGACGCGCCATTACCTGAGCAGCGAGCGGAATCAAGCACGCAGGATTTTCTGCATGGGACGCAGAAGGTGACACTGGAAAGGAGGAGGCAAAAAGAGAAGCGGTTTGCCCGGCAGCCACGACCATAGAAACTACACCTGCCAGCATGGCCCGGGGAACCAACGTGGCCGACCAAAAGCCCCGGGCTCCAAGATGCCGCGAGACACAGCCCTCCCTGCTTTTGACCCTGCGGGGACACCGTTCCCCACGCCATCGCCGCACGTGGAAGCCCCGCCGAGCCCCCAGCACGGCTCCGGGCAGCCCCCGCCACCGGCTCCGGCCGGCGCCCCCCCACCGGCACCGACCCGGCGCCCCCCCGCCGCCCGGCCCCGAAGCGGCGCGGTGCTCCCCGCCGCACGGCCCCGAAGCGGCTCGGCGCCTCCCCGCCGCCCGGCCCCGGAGCGGCGCGGCTCGGCGCCCGGCCCCGGAGCGGCTCGGCGCGGCGCCTCCCCGCCGCCCGGCCCCGGAGCGGCGCGGCCCCCCCCCCCGCCGCCCGGCCCCGGAACGGCGCGGCTCGGCGCGGCGCCTCCCCGCCGCCCGGCCCCGGAGCGGCGCGGCTCGGCGCCCGGCCCCGGAGCGGCTCGGCGCGGCGCCTCCCCGCCGCCCGGCCCCGGAGCGGCGCGGCGCCCCCCCCGCCGCCCGGCCCCGAAGCGGCGCGGTGCCCCCCGCCGCACGGCCCCGAAGCGGCTCGGCGCCTCCCCGCCGCCCGGCCCCGGAGCGGCGCGGCTCGGCGCCCGGCCCCGGAGCGGCTCGGCGCGGCGCCTCCCCGCCGCCCGGCCCCGGAGCGGCGCGGCCCCCCCCCCCGCCGCCCGGCCCCGGAACGGCGCGGCTCGGCGCGGCGCCTCCCCGCCGCCCGGCCCCGGAGCGGCGCGGCTCGGCGCCCGGCCCCGGAGCGGCTCGGCGCGGCGCCTCCCCGCCGCCCGGCCCCGGAGCGGCGCGGCTCGGCGCCCCCCCGCCGCCCGGCCCCGGAGCGGCGCGGCGCCTCCCCGCCGCCCGGCCCCGGAGCGGCGCGGCTCGGCGCCCGGCCCCGGAGCGGCTCGGCGCGGCGCCTCCCCGCCGCCCGGCCCCGGAGCGGCGCGGCTCGGCGCCCCCCCCGCCGCCCGGCCCCGGAGCGGCGCGGCGCCTCCCCGCCACCCGGCCCCGGAGCGGCACGGCTCCCCCCCGCCGCCAGGCCCCGGAGCGGCGCGGCCCCCCCCCCGCCGCCCGGCCCCGGAGCGGCGCGGCTCGGCTCGGCGCCCCCCCGCCGCCCGGCCCCGGAGCGGCGCGGCTCGGCTCGGCGCCCCCCCCGCCGCCCGGCCCCCGAGCGGAGCGGCGCGGCGCCCCCGGCCCCGACCGGCTCCAGGAAGCTCCGCCCACCGGCTCCCACACGGCACCGCACCTTCCCCGCTCCGTGCCTCCCGCCGGCCCGGCCGCTCCCCCGCAGGCACCGCCGTCCTCCTCGGGGCTTTCCCCGCTCACCTCCTCGCTGCCTGCAGCCGCAGCCCAACGACCGCGCCGCTCCGCTCCGCGCGGGGAACCTCCGCCCACCGCCCCATGCCCGCCCCCGGCGCACCGCGCATGCGCCGGTTGGGACCGCCAGTTTAATCTCGAGGCGCTCGGCGACCTTCTGGATCATCCAGGGGACCTCTGGTTTCATCTCTATGCTCTGGACGACCTTCTCTATCGTCTGGGTCGACTTTCGCTGTCATCTCGATGGTCTGCGGAGCCGCTCTATACTCCGGGAGGACTTCTCCTTGCAGCTCTATGGTCTGAAGGACAGTCTTTCTCATCGGGGAGGACTTTCTGGCTCATCTCTATGCTCTGGAGGACCTTCTCTGTCATCCGGGAGGACTGTGTCGGCTAGTTTGGTGCTTTGGACGAGTTCGGTTTTTGCCGCGCTGGGTTTTGCTTTTTACACTTTTGTGTGCTGTGTACAATTTTGTTTGAATGATTGTGTTTGCATTTCTCGTTGTTTATTGTTTCTTTTGTTTTGTAGGGGGTGCCAGAGAAATGTAACTGCTTTGAATAATTAGTTGATTCAGTTTCATAACAAGATGGTAATTGCCCTTCCATGTGGGAGGAATGAATTGTTATAGGAAGATGTGGTGTTACTAGTTTAATCATTGCTTCCTCCCACCTGGGAGGGTGTATGTATATATTTGTATACATATTTATATAGTACAAAGGAAAAAAAAACCAAATAACAAACACTATAAAAAAAATGAACTAAAAAAAAATTTAAAAATGGTAAGGCTGGTGCAGCAGTAGCAACCAGCTCCTACCCTGGGAGTAATTTTTTTTTTAATTTAAATTAATTATGACTCCCAGGGATAATTGTCATAATTGTCATTTTGTTTTCATTTCTACATGTCTGCAAAGGAAAAATTTCAATTCCACCTGGAACCTGCAAAGAAACAAAGCACCCCCACACCATCATAAAAGGTTAGATACATTCCAAACGCACCGCTCATTCAGCTACCACCCAAACCACGCCTCGGTCTCGGCCGATCCGTTCCACCACCAGCACGCCACAACGGACCGTCGCCCTGCCTCTGCGGCGCTCCCTGGGAACGGTGTTCCCGAGGGCCTCAAAAAAAAAAAAAAAAAAAAAAATCGCCCTGCCTGAGAAAACCCCGGCCCGAGCCTGACCTCCGCCCAAACCTTGGCGATGATCATCGCCTCGCAGAGCGGCCGGGACCGGGGGAAAAAAAACGCAGCGGGGGGGAGGGAAATGCCCCAGCTGGGGTTTTTTTATTCTATAGTATATATGAAATAAATTACTCTCAACATTACATACGACCTGCAATAAAATACTTCACACGTACAAGGTTAGGCACATTCAGGAACCGAACAATCCTTCAACCACCGCTCACTCAAACCACTACACTTACACCACCCAGCTGCCACTGCAGCACAGCCCCCCGGTTCCAGAGCTATCCCTGCAACTGCCTCGCCGCGCACCTCTAAACAACCTTGGGCTCCGTACGATTCCCAAGTTTCACCTTCCGCTACGGCAAGGCGAAGAAGACGCTTCGCTACGTGCGCCGGTCCAGCCTCCGGCACCCGCAAAACACAACAGAAGTAACTGCGGCACCTGTCTACAGCTGCTTGCCTCGAGATGGCCCGTACAATCTTTGCCTACAGATACTGTACAAATGGACGTATCACCGTGAGGCTATGCTACCCCCAACTCCAATATGGCAACGCTCCTGGGCAGAGCGGCTCCAACCCCGACACACAGACAGACACTGCACACAGATGCCACAAACGACGTGACCTCGAGACCCGAGAAGATCACGAGCGGGAACGACTCCGGTAGGGAAGACGCCTCCGGCACGGAACCCCTACGGTGCCTGCCGTGGCCCAGGAGATAAAACTACCATCTAAAAAAGATAAATGGATGCATGACAAGCCAGGATTTAAGACCTAAGACCATTAAGGAACCAGGGATGAAACCCCTGAAGACGACCGTAGAAACGTAACTCTCAAAAGCAGACCTGCGGAGACCGCCCGGCCGGCCACCGCAACAGACGATCCCTCGGAAACATCTGGAACGCGACGCTTCCCGGACACGTCCGTGCTTTAAGCTACGACGGCAAGATAAGCAGGGCTCAAGAAACGCTATGCCGATGAGGCGATGCGTTCGAGACGCCCTCGAGGTAAGCCTCCCGAGGGGCCCGATGATCACAAAGAGCTACGGAAACATCGAGACCTGAGAAAGCCATGGTACGAGACACAGAAGACAGACAGACTACGCAAAAGCAAAACGCACAGACACAGGATGGAACTGCCCTGCTCAGCAAACGTCAGCAGCGCGCTAACAACAGTAACCCGCTCCTTTGCCCTTCCCAAAGGAGACTGCTCCTGGACAGGCCTCTCCCCGACACCAACTTTATAACCCCTCCCTGCAATTCCTATCCTTGTTACCTCCTCAGCCCTGATCCCGCAACTGAGCTTTCAGAGGGCCAGGGATCTGAATCCACCCTCAAAAAAAAAAGAAAACCACCACACACCTAACTAGAACATTCCTGCACTCACCCAGTTCCTCTTCGTCATCTAAAACAAAACAAAAAAACCACAAAAACCACACAACAAAAAAAACAAAAAAAAACAAAACACCACAAAAACCACAAAAACCACAAAACACCACAAAAACCACAAAAACCACAAAACACCACAAAAACCACAAAACACCACAAAAACCACAAAAACCACAAAAACCACAAAAACCACAAAAACCACAAAAACCACAAAAACCACAAAACCCACAAAACCCACAAAACCCACAAAACCCACAAAAGAAAAACAACAAAAAAACCAAAACAAACAAAAAAACCAACACCAAACTCCCAACCCACAAACCCACAACCCACTAACAAACTAAAACACAGCGCTGGTATTCAGCATCGGTCTGGTTACTGCCAACCGCTTCTGCGACACCCTCCTCCTCAAAAGCACCCTACCGCTCCGCTCACCTGCTCCACGCCTATTCTAAAGAAAGATGCTGCGACTGTCACTCGGTGCGCCTAGGATGCCAGGAGACACAAAGTTCCCGTGGCGCTCGGGTGAAATAGCCAGCCCCGGGTGCCTCCCCTCTACAACCCAGCTCACCTCAAATTCTCAGCTGATTCTAAAGGCAGCCAGCACAGCTCCCACAAAACCAAAAGGTAAATGATTAATCAACGTGCCATTTCATACTTTACTATTAAATGATGACCCGGCTGACAACCACCTCGCCTCCTCCAACCGCTCCTCAGCGGGAAGCTACGCCCCCTCCGAGGCTGTTAAAAGGGAGGACCCTAAGGAAAGAGAAGAACTCGTTGAAAACTAAAGACAGGGAACGGGATAAAAGCAAAAAAAACTTCAAGAGTGACGGGACTTAGGGCAACGAAGAGAAAAAAATGAAAAACAGGGACAGTGAACTAAAAGAGAGACGTAGGAAGAAAACGGACAAAGCAAAGGTCCTAATAGAGACAAGGAAGAATTAAAAAATGGAAACGGCAGACGGAATACAAGTCGACAGAAGCTTTTGTCGTGGTTTAACCCCAGCCAGCAGCTAAGCACCACGCAGCCGCTACGCGGGAGAAAATTGCAAGGGTGGAAGTCCGAAAACTCGGGGGTTAAGGTAAAGAACAGTTTAACAATTGAAGGAAAAGACAACAGAATACTAGTAATACTAGCAGTAGCAGTAGTAGTAGTAATAATAATAAACCAATAAGAGTATACAAAGCAAGCGCTTCACTAGACAGGGGCTCACCACTCGCCGACCGATGCCAAGCACGTCCCCGAGCTGCCATCGCTGACTCCTGGCCAACGCCCCCCGGTTTCCAGACCGAGCGTGACGTCCCACGGTAGGGAATAGCGCTGCGGCCGGTCTGGGGCAGCTGAGCTGCCTGTGGCGCCTCCCAGCTTCTTGCGCACCGGGCAGAGCACGGGAAGCTGAAAGGTCCTTGAGTGGTGTCAGCGCTACTTAGCGACAAACAAAACGTCAGCGCGTTACCAACATGATGCTCATCCGCAATCCAAAAGGCAGCACTGTGCCAGCTACTAGGAAGAACCTTAACTCTCTGCCAGCCGAAAGCAGGACGTTTGAACAGCAAGGGCGACGGAAGAAATAAGGAAAAAACTTAATAAATAGCGACAGGGAGCTCCATCGGGGAAGGAAAATTTAGAAAGCGAGGGCACTGAGGGAACACTAAGGGAAGAGAAGAAACAATTAAACCCAGCTAAACCCCCAGGGGAAAAGTCAACCTAGAACATGGAAAAAGCCACAGGGATTAGGGAAATAAGTGGGAAAATTAAAAAACAGGACAGCGAACTAGAGGGACGGAGAAGGAAGATTCAAAAAACGAGGGCCCTAAGGAAAGACAAGAAAGAATTAAAACAGAAATACAGGGGAATAAAGGCAGCAGCAAAGAGGAGAAAAGGAGTCAGGAAAGTGTTTAAAGGAAGCGGCGATTAAGAACATCGGGAAGTGATTTAAAAACCCGCATGGGTGAACTAAAACGGAGACGGAAAAAAGGGAAAAAGACAGAAAATTATTTTTTAATAATTTATATAATACAGCAGATACAGGTTTGTATTTTGAAATCCTCCTTTTTAAAAACTTATTGACTGAAAAAGCACACAGCTTTTATGACAAAAACAAAGCCTGTTTCTTCTGAACTCTTGCAAACATTGCCTTTCCTCTTTTCGGATAAAATTGTTTTCCCGATATCCTTTCCTAGTAAGCGCACAGAAACACAAGATTGCGCTTTCGGGAAGGCAAAATAAACGGAGGGAAGCCGACTTTGCACAGGCGTTAACACGCTCCAGCGCAGACCTTCTTTGACTTTTAGTATCTGCCTTAAAACAGTTCCTAGAAAAACTACAGAAGGAAGGAGAGCCGGCACATTCTTGACGTTAACTTTGAAGTCCGTACTACAAGCGCCTTAGGAAAAACGCGGACACGCATCGCGGACGTACCTTGTACTCGCAGACCGCTATGGAGCCTTTCCGTCCGTCTTGCACTTTCACGGCAGAAGAAAGGGCGACCACGGTGAAACGGCGGCAGCTGACGCTCTGCTGAGAGAGGAAAAAAAAAAAACCCGTAGCATAAAGCTGGGTAGGAGTCCCAAGCTTCCTGGTTTTGTGAAGTTTTGCAAAGACTACAACCGAGGGAAGGAAAAAATAGCCGTTTGGAACATGTTGCCAAACAACATTTGGCCGTAAAACTCGGATGCGTTTGACATGCGCCCATTTTTTGGGAACTTGCTATTTGCTTCCCGTTATCGTTGTTCTTCCTTCAGAACCTCTGCTTGTAGCCAACTTGATTTGCTACCGGTTCAAGCGCTTCCCTTCCCGGTATTACTGGCACACGGACCCAGGCAAGTCACTGAACCGCTCTTCTGAACTTCTCCAAACGACAATTACAGCCACGAAAGAGGAGTTCAAGAGAGGAAAAGGAGAGGTCGGGCAGCAAAAGAGCCCTGCAGGCTGCCACCAGTCAACACTGCGCTCTTTTTTTTCTTTTAAATCCACCCCCCCCCCCGCCCCCAAATACAAACAAAACCAACCCCCACGACCTTGTATTTTTTGCCTTTGGGAGCTCATCCCTGTCTCAGCACGAAGCGCAGACGACCCGTATCCCGATTTGCACGTGACGAATCCGTGTTCGGAAGAAATAGGCCAGATCCGTAAGACTGGTGTTATTTTGCGGGTTTTAACAATCGCAACGCAATCGCATCGACCGACGCGTTTGTGACAAAACTCATTAACTTCTAAACGTAGCACCTCCTTGGGTAAAAAAACGTGTTTGAGACTGAAAACAAAATGATGATTCAGAGCTCCCGCTCCTGATGGAGCCGTGGGGGAAGGAAGGAAAGTGAAGACAAACAGCAGCAACATCAAGTGAAATTCGCCTCCAATTCCGAGCACGTGCCTAAGAGACTCTGCAAGTCCACACCTCAATCCTAGGAGCGACTAGCCCTTTTCTGGAAGGACAAACTTCCTTACTTCAAAGTCCTAGACCGAAGGCTCCACGGAACAGAACGTGGACCGAGCCACAGGACACCGTGCCATCCACGCCCGAACGGCAGAGAAAAATCACGGAAAACTAAATTTAAGTATCAGTTCCCATCGAGCTTCATTCCTTACGTTTCCACTGGCACCTAGGTGCTCAAAAATGGACTCTACTGACACCGCGTATTACTAACAATTGACTTCTGCGTATCAAAACAAAAGGCTATTTCCAGCTCGCCCATCCAATTAGCACGACCAACCAGAAGTGAAACACCGGAGCCTAAAGAAGGGAACAGGCAGCTCTTCATTTCTCCTAGAGCAAAGTCTGTTCTTTTGCCTGGAAGGCAAACATCCGTAACTCCCAAGGGAGCACTGCAGGAACGAGGTGCGCTCTCTTACCTGCAGTTTGTCCTCGGCTTTTCTGCACGGGCAGCAGATTTGCCTTTCCTCTGGCTTTGATGTGGCGCACCCGTGGTGTCCTTGAACCGGCAAGTGTTTCTCCCCGCTCCCGCAGCCCCAGACACGCCATTACCTGAGCAGCGAGCGGAATCAAGCACGCAGGATTTTCTGCACGGGACGCAGAAGGTGACACTGGAAAGGAGGAGGCAAAAGAGAAGCGGTTTGCCCGGCAGCCACGACCATAGAAACTACACCTCCCGGCATGGCCCGGGGAACCAACGTGGCCGACCAAAAGCCCCGGGCTCCAAAATGCCGCGAGACGCAGCCCTCCCTGCTTTTGGACCCTGCGGGGACACCGTTCCCCACGCCACCGCTGCACGTGGAAGCCCCGCCGAGCCCCCAGCACGGCTCCGGGCAGCCCCCGCCACCGGCTCCGGCCGGCGCCCCCCCACCGGCACCGACCCGGCGCCCCCCCCGCCGCCCGGCCCCGGAGCGGAGCGGCTCGGCGCGGCGCCCCCCCCGCCGCGCGGCCCCGGAGCGGAGCGGCTCGGCGCGGCGCCCCCCCGCCGCCCGGCCCCGGAGCTCAGCGGCTCGGCGCGGCGCCCCCCCCGCCGCCCGGCCCCGGAGCGGAGCGGCTCGGCGCGGCGCCCCCCCGCCGCCCGGCCCCGGAGCGGAGCGGCTCGGCGCGGCGCCCCCCCCGCCGCCCGGCCCCGGAGCGGAGCGGCTCGGCGCGGCGCCCCCCCCGCCGCCCGGCCCCGGAGCGGAGCGGCTCGGCGCGGCGCCCCCCCGCCGCCCGGCCCCGGAGCGGAGCGGCTCGGCGCGGCGCCCCCCCCGCCGCCCGGCACAAGCGGCGCGGCGCGGCGCGGCTCGGCGCCCCCCCGCCGCGCGGCCCCGGAGCGGAGCGGCTCGGCGCGGCGCCCCCCCGCCGCCCGGCCCCGGAGCGGAGCGGCTCGGCGCGGCGCCCCCCCCGCCGCCCGGCCCCGGAGCGGAGCGGCTCGGCGCGGCGCCCCCCCCGCCGCCCGGCCCCGGAGCGGAGCGGCTCGGCGCGGCGCCCCCCCCGCCGCCCGGCCCCGGAGCGGAGCGGCTCGGCGCCCCCCCGCCGCCCGGCCCCGGAGCTCAGCGGCTCGGCGCGGCGCCCCCCCGCCGCCCGGCCCCGGAGCTCAGCGGCTCGGCGCGGCGCCCCCCCGCCGCCCGGCCCCGGAGCTCAGCGGCTCGGCGCGGCGCCCCCCCGCCGCGCGGACCCGGAGCTCAGCGGCTCGGCGCGGCGCCCCCCCCGCCGCGCGGACCCGGAGCGGAGCGGCTCGGCGCGGCGCCCCCCCGCCGCGCGGCCCCGGAGCGGAGCGGCTCGGCGCGGCGCCCCCCCCGCCGCGCGGCCCCGGAGCTCAGCGGCTCGGCGCGGCGCCTCCCCGCCGCCCGGCCCCGGAGCTCAGCGGCTCGGCGCGGCGCCCCCCCCGCCGCCCGGCCCCGGAGCTCAGCGGCTCGGCGCGGCGCCCCCCGCCGCGCGGCCCCGGAGCTCAGCGGCTCGGCGCGGCGCCCCCCCGCCGCCCGGCACAAGCGGCGCGACGCGGCACGGCTCGGCGCCCCCCCGGACCGGCTCCAGGAAGCTCCGCCCGCCCGGCTCCCACACGGCACCGCACCCTCCCCGCTCCGTGCCTCCCGCCGCCCTCCTCGGGGCTTTCCCCGCTCACCTCCTCGCTGCCTGCAGCCGCAGCCCAACGACCGCTCCGCTCCCCTCCGCCCCGGGCTCACCCCGGCCCCTCCGCGCGGGGAACCTCCGCCCACCGCGCGATTCCCGCCCCCGACGCACCGCGCATGCGCTGGCGAAGCTCCGCCCTCCCCGCGGCAAACCCCGCCCTCTGCAGCAAAGCTCCGCCCTGCACACACCACGCATGCGCCAGCGAAGCTCCGCCCTCCCCGCGGCAAGGCTCCGCCCCACGCGGCAAAGCTCCGCCCTGACACATCGCGCATGCGCCCGTGGAGCTCCGCCCTCACACGGCAAAGCTCCGCCTTACCACCGCAACGCTCCGCCCCCCGCGGCTAAGCTCCGCCCCCGACACAGCACGCATGCGCCAGCGAAGCTCCGCCCTCCCCGCGGCAAGGCTCCGCCCCACGCCGCAAAGCTCCGCCCCAACACAGCGCGCATGCGCCCGTGGAGCTCCGCCCTCACACGGCAGCGCTCCGCCCCCCGCGGCTAAGCTCCGCCCCTGACACAGCACGCATGCTCGGCCAAAGCTCCGCCCTTCAGGGCAAAGCTCCGCCCTCCCACTGCAAAGCTCCGCCCCCCGTGCACTGCGCATGCGCCGGTGAGGCCCCGCCCCCACGCGGCAAAGCTCCGCCTTACCACCGCAAGGCTCCGCCCCCCGCGGCTAAGCCCCGCCCCTGACACAGCGCGCATGCTCGGCCAAAGCTCCGCCCTTCAGGGCAAAGCTCCGCCCCCCGCGGCAAGGCTCCGCCCCCTACGCACCGCGCATGCGCCGGTGAAGCTCCGCCCTCACATGGCAAAGCTCCGCCTTACCACCGCAAGGCTCCGCCCCCCGCGGCTAAGCTCCGCCCTGACACACCGCACGGGGTGGTCTCCAGGGGCGGGGCCTGTCGCTAGGGGTGGTGCCCTTCCCCTGCCGGGGAGCTCCAGGGGCGGGGCCCGTCGCTAGGGGCGGGGCCGCTCCACACCAGGACGGGGGCGTGGGCCGGGGCGGGGCTGCAGCGGAGGCCGAGGCAGCCGTGCCAGCAGCAGCCAGCACCTCCCGGGCGGCGAGAGCGGCGCTTCCTTACCGGGAGGCAGCAACGGCTGCGGCGGCATCGCCCCGCGGGCGCCGCGCTGTCGCATGCCCGGTACCGGCCACCGGCACCGGGGATCACGTGCACGCCACCGCCCCTGCGCGGCTCCCGGCCTGCAGTACCCGCTTTTGGACGCCAGGCGGCAGCACCGAGGCACGGCCAAAACGCCCCACCGCCCCCGGGCGCCACCCGAGCTGCAGTACCCGCTTTTGGACGCCAGGCGGCAGCACCACACCGAGCCCCGCGCTCCGAGCGCTCCCCGCGGGGACAAAGGACTCGCACCCCGGCCCGCCTTGGGCCGCCCGCAGCCGCCGCCGCCTGACGGGGGGGGGGGGGGGGCCACAAGCCTCGCCCTTCTCTGCCCCTGCTCCCGCTCACAGCCCACGCAGCCAGAGCCATTGCCTCGCCCCCAAAAAGCACCCAAGCGGCTCGAGCATTTCAGTCCTCTGCGCTTGACAGCTCGCAGGGGCTGCTGGCCCTTTCTCTCCCCGCCCCTCACCCCAGGACCCAGCCGGGGGAAGCAGCGCAGGGTACCTGGTCAATACCTTTGCCTTGGCTCGGCTTTTTTGCCCCCAGAGTAAGCCCCCGGGATTGCTGGATTCATCTGCAGGTGGCATCAGGGGTGGGAGAGTGACACCAGCGAGCCAACAGACCCTGGAGAGATTTTATTAAAAAAAAAGAAAAAAAAAGCGACACTGATGACATCCTGAAGGCACGCGAGGAGATACTGAAAGCTGCTTTGTGTGAGAGGGGCAGCTACGATTATCAGGAAGCGGTGCACGCGAGCAGACCGCCGGCAAGCGCGCGATCTGCGAGCGAGCGATACGCCGGTGACCCTCGGGCTCTGCCGCGGTGCCCTCCGCTCATCCTGCGCCGCCCCGGGCTTCCCGCGCAGGGCTTGCCACTTAAATAAGACCTGCGCGATGTTACTTACCACCCTGCCCTGCGGCACGCAAAGGAATTAGACGTGAAACAGGGAAAGCAAAGAGGCCCGTCGGCTGGCCGCACCAGATGGCCCTAGAGCCCTGCCGGTTCCCTCGCCGCTCTGGACGGCAGCGCAGCTCTGCGCTCCCTGCCGCTCCCGCCAGCGAGCGCGGCGCCTGCGCTTTGACCGCCTGCGGCGCGCCAGACTCGGGAGGCTGGAGGGGCTGGTCCACCAAGGCAGCTGAGCCGCTCGCTTCCTTCGGCTGCCTCATTTGCCGCCTTCAAACAACCACTTCCACGCTCCCTTTCTTTGTTTCAGACCCCTCTCAACATCTCCTGGCCTGCAAGCCATTTGCAGCAAGCAACACGGCTGAAATACCGTGCTGCTAGAGACCTAGCTGTCATCTTGCTCCCACGTCCAAAGGCTTTGGGAACCTGAACCCCCTGCTTGTTTTGGCATCGAGACTGCGAGGCGAGAAACACGCCTGGACTCCAACAAGCCAGACGCCTGCCCCGTCGCTCAGCACAGTGCTACGCGGCTGCCCGACCGACACCTTCTGCCGCTAAAACCAGAGCGCGGTTCCCTTCTGAAGAGCCACCGGCAGCGCGGAGAGTCCCTCGCCTTTCCCTGCGCCAGGTCCCCCGGGAACAGCGTCTCGCTCGGACCAGAGCGTGCGGCAGCCTCCGGTCGTCCCAGCCCCTCGCCCGTCCAGAAAGCGCCTGCCTGTAGCAGCGGCAGAACCGCTGCTGCCCAGGGGGGAAAGGAACGGCTCGGGGTGAAGCTCCCCAGGCTGCCCGTGGCCCGTGCGGAGCTGGGGGTCCAGAAGCAAAGGGGTTAGGGGAGGGGTGGAGCAGGGGAGCGGGGGCGCGAGACTGGAGGGCAGGGGACGCGGGGGGCACGGCCCAGGGAAAAAAAAAAAAAAAAAAAACCCGCACGGGGGGAAAAACCTTGTGTGGGGGGACGTTCGGGTGGAGAGCACTCGGGAGGGCGGAGAGACACGCAGAGGAGGACAGGGGGGAGGAGACGGACACGGACGGACGGACGGACGGCGGCTATGTGTGGGTACAAAGGTGCACGGGGGGACACGGGTGGGGATGACCTACACCAGGGGGTCCACCCGGCATAATCCACAGCAGATAACTCACCTGGGATAACCCGCAACGGATATTCCGCTCCGGAGAAGGAATCCACGCCAGATAATCCCCAGCAATGCCCCTCAAACTGTCCGCGGTTCACCCCAGATTTGGCCCAAATTGGCGCCGGTTTTTCGTTTGGGGTTTTTTTGTTTGTTGTTGTTCTTCTTTTTTGTTTTTTCTTTTACGTCATACAAAACTTGGGGGTTTCTGCTTTTCCAAAATATTCAGTTCTGGGGTTCTCCGGCGCTTTTCCACATCATAACAATGGGTCATTTTTGGTTTTCTGCCTTAAAATGCGGGGGGGCGGGGGGGGTGTGAGTGTGTGCGTGTGCGGTGTGGTGTGTTTGTGCTTGCTTTCCAGCTGCACAAATCCAGGCGGATTCAGCTTTCCTGGGAGCCCCAAACTGTGTTGCTCTTGGATATTGGATATTTTGCTCTTGGACTTGCATATTTTGACACTTTGATATCTTCGACTTCTCTCTTTAGACTTCGGTATCTACTTACAATCCTACCTCTTTAGACTTAGTTATCTGTTTACACTTCCATAGAACCTTTACTTCGATTACACGGGATACCTACTTAGGCTTACTCGGTGACACAGGGTAAGCGTAGGTACTTCTACCTATCCAGACTGACTTCTGGTTTAAATTCCTTCACCTACATCATCTCTTTTTGCATTTTAAACTCCTTTATTTCTTAACATAGAGACAAGTTCTTTTTTATTTTAAAACCCTATCTATCTCCATTGAGATTTTTTAATAATTTCTATAACATAGCAGGTACAGGTTTGTATTTTGAAATCCTTTTACATATATATATACACACACATAAAAACGAATATTATTTTTCAATATATATATATAAAGGCGAGAGATTTTTCTCTACTGCAATGCCTCGCACCCGTATTTCCAGTTCTTCACATGGTTAATCACACACACACACGAGTTTTCAGGCATTTTGGGACTGTGACCCCCCTTCTCTGGGGGGAAACCTCCCCGTGACACCTTCATCCCCCACTCACCTGCTCCTCTGTTTCATCATCACGCCCCCGCCCCCCGTGACGTTGGGGGGCCCCAAATGACATCATCACCCCCCAGGCCCCTCCACACTTTTTAATCACCCCCCCCAAAAAGGCACAGAACAAGGAAAACAGCTACTTTAATAATGCCATTTACATATGTAGGCGCCCCCCCGAAAAGGGGAGCTCCGCCAGAAAAATAAAATGGGGGCAGCCCCCCCAAACGGCTGCAGCCCCCCCCGGCCCCCGGCCCGCAAGCCGGCGGCTGCCCCACGCCGCGGGGGGAGCCTGCCGGGGGACGGTGCCGCACCTCTCGCTCAGGCTCTGCTCTGCCGTGCTCCCCCTCCGTTCCCGCGCTGGGACGGGCTCCCCGGGGCAACGAACCTCCCCGCTCCCTCTTGGCCCGGGACTCGCCCCACCACGCAGCCCTCGCTGCCGCACCCGCGGGGCACCCGCCGGAGACAGAGCCGGGAGCCTCCAGGCACGGGGCCGGCCCCTTACCCTCGGGACGCTTCACGACAGGCAGGCCAACCTGGGCCGGGGGGTACCTAGCGAGCATCACGAGACGCTTGCAACAAGACACCTGAAAAACAAAAAGCCCAAGCGATATTTCAGCATGTGAAAAAAATAGCACAGCAGCGAGTACAGGAATTCAGTCAGAGCAAGGGAGAGGAGAGCAGCTGAGCTCAAGGAGGATTCGAGGTAAGCAGGTCAGCTCCAAATACAAGACATCCTTTAAAAGCTAGAGCGACCTGAACGCTTCCCATCAGCATTAAGACTAACCGGTACGATTCCGAACATGTTCTTCGCATACAAGCACACGCTCTTGCCGGCGTTGGAAAACGTCTCACCCCTTCCTTACGGCACGGCTGCAGGGAGACGACCCTGCGAGGTTGCAGGACGAGGGCGTACCGCAATCAGAATCTACGCTTACAGGTCCGCCGCAACAGCTACGGCCCTCGCAGCTGCTGCTGCACATCTTGCTGGCTCGGTCGACAAAGCTGGAAGCGAAGCGTAACGCTTTCGAGGGGAAAAGGAAAAGCAAAGGACAAATCGCAGCAATTCGCTTCATACTAAAAAAGCTGTGCGTGTGTTTATAAACATCCAATAAAAATACTTCTGCTGGAGAAGGACTGGATTTTCCTTTGGCGTTAATTTAACTTGCACAGCTGTGAATCGATACCAGTAGATTATCTGTCTCCAAGATACGCAGTTATCATTTGACCAGGGGTTTTTTGCGCCTTACGTCATTAGGAGCGACATCTGGCCAGCCGCGCCGCCCAAGAGAGATGCTGCTGAACTGCCAGGGAAACGCACCCTTGAAAGCCAGACAGAAAGAAAGTACTTCAGAGCACTCCGTCAAAAGAGCGGGGGGGAAAACACCCCGTAACGTTCAGTTGCCTCTCCTGGTCAACGTTCAGAACAAATACCTCACTGCTTAAACACACCTAAGCAATTGTACGCCACAGCTAGTTGGCAGTTACAGCTGAAACAACGCAAGGCAGTTTGTAGATCCAATTTTAACTTTTTTTTCCTGAAGTTACATCTAGGAGAGAAAAAACCGTGACAGAAGAGATCCCCCATACGGTTTTACTTTGGGGGCAGAATCCAATCCCCGGGGCTGCAACGCGTAAGGCTACCAAAAAGGACCGGCAGATTTGCTAACGCTTTTGGCTGCGCCGAAGCACGCAGAGGAACGCGTGTTGATGACATCTCGGCTGTTGCAACTGAGAACCAGCGATGCCATCAACTTCTGGAAGACGTGCTGTGCTCGGGTCTTTGGAAGCAAACGGACTTTTTTTTTTTTTTTTTTTTTTAAGAGAGTGGAAAGTCTTGCTGCTGCTGACTTCCACTGCCAAGCGCATCATCTCTGACGATCCCCACTCTGATGGGGAGCTCATAAAACACAACTTCTTTGAATGAGAAAGATTTCCATTCTGGAAAATCTCTTTCCAGCTGAAGTAAGAAATCACACGCTGTAGGTTAAGAAAAAAGGATGCTGCCGAAGCAGTAACTCACCGAAACCACGTCAGGACTCGCTGTCGCTACTTACAAGGCTGGCAATGCTTCTCGGGAAAGCGACGCCGATTCCTCCTCTTTTGCCCACGTCTCTCCTTGGACCTTGATCGCTTTTAGTACGGACGCTAGTATCGCAGTAAGCTTTTCGAGACCTACTGTAAGATATTTTAAAAACTTATTGACTGAAAAAGCACACAGCTTTTATGACAAAAACAAAGCCTGTTTCTTCCGAACGCCTGAACTCTCACAAACATTGTCTTTCCTCTTTTACGACGCAATTATTTTCCCAATAGCATTTCCTAGTAAGCGCACAGAAACACAAGATTGCGCTTTCGGGAAGGCAAAATAAACGGAGGGAAGCCGATTCTGCACAGGCGTTAACACGCTCCAGCGCAGACCTTCTTTGACTTTTAGTATCTGCCTTAAAACAGTTCCTAGAAAAACTACAGAAGGAAGGAGAGCCGGCACATTCTTGACGTTAACTTTGAAGTCCGTACTACAAGCGCCTTAGGAAAAATGCGGACACGCATCGCGGACGTACCTTGTACTCGCAGACCGCTATGGAGCCTTTCCGTCCGTCTTGCACTTTCACGGCAGAAGAAAGGGCGACCACGGTGAAACGGCGGCAGCTGACGCTCTGCTGAAAGAGGAAAAAAAAAAAACCCGTAGCATAAAGCTGGGTAGGAGTCCCAAGCTTCCTGGTTTTGTGAAGTTTTGCAAAGACTACAACCGAGGGAAGGAAAAAATAGCCGTTTGGAACATATTGCCAAACAACATTTGGCCGTAAAACTCGGATGCGTTTGACACGCGCCCATTTTTTGGGAACTTGCTATTTGCTTCCCGTTATCGTTGGTCTTCCTTCAGAACCTCTGCTTGTAGCCAACTTGATTTGCTACCGGTTCAAGCGCTTCCCTTCCCGGTATTACTGGCACACGGACCCAGGCAAGTCACTGAACCGCTCTTCTGAACTTCTCCAAACGACAATTACAGCCACGAAAGAGGAGTTCAAGAGAGGAAAAGGAGAGGTCGGGCAGCAAAAGAGCTCTGCAGGCTGCCACCAGTCAACACTGCGCTCTTTTTTTTCTTTTAAATCCACCCCCCCCGCCCCCAAATACAAACAAAACCAACCCCCACGACCTTGTATTTTTTGCCTTTGGGAGCTCATCCCTGTCTCAGCACGAAGCGCAGACGACCCGTATCCCGATTTGCACGTGACGAATCCGTGTTCGGAAGAAATAGGCCAGATCCGTAAGACTGGTGTTATTTTGCGGGTTTTAACAATCGCAACGCAATCGCATCGACCGACGCGTTTGTGACAAAACTCATTAACTTCTAAATGTAGCACCTCCTTGGGTAAAAAAACGTGTTTGAGACTGAAAACAAAATGATGATTCAGAGCTCCCGCTCCTGATGGAGCCGTGGGGGAAGGAAGGAAAGTGAAGACAAACAGCAGCAACATCAAGTGAAATTCGCCTCCAATTCCGAGCACGTGCCTAAGAGACTCTGCAAGTCCACACCTCAATCCTAGGAGCGACTAGCCCTTTTCTGGAAGGACAAACTTCCTTACTTCAAAGTCCTAGACCGAAGGCTCCACGGAACAGAACGTGGACCGAGCCACAGGACACCGTGCCATCCACGCCCGAACGGCAAAGAAAAATCACGGAAAACTAAACTTAAGTATCAGTTCCCATCGAGCTTCATTCCTTACGTTTCCACTGGCACCTAGGTGCTCAAAAATGAACTCTACTGACACCGCGTATTACTAACAATTGACTTCTGCGTATCAAAACAAAAGGCTATTTCCAGCTCGCCCATCCAATTAGCACGACCAACCAGAAGTGAAACACCGGAGCCTAAAGAAGGGAACAGGCAGCTCTTCATTTCTCCTAGAGCAAAGTCTGTTCTTTTGCCTGGAAGGCAAACATCTGTAACTCCCAAGGGAGCACTGCAGGAACGAGGTGCGCTCTCTTACCTGCAGTTTGTCCTCGGCTTTTCTGCACGGGCAGCAGATTTGCCTTTCCTCTGGCTTTGATGTGGCGCACCCGTGGCGTCCTTGAACCGGCAAGTGTTTCTCCCCACTCCCGCAGCCCCAGACGCGCCATTACCTGAGCAGCGAGCGGAATCAAGCACGCAGGATTTTCTGCATGGGACGCAGAAGGTGACACTGGAAAGGAGGAGGCAAAAAGAGAAGCGGTTTGCCCGGCAGCCACGACCATAGAAACTACACCTGCCAGCATGGCCCGGGGAACCAACGTGGCCGACCAAAAGCCCCGGGCTCCAAGATGCCGCGAGACACAGCCCTCCCTGCTTTTGACCCTGCGGGGACACCGTTCCCCACGCCATCGCCGCACGTGGAAGCCCCGCCGAGCCCCCAGCACGGCTCCGGGCAGCCCCCGCCACCGGCTCCGGCCGGCGCCCCCCCACCGGCACCGACCCGGCGCCCCCCCGCCGCCCGGCCCCGAAGCGGCGCGGTGCTCCCCGCCGCACGGCCCCGAAGCGGCTCGGCGCCTCCCCGCCGCCCGGCCCCGGAGCGGCGCGGCTCGGCGCCCGGCCCCGGAGCGGCTCGGCGCGGCGCCTCCCCGCCGCCCGGCCCCGGAGCGGCGCGGCCCCCCCCCCCGCCGCCCGGCCCCGGAACGGCGCGGCTCGGCGCGGCGCCTCCCCGCCGCCCGGCCCCGGAGCGGCGCGGCTCGGCGCCCGGCCCCGGAGCGGCTCGGCGCGGCGCCTCCCCGCCGCCCGGCCCCGGAGCGGCGCGGCGCCCCCCCCGCCGCCCGGCCCCGAAGCGGCGCGGTGCCCCCCGCCGCACGGCCCCGAAGCGGCTCGGCGCCTCCCCGCCGCCCGGCCCCGGAGCGGCGCGGCTCGGCGCCCGGCCCCGGAGCGGCTCGGCGCGGCGCCTCCCCGCCGCCCGGCCCCGGAGCGGCGCGGCCCCCCCCCCCGCCGCCCGGCCCCGGAACGGCGCGGCTCGGCGCGGCGCCTCCCCGCCGCCCGGCCCCGGAGCGGCGCGGCTCGGCGCCCGGCCCCGGAGCGGCTCGGCGCGGCGCCTCCCCGCCGCCCGGCCCCGGAGCGGCGCGGCTCGGCGCCCCCCCCGCCGCCCGGCCCCGGAGCGGCGCGGCGCCTCCCCGCCGCCCGGCCCCGGAGCGGCGCGGCTCGGCGCCCGGCCCCGGAGCGGCTCGGCGCGGCGCCTCCCCGCCGCCCGGCCCCGGAGCGGCGCGGCTCGGCGCCCCCCCCGCCGCCCGGCCCCGGAGCGGCGCGGCGCCTCCCCGCCACCCGGCCCCGGAGCGGCACGGCTCCCCCCCGCCGCCAGGCCCCGGAGCGGCGCGGCCCCCCCCCCGCCGCCCGGCCCCGGAGCGGCGCGGCTCGGCTCGGCGCCCCCCCGCCGCCCGGCCCCGGAGCGGCGCGGCTCGGCTCGGCGCCCCCCCCGCCGCCCGGCCCCCGAGCGGAGCGGCGCGGCGCCCCCGGCCCCGACCGGCTCCAGGAAGCTCCGCCCACCGGCTCCCACACGGCACCGCACCTTCCCCGCTCCGTGCCTCCCGCCGGCCCGGCCGCTCCCCCGCAGGCACCGCCGTCCTCCTCGGGGCTTTCCCCGCTCACCTCCTCGCTGCCTGCAGCCGCAGCCCAACGACCGCGCCGCTCCGCTCCGCGCGGGGAACCTCCGCCCACCGCCCCATGCCCGCCCCCGGCGCACCGCGCATGCGCCGGTTGGGACCGCCAGTTTAATCTCGAGGCGCTCGGCGACCTTCTGGATCATCCAGGGGACCTCTGGTTTCATCTCTATGCTCTGGACGACCTTCTCTATCGTCTGGGTCGACTTTCGCTGTCATCTCGATGGTCTGCGGAGCCGCTCTATACTCCGGGAGGACTTCTCCTTGCAGCTCTATGGTCTGAAGGACAGTCTTTCTCATCGGGGAGGACTTTCTGGCTCATCTCTATGCTCTGGAGGACCTTCTCTGTCATCCGGGAGGACTGTGTCGGCTAGTTTGGTGCTTTGGACGAGGTCGGTTTTTGCCGCGCTGGGTTTTGCTTTTTACACTTTTGTGTGCTGTGTACAATTTTGTTTGAATGATTGTGTTTGCATTTCTCGTTGTTTATTGTTTCTTTTGTTTTGTAGGGGGTGCCAGAGAAATGTAACTGCTTTGAATAATTAGTTGATTCAGTTTCATAACAAGATGGTAATTGCCCTTCCATGTGGGAGGAATGAATTGTTATAGGAAGATGTGGTGTTACTAGTTTAATCATTGCTTCCTCCCACCTGGGAGGGTGTATGTATATATTTGTATACATATTTATATAGTACAAAGGAAAAAAAAACCAAATAACAAACACTATAAAAAAAATGAACTAAAAAAAAATTTAAAAATGGTAAGGCTGGTGCAGCAGTAGCAACCAGCTCCTACCCTGGGAGTAATTTTTTTTTTAATTTAAATTAATTATGACTCCCAGGGATAATTGTCATAATTGTCATTTTGTTTTCATTTCTACATGTCTGCAAAGGAAAAATTTCAATTCCACCTGGAACCTGCAAAGAAACAAAGCACCCCCACACCATCATAAAAGGTTAGATACATTCCAAACGCACCGCTCATTCAGCTACCACCCAAACCACGCCTCGGTCTCGGCCGATCCGTTCCACCACCAGCACGCCACAACGGACCGTCGCCCTGCCTCTGCGGCGCTCCCTGGGAACGGTGTTCCCGAGGGCCTCAAAAAAAAAAAAAAAAAAAAAAATCGCCCTGCCTGAGAAAACCCCGGCCCGAGCCTGACCTCCGCCCAAACCTTGGCGATGATCATCGCCTCGCAGAGCGGCCGGGACCGGGGGAAAAAAAACGCAGCGGGGGGGAGGGAAATGCCCCAGCTGGGGTTTTTTTATTCTATAGTATATATGAAATAAATTACTCTCAACATTACATACGACCTGCAATAAAATACTTCACACGTACAAGGTTAGGCACATTCAGGAACCGAACAATCCTTCAACCACCGCTCACTCAAACCACTACACTTACACCACCCAGCTGCCACTGCAGCACAGCCCCCCGGTTCCAGAGCTATCCCTGCAACTGCCTCGCCGCGCACCTCTAAACAACCTTGGGCTCCGTACGATTCCCAAGTTTCACCTTCCGCTACGGCAAGGCGAAGAAGACGCTTCGCTACGTGCGCCGGTCCAGCCTCCGGCACCCGCAAAACACAACAGAAGTAACTGCGGCACCTGTCTACAGCTGCTTGCCTCGAGATGGCCCGTACAATCTTTGCCTACAGATACTGTACAAATGGACGTATCACCGTGAGGCTATGCTACCCCCAACTCCAATATGGCAACGCTCCTGGGCAGAGCGGCTCCAACCCCGACACACAGACAGACACTGCACACAGATGCCACAAACGACGTGACCTCGAGACCCGAGAAGATCACGAGCGGGAACGACTCCGGTAGGGAAGACGCCTCCGGCACGGAACCCCTACGGTGCCTGCCGTGGCCCAGGAGATAAAACTACCATCTAAAAAAGATAAATGGATGCATGACAAGCCAGGATTTAAGACCTAAGACCATTAAGGAACCAGGGATGAAACCCCTGAAGACGACCGTAGAAACGTAACTCTCAAAAGCAGACCTGCGGAGACCGCCCGGCCGGCCACCGCAACAGACGATCCCTCGGAAACATCTGGAACGCGACGCTTCCCGGACACGTCCGTGCTTTAAGCTACGACGGCAAGATAAGCAGGGCTCAAGAAACGCTATGCCGATGAGGCGATGCGTTCGAGACGCCCTCGAGGTAAGCCTCCCGAGGGGCCCGATGATCACAAAGAGCTACAGAAACATCGAGACCTGAGAAAGCCATGGTACGAGACACAGAAGACAGACAGACTACGCAAAAGCAAAACGCACAGACACAGGATGGAACTGCCCTGCTCAGCAAACGTCAGCAGCGCGCTAACAACAGTAACCCGCTCCTTTGCCCTTCCCAAAGGAGACTGCTCCTGGACAGGCCTCTCCCCGACACCAACTTTATAACCCCTCCCTGCAATTCCTATCCTTGTTACCTCCTCAGCCCTGATCCCGCAACTGAGCTTTCAGAGGGCCAGGGATCTGAATCCACCCTCAAAAAAAAAAGAAAACCACCACACACCTAACTAGAACATTCCTGCACTCACCCAGTTCCTCTTCGTCATCTAAAACAAAACAAAAAAACCACAAAAACCACACAACAAAAAAAACAAAAAAAAACAAAACACCACAAAAACCACAAAAACCACAAAAACCACAAAAACCACAAAAACCACAAAAACCACAAAAACCACAAAAACCACAAAAACCACAAAAACCACAAAAACCACAAAAACCACAAAAACCACAAAAACCACAAAACCCACAAAACCCACAAAAACCACAAAACCCACAAAACCCACAAAACCCACAAAACCCACAAAACCCACAAAACCCACAAAAGAAAAACAACAAAAAAACCAAAACAAACAAAAAAACCAACACCAAACTCCCAACCCACAAACCCACAACCCACTAACAAACTAAAACACAGCGCTGGTATTCAGCATCGGTCTGGTTACTGCCAACCGCTTCTGCGACACCCTCCTCCTCAAAAGCACCCTACCGCTCCGCTCACCTGCTCCACGCCTATTCTAAAGAAAGATGCTGCGACTGTCACTCGGTGCGCCTAGGATGCCAGGAGACACAAAGTTCCCGTGGCGCTCGGGTGAAATAGCCAGCCCCGGGTGCCTCCCCTCTACAACCCAGCTCACCTCAAATTCTCAGCTGATTCTAAAGGCAGCCAGCACAGCTCCCACAAAACCAAAAGGTAAATGATTAATCAACGTGCCATTTCATACTTTACTATTAAATGATGACCCGGCTGACAACCACCTCGCCTCCTCCAACCGCTCCTCAGCGGGAAGCTACGCCCCCTCCGAGGCTGTTAAAAGGGAGGACCCTAAGGAAAGAGAAGAACTCGTTGAAAACTAAAGACAGGGAACGGGATAAAAGCAAAAAAAACTTCAAGAGTGACGGGACTTAGGGCAACGAAGAGAAAAAAATGAAAAACAGGGACAGTGAACTAAAAGAGAGACGTAGGAAGAAAACGGACAAAGCAAAGGTCCTAATAGAGACAAGGAAGAATTAAAAAATGGAAACGGCAGACGGAATACAAGTCGACAGAAGCTTTTGTCGTGGTTTAACCCCAGCCAGCAGCTAAGCACCACGCAGCCGCTACGCGGGAGAAAATTGCAAGGGTGGAAGTCCGAAAACTCGGGGGTTAAGGTAAAGAACAGTTTAACAATTGAAGGAAAAGACAACAGAATACTAGTAATACTAGCAGTAGCAGTAGTAGTAGTAATAATAATAAACCAATAAGAGTATACAAAGCAAGCGCTTCACTAGACAGGGGCTCACCACTCGCCGACCGATGCCAAGCACGTCCCCGAGCTGCCATCGCTGACTCCTGGCCAACGCCCCCCGGTTTCCAGACCGAGCGTGACGTCCCACGGTAGGGAATAGCGCTGCGGCCGGTCTGGGGCAGCTGAGCTGCCTGTGGCGCCTCCCAGCTTCTTGCGCACCGGGCAGAGCACGGGAAGCTGAAAGGTCCTTGAGTGGTGTCAGCGCTACTTAGCGACAAACAAAACGTCAGCGCGTTACCAACATGATGCTCATCCGCAATCCAAAAGGCAGCACTGTGCCAGCTACTAGGAAGAACCTTAACTCTCTGCCAGCCGAAAGCAGGACGTTTGAACAGCAAGGGCGACGGAAGAAATAAGGAAAAAACTTAATAAATAGCGACAGGGAGCTCCATCGGGGAAGGAAAATTTAGAAAGCGAGGGCACTGAGGGAACACTAAGGGAAGAGAAGAAACAATTAAACCCAGCTAAACCCCCAGGGGAAAAGTCAACCTAGAACATGGAAAAAGCCACAGGGATTAGGGAAATAAGTGGGAAAATTAAAAAACAGGACAGCGAACTAGAGGGACGGAGAAGGAAGATTCAAAAAACGAGGGCCCTAAGGAAAGACAAGAAAGAATTAAAACAGAAATACAGGGGAATAAAGGCAGCAGCAAAGAGGAGAAAAGGAGTCAGGAAAGTGTTTAAAGGAAGCGGCGATTAAGAACATCGGGAAGTGATTTAAAAACCCGCATGGGTGAACTAAAACGGAGACGGAAAAAAGGGAAAAAGACAGAAAATTATTTTTTAATAATTTATATAATACAGCAGATACAGGTTTGTATTTTGAAATCCTCCTTTTTAAAAACTTATTGACTGAAAAAGCACACAGCTTTTATGACAAAAACAAAGCCTGTTTCTTCTGAACTCTTGCAAACATTGCCTTTCCTCTTTTCGGATAAAATTGTTTTCCCGATATCCTTTCCTAGTAAGCGCACAGAAACACAAGATTGCGCTTTCGGGAAGGCAAAATAAACGGAGGGAAGCCGACTTTGCACAGGCGTTAACACGCTCCAGCGCAGACCTTCTTTGACTTTTAGTATCTGCCTTAAAACAGTTCCTAGAAAAACTACAGAAGGAAGGAGAGCCGGCACATTCTTGACGTTAACTTTGAAGTCCGTACTACAAGCGCCTTAGGAAAAACGCGGACACGCATCGCGGACGTACCTTGTACTCGCAGACCGCTATGGAGCCTTTCCGTCCGTCTTGCACTTTCACGGCAGAAGAAAGGGCGACCACGGTGAAACGGCGGCAGCTGACGCTCTGCTGAGAGAGGAAAAAAAAAAAACCCGTAGCATAAAGCTGGGTAGGAGTCCCAAGCTTCCTGGTTTTGTGAAGTTTTGCAAAGACTACAACCGAGGGAAGGAAAAAATAGCCGTTTGGAACATGTTGCCAAACAACATTTGGCCGTAAAACTCGGATGCGTTTGACATGCGCCCATTTTTTGGGAACTTGCTATTTGCTTCCCGTTATCGTTGTTCTTCCTTCAGAACCTCTGCTTGTAGCCAACTTGATTTGCTACCGGTTCAAGCGCTTCCCTTCCCGGTATTACTGGCACACGGACCCAGGCAAGTCACTGAACCGCTCTTCTGAACTTCTCCAAACGACAATTACAGCCACGAAAGAGGAGTTCAAGAGAGGAAAAGGAGAGGTCGGGCAGCAAAAGAGCCCTGCAGGCTGCCACCAGTCAACACTGCGCTCTTTTTTTTCTTTTAAATCCACCCCCCCCCCCGCCCCCAAATACAAACAAAACCAACCCCCACGACCTTGTATTTTTTGCCTTTGGGAGCTCATCCCTGTCTCAGCACGAAGCGCAGACGACCCGTATCCCGATTTGCACGTGACGAATCCGTGTTCGGAAGAAATAGGCCAGATCCGTAAGACTGGTGTTATTTTGCGGGTTTTAACAATCGCAACGCAATCGCATCGACCGACGCGTTTGTGACAAAACTCATTAACTTCTAAACGTAGCACCTCCTTGGGTAAAAAAACGTGTTTGAGACTGAAAACAAAATGATGATTCAGAGCTCCCGCTCCTGATGGAGCCGTGGGGGAAGGAAGGAAAGTGAAGACAAACAGCAGCAACATCAAGTGAAATTCGCCTCCAATTCCGAGCACGTGCCTAAGAGACTCTGCAAGTCCACACCTCAATCCTAGGAGCGACTAGCCCTTTTCTGGAAGGACAAACTTCCTTACTTCAAAGTCCTAGACCGAAGGCTCCACGGAACAGAACGTGGACCGAGCCACAGGACACCGTGCCATCCACGCCCGAACGGCAGAGAAAAATCACGGAAAACTAAATTTAAGTATCAGTTCCCATCGAGCTTCATTCCTTACGTTTCCACTGGCACCTAGGTGCTCAAAAATGGACTCTACTGACACCGCGTATTACTAACAATTGACTTCTGCGTATCAAAACAAAAGGCTATTTCCAGCTCGCCCATCCAATTAGCACGACCAACCAGAAGTGAAACACCGGAGCCTAAAGAAGGGAACAGGCAGCTCTTCATTTCTCCTAGAGCAAAGTCTGTTCTTTTGCCTGGAAGGCAAACATCCGTAACTCCCAAGGGAGCACTGCAGGAACGAGGTGCGCTCTCTTACCTGCAGTTTGTCCTCGGCTTTTCTGCACGGGCAGCAGATTTGCCTTTCCTCTGGCTTTGATGTGGCGCACCCGTGGTGTCCTTGAACCGGCAAGTGTTTCTCCCCGCTCCCGCAGCCCCAGACACGCCATTACCTGAGCAGCGAGCGGAATCAAGCACGCAGGATTTTCTGCACGGGACGCAGAAGGTGACACTGGAAAGGAGGAGGCAAAAGAGAAGCGGTTTGCCCGGCAGCCACGACCATAGAAACTACACCTCCCGGCATGGCCCGGGGAACCAACGTGGCCGACCAAAAGCCCCGGGCTCCAAAATGCCGCGAGACACAGCCCTCCCTGCTTTTGACCCTGCGGGGACACCGTTCCCCACGCCACCGCTGCACGTGGAAGCCCCGCCGAGCCCCCAGCACGGCTCCGGGCAGCCCCCGCCACCGGCTCCGGCCGGCGCCCCCCCACCGGCACCGACCCGGCGCCCCCCCCGCCGCCCGGCCCCGGAGCGGAGCGGCTCGGCGCGGCGCCCCCCCCGCCGCGCGGCCCCGGAGCGGAGCGGCTCGGCGCGGCGCCCCCCCCGCCGCCCGGCCCCGGAGCTCAGCGGCTCGGCGCGGCGCCCCCCCCGCCGCCCGGCCCCGGAGCGGAGCGGCTCGGCGCGGCGCCCCCCCCGCCGCCCGGCCCCGGAGCGGAGCGGCTCGGCGCGGCGCCCCCCCCGCCGCCCGGCCCCGGAGCGGAGCGGCTCGGCGCGGCGCCCCCCCCGCCGCCCGGCCCCGGAGCGGAGCGGCTCGGCGCGGCGCCCCCCCCGCCGCCCGGCCCCGGAGCGGAGCGGCTCGGCGCGGCGCCCCCCCCGCCGCCCGGCACAAGCGGCGCGGCGCGGCGCGGCTCGGCGCCCCCCCCGCCGCGCGGCCCCGGAGCGGAGCGGCTCGGCGCGGCGCCCCCCCGCCGCCCGGCCCCGGAGCGGAGCGGCTCGGCGCGGCGCCCCCCCCGCCGCCCGGCCCCGGAGCGGAGCGGCTCGGCGCGGCGCCCCCCCCGCCGCCCGGCCCCGGAGCGGAGCGGCTCGGCGCGGCGCCCCCCCCGCCGCCCGGCCCCGGAGCGGAGCGGCTCGGCGCCCCCCCCGCCGCCCGGCCCCGGAGCTCAGCGGCTCGGCGCGGCGCCCCCCCCGCCGCCCGGCCCCGGAGCTCAGCGGCTCGGCGCGGCGCCCCCCCCGCCGCCCGGCCCCGGAGCTCAGCGGCTCGGCGCGGCGCCCCCCCCGCCGCGCGGACCCGGAGCTCAGCGGCTCGGCGCGGCGCCCCCCCCGCCGCGCGGACCCGGAGCGGAGCGGCTCGGCGCGGCGCCCCCCCGCCGCGCGGCCCCGGAGCGGAGCGGCTCGGCGCGGCGCCCCCCCCGCCGCGCGGCCCCGGAGCTCAGCGGCTCGGCGCGGCGCCTCCCCGCCGCCCGGCCCCGGAGCTCAGCGGCTCGGCGCGGCGCCCCCCCCGCCGCCCGGCCCCGGAGCTCAGCGGCTCGGCGCGGCGCCCCCCGCCGCGCGGCCCCGGAGCTCAGCGGCTCGGCGCGGCGCCCCCCCCGCCGCCCGGCACAAGCGGCGCGACGCGGCACGGCTCGGCGCCCCCCCCGGACCGGCTCCAGGAAGCTCCGCCCGCCCGGCTCCCACACGGCACCGCACCCTCCCCGCTCCGTGCCTCCCGCCGCCCTCCTCGGGGCTTTCCCCGCTCACCTCCTCGCTGCCTGCAGCCGCAGCCCAACGACCGCTCCGCTCCCCTCCGCCCCGGGCTCACCCCGGCCCCTCCGCGCGGGGAACCTCCGCCCACCGCGCGATTCCCGCCCCCGACGCACCGCGCATGCGCTGGCGAAGCTCCGCCCTCCCCGCGGCAAACCCCGCCCTCTGCAGCAAAGCTCCGCCCTGCACACACCACGCATGCGCCAGCGAAGCTCCGCCCTCCCCGCGGCAAGGCTCCGCCCCACGCGGCAAAGCTCCGCCCTGACACATCGCGCATGCGCCCGTGGAGCTCCGCCCTCACACGGCAAAGCTCCGCCTTACCACCGCAACGCTCCGCCCCCCGCGGCTAAGCTCCGCCCCCGACACAGCACGCATGCGCCAGCGAAGCTCCGCCCTCCCCGCGGCAAGGCTCCGCCCCACGCCGCAAAGCTCCGCCCCAACACAGCGCGCATGCGCCCGTGGAGCTCCGCCCTCACACGGCAGCGCTCCGCCCCCCGCGGCTAAGCTCCGCCCCTGACACAGCACGCATGCTCGGCCAAAGCTCCGCCCTTCAGGGCAAAGCTCCGCCCTCCCACTGCAAAGCTCCGCCCCCCGTGCACTGCGCATGCGCCGGTGAGGCCCCGCCCCCACGCGGCAAAGCTCCGCCTTACCACCGCAAGGCTCCGCCCCCCGCGGCTAAGCCCCGCCCCTGACACAGCGCGCATGCTCGGCCAAAGCTCCGCCCTTCAGGGCAAAGCTCCGCCCCCCGCGGCAAGGCTCCGCCCCCTACGCACCGCGCATGCGCCGGTGAAGCTCCGCCCTCACATGGCAAAGCTCCGCCTTACCACCGCAAGGCTCCGCCCCCCGCGGCTAAGCTCCGCCCTGACACACCGCACGGGGTGGTCTCCAGGGGCGGGGCCTGTCGCTAGGGGTGGTGCCCTTCCCCTGCCGGGGAGCTCCAGGGGCGGGGCCCGTCGCTAGGGGCGGGGCCGCTCCACACCAGGACGGGGGCGTGGGCCGGGGCGGGGCTGCAGCGGAGGCCGAGGCAGCCGTGCCAGCAGCAGCCAGCACCTCCCGGGCGGCGAGAGCGGCGCTTCCTTACCGGGAGGCAGCAACGGCTGCGGCGGCATCGCCCCGCGGGCGCCGCGCTGTCGCATGCCCGGTACCGGCCACCGGCACCGGGGATCACGTGCACGCCACCGCCCCTGCGCGGCTCCCGGCCTGCAGTACCCGCTTTTGGACGCCAGGCGGCAGCACCGAGGCACGGCCAAAACGCCCCACCGCCCCCGGGCGCCACCCGAGCTGCAGTACCCGCTTTTGGACGCCAGGCGGCAGCACCACACCGAGCCCCGCGCTCCGAGCGCTCCCCGCGGGGACAAAGGACTCGCACCCCGGCCCGCCTTGGGCCGCCCGCAGCCGCCGCCGCCTGACGGGGGGGGGGGGGGGGCCACAAGCCTCGCCCTTCTCTGCCCCTGCTCCCGCTCACAGCCCACGCAGCCAGAGCCATTGCCTCGCCCCCAAAAAGCACCCAAGCGGCTCGAGCATTTCAGTCCTCTGCGCTTGACAGCTCGCAGGGGCTGCTGGCCCTTTCTCTCCCCGCCCCTCACCCCAGGACCCAGCCGGGGGAAGCAGCGCAGGGTACCTGGTCAATACCTTTGCCTTGGCTCGGCTTTTTTGCCCCCAGAGTAAGCCCCCGGGATTGCTGGATTCATCTGCAGGTGGCATCAGGGGTGGGAGAGTGACACCAGCGAGCCAACAGACCCTGGAGAGATTTTATTAAAAAAAAAGAAAAAAAAAGCGACACTGATGACATCCTGAAGGCACGCGAGGAGATACTGAAAGCTGCTTTGTGTGAGAGGGGCAGCTACGATTATCAGGAAGCGGTGCACGCGAGCAGACCGCCGGCAAGCGCGCGATCTGCGAGCGAGCGATACGCCGGTGACCCTCGGGCTCTGCCGCGGTGCCCTCCGCTCATCCTGCGCCGCCCCGGGCTTCCCGCGCAGGGCTTGCCACTTAAATAAGACCTGCGCGATGTTACTTACCACCCTGCCCTGCGGCACGCAAAGGAATTAGACGTGAAACAGGGAAAGCAAAGAGGCCCGTCGGCTGGCCGCACCAGATGGCCCTAGAGCCCTGCCGGTTCCCTCGCCGCTCTGGACGGCAGCGCAGCTCTGCGCTCCCTGCCGCTCCCGCCAGCGAGCGCGGCGCCTGCGCTTTGACCGCCTGCGGCGCGCCAGACTCGGGAGGCTGGAGGGGCTGGTCCACCAAGGCAGCTGAGCCGCTCGCTTCCTTCGGCTGCCTCATTTGCCGCCTTCAAACAACCACTTCCACGCTCCCTTTCTTTGTTTCAGACCCCTCTCAACATCTCCTGGCCTGCAAGCCATTTGCAGCAAGCAACACGGCTGAAATACCGTGCTGCTAGAGACCTAGCTGTCATCTTGCTCCCACGTCCAAAGGCTTTGGGAACCTGAACCCCCTGCTTGTTTTGGCATCGAGACTGCGAGGCGAGAAACACGCCTGGACTCCAACAAGCCAGACGCCTGCCCCGTCGCTCAGCACAGTGCTACGCGGCTGCCCGACCGACACCTTCTGCCGCTAAAACCAGAGCGCGGTTCCCTTCTGAAGAGCCACCGGCAGCGCGGAGAGTCCCTCGCCTTTCCCTGCGCCAGGTCCCCCGGGAACAGCGTCTCGCTCGGACCAGAGCGTGCGGCAGCCTCCGGTCGTCCCAGCCCCTCGCCCGTCCAGAAAGCGCCTGCCTGTAGCAGCGGCAGAACCGCTGCTGCCCAGGGGGGAAAGGAACGGCTCGGGGTGAAGCTCCCCAGGCTGCCCGTGGCCCGTGCGGAGCTGGGGGTCCAGAAGCAAAGGGGTTAGGGGAGGGGTGGAGCAGGGGAGCGGGGGCGCGAGACTGGAGGGCAGGGGACGCGGGGGGCACGGCCCAGGGAAAAAAAAAAAAAAAAAAAACCCGCACGGGGGGAAAAACCTTGTGTGGGGGGACGTTCGGGTGGAGAGCACTCGGGAGGGCGGAGAGACACGCAGAGGAGGACAGGGGGGAGGAGACGGACACGGACGGACGGACGGACGGCGGCTATGTGTGGGTACAAAGGTGCACGGGGGGACACGGGTGGGGATGACCTACACCAGGGGGTCCACCCGGCATAATCCACAGCAGATAACTCACCTGGGATAACCCGCAACGGATATTCCGCTCCGGAGAAGGAATCCACGCCAGATAATCCCCAGCAATGCCCCTCAAACTGTCCGCGGTTCACCCCAGATTTGGCCCAAATTGGCGCCGGTTTTTCGTTTGGGGTTTTTTTGTTTGTTGTTGTTCTTCTTTTTTGTTTTTTCTTTTACGTCATACAAAACTTGGGGGTTTCTGCTTTTCCAAAATATTCAGTTCTGGGGTTCTCCGGCGCTTTTCCACATCATAACAATGGGTCATTTTTGGTTTTCTGCCTTAAAATGCGGGGGGGCGGGGGGGGTGTGAGTGTGTGCGTGTGCGGTGTGGTGTGTTTGTGCTTGCTTTCCAGCTGCACAAATCCAGGCGGATTCAGCTTTCCTGGGAGCCCCAAACTGTGTTGCTCTTGGATATTGGATATTTTGCTCTTGGACTTGCATATTTTGACACTTTGATATCTTCGACTTCTCTCTTTAGACTTCGGTATCTACTTACAATCCTACCTCTTTAGACTTAGTTATCTGTTTACACTTCCATAGAACCTTTACTTCGATTACACGGGATACCTACTTAGGCTTACTCGGTGACACAGGGTAAGCGTAGGTACTTCTACCTATCCAGACTGACTTCTGGTTTAAATTCCTTCACCTACATCATCTCTTTTTGCATTTTAAACTCCTTTATTTCTTAACATAGAGACAAGTTCTTTTTTATTTTAAAACCCTATCTATCTCCATTGAGATTTTTTAATAATTTCTATAACATAGCAGGTACAGGTTTGTATTTTGAAATCCTTTTACATATATATATACACACACATAAAAACGAATATTATTTTTCAATATATATATATAAAGGCGAGAGATTTTTCTCTACTGCAATGCCTCGCACCCGTATTTCCAGTTCTTCACATGGTTAATCACACACACACACGAGTTTTCAGGCATTTTGGGACTGTGACCCCCCTTCTCTGGGGGGAAACCTCCCCGTGACACCTTCATCCCCCACTCACCTGCTCCTCTGTTTCATCATCACGCCCCCGCCCCCCGTGACGTTGGGGGGCCCCAAATGACATCATCACCCCCCAGGCCCCTCCACACTTTTTAATCACCCCCCCCAAAAAGGCACAGAACAAGGAAAACAGCTACTTTAATAATGCCATTTACATATGTAGGCGCCCCCCCGAAAAGGGGAGCTCCGCCAGAAAAATAAAATGGGGGCAGCCCCCCCAAACGGCTGCAGCCCCCCCCGGCCCCCGGCCCGCAAGCCGGCGGCTGCCCCACGCCGCGGGGGGAGCCTGCCGGGGGACGGTGCCGCACCTCTCGCTCAGGCTCTGCTCTGCCGTGCTCCCCCTCCGTTCCCGCGCTGGGACGGGCTCCCCGGGGCAACGAACCTCCCCGCTCCCTCTTGGCCCGGGACTCGCCCCACCACGCAGCCCTCGCTGCCGCACCCGCGGGGCACCCGCCGGAGACAGAGCCGGGAGCCTCCAGGCACGGGGCCGGCCCCTTACCCTCGGGACGCTTCACGACAGGCAGGCCAACCTGGGCCGGGGGGTACCTAGCGAGCATCACGAGACGCTTGCAACAAGACACCTGAAAAACAAAAAGCCCAAGCGATATTTCAGCATGTGAAAAAAATAGCACAGCAGCGAGTACAGGAATTCAGTCAGAGCAAGGGAGAGGAGAGCAGCTGAGCTCAAGGAGGATTCGAGGTAAGCAGGTCAGCTCCAAATACAAGACATCCTTTAAAAGCTAGAGCGACCTGAACGCTTCCCATCAGCATTAAGACTAACCGGTACGATTCCGAACATGTTCTTCGCATACAAGCACACGCTCTTGCCGGCGTTGGAAAACGTCTCACCCCTTCCTTACGGCACGGCTGCAGGGAGACGACCCTGCGAGGTTGCAGGACGAGGGCGTACCGCAATCAGAATCTACGCTTACAGGTCCGCCGCAACAGCTACGGCCCTCGCAGCTGCTGCTGCACATCTTGCTGGCTCGGTCGACAAAGCTGGAAGCGAAGCGTAACGCTTTCGAGGGGAAAAGGAAAAGCAAAGGACAAATCGCAGCAATTCGCTTCATACTAAAAAAGCTGTGCGTGTGTTTATAAACATCCAATAAAAATACTTCTGCTGGAGAAGGACTGGATTTTCCTTTGGCGTTAATTTAACTTGCACAGCTGTGAATCGATACCAGTAGATTATCTGTCTCCAAGATACGCAGTTATCATTTGACCAGGGGTTTTTTGCGCCTTACGTCATTAGGAGCGACATCTGGCCAGCCGCGCCGCCCAAGAGAGATGCTGCTGAACTGCCAGGGAAACGCACCCTTGAAAGCCAGACAGAAAGAAAGTACTTCAGAGCACTCCGTCAAAAGAGCGGGGGGGAAAACACCCCGTAACGTTCAGTTGCCTCTCCTGGTCAACGTTCAGAACAAATACCTCACTGCTTAAACACACCTAAGCAATTGTACGCCACAGCTAGTTGGCAGTTACAGCTGAAACAACGCAAGGCAGTTTGTAGATCCAATTTTAACTTTTTTTTCCTGAAGTTACATCTAGGAGAGAAAAAACCGTGACAGAAGAGATCCCCCATACGGTTTTACTTTGGGGGCAGAATCCAATCCCCGGGGCTGCAACGCGTAAGGCTACCAAAAAGGACCGGCAGATTTGCTAACGCTTTTGGCTGCGCCGAAGCACGCAGAGGAACGCGTGTTGATGACATCTCGGCTGTTGCAACTGAGAACCAGCGATGCCATCAACTTCTGGAAGACGTGCTGTGCTCGGGTCTTTGGAAGCAAACGGACTTTTTTTTTTTTTTTTTTTTTTAAGAGAGTGGAAAGTCTTGCTGCTGCTGACTTCCACTGCCAAGCGCATCATCTCTGACGATCCCCACTCTGATGGGGAGCTCATAAAACACAACTTCTTTGAATGAGAAAGATTTCCATTCTGGAAAATCTCTTTCCAGCTGAAGTAAGAAATCACACGCTGTAGGTTAAGAAAAAAGGATGCTGCCGAAGCAGTAACTCACCGAAACCACGTCAGGACTCGCTGTCGCTACTTACAAGGCTGGCAATGCTTCTCGGGAAAGCGACGCCGATTCCTCCTCTTTTGCCCACGTCTCTCCTTGGACCTTGATCGCTTTTAGTACGGACGCTAGTATCGCAGTAAGCTTTTCGAGACCTACTGTAAGATATTTTAAAAACTTATTGACTGAAAAAGCACACAGCTTTTATGACAAAAACAAAGCCTGTTTCTTCCGAACGCCTGAACTCTCACAAACATTGTCTTTCCTCTTTTACGACGCAATTATTTTCCCAATAGCATTTCCTAGTAAGCGCACAGAAACACAAGATTGCGCTTTCGGGAAGGCAAAATAAACGGAGGGAAGCCGATTCTGCACAGGCGTTAACACGCTCCAGCGCAGACCTTCTTTGACTTTTAGTATCTGCCTTAAAACAGTTCCTAGAAAAACTACAGAAGGAAGGAGAGCCGGCACATTCTTGACGTTAACTTTGAAGTCCGTACTACAAGCGCCTTAGGAAAAACGCGGACACGCATCGCGGACGTACCTTGTACTCGCAGACCGCTATGGAGCCTTTCCGTCCGTCTTGCACTTTCACGGCAGAAGAAAGGGCGACCACGGTGAAACGGCGGCAGCTGACGCTCTGCTGAAAGAGGAAAAAAAAAAAACCCGTAGCATAAAGCTGGGTAGGAGTCCCAAGCTTCCTGGTTTTGTGAAGTTTTGCAAAGACTACAACCGAGGGAAGGAAAAAATAGCCGTTTGGAACATGTTGCCAAACAACATTTGGCCGTAAAACTCGGATGCGTTTGACACGCGCCCATTTTTTGGGAACTTGCTATTTGCTTCCCGTTATCGTTGTTCTTCCTTCAGAACCTCTGCTTGTAGCCAACTTGATTTGCTACCGGTTCAAGCGCTTCCCTTCCCGGTATTACTGGCACACGGACCCAGGCAAGTCACTGAACCGCTCTTCTGAACTTCTCCAAACGACAATTACAGCCACGAAAGAGGAGTACAAGAGAGGAAAAGGAGAGGTCGGGCAGCAAAAGAGCTCTGCAGGCTGCCACCAGTCAACACTGCGCTCTTTTTTTTCTTTTAAATCCACCCCCCCCGCCCCCAAATACAAACAAAACCAACCCCCACGACCTTGTATTTTTTGCCTTTGGGAGCTCATCCCTGTCTCAGCACGAAGCGCAGACGACCCGTATCCCGATTTGCACGTGACGAATCCGTGTTCGGAAGAAATAGGCCAGATCCGTAAGACTGGTGTTATTTTGCGGGTTTTAACAATCGCAACGCAATCGCATCGACCGACGCGTTTGTGACAAAACTCATTAACTTCTAAACGTAGCACCTCCTTGGGTAAAAAAACGTGTTTGAGACTGAAAACAAAATGATGATTCAGAGCTCCCGCTCCTGATGGAGCCGTGGGGGAAGGAAGGAAAGTGAAGACAAACAGCAGCAACATCAAGTGAAATTCGCCTCCAATTCCGAGCACGTGCCTAAGAGACTCTGCAAGTCCACACCTCAATCCTAGGAGCGACTAGCCCTTTTCTGGAAGGACAAACTTCCTTACTTCAAAGTCCTAGACCGAAGGCTCCACGGAACAGAACGTGGACCGAGCCACAGGACACCGTGCCATCCACGCCCGAACGGCAGAGAAAAATCACGGAAAACTAAATTTAAGTATCAGTTCCCATCGAGCTTCATTCCTTACGTTTCCACTGGCACCTAGGTGCTCAAAAATGAACTCTACTGACACCGCGTATTACTAACAATTGACTTCTGCGTATCAAAACAAAAGGCTATTTCCAGCTCGCCCATCCAATTAGCACGACCAACCAGAAGTGAAACACCGGAGCCTAAAGAAGGGAACAGGCAGCTCTTCATTTCTCCTAGAGCAAAGTCTGTTCTTTTGCCTGGAAGGCAAACATCCGTAACTCCCAAGGGAGCACTGCAGGAACGAGGTGCGCTCTCTTACCTGCAGTTTGTCCTCGGCTTTTCTGCACGGGCAGCAGATTTGCCTTTCCTCTGGCTTTGATGTGGCGCACCCGTGGCGTCCTTGAACCGGCAAGTGTTTCTCCCCACTCCCGCAGCCCCAGACGCGCCATTACCTGAGCAGCGAGCGGAATCAAGCACGCAGGATTTTCTGCATGGGACGCAGAAGGTGACACTGGAAAGGAGGAGGCAAAAAGAGAAGCGGTTTGCCCGGCAGCCACGACCATAGAAACTACACCTGCCAGCATGGCCCGGGGAACCAACGTGGCCGACCAAAAGCCCCGGGCTCCAAGATGCCGCGAGACACAGCCCTCCCTGCTTTTGACCCTGCGGGGACACCGTTCCCCACGCCATCGCCGCACGTGGAAGCCCCGCCGAGCCCCCAGCACGGCTCCGGGCAGCCCCCGCCACCGGCTCCGGCCGGCGCCCCCCCACCGGCACCGACCCGGCGCCCCCCCGCCGCCCGGCCCCGAAGCGGCGCGGTGCCCCCCGCCGCACGGCCCCGAAGCGGCTCGGCGCCTCCCCGCCGCCCGGCCCCGGAGCGGCGCGGCTCGGCGCCCGGCCCCGGAGCGGCTCGGCGCGGCGCCTCCCCGCCGCCCGGCCCCGGAGCGGCGCGGCCCCCCCCCCCGCCGCCCGGCCCCGGAACGGCGCGGCTCGGCGCGGCGCCTCCCCGCCGCCCGGCCCCGGAGCGGCGCGGCTCGGCGCCCGGCCCCGGAGCGGCTCGGCGCGGCGCCTCCCCGCCGCCCGGCCCCGGAGCGGCGCGGCTCGGCGCCCCCCCGCCGCCCGGCCCCGGAGCGGCGCGGCGCCTCCCCGCCGCCCGGCCCCGGAGCGGCTCGGCGCGGCGCCTCCCCGCCGCCCGGCCCCGGAGCGGCGCGGCTCGGCGCCCCCCCCGCCGCCCGGCCCCGGAGCGGCGCGGCGCCTCCCCGCCACCCGGCCCCGGAGCGGCACGGCTCCCCCCCGCCGCCAGGCCCCGGAGCGGCGCGGCCCCCCCCCCGCCGCCCGGCCCCGGAGCGGCGCGGCTCGGCTCGGCGCCCCCCCCGCCGCCCGGCCCCGGAGCGGCGCGGCTCGGCTCGGCGCCCCCCCCGCCGCCCGGCCCCCGAGCGGAGCGGCGCGGCGCCCCCGGCCCCGACCGGCTCCAGGAAGCTCCGCCCACCGGCTCCCACACGGCACCGCACCTTCCCCGCTCCGTGCCTCCCGCCGGCCCGGCCGCTCCCCCGCAGGCACCGCCGTCCTCCTCGGGGCTTTCCCCGCTCACCTCCTCGCTGCCTGCAGCCGCAGCCCAACGACCGCGCCGCTCCGCTCCGCGCGGGGAACCTCCGCCCACCGCCCCATGCCCGCCCCCGGCGCACCGCGCATGCGCCGGTTGGGACCGCCAGTTTAATCTCGAGGCGCTCGGCGACCTTCTGGATCATCCAGGGGACCTCTGGTTTCATCTCTATGCTCTGGACGACCTTCTCTATCGTCTGGGTCGACTTTCGCTGTCATCTCGATGGTCTGCGGAGCCGCTCTATACTCCGGGAGGACTTCTCCTTGCAGCTCTATGGTCTGAAGGACAGTCTTTCTCATCGGGGAGGACTTTCTGGCTCATCTCTATGCTCTGGAGGACCTTCTCTGTCATCCGGGAGGACTGTGTCGGCTAGTTTGGTGCTTTGGACGAGGTCGTTTTTTGCCGCGCTGGGTTTTGCTTTTTACACTTTTGTGTGCTGTGTACAATTTTGTTTGAATGATTGTGTTTGCATTTCTCGTTGTTTATTGTTTCTTTTGTTTTGTAGGGGGTGCCAGAGAAATGTAACTGCTTTGAATAATTAGTTGATTCAGTTTCATAACAAGATGGTAATTGCCCTTCCATGTGGGAGGAATGAATTGTTATAGGAAGATGTGGTGTTACTAGTTTAATCATTGCTTCCTCCCACCTGGGAGGGTGTATGTATATATTTGTATACATATTTATATAGTACAAAGGAAAAAAAAACCAAATAACAAACACTATAAAAAAAATGAACTAAAAAAAAATTTAAAAATGGTAAGGCTGGTGCAGCAGTAGCAACCAGCTCCTACCCTGGGAGTAATTTTTTTTTTAATTTAAATTAATTATGACTCCCAGGGATAATTGTCATAATTGTCATTTTGTTTTCATTTCTACATGTCTGCAAAGGAAAAATTTCAATTCCACCTGGAACCTGCAAAGAAACAAAGCACCCCCACACCATCATAAAAGGTTAGATACATTCCAAACGCACCGCTCATTCAGCTACCACCCAAACCACGCCTCGGTCTCGGCCGATCCGTTCCACCACCAGCACGCCACAACGGACCGTCGCCCTGCCTCTGCGGCGCTCCCTGGGAACGGTGTTCCCGAGGGCCTCAAAAAAAAAAAAAAAAAAAAAAATCGCCCTGCCTGAGAAAACCCCGGCCCGAGCCTGACCTCCGCCCAAACCTTGGCGATGATCATCGCCTCGCAGAGCGGCCGGGACCGGGGGAAAAAAAACGCAGCGGGGGGGAGGGAAATGCCCCAGCTGGGGTTTTTTTATTCTATAGTATATATGAAATAAATTACTCTCAACATTACATACGACCTGCAATAAAATACTTCACACGTACAAGGTTAGGCACATTCAGGAACCGAACAATCCTTCAACCACCGCTCACTCAAACCACTACACTTACACCACCCAGCTGCCACTGCAGCACAGCCCCCCGGTTCCAGAGCTATCCCTGCAACTGCCTCGCCGCGCACCTCTAAACAACCTTGGGCTCCGTACGATTCCCAAGTTTCACCTTCCGCTACGGCAAGGCGAAGAAGACGCTTCGCTACGTGCGCCGGTCCAGCCTCCGGCACCCGCAAAACACAACAGAAGTAACTGCGGCACCTGTCTACAGCTGCTTGCCTCGAGATGGCCCGTACAATCTTTGCCTACAGATACTGTACAAATGGACGTATCACCGTGAGGCTATGCTACCCCCAACTCCAATATGGCAACGCTCCTGGGCAGAGCGGCTCCAACCCCGACACACAGACAGACACTGCACACAGATGCCACAAACGACGTGACCTCGAGACCCGAGAAGATCACGAGCGGGAACGACTCCGGTAGGGAAGACGCCTCCGGCACGGAACCCCTACGGTGCCTGCCGTGGCCCAGGAGATAAAACTACCATCTAAAAAAGATAAATGGATGCATGACAAGCCAGGATTTAAGACCTAAGACCATTAAGGAACCAGGGATGAAACCCCTGAAGACGACCGTAGAAACGTAACTCTCAAAAGCAGACCTGCGGAGACCGCCCGGCCGGCCACCGCAACAGACGATCCCTCGGAAACATCTGGAACGCGACGCTTCCCGGACACGTCCGTGCTTTAAGCTACGACGGCAAGATAAGCAGGGCTCAAGAAACGCTATGCCGATGAGGCGATGCGTTCGAGACGCCCTCGAGGTAAGCCTCCCGAGGGGCCCGATGATCACAAAGAGCTACGGAAACATCGAGACCTGAGAAAGCCATGGTACGAGACACAGAAGACAGACAGACTACGCAAAAGCAAAACGCACAGACACAGGATGGAACTGCCCTGCTCAGCAAACGTCAGCAGCGCGCTAACAACAGTAACCCGCTCCTTTGCCCTTCCCAAAGGAGACTGCTCCTGGACAGGCCTCTCCCCGACACCAACTTTATAACCCCTCCCTGCAATTCCTATCCTTGTTACCTCCTCAGCCCTGATCCCGCAACTGAGCTTTCAGAGGGCCAGGGATCTGAATCCACCCTCAAAAAAAAAAGAAAACCACCACACACCTAACTAGAACATTCCTGCACTCACCCAGTTCCTCTTCGTCATCTAAAACAAAACAAAAAAACCACAAAAACCACACAACAAAAAAAACAAAAAAAAACAAAAAAAAACAAAACACCACAAAAACCACAAAAACCACAAAAACCACAAAAACCACAAAAACCACAAAAACCACAAAAACCACAAAAACCACAAAAACCACAAAAACCACAAAACCCACAAAACCCACAAAACCCACAAAACCCACAAAACCCACAAAACCCACAAAAGAAAAACAACAAAAAAACCAAAACAAACAAAAAAACCAACACCAAACTCCCAACCCACAAACCCACAACCCACTAACAAACTAAAACACAGCGCTGGTATTCAGCATCGGTCTGGTTACTGCCAACCGCTTCTGCGACACCCTCCTCCTCAAAAGCACCCTACCGCTCCGCTCACCTGCTCCACGCCTATTCTAAAGAAAGATGCTGCGACTGTCACTCGGTGCGCCTAGGATGCCAGGAGACACAAAGTTCCCGTGGCGCTCGGGTGAAATAGCCAGCCCCGGGTGCCTCCCCTCTACAACCCAGCTCACCTCAAATTCTCAGCTGATTCTAAAGGCAGCCAGCACAGCTCCCACAAAACCAAAAGGTAAATGATTAATCAACGTGCCATTTCATACTTTACTATTAAATGATGACCCGGCTGACAACCACCTCGCCTCCTCCAACCGCTCCTCAGCGGGAAGCTACGCCCCCTCCGAGGCTGTTAAAAGGGAGGACCCTAAGGAAAGAGAAGAACTCGTTGAAAACTAAAGACAGGGAACGGGATAAAAGCAAAAAAAACTTCAAGAGTGACGGGACTTAGGGCAACGAAGAGAAAAAAATGAAAAACAGGGACAGTGAACTAAAAGAGAGACGTAGGAAGAAAACGGACAAAGCAAAGGTCCTAATAGAGACAAGGAAGAATTAAAAAATGGAAACGGCAGACGGAATACAAGTCGACAGAAGCTTTTGTCGTGGTTTAACCCCAGCCAGCAGCTAAGCACCACGCAGCCGCTACGCGGGAGAAAATTGCAAGGGTGGAAGTCCGAAAACTCGGGGGTTAAGGTAAAGAACAGTTTAACAATTGAAGGAAAAGACAACAGAATACTAGTAATACTAGCAGTAGCAGTAGTAGTAGTAATAATAATAAACCAATAAGAGTATACAAAGCAAGCGCTTCACTAGACAGGGGCTCACCACTCGCCGACCGATGCCAAGCACGTCCCCGAGCTGCCATCGCTGACTCCTGGCCAACGCCCCCCGGTTTCCAGACCGAGCGTGACGTCCCACGGTAGGGAATAGCGCTGCGGCCGGTCTGGGGCAGCTGAGCTGCCTGTGGCGCCTCCCAGCTTCTTGCGCACCGGGCAGAGCACGGGAAGCTGAAAGGTCCTTGAGTGGTGTCAGCGCTACTTAGCGACAAACAAAACGTCAGCGCGTTACCAACATGATGCTCATCCGCAATCCAAAAGGCAGCACTGTGCCAGCTACTAGGAAGAACCTTAACTCTCTGCCAGCCGAAAGCAGGACGTTTGAACAGCAAGGGCGACGGAAGAAATAAGGAAAAAACTTAATAAATAGCGACAGGGAGCTCCATCGGGGAAGGAAAATTTAGAAAGCGAGGGCACTGAGGGAACACTAAGGGAAGAGAAGAAACAATTAAACCCAGCTAAACCCCCAGGGGAAAAGTCAACCTAGAACATGGAAAAAGCCACAGGGATTAGGGAAATAAGTGGGAAAATTAAAAAACAGGACAGCGAACTAGAGGGACGGAGAAGGAAGATTCAAAAAACGAGGGCCCTAAGGAAAGACAAGAAAGAATTAAAACAGAAATACAGGGGAATAAAGGCAGCAGCAAAGAGGAGAAAAGGAGTCAGGAAAGTGTTTAAAGGAAGCGGCGATTAAGAACATCGGGAAGTGATTTAAAAACCCGCATGGGTGAACTAAAACGGAGACGGAAAAAAGGGAAAAAGACAGAAAATTATTTTTTAATAATTTATATAATACAGCAGATACAGGTTTGTATTTTGAAATCCTCCTTTTTAAAAACTTATTGACTGAAAAAGCACACAGCTTTTATGACAAAAACAAAGCCTGTTTCTTCTGAACTCTTGCAAACATTGCCTTTCCTCTTTTCGGATAAAATTGTTTTCCCGATATCCTTTCCTAGTAAGCGCACAGAAACACAAGATTGCGCTTTCGGGAAGGCAAAATAAACGGAGGGAAGCCGACTTTGCACAGGCGTTAACACGCTCCAGCGCAGACCTTCTTTGACTTTTAGTATCTGCCTTAAAACAGTTCCTTGAAAAACTACAGAAGGAAGGAGAGCCGGCACATTCTTGACGTTAACTTTGAAGTCCGTACTACAAGCGCCTTAGGAAAAACGCGGACACGCATCGCGGACGTACCTTGTACTCGCAGACCGCTATGGAGCCTTTCCGTCCGTCTTGCACTTTCACGGCAGAAGAAAGGGCGACCACGGTGAAACGGCGGCAGCTGACGCTCTGCTGAGAGAGGAAAAAAAAAAAACCCGTAGCATAAAGCTGGGTAGGAGTCCCAAGCTTCCTGGTTTTGTGAAGTTTTGCAAAGACTACAACCGAGGGAAGGAAAAAATAGCCGTTTGGAACATGTTGCCAAACAACATTTGGCCGTAAAACTCGGATGCGTTTGACATGCGCCCATTTTTTGGGAACTTGCTATTTGCTTCCCGTTATCGTTGTTCTTCCTTCAGAACCTCTGCTTGTAGCCAACTTGATTTGCTACCGGTTCAAGCGCTTCCCTTCCCGGTATTACTGGCACACGGACCCAGGCAAGTCACTGAACCGCTCTTCTGAACTTCTCCAAACGACAATTACAGCCACGAAAGAGGAGTTCAAGAGAGGAAAAGGAGAGGTCGGGCAGCAAAAGAGCCCTGCAGGCTGCCACCAGTCAACACTGCGCTCTTTTTTTTCTTTTAAATCCACCCCCCCCCCCGCCCCCAAATACAAACAAAACCAACCCCCACGACCTTGTATTTTTTGCCTTTGGGAGCTCATCCCTGTCTCAGCACGAAGCGCAGACGACCCGTATCCCGATTTGCACGTGACGAATCCGTGTTCGGAAGAAATAGGCCAGATCCGTAAGACTGGTGTTATTTTGCGGGTTTTAACAATCGCAACGCAATCGCATCGACCGACGCGTTTGTGACAAAACTCATTAACTTCTAAACGTAGCACCTCCTTGGGTAAAAAAACGTGTTTGAGACTGAAAACAAAATGATGATTCAGAGCTCCCGCTCCTGATGGAGCCGTGGGGGAAGGAAGGAAAGTGAAGACAAACAGCAGCAACATCAAGTGAAATTCGCCTCCAATTCCGAGCACGTGCCTAAGAGACTCTGCAAGTCCACACCTCAATCCTAGGAGCGACTAGCCCTTTTCTGGAAGGACAAACTTCCTTACTTCAAAGTCCTAGACCGAAGGCTCCACGGAACAGAACGTGGACCGAGCCACAGGACACCGTGCCATCCACGCCCGAACGGCAGAGAAAAATCACGGAAAACTAAATTTAAGTATCAGTTCCCATCGAGCTTCATTCCTTACGTTTCCACTGGCACCTAGGTGCTCAAAAATGGACTCTACTGACACCGCGTATTACTAACAATTGACTTCTGCGTATCAAAACAAAAGGCTATTTCCAGCTCGCCCATCCAATTAGCACGACCAACCAGAAGTGAAACACCGGAGCCTAAAGAAGGGAACAGGCAGCTCTTCATTTCTCCTAGAGCAAAGTCTGTTCTTTTGCCTGGAAGGCAAACATCCGTAACTCCCAAGGGAGCACTGCAGGAACGAGGTGCGCTCTCTTACCTGCAGTTTGTCCTTGGCTTTTCTGCACGGGCAGCAGATTTGCCTTTCCTCTGGCTTTGATGTGGCGCACCCGTGGCGTCCTTGAACCGGCAAGTGTTTCTCCCCGCTCCCGCAGCCCCAGACACGCCATTACCTGAGCAGCGAGCGGAATCAAGCACGCACGATTTTCTGCACGGGACGCAGAAGGTGACACTGGAAAGGAGGAGGCAAAAGAGAAGCGGTTTGCCCGGCAGCCACGACCATAGAAACTACACCTCCCGGCATGGCCCGGGGAACCAACGTGGCCGACCAAAAGCCCCGGGCTCCAAAATGCCGCGAGACGCAGCCCTCCCTGCTTTTGACCCTGCGGGGACACCGTTCCCCACGCCACCGCTGCACGTGGAAGCCCCGCCGAGCCCCCAGCACGGCTCCGGGCAGCCCCCGCCACCGGCTCCGGCCGGCGCCCCCCCACCGGCACCGACCCGGCGCCCCCCCCGCCGCCCGGCCCCGGAGCGGAGCGGCTCGGCGCGGCGCCCCCCCGCCGCGCGGCCCCGGAGCGGAGCGGCTCGGCGCGGCGCCCCCCCGCCGCGCGGCCCCGGAGCGGAGCGGCTCGGCGCGGCGCCCCCCCGCCGCGCGGCCCCGGAGCGGAGCGGCTCGGCGCGGCGCCCCCCCCGCCGCGCGGCCCCGGAGCGGAGCGGCTCGGCGCGGCGCCCCCCCCGCCGCGCGGCCCCGGAGCGGAGCGGCTCGGCGCGGCGCCCCCCCCGCCGCCCGGCCCCGGAGCGGAGCGGCTCGGCGCGGCGCCCCCCCCGCCGCGCGGCCCCGGAGCGGAGCGGCTCGGCGCGGCGCCCCCCCCGCCGCCCGGCCCCGGAGCGGAGCGGCTCGGCGCGGCGCCCCCCCCGCCGCCCGGCCCCGGAGCGGAGCGGCTCGGCGCGGCGCCCCCCCGCCGCCCGGCCCCGGAGCGGAGCGGCTCGGCGCGGCGCCCCCCCCGCCGCCCGGCACAAGCGGCGCGGCGCGGCTCGGCGCCCCCCCGCCGCGCGGCCCCGGAGCGGAGCGGCTCGGCGCGGCGCCCCCCCCGCCGCCCGGCCCCGGAGCGGAGCGGCTCGGCGCGGCGCCCCCCCCGCCGCCCGGCCCCGGAGCGGAGCGGCTCGGCGCCCCCCCCGCCGCCCGGCCCCGGAGCTCAGCGGCTCGGCGCGGCGCCCCCCCGCCGCCCGGCCCCGGAGCTCAGCGGCTCGGCGCGGCGCCCCCCCCGCCGCCCGGCCCCGGAGCTCAGCGGCTCGGCGCGGCGCCCCCCCCGCCGCCCGGCCCCGGAGCTCAGCGGCTCGGCGCGGCGCCCCCCCCGCCGCCCGGCCCCGGAGCGGAGCGGCTCGGCGCGGCGCCCCCCCCGCCGCCCGGCCCCGGAGCTCAGCGGCTCGGCGCGGCGCCCCCCCGCCGCGCGGACCCGGAGCTCAGCGGCTCGGCGCGGCGCCCCCCCCGCCGCCCGGCCCCGGAGCGGAGCGGCTCGGCGCGGCGCCCCCCCCGCCGCGCGGCCCCGGAGCTCAGCGGCTCGGCGCGGCGCCCCCCCCGCCGCCCGGCCCCGGAGCTCAGCGGCTCGGCGCGGCGCCTCCCCGCCGCCCGGCCCCGGAGCTCAGCGGCTCGGCGCGGCGCCCCCCCCGCCGCCCGGCCCCGGAGCTCAGCGGCTCGGCGCGGCGCCCCCCGCCGCGCGGCCCCGGAGCGGAGCGGCTCGGCGCGGCGCCCCCCCCGCCGCCCGGCACAAGCGGCGCGACGCGGCGCGGCTCGGCGCCCCCCCGGACCGGCTCCAGGAAGCTCCGCCCGCCCGGCTCCCACACGGCACCGCACCCTCCCCGCTCCGTGCCTCCCGCCGCCCTCCTCGGGGCTTTCCCCGCTCACCTCCTCGCTTCCTGCAGCCGCAGCCCAACGACCGCTCCGCTCCCCTCCGCCCCGGGCTCACCCCGGCCCCTCCGCGCGGGGAACCTCCGCCCACCGCGCGATTCCCGCCCCCGACGCACCGCGCATGCGCTGGCGAAGCTCCGCCCTCCCCGCGGCAAACCCCGCCCTCTGCAGCAAAGCTCCGCCCTGCACACACCACGCATGCGCCAGCGAAGCTCCGCCCTCCCCGCGGCAAGGCTCCGCCCCACGCGGCAAAGCTCCGCCCTGACACATCGCGCATGCGCCCGTGGAGCTCCGCCCTCACACGGCAAAGCTCCGCCTTACCACCGCAACGCTCCGCCCCCCGCGGCTAAGCTCCGCCCCCGACACAGCACGCATGCGCCAGCGAAGCTCCGCCCTCCCCGCGGCAAGGCTCCGCCCCACGCCGCAAAGCTCCGCCCCAACACAGCGCGCATGCGCCCGTGGAGCTCCGCCCTCACACGGCAGCGCTCCGCCCCCCGCGGCTAAGCTCCGCCCCTGACACAGCACGCATGCTCGGCCAAAGCTCCGCCCTTCAGGGCAAAGCTCCGCCCTCCCACTGCAAAGCTCCGCCCCCCATGCACTGCGCATGCGCCGGTGAGGCCCCGCCCCCACGCGGCAAAGCTCCGCCTTACCACCGCAAGGCTCCGCCCCCCGCGGCTAAGCCCCGCCCCTGACACAGCGCGCATGCTCGGCCAAAGCTCCGCCCTTCAGGGCAAAGCTCCGCCCCCCCGCGGCAAGGCTCCGCCCCCTACGCACCGCGCATGCGCCGGTGAAGCTCCGCCCTCACATGGCAAAGCTCCGCCTTACCACCGCAAGGCTCCGCCCCCCGCGGCTAAGCTCCGCCCTGACACACCGCACGGGGTGGTCTCCAGGGGCGGGGCCTGTCGCTAGGGGTGGTGCCCTTCCCCTGCCGGGGAGCTCCAGGGGCGGGGCCCGTCGCTAGGGGCGGGGCCGCTCCACACCAGGACGGGGGCGTGGGCCGGGGCGGGGCTGCAGCGGAGGCCGAGGCAGCCGTGCCAGCAGCAGCCAGCACCTCCCGGGCGGCGAGAGCGGCGCTTCCTTACCGGGAGGCAGCAACGGCTGCGGCGGCATCGCCCCGCGGGCGCCGCGCTGTCGCATGCCCGGTACCGGCCACCGGCACCGGGGATCACGTGCACGCCACCGCCCCTGCGCGGCTCCCGGCCTGCAGTACCCGCTTTTGGACGCCAGGCGGCAGCACCGAGGCACGGCCAAAACGCCCCACCGCCCCCGGGCGCCACCCGAGCTGCAGTACCCGCTTCTGGACGCCAGGCGGCAGCACCACACCGAGCCCCGCGCTCCGAGCGCTCCCCGCGGGGACAAAGGACTCGCACCCCGGCCCGCCTTGGGCCGCCCGCAGCCGCCGCCGCCTGACGGGGGGGGGGGGGGGGGCCACAAGCCTCGCCCTTCTCTGCCCCTGCTCCCGCTCACAGCCCACGCAGCCAGAGCCATTGCCTCGCCCCCAAAAAGCACCCAAGCGGCTCGAGCATTTCAGTCCTCTGCGCTTGACAGCTCGCAGGGGCTGCTGGCCCTTTCTCTCCCCGCCCCTCACCCCAGGACCCAGCCGGGGGAAGCAGCGCAGGGTACCTGGTCAATACCTTTGCCTTGGCTCGGCTTTTTTGCCCCCAGAGTAAGCCCCCGGGATTGCTGGATTCATCTGCAGGTGGCATCAGGGGTGGGAGAGTGACACCAGCGAGCCAACAGACCCTGGAGAGATTTTATTAAAAAAAAAGAAAAAAAAAGCGACACTGATGACATCCTGAAGGCACGCGAGGAGATACTGAAAGCTGCTTTGTGTGAGAGGGGCAGCTACGATTATCAGGAAGCGGTGCACGCGAGCAGACCGCCGGCAAGCGCGCGATCTGCGAGCGAGCGATACGCCGGTGACCCTCGGGCTCTGCCGCGGTGCCCTCCGCTCATCCTGCGCCGCCCCGGGCTTCCCGCGCAGGGCTTGCCACTTAAATAAGACCTGCGCGATGTTACTTACCACCCTGCCCTGCGGCACGCAAAGGAATTAGACGTGAAACAGGGAAAGCAAAGAGGCCCGTCGGCTGGCCGCACCAGATGGCCGTAGAGCCCTGCCGGTTCCCTCGCCGCTCTGGACGGCAGCGCAGCTCTGCGCTCCCTGCCGCTCCCGCCAGCGAGCGCGGCGCCTGCGCTTTGACCGCCTGCGGCGCGCCAGACTCGGGAGGCTGGAGGGGCTGGTCCACCAAGGCAGCTGAGCCGCTCGCTTCCTTCGGCTGCCTCATTTGCCGCCTTCAAACAACCACTTCCACGCTCCCTTTCTTTGTTTCAGACCCCTCTCAACATCTCCTGGCCTGCAAGCCATTTGCAGCAAGCAACACGGCTGAAATACCGTGCTGCTAGAGACCTAGCTGTCATCTTGCTCCCACGTCCAAAGGCTTTGGGAACCTGAACCCCCTGCTTGTTTTGGCATCGAGACTGCGAGGCGAGAAACACGCCTGGACTCCAACAAGCCAGACGCCTGCCCCGTCGCTCAGCACAGTGCTACGCGGCTGCCCGACCGACACCTTCTGCCGCTAAAACCAGAGCGCGGTTCCCTTCTGAAGAGCCACCGGCAGCGCGGAGAGTCCCTCGCCTTTCCCTGCGCCAGGTCCCCCGGGAACAGCGTCTCGCTCGGACCAGAGCGTGCGGCAGCCTCCGGTCGTCCCAGCCCCTCGCCCGTCCAGAAAGCGCCTGCCTGTAGCAGCGGCAGAACCGCTGCTGCCCAGGGGGGAAAGGAACGGCTCGGGGTGAAGCTCCCCAGGCTGCCCGTGGCCCGTGCGGAGCTGGGGGTCCAGAAGCAAAGGGGTTAGGGGAGGGGTGGAGCAGGGGAGCGGGGGCGCGAGACTGGAGGGCAGGGGACGCGGGGGGCACGGCCCAGGGAAAAAAAAAAAAAAAAAAAAACCCGCACGGGGGGAAAAACCTTGTGTGGGGGGACGTTCGGGTGGAGAGCACTCGGGAGGGCGGAGAGACACGCAGAGGAGGACAGGGGGGAGGAGACGGACACGGACGGACGGACGGACGGCGGCTATGTGTGGGTACAAAGGTGCACGGGGGGACACGGGTGGGGATGACCTACACCAGGGGGTCCACCCGGCATAATCCACAGCAGATAACTCACCTGGGATAACCCGCAACGGATATTCCGCTCCGGAGAAGGAATCCACGCCAGATAATCCCCAGCAATGCCCCTCAAACTGTCCGTGGTTCACCCCAGATTTGGCCCAAATTGGCACCGGTTTTTCGTTTGGGGTTTTTTTGTTTGTTGTTGTTCTTCTTTTTTGTTTTTTCTTTTACGTCATACAAAACTTGGGGGTTTCTGCTTTTCCAAAATATTCAGTTCTGGGGTTCTCCGGCGCTTTTCCACATCATAACAATGGGTCATTTTTGGTTTTCTGCCTTAAAATGCGGGGGGGCGGGGGGGGTGTGAGTGTGTGCGTGTGCGGTGCGGTGTGTTTGTGCTTGCTTTCCAGCTGCACAAATCCAGGCGGATTCAGCTTTCCTGGGAGCCCCAAACTGTGTTGCTCTTGGATATTGGATATTTTGCTCTTGGACTTGCATATTTTGACACTTTGATATCTTCGACTTCTCTCTTTAGACTTCGGTATCTACTTACAATCCTACCTCTTTAGACTTAGTTATCTGTTTACACTTCCATAGAACCTTTACTTCGATTACACGGGATACCTACTTAGGCTTACTCGGTGACACAGGGTAAGCGTAGGTACTTCTACCTATCCAGACTGACTTCTGGTTTAAATTCCTTCACCTACATCATCTCTTTTTGCATTTTAAACTCCTTTATTTCTTAACATAGAGACAAGTTCTTTTTTATTTTAAAACCCTATCTATCTCCATTGAGATTTTTTAATAATTTCTATAACATAGCAGGTACAGGTTTGTATTTTGAAATCCTTTTACATATATATATACACACACACATAAAAACGAATATTATTTTTCAATATATATATATATAAAGGCGAGAGATTTTTCTCTACTGCAATGCCTCGCACCCGTATTTCCAGTTCTTCACATGGTTAATCACACACACACACGAGTTTTCAGGCATTTTGGGACTGTGACCCCCCTTCTCTGGGGGGAAACCTCCCCGTGACACCTTCATCCCCCACTCACCTGCTCCTCTGTTTCATCATCACGCCCCCGCCCCCCGTGACGTTGGGGGGCCCCAAATGACATCATCACCCCCCAGGCCCCTCCACACTTTTTAATCACCCCCCCCAAAAAGGCACAGAACAAGGAAAACAGCTACTTTAATAATGCCATTTACATATGTAGGCGCCCCCCCGAAAAGGGGAGCTCCGCCAGAAAAATAAAATGGGGGCAGCCCCCCCAAACGGCTGCAGCCCCCCCCGGCCCCCGGCCCGCAAGCCGGCGGCTGCCCCACGCCGCGGGGGGAGCCTGCCGGGGGACGGTGCCGCACCTCTCGCTCAGGCTCTGCTCTGCCGTGCTCCCCCTCCGTTCCCGCGCTGGGACGGGCTCCCCGGGGCAACGAACCTCCCCGCTCCCTCTTGGCCCGGGACTCGCCCCACCACGCAGCCCTCGCTGCCGCACCCGCGGGGCACCCGCCGGAGACAGAGCCGGGAGCCTCCAGGCACGGGGCCGGCCCCTTACCCTCGGGACGCTTCACGACAGGCAGGCCAACCTGGGCCGGGGGGTACCTAGCGAGCATCACGAGACGCTTGCAACAAGACACCTGAAAAACAAAAAGCCCAAGCGATATTTCAGCATGTGAAAAAAATAGCACAGCAGCGAGTACAGGAATTCAGTCAGAGCAAGGGAGAGGAGAGCAGCTGAGCTCAAGGAGGATTCGAGGTAAGCAGGTCAGCTCCAAATACAAGACATCCTTTAAAAGCTAGAGCGACCTGAACGCTTCCCATCAGCATTAAGACTAACCGGTACGATTCCGAACATGTTCTTCGCATACAAGCACACGCTCTTGCCGGCGTTGGAAAACGTCTCACCCCTTCCTTACGGCACGGCTGCAGGGAGACGACCCTGCGAGGTTGCAGGACGAGGGCGTACCGCAATCAGAATCTACGCTTACAGGTCCGCCGCAACAGCTACGGCCCTCGCAGCTGCTGCTGCACATCTTGCTGGCTCGGTCGACAAAGCTGGAAGCGAAGCGTAACGCTTTCGAGGGGAAAAGGAAAAGCAAAGGACAAATCGCAGCAATTCGCTTCATACTAAAAAAGCTGTGCGTGTGTTTATAAACATCCAATAAAAATACTTCTGCTGGAGGAGGACTGGATTTTCCTTTGGCGTTAATTTAACTTGCACAGCTGTGAATCGATACCAGTAGATTATCTGTCTCCAAGATACGCAGTTATCATTTGACCAGGGGTTTTTTGCGCCTTACGTCATTAGGAGCGACATCTGGCCAGCCGCGCCGCCCAAGAGAGATGCTGCTGAACTGCCAGGGAAACGCACCCTTGAAAGCCAGACAGAAAGAAAGTACTTCAGAGCACTCCGTCAAAAGAGCGGGGGGGAAAACACCCCGTAACGTTCAGTTGCCTCTCCTGGTCAACGTTCAGAACAAATACCTCACTGCTTAAACACACCTAAGCAATTGTACGCCACAGCTAGTTGGCAGTTACAGCTGAAACAACGCAAGGCAGTTTGTAGATCCAATTTTAACTTTTTTTTCCTGAAGTTACATCTAGGAGAGAAAAAACCGTGACAGAAGAGATCCCCCATACGGTTTTACTTTGGGGGCAGAATCCAATCCCCGGGGCTGCAACGCGTAAGGCTACCAAAAAGGACCGGCAGATTTGCTAACGCTTTTGGCTGCGCCGAAGCACGCAGAGGAACGCGTGTTGATGACATCTCGGCTGTTGCAACTGAGAACCAGCGATGCCATCAACTTCTGGAAGACGTGCTGTGCTCGGGTCTTTGGAAGCAAACGGACTTTTTTTTTTTTTTTTTTTTTTTAAGAGAGTGGAAAGTCTTGCTGCTGCTGACTTCCACTGCCAAGCGCATCATCTCTGACGATCCCCACTCTGATGGGGAGCTCATAAAACACAACTTCTTTGAATGAGAAAGATTTCCATTCTGGAAAATCTCTTTCCAGCTGAAGTAAGAAATCACACGCTGTAGGTTAAGAAAAAAGGATGCTGCCGAAGCAGTAACTCACCGAAACCACGTCAGGACTCGCTGTCGCTACTTACAAGGCTGGCAATGCTTCTCGGGAAAGCGACGCCGATTCCTCCTCTTTTGCCCACGTCTCTCCTTGGACCTTGATCGCTTTTAGTACGGACGCTAGTATCGCAGTAAGCTTTTCGAGACCTACTGTAAGATATTTTAAAAACTTATTGACTGAAAAAGCACACAGCTTTTATGACAAAAACAAAGCCTGTTTCTTCCGAACGCCTGAACTCTCACAAACATTGTCTTTCCTCTTTTACGACGCAATTATTTTCCCAATAGCATTTCCTAGTAAGCGCACAGAAACACAAGATTGCGCTTTCGGGAAGGCAAAATAAACGGAGGGAAGCCGATTCTGCACAGGCGTTAACACGCTCCAGCGCAGACCTTCTTTGACTTTTAGTATCTGCCTTAAAACAGTTCCTAGAAAAACTACAGAAGGAAGGAGAGCCGGCACATTCTTGACGTTAACTTTGAAGTCCGTACTACAAGCGCCTTAGGAAAAATGCGGACACGCATCGCGGACGTACCTTGTACTCGCAGACCGCTATGGAGCCTTTCCGTCCGTCTTGCACTTTCACGGCAGAAGAAAGGGCGACCACGGTGAAACGGCGGCAGCTGACGCTCTGCTGAAAGAGGAAAAAAAAAAAACCCGTAGCATAAAGCTGGGTAGGAGTCCCAAGCTTCCTGGTTTTGTGAAGTTTTGCAAAGACTACAACCGAGGGAAGGAAAAAATAGCCGTTTGGAACATATTGCCAAACAACATTTGGCCGTAAAACTCGGATGCGTTTGACACGCGCCCATTTTTTGGGAACTTGCTATTTGCTTCCCGTTATCGTTGTTCTTCCTTCAGAACCTCTGCTTGTAGCCAACTTGATTTGCTACCGGTTCAAGCGCTTCCCTTCCCGGTATTACTGGCACACGGACCCAGGCAAGTCACTGAACCGCTCTTCTGAACTTCTCCAAACGACAATTACAGCCACGAAAGAGGAGTTCAAGAGAGGAAAAGGAGAGGTCGGGCAGCAAAAGAGCTCTGCAGGCTGCCACCAGTCAACACTGCGCTCTTTTTTTTCTTTTAAATCCACCCCCCCCGCCCCCAAATACAAACAAAACCAACCCCCACGACCTTGTATTTTTTGCCTTTGGGAGCTCATCCCTGTCTCAGCACGAAGCGCAGACGACCCGTATCCCGATTTGCACGTGACGAATCCGTGTTCGGAAGAAATAGGCCAGATCCGTAAGACTGGTGTTATTTTGCGGGTTTTAACAATCGCAACGCAATCGCATCGACCGACGCGTTTGTGACAAAACTCATTAACTTCTAAACGTAGCACCTCCTTGGGTAAAAAAACGTGTTTGAGACTGAAAACAAAATGATGATTCAGAGCTCCCGCTCCTGATGGAGCCGTGGGGGAAGGAAGGAAAGTGAAGACAAACAGCAGCAACATCAAGTGAAATTCGCCTCCAATTCCGAGCACGTGCCTAAGAGACTCTGCAAGTCCACACCTCAATCCTAGGAGCGACTAGCCCTTTTCTGGAAGGACAAACTTCCTTACTTCAAAGTCCTAGACCGAAGGCTCCACGGAACAGAACGTGGACCGAGCCACAGGACACCGTGCCATCCACGCCCGAACGGCAAAGAAAAATCATGGAAAACTAAACTTAAGTATCAGTTCCCATCGAGCTTCATTCCTTACGTTTCCACTGGCACCTAGGTGCTCAAAAATGAACTCTACTGACACCGCGTATTACTAACAATTGACTTCTGCGTATCAAAACAAAAGGCTATTTCCAGCTCGCCCATCCAATTAGCACGACCAACCAGAAGTGAAACACCGGAGCCTAAAGAAGGGAACAGGCAGCTCTTCATTTCTCCTAGAGCAAAGTCTGTTCTTTTGCCTGGAAGGCAAACATCCGTAACTCCCAAGGGAGCACTGCAGGAACGAGGTGCGCTCTCTTACCTGCAGTTTGTCCTTGGCTTTTCTGCACGGGCAGCAGATTTGCCTTTCCTCTGGCTTTGATGTGGCGCACCCGTGGCGTCCTTGAACCGGCAAGTGTTTCTCCCCGCTCCCGCAGCCCCAGACGCGCCATTACCTGAGCAGCGAGCGGAATCAAGCACGCACGATTTTCTGCACGGGACGCAGAAGGTGACACTGGAAAGGAGGAGGCAAAAGAGAAGCGGTTTGCCCGGCAGCCACGACCATAGAAACTACACCTCCCGGCATGGCCCGGGGAACCAACGTGGCCGACCAAAAGCCCCGGGCTCCAAAATGCCGCGAGACGCAGCCCTCCCTGCTTTTGACCCTGCGGGGACACCGTTCCCCACGCCACCGCTGCACGTGGAAGCCCCGCCGAGCCCCCAGCACGGCTCCGGGCAGCCCCCGCCACCGGCTCCGGCCGGCGCCCCCCCACCGGCACCGACCCGGCGCCCCCCCCGCCGCCCGTCCCCGGAGCGGAGCGGCTCGGCGCGGCGCCCCCCCCGCCGCCCGTCCCCGGAGCGGAGCGGCTCGGCGCGGCGCCCCCCCCGCCGCGCGGCCCCGGAGCGGAGCGGCTCGGCGCGGCGCCCCCCCCGCCGCGCGGCCCCGGAGCGGAGCGGCTCGGCGCGGCGCCCCCCCGCCGCGCGGCCCCGGAGCGGAGCGGCTCGGCGCGGCGCCCCCCCGCCGCGCGGCCCCGGAGCGGAGCGGCTCGGCGCGGCGCCCCCCCGCCGCGCGGCCCCGGAGCGGAGCGGCTCGGCGCGGCGCCCCCCCCGCCGCGCGGCCCCGGAGCGGAGCGGCTCGGCGCGGCGCCCCCCCCGCCGCCCGGCCCCGGAGCGGAGCGGCTCGGCGCGGCGCCCCCCCCGCCGCCCGGCCCCGGAGCGGAGCGGCTCGGCGCGGCGCCCCCCCCGCCGCCCGGCCCCGGAGCGGAGCGGCTCGGCGCGGCGCCCCCCCGCCGCCCGGCCCCGGAGCGGAGCGGCTCGGCGCGGCGCCCCCCCGCCGCCCGGCCCCGGAGCGGAGCGGCTCGGCGCGGCGCCCCCCCCGCCGCCCGGCCCCGGAGCGGAGCGGCTCGGCGCGGCGCCCCCCCGCCGCCCGGCCCCGGAGCGGAGCGGCTCGGCGCGGCGCCCCCCCGCCGCCCGGCCCCGGAGCGGAGCGGCTCGGCGCGGCGCCCCCCCCGCCGCCCGGCACAAGCGGCGCGGCGCGGCTCGGCGCCCCCCCGCCGCGCGGCCCCGGAGCGGAGCGGCTCGGCGCGGCGCCCCCCCCGCCGCCCGGCCCCGGAGCGGAGCGGCTCGGCGCGGCGCCCCCCCGCCGCCCGGCCCCGGAGCTCAGCGGCTCGGCGCCCCCCCCGCCGCCCGGCCCCGGAGCTCAGCGGCTCGGCGCGGCGCCCCCCCGCCGCCCGGCCCCGGAGCTCAGCGGCTCGGCGCGGCGCCCCCCCCGCCGCCCGGCCCCGGAGCTCAGCGGCTCGGCGCGGCGCCCCCCCCGCCGCCCGGCCCCGGAGCTCAGCGGCTCGGCGCGGCGCCCCCCCCGCCGCCCGGCCCCGGAGCTCAGCGGCTCGGCGCGGCGCCCCCCCCGCCGCCCGGCCCCGGAGCTCAGCGGCTCGGCGCGGCGCCCCCCCCGCCGCGCGGACCCGGAGCTCAGCGGCTCGGCGCGGCGCCCCCCCCGCCGCGCGGACCCGGAGCTCAGCGGCTCGGCGCGGCGCCCCCCCGCCGCCCGGCCCCGGAGCGGAGCGGCTCGGCGCGGCGCCCCCCCCGCCGCGCGGCCCCGGAGCTCAGCGGCTCGGCGCGGCGCCCCCCCGCCGCCCGGCCCCGGAGCGGAGCGGCTCGGCGCGGCGCCTCCCCGCCGCCCGGCCCCGGAGCTCAGCGGCTCGGCGCGGCGCCCCCCCCGCCGCCCGGCCCCGGAGCGGAGCGGCTCGGCGCGGCGCCCCCCGCCGCGCGGCCCCGGAGCGGAGCGGCTCGGCGCGGCGCCCCCCCCGCCGCCCGGCACAAGCGGCGCGACGCGGCACGGCTCGGCGCCCCCCCGGACCGGCTCCAGGAAGCTCCGCCCGCCCGGCTCCCACACGGCACCGCACCCTCCCCGCTCCGTGCCTCCCGCCGCCCTCCTCGGGGCTTTCCCCGCTCACCTCCTCGCTGCCTGCAGCCGCAGCCCAACGACCGCTCCGCTCCCCTCCGCCCCGGGCTCACCCCGGCCCCTCCGCGCGGGGAACCTCCGCCCACCGCGCGATTCCCGCCCCCGACGCACCGCGCATGCGCTGGCGAAGCTCCGCCCTCCCCGCGGCAAACCCCGCCCTCTGCAGCAAAGCTCCGCCCTGCACACACCACGCATGCGCCAGCGAAGCTCCGCCCTCCCCGCGGCAAGGCTCCGCCCCACGCGGCAAAGCTCCGCCCTGACACATCGCGCATGCGCCCGTGGAGCTCCGCCCTCACACGGCAAAGCTCCGCCTTACCACCGCAACGCTCCGCCCCCCGCGGCTAAGCTCCGCCCCCGACACAGCACGCATGCGCCAGCGAAGCTCCGCCCTCCCCGCGGCAAGGCTCCGCCCCACGCCGCAAAGCTCCGCCCCAACACAGCGCGCATGCGCCCGTGGAGCTCCGCCCTCACACGGCAGCGCTCCGCCCCCCGCGGCTAAGCTCCGCCCCTGACACAGCACGCATGCTCGGCCAAAGCTCCGCCCTTCAGGGCAAAGCTCCGCCCTCCCACTGCAAAGCTCCGCCCCCCATGCACTGCGCATGCGCCGGTGAGGCCCCGCCCCCACGCGGCAAAGCTCCGCCTTACCACCGCAAGGCTCCGCCCCCCGCGGCTAAGCCCCGCCCCCGACACAGCGCGCATGCTCGGCCAAAGCTCCGCCCTTCAGGGCAAAGCTCCGCCCCCCCGCGGCAAGGCTCCGCCCCCTACGCACCGCGCATGCGCCGGTGAAGCTCCGCCCTCACATGGCAAAGCTCCGCCTTACCACCGCAAGGCTCCGCCCCCCGCGGCTAAGCTCCGCCCTGACACACCGCACGGGGTGGTCTCCAGGGGCGGGGCCTGTCGCTAGGGGTGGTGCCCTTCCCCTGCCGGGGAGCTCCAGGGGCGGGGCCCGTCGCTAGGGGCGGGGCCGCTCCACACCAGGACGGGGGCGTGGGCCGGGGCGGGGCTGCAGCGGAGGCCGAGGCAGCCGTGCCAGCAGCAGCCAGCACCTCCCGGGCGGCGAGAGCGGCGCTTCCTTACCGGGAGGCAGCAACGGCTGCGGCGGCATCGCCCCGCGGGCGCCGCGCTGTCGCATGCCCGGTACCGGCCACCGGCACCGGGGATCACGTGCACGCCACCGCCCCTGCGCGGCTCCCGGCCTGCAGTACCCGCTTTTGGACGCCAGGCGGCAGCACCGAGGCACGGCCAAAACGCCCCACCGCCCCCGGGCGCCACCCGAGCTGCAGTACCCGCTTTTGGACGCCAGGCGGCAGCACCACACCGAGCCCCGCGCTCCGAGCGCTCCCCGCGGGGACAAAGGACTCGCACCCCGGCCCGCCTTGGGCCGCCCGCAGCCGCCGCCGCCTGACGGGGGGGGGGGGGGGGCCACAAGCCTCGCCCTTCTCTGCCCCTGCTCCCGCTCACAGCCCACGCAGCCAGAGCCATTGCCTCGCCCCCAAAAAGCACCCAAGCGGCTCGAGCATTTCAGTCCTCTGCGCTTGACAGCTCGCAGGGGCTGCTGGCCCTTTCTCTCCCCGCCCCTCACCCCAGGACCCAGCCGGGGGAAGCAGCGCAGGGTACCTGGTCAATACCTTTGCCTTGGCTCGGCTTTTTTGCCCCCAGAGTAAGCCCCCGGGATTGCTGGATTCATCTGCAGGTGGCATCAGGGGTGGGAGAGTGACACCAGCGAGCCAACAGACCCTGGAGAGATTTTATTAAAAAAAAAGAAAAAAAAAGCGACACTGATGACATCCTGAAGGCACGCGAGGAGATACTGAAAGCTGCTTTGTGTGAGAGGGGCAGCTACGATTATCAGGAAGCGGTGCACGCGAGCAGACCGCCGGCAAGCGCGCGATCTGCGAGCGAGCGATACGCCGGTGACCCTCGGGCTCTGCCGCGGTGCCCTCCGCTCATCCTGCGCCGCCCCGGGCTTCCCGCGCAGGGCTTGCCACTTAAATAAGACCTGCGCGATGTTACTTACCACCCTGCCCTGCGGCACGCAAAGGAATTAGACGTGAAACAGGGAAAGCAAAGAGGCCCGTCGGCTGGCCGCACCAGATGGCCCTAGAGCCCTGCCGGTTCCCTCGCCGCTCTGGACGGCAGCGCAGCTCTGCGCTCCCTGCCGCTCCCGCCAGCGAGCGCGGCGCCTGCGCTTTGACCGCCTGCGGCGCGCCAGACTCGGGAGGCTGGAGGGGCTGGTCCACCAAGGCAGCTGAGCCGCTCGCTTCCTTCGGCTGCCTCATTTGCCGCCTTCAAACAACCACTTCCACGCTCCCTTTCTTTGTTTCAGACCCCTCTCAACATCTCCTGGCCTGCAAGCCATTTGCAGCAAGCAACACGGCTGAAATACCGTGCTGCTAGAGACCTAGCTGTCATCTTGCTCCCACGTCCAAAGGCTTTGGGAACCTGAACCCCCTGCTTGTTTTGGCATCGAGACTGCGAGGCGAGAAACACGCCTGGACTCCAACAAGCCAGACGCCTGCCCCGTCGCTCAGCACAGTGCTACGCGGCTGCCCGACCGACACCTTCTGCCGCTAAAACCAGAGCGCGGTTCCCTTCTGAAGAGCCACCGGCAGCGCGGAGAGTCCCTCGCCTTTCCCTGCGCCAGGTCCCCCGGGAACAGCGTCTCGCTCGGACCAGAGCGTGCGGCAGCCTCCGGTCGTCCCAGCCCCTTGCCCGTCCAGAAAGCGCCTGCCTGTAGCAGCGGCAGAACCGCTGCTGCCCAGGGGGGAAAGGAACGGCTCGGGGTGAAGCTCCCCAGGCTGCCCGTGGCCCGTGCGGAGCTGGGGGTCCAGAAGCAAAGGGGTTAGGGGAGGGGTGGAGCAGGGGAGCGGGGGCGCGAGACTGGAGGGCAGGGGACGCGGGGGGCACGGCCCAGGGAAAAAAAAAAAAAAAAAAAAAACCCGCACGGGGGGAAAAACCTTGTGTGGGGGGACGTTCGGGTGGAGAGCACTCGGGAGGGCGGAGAGACACGCAGAGGAGGACGGGGGGAGGAGACGGACACGGACGGACGGACGGACGGCGGCTATGTGTGGGTACAAAGGTGCACGGGGGGACACGGGTGGGGATGACCTACACCAGGGGGTCCACCCGGCATAATCCACAGCAGATAACTCACCTGGGATAACCCGCAACGGATATTCCGCTCCGGAGAAGGAATCCACGCCAGATAATCCCCAGCAATGCCCCTCAAACTGTCCGTGGTTCACCCCAGATTTGGCCCAAATTGGCGCCGGTTTTTCGTTTGGGGTTTTTTTGTTTGTTGTTGTTCTTCTTTTTTGTTTTTTCTTTTACGTCATACAAAACTTGGGGGTTTCTGCTTTTCCAAAATATTCAGTTCTGGGGTTCTCCGGCGCTTTTCCACATCATACAATGGGTCATTTTTGGTTTTCTGCCTTAAAATGCGGGGGGGCGGGGGGGGTGTGAGTGTGTGCGTGTGCGGTGCGGTGTGTTTGTGCTTGCTTTCCAGCTGCACAAATCCAGGCGGATTCAGCTTTCCTGGGAGCCCCAAACTGTGTTGCTCTTGGATATTGGATATTTTGCTCTTGGACTTGCATATTTTGACACTTTGATATCTTCGACTTCTCTCTTTAGACTTCGGTATCTACTTACAATCCTACCTCTTTAGACTTAGTTATCTGTTTACACTTCCATAGAACCTTTACTTCGATTACACGGGATACCTACTTAGGCTTACTCGGTGACACAGGGTAAGCGTAGGTACTTCTACCTATCCAGACTGACTTCTGGTTTAAATTCCTTCACCTACATCATCTCTTTTTGCATTTTAAACTCCTTTATTTCTTAACATAGAGACAAGTTCTTTTTTATTTTAAAACCCTATCTATCTCCATTGAGATTTTTTAATAATTTCTATAACATAGCAGGTACAGGTTTGTATTTTGAAATCCTTTTACATATATATATATACACACACATAAAAACGAATATTATTTTTCAATATATATATATAAAGGCGAGAGATTTTTCTCTACTGCAATGCCTCGCACCCATATTTCCAGTTCTTCACATGGTTAATCACACACACACACGAGTTTTCAGGCATTTTGGGACTGTGACCCCCCTTCTCTGGGGGGAAACCTCCCCGTGACACCTTCATCCCCCACTCACCTGCTCCTCTGTTTCATCATCACGCCCCCGCCCCCCGTGACGTTGGGGGGCCCCAAATGACATCATCACCCCCCAGGCCCCTCCACACTTTTTAATCACCCCCCCCAAAAAGGCACAGAACAAGGAAAACAGCTACTTTAATAATGCCATTTACATATGTAGGCGCCCCCCCGAAAAGGGGAGCTCCGCCAGAAAAATAAAATGGGGGCAGCCCCCCCAAACGGCTGCAGCCCCCCCCGGCCCCCGGCCCGCAAGCCGGCGGCTGCCCCACGCCGCGGGGGGAGCCTGCCGGGGGACGGTGCCGCACCTCTCGCTCAGGCTCTGCTCTGCCGTGCTCCCCCTCCGTTCCCGCGCTGGGACGGGCTCCCCGGGGCAACGAACCTCCCCGCTCCCTCTTGGCCCGGGACTCGCCCCACCACGCAGCCCTCGCTGCCGCACCCGCGGGGCACCCGCCGGAGACAGAGCCGGGAGCCTCCAGGCACGGGGCCGGCCCCTTACCCTCGGGACGCTTCACGACAGGCAGGCCAACCTGGGCCGGGGGGTACCTAGCGAGCACCACGAGACGCTTGCAACAAGACACCTGAAAAACAAAAAGCCCAAGCGATATTTCAGCATGTGAAAAAAATAGCACAGCAGCGAGTACAGGAATTCAGTCAGAGCAAGGGAGAGGAGAGCAGCTGAGCTCAAGGAGGATTCGAGGTAAGCAGGTCAGCTCCAAATACAAGACATCCTTTAAAAGCTAGAGCGACCTGAACGCTTCCCATCAGCATTAAGACTAACCGGTACGATTCCGAACATGTTCTTCGCATACAAGCACACGCTCTTGCCGGCGTTGGAAAACGTCTCACCCCTTCCTTACGGCACGGCTGCAGGGAGACGACCCTGCGAGGTTGCAGGACGAGGGCGTACCGCAATCAGAATCTACGCTTACAGGTCCGCCGCAACAGCTACGGCCCTCGCAGCTGCTGCTGCACATCTTGCTGGCTCGGTCGACAAAGCTGGAAGCGAAGCGTAACGCTTTCGAGGGGAAAAGGAAAAGCAAAGGACAAATCGCAGCAATTCGCTTCATACTAAAAAAGCTGTGCGTGTGTTTATAAACATCCAATAAAAATACTTCTGCTGGAGAAGGACTGGATTTTCCTTTGGCGTTAATTTAACTTGCACAGCTGTGAATCGATACCAGTAGATTATCTGTCTCCAAGATACGCAGTTATCATTTGACCAGGGGTTTTTTGCGCCTTACGTCATTAGGAGCGACATCTGGCCAGCCGCGCCGCCCAAGAGAGATGCTGCTGAACTGCCAGGGAAACGCACCCTTGAAAGCCAGACAGAAAGAAAGTACTTCAGAGCACTCCGTCAAAAGAGCGGGGGGGAAAACACCCCGTAACGTTCAGTTGCCTCTCCTGGTCAACGTTCAGAACAAATACCTCACTGCTTAAACACACCTAAGCAATTGTACGCCACAGCTAGTTGGCAGTTACAGCTGAAACAACGCAAGGCAGTTTGTAGATCCAATTTTAACTTTTTTTTCCTGAAGTTACATCTAGGAGAGAAAAAACCGTGACAGAAGAGATCCCCCATACGGTTTTACTTTGGGGGCAGAATCCAATCCCCGGGGCTGCAACGCGTAAGGCTACCAAAAAGGACCGGCAGATTTGCTAACGCTTTTGGCTGCGCCGAAGCACGCAGAGGAACGCGTGTTGATGACATCTCGGCTGTTGCAACTGAGAACCAGCGATGCCATCAACTTCTGGAAGACGTGCTGTGCTCGGGTCTTTGGAAGCAAACGGACTTTTTTTTTTTTTTTTTTTTTTAAGAGAGTGGAAAGTCTTGCTGCTGCTGACTTCCACTGCCAAGCGCATCATCTCTGACGATCCCCACTCTGATGGGGAGCTCATAAAACACAACTTCTTTGAATGAGAAAGATTTCCATTCTGGAAAATCTCTTTCCAGCTGAAGTAAGAAATCACACGCTGTAGGTTAAGAAAAAAGGATGCTGCCGAAGCAGTAACTCACCGAAACCACGTCAGGACTCGCTGTCGCTACTTACAAGGCTGGCAATGCTTCTCGGGAAAGCGACGCCGATTCCTCCTCTTTTGTCCACGTCTCTCCTTGGACCTTGATCGCTTTTAGTACGGACGCTAGTATCGCAGTAAGCTTTTCGAGACCTACTGTAAGATATTTTAAAAACTTATTGACTGAAAAAGCACACAGCTTTTATGACAAAAACAAAGCCTGTTTCTTCCGAACGCCTGAACTCTCACAAACATTGTCTTTCCTCTTTTACGACGCAATTATTTTCCCAATAGCATTTCCTAGTAAGCGCACAGAAACACAAGATTGCGCTTTCGGGAAGGCAAAATAAACGGAGGGAAGCCGATTCTGCACAGGCGTTAACACGCTCCAGCGCAGACCTTCTTTGACTTTTAGTATCTGCCTTAAAACAGTTCCTAGAAAAACTACAGAAGGAAGGAGAGCCGGCACATTCTTGACGTTAACTTTGAAGTCCGTACTACAAGCGCCTTAGGAAAAATGCGGACACGCATCGCGGACGTACCTTGTACTCGCAGACCGCTATGGAGCCTTTCCGTCCGTCTTGCACTTTCACGGCAGAAGAAAGGGCGACCACGGTGAAACGGCGGCAGCTGACGCTCTGCTGAAAGAGGAAAAAAAAAAAACCCGTAGCATAAAGCTGGGTAGGAGTCCCAAGCTTCCTGGTTTTGTGAAGTTTTGCAAAGACTACAACCGAGGGAAGGAAAAAATAGCCGTTTGGAACATATTGCCAAACAACATTTGGCCGTAAAACTCGGATGCGTTTGACACGCGCCCATTTTTTGGGAACTTGCTATTTGCTTCCCGTTATCGTTGTTCTTCCTTCAGAACCTCTGCTTGTAGCCAACTTGATTTGCTACCGGTTCAAGCGCTTCCCTTCCCGGTATTACTGGCACACGGACCCAGGCAAGTCACTGAACCGCTCTTCTGAACTTCTCCAAACGACAATTACAGCCACGAAAGAGGAGTTCAAGAGAGGAAAAGGAGAGGTCGGGCAGCAAAAGAGCTCTGCAGGCTGCCACCAGTCAACACTGCGCTCTTTTTTTTCTTTTAAATCCACCCCCCCCGCCCCCAAATACAAACAAAACCAACCCCCACGACCTTGTATTTTTTGCCTTTGGGAGCTCATCCCTGTCTCAGCACGAAGCGCAGACGACCCGTATCCCGATTTGCACGTGACGAATCCGTGTTCGGAAGAAATAGGCCAGATCCGTAAGACTGGTGTTATTTTGCGGGTTTTAACAATCGCAACGCAATCGCATCGACCGACGCGTTTGTGACAAAACTCATTAACTTCTAAATGTAGCACCTCCTTGGGTAAAAAAACGTGTTTGAGACTGAAAACAAAATGATGATTCAGAGCTCCCGCTCCTGATGGAGCCGTGGGGGAAGGAAGGAAAGTGAAGACAAACAGCAGCAACATCAAGTGAAATTCGCCTCCAATTCCGAGCACGTGCCTAAGAGACTCTGCAAGTCCACACCTCAATCCTAGGAGCGACTAGCCCTTTTCTGGAAGGACAAACTTCCTTACTTCAAAGTCCTAGACCGAAGGCTCCACGGAACAGAACGTGGACCGAGCCACAGGACACCGTGCCATCCACGCCCGAACGGCAAAGAAAAATCACGGAAAACTAAACTTAAGTATCAGTTCCCATCGAGCTTCATTCCTTACGTTTCCACTGGCACCTAGGTGCTCAAAAATGAACTCTACTGACACCGCGTATTACTAACAATTGACTTCTGCGTATCAAAACAAAAGGCTATTTCCAGCTCGCCCATCCAATTAGCACGACCAACCAGAAGTGAAACACCGGAGCCTAAAGAAGGGAACAGGCAGCTCTTCATTTCTCCTAGAGCAAAGTCTGTTCTTTTGCCTGGAAGGCAAACATCCGTAACTCCCAAGGGAGCACTGCAGGAACGAGGTGCGCTCTCTTACCTGCAGTTTGTCCTCGGCTTTTCTGCACGGGCAGCAGATTTGCCTTTCCTCTGGCTTTGATGTGGCGCACCCGTGGCGTCCTTGAACCGGCAAGTGTTTCTCCCCACTCCCGCAGCCCCAGACGCGCCATTACCTGAGCAGCGAGCGGAATCAAGCACGCAGGATTTTCTGCATGGGACGCAGAAGGTGACACTGGAAAGGAGGAGGCAAAAAGAGAAGCGGTTTGCCTGGCAGCCACGACCATAGAAACTACACCTGCCAGCATGGCCCGGGGAACCAACGTGGCCGACCAAAAGCCCCGGGCTCCAAGATGCCGCGAGACACAGCCCTCCCTGCTTTTGACCCTGCGGGGACACCGTTCCCCACGCCATCGCCGCACGTGGAAGCCCCGCCGAGCCCCCAGCACGGCTCCGGGCAGCCCCCGCCACCGGCTCCGGCCGGCGCCCCCCCACCGGCACCGACCCGGCGCCCCCCCGCCGCCCGGCCCCGAAGCGGCGCGGTGCCCCCCGCCGCACGGCCCCGAAGCGGCTCGGCGCCTCCCCGCCACCCGGCCCCGGAGCGGCGCGGCTCGGCGCCCGGCCCCGGAGCGGCTCGGCGCGGCGCCTCCCCGCCGCCCGGCCCCGGAGCGGCGCGGCCCCCCCCCCCGCCGCCCGGCCCCGGAACGGCGCGGCTCGGCGCGGCGCCTCCCCGCCGCCCGGCCCCGGAGCGGCGCGGCTCGGCGCCCGGCCCCGGAGCGGCTCGGCGCGGCGCCTCCCCGCCGCCCGGCCCCGGAGCGGCGCGGCGCCCCCCCGCCGCCCGGCCCCGAAGCGGCGCGGTGCCCCCCGCCGCACGGCCCCGAAGCGGCTCGGCGCCTCCCCGCCGCCCGGCCCCGGAGCGGCGCGGCTCGGCGCCCGGCCCCGGAGCGGCTCGGCGCGGCGCCTCCCCGCCGCCCGGCCCCGGAGCGGCGCGGCTCGGCGCCCCCCCCGCCGCCCGGCCCCGGAGCGGCGCGGCGCCTCCCCGCCGCCCGGCCCCGGAGCGGCGCGGCTCGGCGCCCGGCCCCGGAGCGGCTCGGCGCGGCGCCTCCCCGCCGCCCGGCCCCGGAGCGGCGCGGCTCGGCGCCCCCCCCGCCGCCCGGCCCCGGAGCGGCGCGGCGCCTCCCCGCCACCCGGCCCCGGAGCGGCACGGCTCCCCCCCGCCGCCAGGCCCCGGAGCGGCGCGGCCCCCCCCCCGCCGCCCGGCCCCGGAGCGGCGCGGCTCGGCGCCCCCCCCGCCGCCCGGCCCCCGAGCGGAGCGGCGCGGCGCCCCCGGCCCCGACCGGCTCCAGGAAGCTCCGCCCACCGGCTCCCACACGGCACCGCACCTTCCCCGCTCCGTGCCTCCCGCCGGCCCGGCCGCTCCCCCGCAGGCACCGCCGTCCTCCTCGGGGCTTTCCCCGCTCACCTCCTCGCTGCCTGCAGCCGCAGCCCAACGACCGCGCCGCTCCGCTCCGCGCGGGGAACCTCCGCCCACCGCCCCATGCCCGCCCCCGGCGCACCGCGCATGCGCCGGTTGGGACCGCCAGTTTAATCTCGAGGCGCTCGGCGACCTTCTGGATCATCCAGGGGACCTCTGGTTTCATCTCTATGCTCTGGACGACCTTCTCTATCGTCTGGGTCGACTTTCGCTGTCATCTCGATGGTCTGCGGAGCCGCTCTATACTCCGGGAGGACTTCTCCTTGCAGCTCTATGGTCTGAAGGACAGTCTTTCTCATCGGGGAGGACTTTCTGGCTCATCTCTATGCTCTGGAGGACCTTCTCTGTCATCCGGGAGGACTGTGTCGGCTAGTTTGGTGCTTTGGACGAGTTCGGTTTTTGCCGCGCTGGGTTTTGCTTTTTACACTTTTGTGTGCTGTGTACAATTTTGTTTGAATGATTGTGTTTGCATTTCTCGTTGTTTATTGTTTCTTTTGTTTTGTAGGGGGTGCCAGAGAAATGTAACTGCTTTGAATAATTAGTTGATTCAGTTTCATAACAAGATGGTAATTGCCCTTCCATGTGGGAGGAATGAATTGTTATAGGAAGATGTGGTGTTACTAGTTTAATCATTGCTTCCTCCCACCTGGGAGGGTGTATGTATATATTTGTATACATATTTATATAGTACAAAGGAAAAAAAAACCAAATAACAAACACTATAAAAAAAATGAACTAAAAAAAAATTAAAAAATGGTAAGGCTGGTGCAGCAGTAGCAACCAGCTCCTACCCTGGGAGTAATTTTTTTTTTAATTTAAATTAATTATGACTCCCAGGGATAATTGTCATAATTGTCATTTTGTTTTCATTTCTACATGTCTGCAAAGGAAAAATTTCAATTCCACCTGGAACCTGCAAAGAAACAAAGCACCCCCACACCATCATAAAAGGTTAGATACATTCCAAACGCACCGCTCATTCAGCTACCACCCAAACCACGCCTCGGTCTCGGCCGATCCGTTCCACCACCAGCACGCCACAACGGACCGTCGCCCTGCCTCTGCGGCGCTCCCTGGGAACGGTGTTCCCGAGGGCCTCAAAAAAAAAAAAAAAAAAAAAAAATCGCCCTGCCTGAGAAAACCCCGGCCCGAGCCTGACCTCCGCCCAAACCTTGGCGATGATCATCGCCTCGCAGAGCGGCCGGGACCGGGGGAAAAAAAACGCAGCGGGGGGGAGGGAAATGCCCCAGCTGGGGTTTTTTTATTCTATAGTATATATGAAATAAATTACTCTCAACATTACATACGACCTGCAATAAAATACTTCACACGTACAAGGTTAGGCACATTCAGGAACCGAACAATCCTTCAACCACCGCTCACTCAAACCACTACACTTACACCACCCAGCTGCCACTGCAGCACAGCCCCCCGGTTCCAGAGCTATCCCTGCAACTGCCTCGCCGCGCACCTCTAAACAACCTTGGGCTCCGTACGATTCCCAAGTTTCACCTTCCGCTACGGCAAGGCGAAGAAGACGCTTCGCTACGTGCGCCGGTCCAGCCTCCGGCACCCGCAAAACACAACAGAAGTAACTGCGGCACCTGTCTACAGCTGCTTGCCTCGAGATGGCCCGTACAATCTTTGCCTACAGATACTGTACAAATGGACGTATCACCGTGAGGCTATGCTACCCCCAACTCCAATATCGCAACGCTCCTGGGCAGAGCGGCTCCAACCCCGACACACAGACAGACACTGCACACAGATGCCACAAACGACGTGACCTCGAGACCCGAGAAGATCACGAGCGGGAACGACTCCGGTAGGGAAGACGCCTCCGGCACGGAACCCCTACGGTGCCTGCCGTGGCCCAGGAGATAAAACTACCATCTAAAAAAGATAAATGGATGCATGACAAGCCAGCATTTAAGACCTAAGACCATTAAGGAACCAGGGATGAAACCCCTGAAGACGACCGTAGAAACGTAACTCTCAAAAGCAGACCTGCGGAGACCGCCCGGCCGGCCACCGCAACAGACGATCCCTCGGAAACATCTGGAACGCGACGCTTCCCGGACACGTCCGTGCTTTAAGCTACGACGGCAAGATAAGCAGGGCTCAAGAAACGCTATGCCGATGAGGCGATGCGTTCGAGACGCCCTCGAGGTAAGCCTCCCGAGGGGCCCGATGATCACAAAGAGCTACGGAAACATCGAGACCTGAGAAAGCCATGGTACGAGACACAGAAGACAGACAGACTACGCAAAAGCAAAACGCACAGACACAGGATGGAACTGCCCTGCTCAGCAAACGTCAGCAGCGCGCTAACAACAGTAACCCGCTCCTTTGCCCTTCCCAAAGGAGACTGCTCCTGGACAGGCCTCTCCCCGACACCAACTTTATAACCCCTCCCTGCAATTCCTATCCTTGTTACCTCCTCAGCCCTGATCCCGCAACTGAGCTTTCAGAGGGCCAGGGATCTGAATCCACCCTCAAAAAAAAAAGAAAACCACCACACACCTAACTAGAACATTCCTGCACTCACCCAGTTCCTCTTCGTCATCTAAAACAAAACAAAAAAACCACAAAAACCACACAACAAAAAAAACAAAAAAAACAAAAAAAACAAAAAACCACAGAAACCACAGAAACCACAGAAACCACAAAAACCACAAAAACCACAAAAACCACAAAAACCACAAAAACCACAAAAACCACAAAAACCACAAAAACCACAAAAACCACAAAAACCACAAAAACCACAAAAACCACAAAAACCACAAAAACCACAAAAACCACAAAAACCACAAAACCCACAAAACCCACAAAACCCACAAAACCCACAAAACCCACAAAACCCACAAAACCCACAAAACCCAAAAAAGAAAAACAACAAAAAAACCAAAACAAACAAAAAAACCAACACCAAACTCCCAACCCACAAACCCACAACCCACTAACAAACTAAAACACAGCGCTGGTATTCAGCATCGGTCTGGTTACTGCCAACCGCTTCTGCGACACCCTCCTCCTCAAAAGCACCCTACCGCTCCGCTCACCTGCTCCACGCCTATTCTAAAGAAAGATGCTGCGACTGTCACTCGGTGCGCCTAGGATGCCAGGAGACACAAAGTTCCCGTGGCGCTCGGGTGAAATAGCCAGCCCCGGGTGCCTCCCCTCTACAACCCAGCTCACCTCAAATTCTCAGCTGATTCTAAAGGCAGCCAGCACAGCTCCCACAAAACCAAAAGGTAAATGATTAATCAACGTGCCATTTCATACTTTACTATTAAATGATGACCCGGCTGACAACCACCTCGCCTCCTCCAACCGCTCCTCAGCGGGAAGCTACGCCCCCTCCGAGGCTGTTAAAAGGGAGGACCCTAAGGAAAGAGAAGAACTCGTTGAAAACTAAAGACAGGGAACGGGATAAAAGCAAAAAAAACTTCAAGAGTGACGGGACTTAGGGCAACGAAGAGAAAAAAATGAAAAACAGGGACAGTGAACTAAAAGAGAGACGTAGGAAGAAAACGGACAAAGCAAAGGTCCTAATAGAGACAAGGAAGAATTAAAAAATGGAAACGGCAGACGGAATACAAGTCGACAGAAGCTTTTGTCGTGGTTTAACCCCAGCCAGCAGCTAAGCACCACGCAGCCGCTACGCGGGAGAAAATTGCAAGGGTGGAAGTCCGAAAACTCGGGGGTTAAGGTAAAGAACAGTTTAACAATTGAAGGAAAAGACAACAGAATACTAGTAATACTAGCAGTAGCAGTAGTAGTAGTAATAATAATAAACCAATAAGAGTATACAAAGCAAGCGCTTCACTAGACAGGGGCTCACCACTCGCCGACCGATGCCAAGCACGTCCCCGAGCTGCCATCGCTGACTCCTGGCCAACGCCCCCCGGTTTCCAGACCGAGCGTGACGTCCCACGGTAGGGAATAGCGCTGCGGCCGGTCTGGGGCAGCTGAGCTGCCTGTGGCGCCTCCCAGCTTCTTGCGCACCGGGCAGAGCACGGGAAGCTGAAAGGTCCTTGAGTGGTGTCAGCGCTACTTAGCGACAAACAAAACGTCAGCGCGTTACCAACATGATGCTCATCCGCAATCCAAAAGGCAGCACTGTGCCAGCTACTAGGAAGAACCTTAACTCTCTGCCAGCCGAAAGCAGGACGTTTGAACAGCAAGGGCGACGGAAGAAATAAGGAAAAAACTTAATAAATAGCGACAGGGAGCTCCATCGGGGAAGGAAAATTTAGAAAGCGAGGGCACTGAGGGAACACTAAGGGAAGAGAAGAAACAATTAAACCCAGCTAAACCCCCAGGGGAAAAGTCAACCTAGAACATGGAAAAAGCCACAGGGATTAGGGAAATAAGTGGGAAAATTAAAAAACAGGACAGCGAACTAGAGGGACGGAGAAGGAAGATTCAAAAAACGAGGGCCCTAAGGAAAGACAAGAAAGAATTAAAACAGAAATACAGGGGAATAAAGGCAGCAGCAAAGAGGAGAAAAGGAGTCAGGAAAGTGTTTAAAGGAAGCGGCGATTAAGAACATCGGGAAGTGATTTAAAAACCCGCATGGGTGAACTAAAACGGAGACGGAAAAAAGGGAAAAAGACAGAAAATTATTTTTTAATAATTTATATAATACAGCAGATACAGGTTTGTATTTTGAAATCCTCCTTTTTAAAAACTTATTGACTGAAAAAGCACACAGCTTTTATGACAAAAACAAAGCCTGTTTCTTCTGAACTCTTGCAAACATTGCCTTTCCTCTTTTCGGATAAAATTGTTTTCCCGATATCCTTTCCTAGTAAGCGCACAGAAACACAAGATTGCGCTTTCGGGAAGGCAAAATAAACGGAGGGAAGCCGACTTTGCACAGGCGTTAACACGCTCCAGCGCAGACCTTCTTTGACTTTTAGTATCTGCCTTAAAACAGTTCCTAGAAAAACTACAGAAGGAAGGAGAGCCGGCACATTCTTGACGTTAACTTTGAAGTCCGTACTACAAGCGCCTTAGGAAAAACGCGGACACGCATCGCGGACGTACCTTGTACTCGCAGACCGCTATGGAGCCTTTCCGTCCGTCTTGCACTTTCACGGCAGAAGAAAGGGCGACCACGGTGAAACGGCGGCAGCTGACGCTCTGCTGAGAGAGGAAAAAAAAAAAACCCGTAGCATAAAGCTGGGTAGGAGTCCCAAGCTTCCTGGTTTTGTGAAGTTTTGCAAAGACTACAACCGAGGGAAGGAAAAAATAGCCGTTTGGAACATGTTGCCAAACAACATTTGGCCGTAAAACTCGGATGCGTTTGACATGCGCCCATTTTTTGGGAACTTGCTATTTGCTTCCCGTTATCGTTGTTCTTCCTTCAGAACCTCTGCTTGTAGCCAACTTGATTTGCTACCGGTTCAAGCGCTTCCCTTCCCGGTATTACTGGCACACGGACCCAGGCAAGTCACTGAACCGCTCTTCTGAACTTCTCCAAACGACAATTACAGCCACGAAAGAGGAGTTCAAGAGAGGAAAAGGAGAGGTCGGGCAGCAAAAGAGCCCTGCAGGCTGCCACCAGTCAACACTGCGCTCTTTTTTTTCTTTTAAATCCACCCCCCCCCCCGCCCCCAAATACAAACAAAACCAACCCCCACGACCTTGTATTTTTTGCCTTTGGGAGCTCATCCCTGTCTCAGCACGAAGCGCAGACGACCCGTATCCCGATTTGCACGTGACGAATCCGTGTTCGGAAGAAATAGGCCAGATCCGTAAGACTGGTGTTATTTTGCGGGTTTTAACAATCGCAACGCAATCGCATCGACCGACGCGTTTGTGACAAAACTCATTAACTTCTAAACGTAGCACCTCCTTGGGTAAAAAAACGTGTTTGAGACTGAAAACAAAATGATGATTCAGAGCTCCCGCTCCTGATGGAGCCGTGGGGGAAGGAAGGAAAGTGAAGACAAACAGCAGCAACATCAAGTGAAATTCGCCTCCAATTCCGAGCACGTGCCTAAGAGACTCTGCAAGTCCACACCTCAATCCTAGGAGCGACTAGCCCTTTTCTGGAAGGACAAACTTCCTTACTTCAAAGTCCTAGACCGAAGGCTCCACGGAACAGAACGTGGACCGAGCCACAGGACACCGTGCCATCCACGCCCGAACGGCAGAGAAAAATCACGGAAAACTAAATTTAAGTATCAGTTCCCATCGAGCTTCATTCCTTACGTTTCCACTGGCACCTAGGTGCTCAAAAATGGACTCTACTGACACCGCGTATTACTAACAATTGACTTCTGCGTATCAAAACAAAAGGCTATTTCCAGCTCGCCCATCCAATTAGCACGACCAACCAGAAGTGAAACACCGGAGCCTAAAGAAGGGAACAGGCAGCTCTTCATTTCTCCTAGAGCAAAGTCTGTTCTTTTGCCTGGAAGGCAAACATCCGTAACTCCCAAGGGAGCACTGCAGGAACGAGGTGCGCTCTCTTACCTGCAGTTTGTCCTTGGCTTTTCTGCACGGGCAGCAGATTTGCCTTTCCTCTGGCTTTGATGTGGCGCACCCGTGGCGTCCTTGAACCGGCAAGTGTTTCTCCCCGCTCCCGCAGCCCCAGACACGCCATTACCTGAGCAGCGAGCGGAATCAAGCACGCACGATTTTCTGCACGGGACGCAGAAGGTGACACTGGAAAGGAGGAGGCAAAAGAGAAGCGGTTTGCCCGGCAGCCACGACCATAGAAACTACACCTCCCGGCATGGCCCGGGGAACCAACGTGGCCGACCAAAAGCCCCGGGCTCCAAAATGCCGCGAGACGCAGCCCTCCCTGCTTTTGACCCTGCGGGGACACCGTTCCCCACGCCACCGCTGCACGTGGAAGCCCCGCCGAGCCCCCAGCACGGCTCCGGGCAGCCCCCGCCACCGGCTCCGGCCGGCGCCCCCCCACCGGCACCGACCCGGCGCCCCCCCCGCCGCCCGGCCCCGGAGCGGAGCGGCTCGGCGCGGCGCCCCCCCCGCCGCGCGGCCCCGGAGCGGAGCGGCTCGGCGCGGCGCCCCCCCCGCCGCGCGGCCCCGGAGCGGAGCGGCTCGGCGCGGCGCCCCCCCCGCCGCGCGGCCCCGGAGCGGAGCGGCTCGGCGCGGCGCCCCCCCCGCCGCGCGGCCCCGGAGCGGAGCGGCTCGGCGCGGCGCCCCCCCCGCCGCGCGGCCCCGGAGCGGAGCGGCTCGGCGCGGCGCCCCCCCCGCCGCGCGGCCCCGGAGCGGAGCGGCTCGGCGCGGCGCCCCCCCCGCCGCCCGGCCCCGGAGCGGAGCGGCTCGGCGCGGCGCCCCCCCCGCCGCCCGGCCCCGGAGCGGCGCGGCGCCCCCCCCGCCGCCCGGCCCCGGAGCGGAGCGGCTCGGCGCGGCGCCCCCCCCGCCGCCCGGCCCCGGAGCGGAGCGGCTCGGCGCGGCGCCCCCCCCGCCGCCCGGCCCCGGAGCGGAGCGGCTCGGCGCGGCGCCCCCCCCGCCGCCCGGCCCCGGAGCGGAGCGGCTCGGCGCGGCGCCCCCCCCGCCGCCCGGCCCCGGAGCGGAGCGGCTCGGCGCGGCGCCCCCCCCGCCGCCCGGCCCCGGAGCGGAGCGGCTCGGCGCGGCGCCCCCCCCGCCGCCCGGCCCCGGAGCGGAGCGGCTCGGCGCGGCGCCCCCCCCGCCGCCCGGCCCCGGAGCGGAGCGGCTCGGCGCGGCGCCCCCCCCGCCGCCCGGCCCCGGAGCGGAGCGGCTCGGCGCGGCGCCCCCCCCGCCGCGCGGACCCGGAGCTCAGCGGCTCGGCGCGGCGCCCCCCCCGCCGCGCGGACCCGGAGCTCAGCGGCTCGGCGCGGCGCCCCCCCCGCCGCCCGGCCCCGGAGCTCAGCGGCTCGGCGCGGCGCCTCCCCACCGCCCGGCCCCGGAGCTCAGCGGCTCGGCGCGGCGCCCCCCCCGCCGCCCGGCACAAGCGGCGCGGCGCGGCGCGGCTCGGCGCCCCCCCGGACCGGCTCCAGGAAGCTCCGCCCGCCCGGCTCCCACACGGCACCGCACCCTCCCCGCTCCGTGCCTCCCGCCGCCCTCCTCGGGGCTTTCCCCGCTCACCTCCTCGCTGCCTGCAGCCGCAGCCCAACGACCGCTCCGCTCCCCTCCGCCCCGGGCTCACCCCGGCCCCTCCGCGCGGGGAACCTCCGCCCACCGCGCGATTCCCGCCCCCGACGCACCGCGCATGCGCTGGCGAAGCTCCGCCCTCCCCGCGGCAAACCCCGCCCTCTGCAGCAAAGCTCCGCCCTGCACACACCACGCATGCGCCAGCGAAGCTCCGCCCTCCCCGCGGCAAGGCTCCGCCCCACGCGGCAAAGCTCCGCCCTGACACATCGCGCATGCGCCCGTGGAGCTCCGCCCTCACACGGCAAAGCTCCGCCTTACCACCGCAACGCTCCGCCCCCCGCGGCAAAGCTCCGCCCCCGACACAGCACGCATGCGCCAGCGAAGCTCCGCCCTCCCCGCGGCAAGGCTCCGCCCCACGCCGCAAAGCTCCGCCCCAACACAGCGCGCATGCGCCCGTGGAGCTCCGCCCTCACACGGCAGCGCTCCGCCCCCCGCGGCTAAGCTCCGCCCCTGACACAGCACGCATGCTCGGCCAAAGCTCCGCCCTTCAGGGCAAAGCTCCGCCCTCCCACTGCAAAGCTCCGCCCCCCATGCACTGCACATGCGCTGCTGAGGCCCCGCCCCCACGCGGCAAAGCTCCGCCTTACCACCGCAAGGCTCCGCCCCCCGCGGCTAAGCCCCGCCCCTGACACAGCGCGCATGCTCGGCCAAAGCTCCGCCCTTCAGGGCAAAGCTCCGCCCCCCCACTGCAAAGCTCCGCCCCCCATGCACTGCGCATGCGCCGGTGAGGCTCCGCCCTCACGCGGCAAAGCTCCGCCTTACCACCGCAAGGCTCCGCCCCACGCGGCTAAGCTCCGTCCCCGACACAGCGCGCATGCTCGGCCAAAGCTCCGCCCTTCAGGGCAAAGCTCCGCCCCCCCCGCGGCAAGGCTCCGCCCCCTACGCACCGCGCATGCGCCGGTGAAGCTCCGCCCTCACATGGCAAAGCTCCGCCTTACCACCGCAAGGCTCCGCCCCCCGCGGCTAAGCTCCGCCCTGACACACCGCACGGGGTGGTCTCCAGGGGCGGGGCCTGTCGCTAGGGGTGGTGCCCTTCCCCTGCCGGGGAGCTCCAGGGGCGGGGCCCGTCGCTAGGGGCGGGGCCGCTCCACACCAGGACGGGGGCGTGGGCCGGGGCGGGGCTGCAGCGGAGGCCGAGGCAGCCGTGCCAGCAGCAGCCAGCACCTCCCGGGCGGCGAGAGCGGCGCTTCCTTACCGGGAGGCAGCAACGGCTGCGGCGGCATCGCCCCGCGGGCGCCGCGCTGTCGCATGCCCGGTACCGGCCACCGGCACCGGGGATCACGTGCACGCCACCGCCCCTGCGCGGCTCCCGGCCTGCAGTACCCGCTTTTGGACGCCAGGCGGCAGCACCGAGGCACGGCCAAAACGCCCCACCGCCCCCGGGCGCCACCCGAGCTGCAGTACCCGCTTCTGGACGCCAGGCGGCAGCACCACACCGAGCCCCGCGCTCCGAGCGCTCCCCGCGGGGACAAAGGACTCGCACCCCGGCCCGCCTTGGGCCGCCCGCAGCCGCCGCCGCCTGACGGGGGGGGGGGGGGGGCCACAAGCCTCGCCCTTCTCTGCCCCTGCTCCCGCTCACAGCCCACGCAGCCAGAGCCATTGCCTCGCCCCCAAAAAGCACCCAAGCGGCTCGAGCATTTCAGTCCTCTGCGCTTGACAGCTCGCAGGGGCTGCTGGCCCTTTCTCTCCCCGCCCCTCACCCCAGGACCCAGCCGGGGGAAGCAGCGCAGGGTACCTGGTCAATACCTTTGCCTTGGCTCGGCTTTTTTGCCCCCAGAGTAAGCCCCCGGGATTGCTGGATTCATCTGCAGGTGGCATCAGGGGTGGGAGAGTGACACCAGCGAGCCAACAGACCCTGGAGAGATTTTATTAAAAAAAAAGAAAAAAAAAGCGACACTGATGACATCCTGAAGGCACGCGAGGAGATACTGAAAGCTGCTTTGTGTGAGAGGGGCAGCTACGATTATCAGGAAGCGGTGCACGCGAGCAGACCGCCGGCAAGCGCGCGATCTGCGAGCGAGCGATACGCCGGTGACCCTCGGGCTCTGCCGCGGTGCCCTCCGCTCATCCTGCGCCGCCCCGGGCTTCCCGCGCAGGGCTTGCCACTTAAATAAGACCTGCGCGATGTTACTTACCACCCTGCCCTGCGGCACGCAAAGGAATTAGACGTGAAACAGGGAAAGCAAAGAGGCCCGTCGGCTGGCCGCACCAGATGGCCCTAGAGCCCTGCCGGTTCCCTCGCCGCTCTGGACGGCAGCGCAGCTCTGCGCTCCCTGCCGCTCCCGCCAGCGAGCGCGGCGCCTGCGCTTTGACCGCCTGCGGCGCGCCAGACTCGGGAGGCTGGAGGGGCTGGTCCACCAAGGCAGCTGAGCCGCTCGCTTCCTTCGGCTGCCTCATTTGCCGCCTTCAAACAACCACTTCCACGCTCCCTTTCTTTGTTTCAGACCCCTCTCAACATCTCCTGGCCTGCAAGCCATTTGCAGCAAGCAACACGGCTGAAATACCGTGCTGCTAGAGACCTAGCTGTCATCTTGCTCCCACGTCCAAAGGCTTTGGGAACCTGAACCCCCTGCTTGTTTTGGCATCGAGACTGCGAGGCGAGAAACACGCCTGGACTCCAACAAGCCAGACGCCTGCCCCGTCGCTCAGCACAGTGCTACGCGGCTGCCCGACCGACACCTTCTGCCGCTAAAACCAGAGCGCGGTTCCCTTCTGAAGAGCCACCGGCAGCGCGGAGAGTCCCTCGCCTTTCCCTGCGCCAGGTCCCCCGGGAACAGCGTCTCGCTCGGACCAGAGCGTGCGGCAGCCTCCGGTCATCCCAGCCCCTCGCCCGTCCAGAAAGCGCCTGCCTGTAGCAGCGGCAGAACCGCTGCTGCCCAGGGGGGAAAGGAACGGCTCGGGGTGAAGCTCCCCAGGCTGCCCGTGGCCCGTGCGGAGCTGGGGGTCCAGAAGCAAAGGGGTTAGGGGAGGGGTGGAGCAGGGGAGCGGGGGCGCGAGACTGGAGGGCAGGGGACGCGGGGGGCACGGCCCAGGGAAAAAAAAAAAAAAAAAAAACCCGCACGGGGGGAAAAACCTTGTGTGGGGGGACGTTCGGGTGGAGAGCACTCGGGAGGGCGGAGAGACACGCAGAGGAGGACGGGGGGAGGAGACGGACACGGACGGACGGACGGACGGCGGCTATGTGTGGGTACAAAGGTGCACGGGGGGACACGGGTGGGGATGACCTACACCAGGGGGTCCACCCGGCATAATCCACAGCAGATAACTCACCTGGGATAACCCGCAACGGATATTCCGCTCCGGAGAAGGAATCCACGCCAGATAATCCCCAGCAATGCCCCTCAAACTGTCCGCGGTTCACCCCAGATTTGGCCCAAATTGGCGCCGGTTTTTCGTTTGGGGTTTTTTTGTTTGTTGTTGTTCTTCTTTTTTGTTTTTTCTTTTACGTCATACAAAACTTGGGGGTTTCTGCTTTTCCAAAATATTCAGTTCTGGGGTTCTCCGGCGCTTTTCCACATCATACAATGGGTCATTTTTGGTTTTCTGCCTTAAAATGCGGGGGGGCGGGGGGGGTGTGAGTGTGTGCGTGTGCGGTGCGGTGTGTTTGTGCTTGCTTTCCAGCTGCACAAATCCAGGCGGATTCAGCTTTCCTGGGAGCCCCAAACTGTGTTGCTCTTGGATATTGGATATTTTGCTCTTGGACTTGCATATTTTGACACTTTGATATCTTCGACTTCTCTCTTTAGACTTCGGTATCTACTTACAATCCTACCTCTTTAGACTTAGTTATCTGTTTACACTTCCATAGAACCTTTACTTCGATTACACGGGATACCTACTTAGGCTTACTCGGTGACACAGGGTAAGCGTAGGTACTTCTACCTATCCAGACTGACTTCTGGTTTAAATTCCTTCACCTACATCATCTCTTTTTGCATTTTAAACTCCTTTATTTCTTAACATAGAGACAAGTTCTTTTTTATTTTAAAACCCTATCTATCTCCATTGAGATTTTTTAATAATTTCTATAACATAGCAGGTACAGGTTTGTATTTTGAAATCCTTTTACATATATATATACACACACACATAAAAACGAATATTATTTTTCAATATATATATATATAAAGGCGAGAGATTTTTCTCTACTGCAATGCCTCGCACCCGTATTTCCAGTTCTTCACATGGTTAATCACACACACACACGAGTTTTCAGGCATTTTGGGACTGTGACCCCCCTTCTCTGGGGGGAAACCTCCCCGTGACACCTTCATCCCCCACTCACCTGCTCCTCTGTTTCATCATCACGCCCCCGCCCCCCGTGACGTTGGGGGGCCCCAAATGACATCATCACCCCCCAGGCCCCTCCACACTTTTTAATCACCCCCCCCAAAAAGGCACAGAACAAGGAAAACAGCTACTTTAATAATGCCATTTACATATGTAGGCGCCCCCCCGAAAAGGGGAGCTCCGCCAGAAAAATAAAATGGGGGCAGCCCCCCCAAACGGCTGCAGCCCCCCCCGGCCCCCGGCCCGCAAGCCGGCGGCTGCCCCACGCCGCGGGGGGAGCCTGCCGGGGGACGGTGCCGCACCTCTCGCTCAGGCTCTGCTCTGCCGTGCTCCCCCTCCGTTCCCGCGCTGGGACGGGCTCCCCGGGGCAACGAACCTCCCCGCTCCCTCTTGGCCCGGGACTCGCCCCACCACGCAGCCCTCGCTGCCGCACCCGCGGGGCACCCGCCGGAGACAGAGCCGGGAGCCTCCAGGCACGGGGCCGGCCCCTTACCCTCGGGACGCTTCACGACAGGCAGGCCAACCTGGGCCGGGGGGTACCTAGCGAGCATCACGAGACGCTTGCAACAAGACACCTGAAAAACAAAAAGCCCAAGCGATATTTCAGCATGTGAAAAAAATAGCACAGCAGCGAGTACAGGAATTCAGTCAGAGCAAGGGAGAGGAGAGCAGCTGAGCTCAAGGAGGATTCGAGGTAAGCAGGTCAGCTCCAAATACAAGACATCCTTTAAAAGCTAGAGCGACCTGAACGCTTCCCATCAGCATTAAGACTAACCGGTACGATTCCGAACATGTTCTTCGCATACAAGCACACGCTCTTGCCGGCGTTGGAAAACGTCTCACCCCTTCCTTACGGCACGGCTGCAGGGAGACGACCCTGCGAGGTTGCAGGACGAGGGCGTACCGCAATCAGAATCTACGCTTACAGGTCCGCCGCAACAGCTACGGCCCTCGCAGCTGCTGCTGCACATCTTGCTGGCTCGGTCGACAAAGCTGGAAGCGAAGCGTAACGCTTTCGAGGGGAAAAGGAAAAGCAAAGGACAAATCGCAGCAATTCGCTTCATACTAAAAAAGCTGTGCGTGTGTTTATAAACATCCAATAAAAATACTTCTGCTGGAGAAGGACTGGATTTTCCTTTGGCGTTAATTTAACTTGCACAGCTGTGAATCGATACCAGTAGATTATCTGTCTCCAAGATACGCAGTTATCATTTGACCAGGGGTTTTTTGCGCCTTACGTCATTAGGAGCGACATCTGGCCAGCCGCGCCGCCCAAGAGAGATGCTGCTGAACTGCCAGGGAAACGCACCCTTGAAAGCCAGACAGAAAGAAAGTACTTCAGAGCACTCCGTCAAAAGAGCGGGGGGGAAAACACCCCGTAACGTTCAGTTGCCTCTCCTGGTCAACGTTCAGAACAAATACCTCACTGCTTAAACACACCTAAGCAATTGTACGCCACAGCTAGTTGGCAGTTACAGCTGAAACAACGCAAGGCAGTTTGTAGATCCAATTTTAACTTTTTTTTCCTGAAGTTACATCTAGGAGAGAAAAAACCGTGACAGAAGAGATCCCCCATACGGTTTTACTTTGGGGGCAGAATCCAATCCCCGGGGCTGCAACGCGTAAGGCTACCAAAAAGGACCGGCAGATTTGCTAACGCTTTTGGCTGCGCCGAAGCACGCAGAGGAACGCGTGTTGATGACATCTCGGCTGTTGCAACTGAGAACCAGCGATGCCATCAACTTCTGGAAGACGTGCTGTGCTCGGGTCTTTGGAAGCAAACGGACTTTTTTTTTTTTTTTTTTTTTTAAGAGAGTGGAAAGTCTTGCTGCTGCTGACTTCCACTGCCAAGCGCATCATCTCTGACGATCCCCACTCTGATGGGGAGCTCATAAAACACAACTTCTTTGAATGAGAAAGATTTCCATTCTGGAAAATCTCTTTCCAGCTGAAGTAAGAAATCACACGCTGTAGGTTAAGAAAAAAGGATGCTGCCGAAGCAGTAACTCACCGAAACCACGTCAGGACTCGCTGTCGCTACTTACAAGGCTGGCAATGCTTCTCGGGAAAGCGACGCCGATTCCTCCTCTTTTGCCCACGTCTCTCCTTGGACCTTGATCGCTTTTAGTACGGACGCTAGTATCGCAGTAAGCTTTTCGAGACCTACTGTAAGATATTTTAAAAACTTATTGACTGAAAAAGCACACAGCTTTTATGACAAAAACAAAGCCTGTTTCTTCCGAACGCCTGAACTCTCACAAACATTGTCTTTCCTCTTTTACGACGCAATTATTTTCCCAATAGCATTTCCTAGTAAGCGCACAGAAACACAAGATTGCGCTTTCGGGAAGGCAAAATAAACGGAGGGAAGCCGACTTTGCACAGGCGTTAACACGCTCCAGCGCAGACCTTCTTTGACTTTTAGTATCTGCGTTAAAACAGTTCCTAGAAAAACTACAGAAGGAAGGAGAGCCGGCACATTCTTGACGTTAACTTTGAAGTCCGTACTACAAGCGCCTTAGGAAAAATGCGGACACGCATCGCGGACGTACCTTGTACTCGCAGACCGCTATGGAGCCTTTCCGTCCGTCTTGCACTTTCACGGCAGAAGAAAGGGCGACCACGGTGAAACGGCGGCAGCTGACGCTCTGCTGAAAGAGGAAAAAAAAAAAACCCGTAGCATAAAGCTGGGTAGGAGTCCCAAGCTTCCTGGTTTTGTGAAGTTTTGCAAAGACTACAACCGAGGGAAGGAAAAAATAGCCGTTTGGAACATATTGCCAAACAACATTTGGCCGTAAAACTCGGATGCGTTTGACACGCGCCCATTTTTTGGGAACTTGCTATTTGCTTCCCGTTATCGTTGTTCTTCCTTCAGAACCTCTGCTTGTAGCCAACTTGATTTGCTACCGGTTCAAGCGCTTCCCTTCCCGGTATTACTGGCACACGGACCCAGGCAAGTCACTGAACCGCTCTTCTGAACTTCTCCAAACGACAATTACAGCCACGAAAGAGGAGTTCAAGAGAGGAAAAGGAGAGGTCGGGCAGCAAAAGAGCTCTGCAGGCTGCCACCAGTCAACACTGCGCTCTTTTTTTTCTTTTAAATCCACCCCCCCCGCCCCCAAATACAAACAAAACCAACCCCCACGACCTTGTATTTTTTGCCTTTGGGAGCTCATCCCTGTCTCAGCACGAAGCGCAGACGACCCGTATCCCGATTTGCACGTGACGAATCCGTGTTCGGAAGAAATAGGCCAGATCCGTAAGACTGGTGTTATTTTGCGGGTTTTAACAATCGCAACGCAATCGCATCGACCGACGCGTTCGTGACAAAACTCATTAACTTCTAAATGTAGCACCTCCTTGGGTAAAAAAACGTGTTTGAGACTGAAAACAAAATGATGATTCAGAGCTCCCGCTCCTGATGGAGCCGTGGGGGAAGGAAGGAAAGTGAAGACAAACAGCAGCAACATCAAGTGAAATTCGCCTCCAATTCCGAGCACGTGCCTAAGAGACTCTGCAAGTCCACACCTCAATCCTAGGAGCGACTAGCCCTTTTCTGGAAGGACAAACTTCCTTACTTCAAAGTCCTAGACCGAAGGCTCCACGGAACAGAACGTGGACCGAGCCACAGGACACCGTGCCATCCATGCCCGAACGGCAAAGAAAAATCACAGAAAACTAAACTTAAGTATCAGTTCCCATCGAGCTTCATTCCTTACGTTTCCACTGGCACCTAGGTGCTCAAAAATGAACTCTACTGACACCGCGTATTACTAACAATTGACTTCTGCGTATCAAAACAAAAGGCTATTTCCAGCTCGCCCATCCAATTAGCACGACCAACCAGAAGTGAAACACCGGAGCCTAAAGAAGGGAACAGGCAGCTCTTCATTTCTCCTAGAGCAAAGTCTGTTCTTTTGCCTGGAAGGCAAACATCTGTAACTCCCAAGGGAGCACTGCAGGAACGAGGTGCGCTCTCTTACCTGCAGTTTGTCCTCGGCTTTTCTGCACAGGCAGCAGATTTGCCTTTCCTCTGGCTTTGATGTGGCGCACCCGTGGCGTCCTTGAACCGGCAAGTGTTTCTCCCCACTCCCGCAGCCCCAGACGCGCCATTACCTGAGCAGCGAGCGGAATCAAGCACGCAGGATTTTCTGCATGGGACGCAGAAGGTGACACTGGAAAGGAGGAGGCAAAAAGAGAAGCGGTTTGCCTGGCAGCCACGACCATAGAAACTACACCTGCCAGCATGGCCCGGGGAACCAACGTGGCCGACCAAAAGCCCCGGGCTCCAAGATGCCGCGAGACACAGCCCTCCCTGCTTTTGACCCTGCGGGGACACCGTTCCCCACGCCATCGCCGCACGTGGAAGCCCCGCCGAGCCCCCAGCACGGCTCCGGGCAGCCCCCGCCACCGGCTCCGGCCGGCGCCCCCCCACCGGCACCGACCCGGCGCCCCCCCGCCGCCCGGCCCCGAAGCGGCGCGGTGCCCCCCGCCGCACGGCCCCGAAGCGGCTCGGCGCCTCCCCGCCGCCCGGCCCCGGAGCGGCGCGGCTCGGCGCCCGGCCCCGGAGCGGCTCGGCGCGGCGCCTCCCCGCCGCCCGGCCCCGGAGCGGCGCGGCTCGGCGCCCCCCCCGCCGCCCGGCCCCGGAGCGGCGCGGCGCCCCCCCGCCACCCGGCCCCGCAGCGGCACGGCTCCCCCCCGCCGCCAGGCCCCGGAGCGGCGCGGCCCCCCCCCCGCCGCCCGGCCCCGGAGCGGCGCGGCTCGGCTCGGCGCCCCCCCCGCCGCCCGGCCCCCGAGCGGAGCGGCGCGGCGCCCCCGGCCCCGACCGGCTCCAGGAAGCTCCGCCCACCGGCTCCCACACGGCACCGCACCTTCCCCGCTCCGTGCCTCCCGCCGGCCCGGCCGCTCCCCCGCAGGCACCGCCGTCCTCCTCGGGGCTTTCCCCGCTCACCTCCTCGCTGCCTGCAGCCGCAGCCCAACGACCGCGCCGCTCCGCTCCGCGCGGGGAACCTCCGCCCACCGCCCCATGCCCGCCCCCGGCGCACCGCGCATGCGCCGGTTGGGACCGCCAGTTTAATCTCGAGGCGCTCGGCGACCTTCTGGATCATCCAGGGGACCTCTGGTTTCATCTCTATGCTCTGGACGACCTTCTCTATCGTCTGGGTCGACTTTCGCTGTCATCTCGATGGTCTGCGGAGCCGCTCTATACTCCGGGAGGACTTCTCCTTGCAGCTCTATGGTCTGAAGGACAGTCTTTCTCATCGGGGAGGACTTTCTGGCTCATCTCTATGCTCTGGAGGACCTTCTCTGTCATCCGGGAGGACTGTGTCGGCTAGTTTGGTGCTTTGGACGAGTTCGGTTTTTGCCGCGCTGGGTTTTGCTTTTTACACTTTTGTGTGCTGTGTACAATTTTGTTTGAATGATTGTGTTTGCATTTCTCGTTGTTTATTGTTTCTTTTGTTTTGTAGGGGGTGCCAGAGAAATGTAACTGCTTTGAATAATTAGTTGATTCAGTTTCATAACAAGATGGTAATTGCCCTTCCATGTGGGAGGAATGAATTGTTATAGGAAGATGTGGTGTTACTAGTTTAATCATTGCTTCCTCCCACCTGGGAGGGTGTATGTATATATTTGTATACATATTTATATAGTACAAAGGAAAAAAAAACCAAATAACAAACACTATAAAAAAAATGAACTAAAAAAAAATTAAAAAATGGTAAGGCTGGTGCAGCAGTAGCAACCAGCTCCTACCCTGGGAGTAATTTTTTTTTTAATTTAAATTAATTATGACTCCCAGGGATAATTGTCATAATTGTCATTTTGTTTTCATTTCTACATGTCTGCAAAGGAAAAATTTCAATTCCACCTGGAACCTGCAAAGAAACAAAGCACCCCCACACCATCATAAAAGGTTAGATACATTCCAAACGCACCGCTCATTCAGCTACCACCCAAACCACGCCTCGGTCTCGGCCGATCCGTTCCACCACCAGCACGCCACAACGGACCGTCGCCCTGCCTCTGCGGCGCTCCCTGGGAACGGTGTTCCCGAGGGCCTCAAAAAAAAAAAAAAAAAAAAAATCGCCCTGCCTGAGAAAACCCCGGCCCGAGCCTGACCTCCGCCCAAACCTTGGCGATGATCATCGCCTCGCAGAGCGGCCGGGACCGGGGGAAAAAAAACGCAGCGGGGGGGAGGGAAATGCCCCAGCTGGGGTTTTTTTATTCTATAGTATATATGAAATAAATTACTCTCAACATTACATACGACCTGCAATAAAATACTTCACACGTACAAGGTTAGGCACATTCAGGAACCGAACAATCCTTCAACCACCGCTCACTCAAACCACTACACTTACACCACCCAGCTGCCACTGCAGCACAGCCCCCCGGTTCCAGAGCTATCCCTGCAACTGCCTCGCCGCGCACCTCTAAACAACCTTGGGCTCCGTACGATTCCCAAGTTTCACCTTCCGCTACGGCAAGGCGAAGAAGACGCTTCGCTACGTGCGCCGGTCCAGCCTCCGGCACCCGCAAAACACAACAGAAGTAACTGCGGCACCTGTCTACAGCTGCTTGCCTCGAGATGGCCCGTACAATCTTTGCCTACAGATACTGTACAAATGGACGTATCACCGTGAGGCTATGCTACCCCCAACTCCAATATGGCAACGCTCCTGGGCAGAGCGGCTCCAACCCCGACACACAGACAGACACTGCACACAGATGCCACAAACGACGTGACCTCGAGACCCGAGAAGATCACGAGCGGGAACGACTCCGGTAGGGAAGACGCCTCCGGCACGGAACCCCTACGGTGCCTGCCGTGGCCCAGGAGATAAAACTACCATCTAAAAAAGATAAATGGATGCATGACAAGCCAGCATTTAAGACCTAAGACCATTAAGGAACCAGGGATGAAACCCCTGAAGACGACCGTAGAAACGTAACTCTCAAAAGCAGACCTGCGGAGACCGCCCGGCCGGCCACCGCAACAGACGATCCCTCGGAAACATCTGGAACGCGACGCTTCCCGGACACGTCCGTGCTTTAAGCTACGACGGCAAGATAAGCAGGGCTCAAGAAACGCTATGCCGATGAGGCGATGCGTTCGAGACGCCCTCGAGGTAAGCCTCCCGAGGGGCCCGATGATCACAAAGAGCTACGGAAACATCGAGACCTGAGAAAGCCATGGTACGAGACACAGAAGACAGACAGACTACGCAAAAGCAAAACGCACAGACACAGGATGGAACTGCCCTGCTCAGCAAACGTCAGCAGCGCGCTAACAACAGTAACCCGCTCCTTTGCCCTTCCCAAAGGAGACTGCTCCTGGACAGGCCTCTCCCCGACACCAACTTTATAACCCCTCCCTGCAATTCCTATCCTTGTTACCTCCTCAGCCCTGATCCCGCAACTGAGCTTTCAGAGGGCCAGGGATCTGAATCCACCCTCAAAAAAAAAAGAAAACCACCACACACCTAACTAGAACATTCCTGCACTCACCCAGTTCCTCTTCGTCATCTAAAACAAAACAAAAAAACCACAAAAACCACACAACAAAAAAAACAAAAAAAACAAAACAAGAAACCACAGAAACCACAGAAACCACAGAAACCACAAAAACCACAAAAACCACAAAAACCACAAAAACCACAAAAACCACAAAAACCACAAAAACCACAAAAACCACAAAAACCACAAAAACCACAAAAACCACAAAAACCACAAAAACCACAAAAACCACAAAAACCACAAAAACCACAAAAACCACAAAAACCACAAAAACCACAAAAACCACAAAAACCACAAAAACCAAAAAAACCAAAAAAACCAAAAAAACCAAAAAAACCAAAAAAACCAAAAAAACCAAAAAAACCAAAAAAACCAAAAAAACCAAAAAAACCAAAAAAACCAAAAAAACCAAAAAAACCAAAAAAACCAAAAAAACCAAAAAAACCAAAAAAACCAAAAAAACCAAAAAAACCAAAAAAACCAAAAAAACCAAAAAAACCAAAAAAACCAAAAAAACCAAAAAAACCAAAAAAACCAAAAAAACCAAAAAAACCAAAAAAACCAAAAAAGAAAAACAACAAAAAAACCAAAACAAACAAAAAAACCAACACCAAACTCCCAACCCACAAACCCACAACCCACTAACAAACTAAAACACAGCGCTGGTATTCAGCATCGGTCTGGTTACTGCCAACCGCTTCTGCGACACCCTCCTCCTCAAAAGCACCCTACCGCTCCGCTCACCTGCTCCACGCCTATTCTAAAGAAAGATGCTGCGACTGTCACTCAGTGCGCCTAGGATGCCAGGAGACACAAAGTTCCCGTGGCGCTCGGGTGAAATAGCCAGCCCCGGGTGCCTCCCCTCTACAACCCAGCTCACCTCAAATTCTCAGCTGATTCTAAAGGCAGCCAGCACAGCTCCCACAAAACCAAAAGGTAAATGATTAATCAACGTGCCATTTCATACTTTACTATTAAATGATGACCCGGCTGACAACCACCTCGCCTCCTCCAACCGCTCCTCAGCGGGAAGCTACGCCCCCTCCGAGGCTGTTAAAAGGGAGGACCCTAAGGAAAGAGAAGAACTCGTTGAAAACTAAAGACAGGGAACGGGATAAAAGCAAAAAAAACTTCAAGAGTGACGGGACTTAGGGCAACGAAGAGAAAAAAATGAAAAACAGGGACAGTGAACTAAAAGAGAGACGTAGGAAGAAAACGGACAAAGCAAAGGTCCTAATAGAGACAAGGAAGAATTAAAAAATGGAAACGGCAGACGGAATACAAGTCGACAGAAGCTTTTGTCGTGGTTTAACCCCAGCCAGCAGCTAAGCACCACACAGCCGCTACGCGGGAGAAAATTGCAAGGGTCGAAGTCAGAAAACTCGGGGGTTAAGGTAAGAACAGTTTAACAATTGAAGGAAAAGACAACAGAATACTAGTAATACTAGTAGCAGCAGCAGCAGTAGTAATAATAATAATAATAATAAACCAATAAGAGTATACAAAGCAAGCGCTTCACTAGACAGGGGCTCACCACTCGCCGACCGATGCCAAGCACGTCCCCGAGCTGCCATCGCTGACTCCTGGCCAACGCCCCCCAGTTTCCAGACCGAGCGTGACGTCCCACGGTAGGGAATAGCGCTGCGGCCGGTCTGGGGCAGCTGAGCTGCCTGTGGCGCCTCCCAGCTTCTTGCGCACCGGGCAGAGCACGGGAAGCTGAAAGGTCCTTGAGTGGTGTCAGCGCTACTTAGCGACAAACAAAACGTCAGCGCGTTACCAACATGATGCTCATCCGCAATCCAAAAGGCAGCACTGTGCCAGCTACTAGGAAGAACCTTAACTCTCTGCCAGCCGAAAGCAGGACGTTTGAACAGCAAGGGCGACGGAAGAAATAAGGAAAAAACTTAATAAATAGCGACAGGGAGCTCCATCGGGGAAGGAAAATTTAGAAAGCGAGGGCACTGAGGGAACACTAAGGGAAGAGAAGAAACAATTAAACCCAGCTAAACCCCCAGGGGAAAAGTCAACCTAGAACATGGAAAAAGCCACAGGGATTAGGGAAATAAGTGGGAAAATTAAAAAACAGGACAGCGAACTAGAGGGACGGAGAAGGAAGATTCAAAAAACGAGGGCCCTAAGGAAAGACAAGAAAGAATTAAAACAGAAATACAGGGGAATAAAGGCAGCAGCAAAGAGGAGAAAAGGAGTCAGGAAAGTGTTTAAAGGAAGCGGCGATTAAGAACATCGGGAAGTGATTTAAAAACCCGCATGGGTGAACTAAAACGGAGACGGAAAAAAGGGAAAAAGACAGAAAATTATTTTTTAATAATTTATATAATACAGCAGATACAGGTTTGTATTTTGAAATCCTCCTTTTTAAAAACTTATTGACTGAAAAAGCACACAGCTTTTATGACAAAAACAAAGCCTGTTTCTTCTGAACTCTTGCAAACATTGCCTTTCCTCTTTTCGGATAAAATTGTTTTCCCGATATCCTTTCCTAGTAAGCGCACAGAAACACAAGATTGCGCTTTCGGGAAGGCAAAATAAACGGAGGGAAGCCGACTTTGCACAGGCGTTAACACGCTCCAGCGCAGACCTTCTTTGACTTTTAGTATCTGCCTTAAAACAGTTCCTAGAAAAACTACAGAAGGAAGGAGAGCCGGCACATTCTTGACGTTAACTTTGAAGTCCGTACTACAAGCGCCTTAGGAAAAACGCGGACACGCATCGCGGACGTACCTTGTACTCGCAGACCGCTATGGAGCCTTTCCGTCCGTCTTGCACTTTCACGGCAGAAGAAAGGGCGACCACGGTGAAACGGCGGCAGCTGACGCTCTGCTGAGAGAGGAAAAAAAAAAAACCCGTAGCATAAAGCTGGGTAGGAGTCCCAAGCTTCCTGGTTTTGTGAAGTTTTGCAAAGACTACAACCGAGGGAAGGAAAAAATAGCCGTTTGGAACATGTTGCCAAACAACATTTGGCCGTAAAACTCGGATGCGTTTGACATGCGCCCATTTTTTGGGAACTTGCTATTTGCTTCCCGTTATCGTTGTTCTTCCTTCAGAACCTCTGCTTGTAGCCAACTTGATTTGCTACCGGTTCAAGCGCTTCCCTTCCCGGTATTACTGGCACACGGACCCAGGCAAGTCACTGAACCGCTCTTCTGAACTTCTCCAAACGACAATTACAGCCACGAAAGAGGAGTTCAAGAGAGGAAAAGGAGAGGTCGGGCAGCAAAAGAGCCCTGCAGGCTGCCACCAGTCAACACTGCGCTCTTTTTTTTCTTTTAAATCCACCCCCCCCGCCCCCAAATACAAACAAAACCAACCCCCACGACCTTGTATTTTTTGCCTTTGGGAGCTCATCCCTGTCTCAGCACGAAGCGCAGACGACCCGTATCCCGATTTGCACGTGACGAATCCGTGTTCGGAAGAAATAGGCCAGATCCGTAAGACTGGTGTTATTTTGCGGGTTTTAACAATCGCAACGCAATCGCATCGACCGACGCGTTTGTGACAAAACTCATTAACTTCTAAACGTAGCACCTCCTTGGGTAAAAAAACGTGTTTGAGACTGAAAACAAAATGATGATTCAGAGCTCCCGCTCCTGATGGAGCCGTGGGGGAAGGAAGGAAAGTGAAGACAAACAGCAGCAACATCAAGTGAAATTCGCCTCCAATTCCGAGCACGTGCCTAAGAGACTCTGCAAGTCCACACCTCAATCCTAGGAGCGACTAGCCCTTTTCTGGAAGGACAAACTTCCTTACTTCAAAGTCCTAGACCGAAGGCTCCACGGAACAGAACGTGGACCGAGCCACAGGACACCGTGCCATCCACGCCCGAACGGCAGAGAAAAATCACGGAAAACTAAATTTAAGTATCAGTTCCCATCGAGCTTCATTCCTTACGTTTCCACTGGCACCTAGGTGCTCAAAAATGAACTCTACTGACACCGCGTATTACTAACAATTGACTTCTGCGTATCAAAACAAAAGGCTATTTCCAGCTCGCCCATCCAATTAGCACGACCAACCAGAAGTGAAACACCGGAGCCTAAAGAAGGGAACAGGCAGCTCTTCATTTCTCCTAGAGCAAAGTCTGTTCTTTTGCCTGGAAGGCAAACATCCGTAACTCCCAAGGGAGCACTGCAGGAACGAGGTGCGCTCTCTTACCTGCAGTTTGTCCTTGGCTTTTCTGCACGGGCAGCAGATTTGCCTTTCCTCTGGCTTTGATGTGGCGCACCCGTGGCGTCCTTGAACCGGCAAGTGTTTCTCCCCGCTCCCGCAGCCCCAGACACGCCATTACCTGAGCAGCGAGCGGAATCAAGCACGCACGATTTTCTGCACGGGACGCAGAAGGTGACACTGGAAAGGAGGAGGCAAAAGAGAAGCGGTTTGCCCGGCAGCCACGACCATAGAAACTACACCTCCCGGCATGGCCCGGGGAACCAACGTGGCCGACCAAAAGCCCCGGGCTCCAAAATGCCGCGAGACGCAGCCCTCCCTGCTTTTGACCCTGCGGGGACACCGTTCCCCACGCCACCGCCGCACGTGGAAGCCCCGCCGAGCCCCCAGCACGGCTCCGGGCAGCCCCCGCCACCGGCTCCGGCCGGCGCCCCCCCACCGGCACCGACCCGGCGCCCCCCCGCCGCCCGTCCCCGGAGCGGAGCGGCTCGGCGCGGCGCCCCCCCGCCGCGCGGCCCCGGAGCGGAGCGGCTCGGCGCGGCGCCCCCCCCGCCGCGCGGCCCCGGAGCGGAGCGGCTCGGCGCGGCGCCCCCCCCGCCGCCCGGCCCCGGAGCTCAGCGGCTCGGCGCGGCGCCCCCCCCGCCGCCCGGCCCCGGAGCGGAGCGGCTCGGCGCGGCGCCCCCCCGCCGCCCGGCCCCGGAGCGGAGCGGCTCGGCGCGGCGCCCCCCCGCCGCCCGGCCCCGGAGCGGAGCGGCTCGGCGCGGCGCCCCCCCCGCCGCGCGGCCCCGGAGCGGAGCGGCTCGGCGCGGCGCCCCCCCCGCCGCGCGGCCCCGGAGCGGAGCGGCTCGGCGCGGCGCCCCCCCCGCCGCCCGGCCCCGGAGCTCAGCGGCTCGGCGCGGCGCCCCCCCCGCCGCCCGGCCCCGGAGCGGAGCGGCTCGGCGCGGCGCCCCCCCCGCCGCCCGGCCCCGGAGCGGAGCGGCTCGGCGCGGCGCCCCCCCCGCCGCCCGGCCCCGGAGCGGAGCGGCTCGGCGCGGCGCCCCCCCCGCCGCCCGGCCCCGGAGCGGAGCGGCTCGGCGCGGCGCCCCCCCGCCGCCCGGCCCCGGAGCGGAGCGGCTCGGCGCGGCGCCCCCCCCGCCGCCCGGCCCCGGAGCGGAGCGGCTCGGCGCGGCGCCCCCCCCGCCGCCCGGCCCCGGAGCGGAGCGGCTCGGCGCGGCGCCCCCCCGCCGCCCGGCCCCGGAGCTCAGCGGCTCGGCGCGGCGCCCCCCCCGCCGCCCGGCCCCGGAGCGGAGCGGCTCGGCGCGGCGCCCCCCCCGCCGCCCGGCCCCGGAGCGGAGCGGCTCGGCGCGGCGCCCCCCCCGCCGCCCGGCACAAGCGGCGCGGCGCGGCTCGGCGCCCCCCCCGCCGCGCGGCCCCGGAGCGGAGCGGCTCGGCGCGGCGCCCCCCCCGCCGCGCGGCCCCGGAGCGGCGCGGCGCCCCCCCCGCCGCCCGGCCCCGGAGCGGAGCGGCTCGGCGCGGCGCCCCCCCCGCCGCCCGGCCCCGGAGCGGAGCGGCTCGGCGCGGCGCCCCCCCCGCCGCCCGGCACAAGCGGCGCGGCGCGGCGCGGCTCGGCGCCCCCCCGCCGCGCGGACCCGGAGCGGAGCGGCTCGGCGCGGCGCCCCCCCCGCCGCGCGGACCCGGAGCTCAGCGGCTCGGCGCGGCGCCCCCCCCGCCGCCCGGCCCCGGAGCGGAGCGGCTCGGCGCGGCGCCCCCCGCCGCGCGGCCCCGGAGCTCAGCGGCTCGGCGCGGCGCCCCCCCGGACCGGCTCTAGGAAGCTCCGCCCGCCCGGCTCCCACACGGCACCGCACCCTCCCCGCTCCGTGCCTCCCGCCGCCCTCCTCGGGGCTTTCCCCGCTCACCTCCTCGCTGCCTGCAGCCGCAGCCCAACGACCGCTCCGCTCCCCTCCGCCCCGGGCTCACCCCGGCCCCTCCGCGCGGGGAACCTCCGCCCACCGCGCGATTCCCGCCCCCGACGCACCGCGCATGCGCTGGCGAAGCTCCGCCCTCCCCGCGGCAAACCCCGCCCTCTGCAGCAAAGCTCCGCCCTGCACACACCACGCATGCGCCAGCGAAGCTCCGCCCTCCCCGCGGCAAGGCTCCGCCCCACGCGGCAAAGCTCCGCCCTGACACATCGCGCATGCGCCCGTGGAGCTCCGCCCTCACACGGCAAAGCTCCGCCTTACCACCGCAACGCTCCGCCCCCCGCGGCTAAGCTCCGCCCCCGACACAGCACGCATGCGCCAGCGAAGCTCCGCCCTCCCCGCGGCAAGGCTCCGCCCCACGCCGCAAAGCTCCGCCCCAACACAGCGCGCATGCGCCCGTGGAGCTCCGCCCTCACACGGCAGCGCTCCGCCCCCCGCGGCTAAGCTCCGCCCCTGACACAGCACGCATGCTCGGCCAAAGCTCCGCCCTTCAGGGCAAAGCTCCGCCCTCCCACTGCAAAGCTCCGCCCCCCATGCACTGCACATGCGCTGCTGAGGCCCCGCCCCCACGCGGCAAAGCTCCGCCTTACCACCGCAAGGCTCCGCCCCCCGCGGCTAAGCCCCGCCCCTGACACAGCGCGCATGCTCGGCCAAAGCTCCGCCCTTCAGGGCAAAGCTCCGCCCCCCCACTGCAAAGCTCCGCCCCCCGTGCACTGCGCATGCGCCGGTGAGGCTCCGCCCTCACGCGGCAAAGCTCCGCCTTACCACCGCAAGGCTCCGCCCCACGCGGCTAAGCTCCGTCCCCGACACAGCGCGCATGCTCGGCCAAAGCTCCGCCCTTCAGGGCAAAGCTCCGCCCCCCCCGCGGCAAGGCTCCGCCCCCTACGCACCGCGCATGCGCCGGTGAAGCTCCGCCCTCACATGGCAAAGCTCCGCCTTACCACCGCAAGGCTCCGCCCCCCGCGGCTAAGCTCCGCCCTGACACACCGCACGGGGTGGTCTCCAGGGGCGGGGCCTGTCGCTAGGGGTGGTGCCCTTCCCCTGCCGGGGAGCTCCAGGGGCGGGGCCCGTCGCTAGGGGCGGGGCCGCTCCACACCAGGACGGGGGCGTGGGCCGGGGCGGGGCTGCAGCGGAGGCCGAGGCAGCCGTGCCAGCAGCAGCCAGCACCTCCCGGGCGGCGAGAGCGGCGCTTCCTTACCGGGAGGCAGCAACGGCTGCGGCGGCATCGCCCCGCGGGCGCCGCGCTGTCGCATGCCCGGTACCGGCCACCGGCACCGGGGATCACGTGCACGCCACCGCCCCTGCGCGGCTCCCGGCCTGCAGTACCCGCTTTTGGACGCCAGGCGGCAGCACCGAGGCACGGCCAAAACGCCCCACCGCCCCCGGGCGCCACCCGAGCTGCAGTACCCGCTTCTGGACGCCAGGCGGCAGCACCACACCGAGCCCCGCGCTCCGAGCGCTCCCCGCGGGGACAAAGGACTCGCACCCCGGCCCGCCTTGGGCCGCCCGCAGCCGCCGCCGCCTGACGGGGGGGGGGGGGGGGCCACAAGCCTCGCCCTTCTCTGCCCCTGCTCCCGCTCACAGCCCACGCAGCCAGAGCCATTGCCTCGCCCCCAAAAAGCACCCAAGCGGCTCGAGCATTTCAGTCCTCTGCGCTTGACAGCTCGCAGGGGCTGCTGGCCCTTTCTCTCCCCGCCCCTCACCCCAGGACCCAGCCGGGGGAAGCAGCGCAGGGTACCTGGTCAATACCTTTGCCTTGGCTCGGCTTTTTTGCCCCCAGAGTAAGCCCCCGGGATTGCTGGATTCATCTGCAGGTGGCATCAGGGGTGGGAGAGTGACACCAGCGAGCCAACAGACCCTGGAGAGATTTTATTAAAAAAAAAGAAAAAAAAAGCGACACTGATGACATCCTGAAGGCACGCGAGGAGATACTGAAAGCTGCTTTGTGTGAGAGGGGCAGCTACGATTATCAGGAAGCGGTGCACGCGAGCAGACCGCCGGCAAGCGCGCGATCTGCGAGCGAGCGATACGCCGGTGACCCTCGGGCTCTGCCGCGGTGCCCTCCGCTCATCCTGCGCCGCCCCGGGCTTCCCGCGCAGGGCTTGCCACTTAAATAAGACCTGCGCGATGTTACTTACCACCCTGCCCTGCGGCACGCAAAGGAATTAGACGTGAAACAGGGAAAGCAAAGAGGCCCGTCGGCTGGCCGCACCAGATGGCCCTAGAGCCCTGCCGGTTCCCTCGCCGCTCTGGACGGCAGCGCAGCTCTGCGCTCCCTGCCGCTCCCGCCAGCGAGCGCGGCGCCTGCGCTTTGACCGCCTGCGGCGCGCCAGACTCGGGAGGCTGGAGGGGCTGGTCCACCAAGGCAGCTGAGCCGCTCGCTTCCTTCGGCTGCCTCATTTGCCGCCTTCAAACAACCACTTCCACGCTCCCTTTCTTTGTTTCAGACCCCTCTCAACATCTCCTGGCCTGCAAGCCATTTGCAGCAAGCAACACGGCTGAAATACCGTGCTGCTAGAGACCTAGCTGTCATCTTGCTCCCACGTCCAAAGGCTTTGGGAACCTGAACCCCCTGCTTGTTTTGGCATCGAGACTGCGAGGCGAGAAACACGCCTGGACTCCAACAAGCCAGACGCCTGCCCCGTCGCTCAGCACAGTGCTACGCGGCTGCCCGACCGACACCTTCTGCCGCTAAAACCAGAGCGCGGTTCCCTTCTGAAGAGCCACCGGCAGCGCGGAGAGTCCCTCGCCTTTCCCTGCGCCAGGTCCCCCGGGAACAGCGTCTCGCTCGGACCAGAGCGTGCGGCAGCCTCCGGTCGTCCCAGCCCCTCGCCCGTCCAGAAAGCGCCTGCCTGTAGCAGCGGCAGAACCGCTGCTGCCCAGGGGGGAAAGGAACGGCTCGGGGTGAAGCTCCCCAGGCTGCCCGTGGCCCGTGCGGAGCTGGGGGTCCAGAAGCAAAGGGGTTAGGGGAGGGGTGGAGCAGGGGAGCGGGGGCGCGAGACTGGAGGGCAGGGGACGCGGGGGGCACGGCCCAGGGAAAAAAAAAAAAAAAAAAAAACCCGCACGGGGGGAAAAACCTTGTGTGGGGGGACGTTCGGGTGGAGAGCACTCGGGAGGGCGGAGAGACACGCAGAGGAGGACAGGGGGGAGGAGACGGACACGGACGGACGGACGGACGGCGGCTATGTGTGGGTACAAAGGTGCACGGGGGGACACGGGTGGGGATGACCTACACCAGGGGGTCCACCCGGCATAATCCACAGCAGATAACTCACCTGGGATAACCCGCAACGGATATTCCGCTCCGGAGAAGGAATCCACGCCAGATAATCCCCAGCAATGCCCCTCAAACTGTCCGCGGTTCACCCCAGATTTGGCCCAAATTGGCGCCGGTTTTTCGTTTGGGGTTTTTTTGTTTGTTGTTGTTCTTCTTTTTTGTTTTTTCTTTTACATCATACAAAACTTGGGGGTTTCTGCTTTTCCAAAATATTCAGTTCTGGGGTTCTCCGGCGCTTTTCCACATCATAACAATGGGTCATTTTTGGTTTTCTGCGTTAAAATGCGGGGGGGCGGGGGGGGTGTGAGTGTGTGCGTGTGCGGTGCGGTGTGTTTGTGCTTGCTTTCCAGCTGCACAAATCCAGGCGGATTCAGCTTTCCTGGGAGCCCCAAACTGTGTTGCTCTTGGATATTGGATATTTTGCTCTTGGACTTGCATATTTTGACACTTTGATATCTTCGACTTCTCTCTTTAGACTTCGGTATCTACTTACAATCCTACCTCTTTAGACTTAGTTATCTGTTTACACTTCCATAGAACCTTTACTTCGATTACACGGGATACCTACTTAGGCTTACTCGGTGACACAGGGTAAGCGTAGGTACTTCTACCTATCCAGACTGACTTCTGGTTTAAATTCCTTCACCTACATCATCTCTTTTTGCATTTTAAACTCCTTTATTTCTTAACATAGAGACAAGTTCTTTTTTATTTTAAAGCCCTATCTATCTCCATTGAGATTTTTTAATAATTTCTATAACATAGCAGGTACAGGTTTGTATTTTGAAATCCTTTTACATATATATATACACACACACATAAAAACGAATATTATTTTTCAATATATATATATATAAAGGCGAGAGATTTTTCTCTACTGCAATGCCTCGCACCCGTATTTCCAGTTCTTCACATGGTTAATCACACACACACACGAGTTTTCAGGCATTTTGGGACTGTGACCCCCCTTCTCTGGGGGGAAACCTCCCCGTGACACCTTCATCCCCCACTCACCTGCTCCTCTGTTTCATCATCACGCCCCCGCCCCCCGTGACGTTGGGGGGCCCCAAATGACATCATCACCCCCCAGGCCCCTCCACACTTTTTAATCACCCCCCCCAAAAAGGCACAGAACAAGGAAAACAGCTACTTTAATAATGCCATTTACATATGTAGGCGCCCCCCCAAAAAGGGGAGCTCCGCCAGAAAAATAAAATGGGGGCAGCCCCCCCAAACGGCTGCAGCCCCCCCCGGCCCCCGGCCCGCAAGCCGGCGGCTGCCCCACGCCGCGGGGGGAGCCTGCCGGGGGACGGTGCCGCACCTCTCGCTCAGGCTCTGCTCTGCCGTGCTCCCCCTCCGTTCCCGCGCTGGGACGGGCTCCCCGGGGCAACGAACCTCCCCGCTCCCTCTTGGCCCGGGACTCGCCCCACCACGCAGCCCTCGCTGCCGCACCCGCGGGGCACCCGCCGGAGACAGAGCCGGGAGCCTCCAGGCACGGGGCCGGCCCCTTACCCTCGGGACGCTTCACGACAGGCAGGCCAACCTGGGCCGGGGGGTACCTAGCGAGCATCACGAGACGCTTGCAACAAGACACCTGAAAAACAAAAAGCCCAAGCGATATTTCAGCATGTGAAAAAAATAGCACAGCAGCGAGTACAGGAATTCAGTCAGAGCAAGGGAGAGGAGAGCAGCTGAGCTCAAGGAGGATTCGAGGTAAGCAGGTCAGCTCCAAATACAAGACATCCTTTAAAAGCTAGAGCGACCTGAACGCTTCCCATCAGCATTAAGACTAACCGGTACGATTCCGAACATGTTCTTCGCATACAAGCACACGCTCTTGCCGGCGTTGGAAAACGTCTCACCCCTTCCTTACGGCACGGCTGCAGGGAGACGACCCTGCGAGGCTGCAGGACGAGGGCGTACCGCAATCAGAATCTACGCTTACAGGTCCGCCGCAACAGCTACGGCCCTCGCAGCTGCTGCTGCACATCTTGCTGGCTCGGTCGACAAAGCTGGAAGCGAAGCGTAACGCTTTCGAGGGGAAAAGGAAAAGCAAAGGACAAATCGCAGCAATTCGCTTCATACTAAAAAAGCTGTGCGTGTGTTTATAAACATCCAATAAAAATACTTCTGCTGGAGGAGGACTGGATTTTCCTTTGGCGTTAATTTAACTTGCACAGCTGTGAATCGATACCAGTAGATTATCTGTCTCCAAGATACGCAGTTATCATTTGACCAGGGGTTTTTTGCGCCTTACGTCATTAGGAGCGACATCTGGCCAGCCGCGCCGCCCAAGAGAGATGCTGCTGAACTGCCAGGGAAACGCACCCTTGAAAGCCAGACAGAAAGAAAGTACTTCAGAGCACTCCGTCAAAAGAGCGGGGGGGAAAACACCCCGTAACGTTCAGTTGCCTCTCCTGGTCAACGTTCAGAACAAATACCTCACTGCTTAAACACACCTAAGCAATTGTACGCCACAGCTAGTTGGCAGTTACAGCTGAAACAACGCAAGGCAGTTTGTAGATCCAATTTTAACTTTTTTTTCCTAAAGTTACATCTAGGAGAAAAAAATCCATGACAGAAGAGATCCCCCATACGGTTTTACTTTGGGGGCAGAATCCAATCCCCGGGGCTGCAACGCGTAAGGCTACCAAAAAGGACCGGCAGATTTGCTAACGCTTTTGGCTGCGCCGAAGCACGCAGAGGAACGCGTGTTGATGACATCTCGGCTGTTGCAACTGAGAACCAGCGATGCCATCAACTTCTGGAAGACGTGCTGTGCTCGGGTCTTTGGAAGCAAACGGACTTTTTTTTTTTTTTTTTTTTTAAGAGAGTGGAAAGTCTTGCTGCTGCTGACTTCCACTGCCAAGCGCATCATCTCTGACGATCCCCACTCTGATGGGGAGCTCATAAAACACAACTTCTTTGAATGAGAAAGATTTCCATTCTGGAAAATCTCTTTCCAGCTGAAGTAAGAAATCACACGCTGTAGGTTAAGAAAAAAGGATGCTGCCGAAGCAGTAACTCACCGAAACCACGTCAGGACTCGCTGTCGCTACTTACAAGGCTGGCAATGCTTCTCGGGAAAGCGACGCCGATTCCTCCTCTTTTGCCCACGTCTCTCCTTGAACCTTGATCGCTTTTAGTACGGACGCTAGTATCGCAGTAAGCTTTTCGAGACCTACTGTAAGATATTTTAAAAACTTATTGACTGAAAAAGCACACAGCTTTTATGACAAAAACAAAGCCTGTTTCTTCCGAACGCCTGAACCCTCACAAACATTGTCTTTCCTCTTTTACGACGCAATTATTTTCCCAATAGCATTTCCTAGTAAGCGCACAGAAACACAAGATTGCGCTTTCGGGAAGGCAAAATAAACGGAGGGAAGCCGATTCTGCACAGGCGTTAACACGCTCCAGCGCAGACCTTCTTTGACTTTTAGTATCTGCCTTAAAACAGTTCCTAGAAAAACTACAGAAGGAAGGAGAGCCGGCACATTCTTGACGTTAACTTTGAAGTCCGTACTACAAGCGCCTTAGGAAAAATGCGGACACGCATCGCGGACGTACCTTGTACTCGCAGACCGCTATGGAGCCTTTCCGTCCGTCTTGCACTTTCACGGCAGAAGAAAGGGCGACCACGGTGAAACGGCGGCAGCTGACGCTCTGCTGAAAGAGGAAAAAAAAAAAACCCGTAGCATAAAGCTGGGTAGGAGTCCCAAGCTTCCTGGTTTTGTGAAGTTTTGCAAAGACTACAACCGAGGGAAGGAAAAAATAGCCGTTTGGAACATATTGCCAAACAACATTTGGCCGTAAAACTCGGATGCGTTTGACACGCGCCCATTTTTTGGGAACTTGCTATTTGCTTCCCGTTATCGTTGTTCTTCCTTCAGAACCTCTGCTTGTAGCCAACTTGATTTGCTACCGGTTCAAGCGCTTCCCTTCCCGGTATTACTGGCACACGGACCCAGGCAAGTCACTGAACCGCTCTTCTGAACTTCTCCAAACGACAATTACAGCCACGAAAGAGGAGTTCAAGAGAGGAAAAGGAGAGGTCGGGCAGCAAAAGAGCCCTGCAGGCTGCCACCAGTCAACACTGCGCTCTCTTTTTTCTTTTAAATCCACCCCCCCCGCCCCCAAATACAAACAAAACCAACCCCCACGACCTTGTATTTTTTGCCTTTGGGAGCTCATCCCTGTCTCAGCACGAAGCGCAGACGACCCGTATCCCGATTTGCACGTGACGAATCCGTGTTCGGAAGAAACAGGCCAGATCCGTAAGACTGGTGTTATTTTGCAGGTTTTAACAATCGCAACGCAATCGCATCGACCGACGCGTTTGTGACAAAACTCATTAACTTCTAAATGTAGCACCTCCTTGGGTAAAAAAACGTGTTTGAGACTGAAAACAAAATGATGATTCAGAGCTCCCGCTCCTGATGGAGCCGTGGGGGAAGGAAGGAAAGTGAAGACAAACAGCAGCAACATCAAGTGAAATTCGCCTCCAATTCCGAGCACGTGCCTAAGAGACTCTGCAAGTCCACACCTCAATCCTAGGAGCGACTAGCCCTTTTCTGGAAGGACAAACTTCCTTACTTCAAAGTCCTAGACCGAAGGCTCCACGGAACAGAACGTGGACCGAGCCACAGGACACCGTGCCATCCACGCCCGAACGGCAAAGAAAAATCACGGAAAACTAAACTTAAGTATCAGTTCCCATCGAGCTTCATTCCTTACGTTTCCACTGGCACCTAGGTGCTCAAAAATGAACTCTACTGACACCGCGTATTACTAACAATTGACTTCTGCGTATCAAAACAAAAGGCTATTTCCAGCTCGCCCATCCAATTAGCACGACCAACCAGAAGTGAAACACCGGAGCCTAAAGAAGGGAACAGGCAGCTCTTCATTTCTCCTAGAGCAAAGTCTGTTCTTTTGCCTGGAAGGCAAACATCTGTAACTCCCAAGGGAGCACTGCAGGAACGAGGTGCGCTCTCTTACCTGCAGTTTGTCCTCGGCTTTTCTGCACGGGCAGCAGATTTGCCTTTCCTCTGGCTTTGATGTGGCGCACCCGTGGCGTCCTTGAACCGGCAAGTGTTTCTCCCCACTCCCGCAGCCCCAGACGCGCCATTACCTGAGCAGCGAGCGGAATCAAGCACGCAGGATTTTCTGCATGGGACGCAGAAGGTGACACTGGAAAGGAGGAGGCAAAAAGAGAAGCGGTTTGCCTGGCAGCCACGACCATAGAAACTACACCTGCCAGCATGGCCCGGGGAACCAACGTGGCCGACCAAAAGCCCCGGGCTCCAAGATGCCGCGAGACACAGCCCTCCCTGCTTTTGACCCTGCGGGGACACCGTTCCCCACGCCATCGCCGCACGTGGAAGCCCCGCCGAGCCCCCAGCACGGCTCCGGGCAGCCCCCGCCACCGGCTCCGGCCGGCGCCCCCCCACCGGCACCGACCCGGCGCCCCCCCGCCGCCCGGCCCCGAAGCGGCGCGGTGCCCCCCGCCGCACGGCCCCGAAGCGGCTCGGCGCCTCCCCGCCGCCCGGCCCCGGAGCGGCGCGGCCCCCCCCCCCGCCGCCCGGCCCCGGAACGGCGCGGCTCGGCGCGGCGCCTCCCCGCCGCCCGGCCCCAGAGCGGCGCGGCTCGGCGCCCGGCCCCGGAGCGGCTCGGCGCGGCGCCTCCCCGCCGCCCGGCCCCGGAGCGGCGCGGCGCCCCCCCCGCCGCCCGGCCCCGAAGCGGCGCGGTGCCCCCCGCCGCACGGCCCCGAAGCGGCTCGGCGCCTCCCCGCCGCCCGGCCCCGGAGCGGCGCGGCTCGGCGCCCGGCCCCGGAGCGGCTCGGCGCGGCGCCTCCCCGCCGCCCGGCCCCGGAGCGGCGCGGCTCGGCGCCCCCCCCGCCGCCCGGCCCCGGAGCGGCGCGGCGCCTCCCCGCCGCCCGGCCCCGGAGCGGCGCGGCTCGGCGCCCGGCCCCGGAGCGGCTCGGCGCGGCGCCTCCCCGCCGCCCGGCCCCGGAGCGGCGCGGCTCGGCGCCCCCCCCGCCGCCCGGCCCCGGAGCGGCGCGGCGCCTCCCCGCCACCCGGCCCCGGAGCGGCACGGCTCCCCCCCGCCGCCAGGCCCCGGAGCGGCGCGGCCCCCCCCCCGCCGCCCGGCCCCGGAGCGGCGCGGCTCGGCTCGGCGCCCCCCCCGCCGCCCGGCCCCCGAGCGGAGCGGCGCGGCGCCCCCGGCCCCGACCGGCTCCAGGAAGCTCCGCCCACCGGCTCCCACACGGCACCGCACCTTCCCCGCTCCGTGCCTCCCGCCGGCCCGGCCGCTCCCCCGCAGGCACCGCCGTCCTCCTCGGGGCTTTCCCCGCTCACCTCCTCGCTGCCTGCAGCCGCAGCCCAACGACCGCGCCGCTCCGCTCCGCGCGGGGAACCTCCGCCCACCGCCCCATGCCCGCCCCCGGCGCACCGCGCATGCGCCGGTTGGGACCGCCAGTTTAATCTCGAGGCGCTCGGCGACCTTCTGGATCATCCAGGGGACCTCTGGTTTCATCTCTATGCTCTGGACGACCTTCTCTATCGTCTGGGTCGACTTTCGCTGTCATCTCGATGGTCTGCGGAGCCGCTCTATACTCCGGGAGGACTTCTCCTTGCAGCTCTATGGTCTGAAGGACAGTCTTTCTCATCGGGGAGGACTTTCTGGCTCATCTCTATGCTCTGGAGGACCTTCTCTGTCATCCGGGAGGACTGTGTCGGCTAGTTTGGTGCTTTGGACGAGTTCGGTTTTTGCCGCGCTGGGTTTTGCTTTTTACACTTTTGTGTGCTGTGTACAATTTTGTTTGAATGATTGTGTTTGCATTTCTCGTTGTTTATTGTTTCTTTTGTTTTGTAGGGGGTGCCAGAGAAATGTAACTGCTTTGAATAATTAGTTGATTCAGTTTCATAACAAGATGGTAATTGCCCTTCCATGTGGGAGGAATGAATTGTTATAGGAAGATGTGGTGTTACTAGTTTAATCATTGCTTCCTCCCACCTGGGAGGGTGTATGTATATATTTGTATACATATTTATATAGTACAAAGGAAAAAAAAAACCAAATAACAAACACTATAAAAAAAATGAACTAAAAAAAAATTAAAAAATGGTAAGGCTGGTGCAGCAGTAGCAACCAGCTCCTACCCTGGGAGTAATTTTTTTTTTAATTTAAATTAATTATGACTCCCAGGGATAATTGTCATAATTGTCATTTTGTTTTCATTTCTACATGTCTGCAAAGGAAAAATTTCAATTCCACCTGGAACCTGCAAAGAAACAAAGCACCCCCACACCATCATAAAAGGTTAGATACATTCCAAACGCACCGCTCATTCAGCTACCACCCAAACCACGCCTCGGTCTCGGCCGATCCGTTCCACCACCAGCACGCCACAACGGACCGTCGCCCTGCCTCTGCGGCGCTCCCTGGGAACGGTGTTCCCGAGGGCCTCAAAAAAAAAAAAAAAAAAAAAATCGCCCTGCCTGAGAAAACCCCGGCCCGAGCCTGACCTCCGCCCAAACCTTGGCGATGATCATCGCCTCGCAGAGCGGCCGGGACCGGGGGAAAAAAAACGCAGCGGGGGGGAGGGAAATGCCCCAGCTGGGGTTTTTTTATTCTATAGTATATATGAAATAAATTACTCTCAACATTACATACGACCTGCAATAAAATACTTCACACGTACAAGGTTAGGCACATTCAGGAACCGAACAATCCTTCAACCACCGCTCACTCAAACCACTACACTTACACCACCCAGCTGCCACTGCAGCACAGCCCCCCGGTTCCAGAGCTATCCCTGCAACTGCCTCGCCGCGCACCTCTAAACAACCTTGGGCTCCGTACGATTCCCAAGTTTCACCTTCCGCTACGGCAAGGCGAAGAAGACGCTTCGCTACGTGCGCCGGTCCAGCCTCCGGCACCCGCAAAACACAACAGAAGTAACTGCGGCACCTGTCTACAGCTGCTTGCCTCGAGATGGCCCGTACAATCTTTGCCTACAGATACTGTACAAATGGACGTATCACCGTGAGGCTATGCTACCCCCAACTCCAATATGGCAACGCTCCTGGGCAGAGCGGCTCCAACCCCGACACACAGACAGACACTGCACACAGATGCCACAAACGACGTGACCTCGAGACCCGAGAAGATCACGAGCGGGAACGACTCCGGTAGGGAAGACGCCTCCGGCACGGAACCCCTACGGTGCCTGCCGTGGCCCAGGAGATAAAACTACCATCTAAAAAAGATAAATGGATGCATGACAAGCCAGCATTTAAGACCTAAGACCATTAAGGAACCAGGGATGAAACCCCTGAAGACGACCGTAGAAACGTAACTCTCAAAAGCAGACCTGCGGAGACCGCCCGGCCGGCCACCGCAACAGACGATCCCTCGGAAACATCTGGAACGCGACGCTTCCCGGACACGTCCGTGCTTTAAGCTACGACGGCAAGATAAGCAGGGCTCAAGAAACGCTATGCCGATGAGGCGATGCGTTCGAGACGCCCTCGAGGTAAGCCTCCCGAGGGGCCCGATGATCACAAAGAGCTACGGAAACATCGAGACCTGAGAAAGCCATGGTACGAGACACAGAAGACAGACAGACTACGCAAAAGCAAAACGCACAGACACAGGATGGAACTGCCCTGCTCAGCAAACGTCAGCAGCGCGCTAACAACAGTAACCCGCTCCTTTGCCCTTCCCAAAGGAGACTGCTCCTGGACAGGCCTCTCCCCGACACCAACTTTATAACCCCTCCCTGCAATTCCTATCCTTGTTACCTCCTCAGCCCTGATCCCGCAACTGAGCTTTCAGAGGGCCAGGGATCTGAATCCACCCTCAAAAAAAAAAGAAAACCACCACACACCTAACTAGAACATTCCTGCACTCACCCAGTTCCTCTTCGTCATCTAAAACAAAACAAAAAAAACAAAAAAAACAAAAAAACCAAACAACCACAAAAACCAAACACCCACCAAACACCCACCAAACACCCACCAAACACCCACCAAACACCCACCAAACACCCACCAAACACCCACCAAACACCCACCAAACACCCACCAAACACCCACCAAACACCCACCAAACACCCACCAAACACCCACCAAACACCCACCAAACACCCACCAAACACCCACCAAACACCCACCAAACACCCACCAAACACCCACCAAACAAAAACAACAAAAAAAACCAAAACAAACAAAAAAACCAACACCAAACTCCCAACCCACAAACCCACAACCCACTAACAAACTAAAACACAGCGCTGGTATTCAGCATCGGTCTGGTTACTGCCAACCGCTTCTGCGACACCCTCCTCCTCAAAACCACCCTACCGCTCCGCTCACCTGCTCCACGCCTATTCTAAAGAAAGATGCTGCGACTGTCACTCGGTGCGCCTAGGATGCCAGGAGACACAAAGTTCCCGTGGCGCTCGGGTGAAATAGCCAGCCCCGGGTGCCTCCCCTCTACAACCCAGCTCACCTCAAATTCTCAGCCGATTCTAAAGGCAGCCAGCACAGCTCCCACAAAACCAAAAGGTAAATGATTAATCAACGTGCCATTTCATACTTTACTATTAAATGATGACCCGGCTGACAACCACCTCGCCTCCTCCAACCGCTCCTCAGCGGGAAGCTACGCCCCCTCCGAGGCTGTTAAAAGGGAGGACCCTAAGGAAAGAGAAGAACTAACTGCAAACTAAAGACAGGGAACGGGATAAAAGCAAAAAAAAATTCAAGAGTGACGGGAATTAGGGCAACAAAGAGAAAAAAATGAAAAACAGGGACAGTGAACTAAAAGAGAGACGTAGGAAGAAAACGGACAAAGCAAAGGTCCTAATAGAGACAAGGAAGAATTAAAAAATGGAAACGGCAGACGGAATACAAGTCGACAGAAGCTTTTGTCGTGGTTTAACCCCAGCCAGCAGCTAAGCACCACGCAGCCGCTACGCGGGAGAAAATTGCAAGGGTGGAAGTCAGAAAACTCGGGGGTTAAGGTAAAGAACAGTTTAACAATTGAAGGAAAAGACAACAGAATAGTAGTAACACTAGTAGTAGCAGTAGTAGTAGTAATAAACCAATAAGAGTATACAAAGCAAGCGCTTCACTAGACAGGGGCTCACCACTCGCCGACCGATGCCAAGCACGTCCCCGAGCTGCCATCGCTGACTCCTGGCCAACGCCCCCCGGTTTCCAGACCGAGCGTGACGTCCCACGGTAGGGAATAGCGCTGCGGCCGGTCTGGGGCAGCTGAGCTGCCTGTGGCACCTCCCAGCTTCTTGCGCACCGGGCAGAGCACGGGAAGCTGAAAGGTCCTTGAGTGGTGTCAGCGCTACTTAGCGGCAAACAAAACGTCAGCGCGTTACCAACATGATGCTCATCCGAAATCCAAAAGGCAGCACTGTGCCAGCTACTAGGAAGAACCTTAACTCTCTGCCAGCCGAAAGCAGGACGCTTTGAACAGCAAGGGCGACTGAAGGAATAAGGAAAAAACTTAATAAATAGCGACAGGGAGCTCCATCAGGGAAGGAAAATTTAGAAAGCGAGGGCACTAAGGGAAGAGAAGAAACAATTAAACCCAGCTAAACCCCCAGGGGAAAAGTCAACCTAGAACATGGAAAAAGCCACAGGGATTAGGGAAATAAGTGGGAAAATTAAAAAACAGGACAGCGAACTAGAGGGACGGAGAAGGAAGATTCAAAAAACGAGGGCCCTAAGGAAAGACAAGAAAGAATTAAAACAGAAATACAGGGGAATAAAGGCAGCAAAGAGGAGAAAAGGAGTCAGGAAAGTGTTTAAAGGAAGCGGCGATTAAGAACATCGGGAAGTGATTTAAAAACCCGCATGGGTGAACTAAAACGGAGACGGAAAAAAGGGAAAAAGACAGAAAATTATTTTTTAATAGTTTATATAATACAGCAGATACAGGTTTGTATTTTGAAATCCTCCTTTTTAAAAACTTATTGACTGAAAAAGCACACAGCTTTTATGACAGAAACAAAGCCTGTTTCTTCTGAACTCTTGCAAACATTGCCTTTCCTCTTTCAGGATAAAATGGTTTTCCCGATATCCTTTCCTAGTAAGCGCACAGAAACACAAGATTGCGCTTTCGGGAAGGCAAAATAAACGGAGGGAAGCCGACTTTGCACAGGCGTTAACACGCTCCAGCGCAGACCTTCTTTGACTTTTAGTATCTGCCTTAAAACAGTTCCTAGAAAAACTACAGAAGGAAGGAGAGCCGGCACATTCTTGACGTTAACTTTGAAGTCCGTACTACAAGCGCCTTAGGAAAAACGCGGACACGCATCGCGGACGTACCTTGTACTCGCAGACCGCTATGGAGCCTTTCCGTCCGTCTTGCACTTTCACGGCAGAAGAAAGGGCGACCACGGTGAAACGGCGGCAGCTGACGCTCTGCTGAAAGAGGAAAAAAAAAAAAACCCGTAGCATAAAGCTGGGTAGGAGTCCCAAGCTTCCTGGTTTTGTGAAGTTTTGCAAAGACTACAACCGAGGGAAGGAAAAAATAGCCGTTTGGAACATGTTGCCAAACAACATTTGGCCGTAAAACTCGGATGCGTTTGACACGCGCCCATTTTTTGGGAACTTGCTATTTGCTTCCCGTTATCGTTGTTCTTCCTTCAGAACCTCTGCTTGTAGCCAACTTGATTTGCTACCGGTTCAAGCGCTTCCCTTCCCGGTATTACTGGCACACGGACCCAGGCAAGTCACTGAACCGCTCTTCTGAACTTCTCCAAACGACAATTACAGCCACGAAAGAGGAGTTCAAGAGAGGAAAAGGAGAGGTCGGGCAGCAAAAGAGCCCTGCAGGCTGCCACCAGTCAACACTGCGCTCTTTTTTTTCTTTTAAATCCACCCCGCCCCGCCCCCAAATACAAACAAAGAAACCCCCACGACCTTGTATTTTTTGCCTTTGGGAGCTCATCCCTGTCTCAGCACGAAGCGCAGACGACCCGTATCCCGATTTGCACGTGACGAATCCGTGTTCGGAAGAAATAGGCCAGATCCGTAAGACTGGTGTTATTTTGCGGGTTTTAACAATCGCAACGCAATCGCATCGACCGACGCGTTTGTGACAAAACTCATTAACTTCTAAACGCAGCACCTCCTTGGGTAAAAAAACGTGTTTGAGACTGAAAACAAAATGATGATTCAGAGCTCCCACTCCTGATGGAGCCGTGGGGAAAGGAAGGAAAGTGAAGACAAACAGCAGCAACATCAAGTGAAATTCGCCTCCAATTCCGAGCACGTGCCTAAGAGACTCTGCAAGTCCACACCTCAATCCTAGGAGCGACTAGCCCTTTTCTGGAAGGACAAACTTCCTTACTTCAACAGTCCTAGACCGAAGGCTCCACGGAACAGAACGTGGACCGAGCCACAGGACACCGTGCCATCCACGCCCGAACGGCAAAGAAAAATCACGGAAAACTAAACTTAAGTATCAGTTCCCATCGAGCTTCATTCCTTACGTTTCCACTGGCACCTAGGTGCTCAAAAATGAACTCTACTGACACCGCGTATTACTAACAATTGACTTCTGCGTATCAAAACAAAAGGCTATTTCCAGCTCGCCCATCCAATTAGCACGACCAACCAGAAGAGAAACACCGGAGCCTAAAGAAGGGAACAGGCAGCTCTTCATTTCTCCTAGATCAAAGTCTGTTCTTTTGCCTGGAAGGCAAACATCCGTAACTCCCAAGGGAGCACTGCAGGAACGAGGTGCGCTCTCTTACCTGCAGTTTGTCCTCGGCTTTTCTGCACGGGCAGCAGATTTGCCCTTCCTCTGGCTTTGATGTGGCGCACCCGTGGCGTCCTTGAACCGGCAAGTGTTTCTCCCCGCTCCCGCAGCCCCAGACGCGCCATTACCTGAGCAGCGAGCGGAATCAAGCACACAGGATTTTCTGCACGGGACGCAGAAGGTGACGCTGGAAAGGAGGAGGCAAAAGAGAAGCGGTTTGCCCGGCAGCCACGACCATAGAAACTACACCTGCCGGCATGGCCCGGGGAACCAACGTGGCCGACCAAAAGCCCCGGGCTCCAAGATGCCGCGAGACGCAGCCCTCCCTGCTTTTGGACCCTGCGGGGACACCGTTCCCCACGCCATCGCCACACGTGGAAGCCCCGCCGAGCCCCCAGCATGGCTCCGGGCAGCCCCCGCCACCGGCTCCGGCCGGCGCCCCCCCGCCGCCCGGCCCCGGAGCAGCGCGGCTCGGCGCGACGCCCCCCCGGACCGGCTCCAGGAAGCTCCGCCCGCCCGGCTCCCACACGGCACCGCACCCTCCCCGCTCCGTGCCTCCCGCCGCCCTCCTCGGGGCTTTCCCCGCTCACCTCCTCGCTGCCTGCAACCGCAGCGCAACGACCGCTCCGCTCCCCTCCGCCCCGGGCTCACCCCGGCCCCTCCGCGCGGGGAACCTCCGCCCACCGCGCCATTCCCGCCCCCGACGCACCGCGCATGCGCTGGCGAAGCTCCGCCCTCCCCGCGGCAAACCCCGCCCTCTGCAGCAAAGCTCCGCCCTGCACACACCACGCATGCGCCAGCGAAGCTCCGCCCTCCCCGCGGCAAGGCTCCGCCCCACGCGGCAAAGCTCCGCCCTGACACAGCGCGCATGCGCCCGTGGAGCTCCGCCCTCACACGGCAAAGCTCCGCCTTACCACCGCAACGCTCCGCCCCCCGCGGCTAAGCTCCGCCCCCGGCACAGCACGCATGCGCCAGCGAAGCTCCGCCCTCCCCGCGGCAAGGCTCCGCCCCACGCCGCAAAGCTCCGCCCCGACACAGCGCGCATGCGCCAGCGAAGCTCCGCCCTCACACGGCAGCGCTCCGCCCCCCGCGGCTAAGCTCCGCCCCTGACACAGCACGCATGCTCGGCCAAAGCTCCGCCCTTCAGGGCAAAGCTCCGCCCTCCCACTGCAAAGCTCCGCCCCCCATGCACTGCGCATGCGCCAGTGAGGCTCCGCCCTCACGTGGCAAAGCTCCGCCTTACCACCGCAAGGCTCCGCCCCCCGCGGCTAAGCTCCGCCCCCGACACAGCACGCATGCTCGGCCAAAGCTCCGCCCTTCAGGGCAAAACCCCGCCCCCCCCGCGGCAAGGCTCCGCCCCCTACGCACCGCGCATGCGCGGTGAAGCTCCGCCTTACCACCGCAAGGCTCCGCCCCCCGCGGCTAAGCTCCGCCCTGACACACCGCACGGGGTGGTCTCCAGGGGCGGGGCCTGTCGCTAGGGGTGGTGCCCTTCCCCTGCCGGGGAGCTCCAGGGGCGGGGCCCGTCCCTAGGGGCGGGGCCGCTCCACACCAGGACGGGGGCGTGGGCCGGGGCGGGGCTGCAGCGGAGGCCGAGGCGGCCGTGCCAGCAGCAGCCAGCACCTCCCGGGCGGCGAGAGCGGCGCTTCCTTACCGGGAGGCAGCAACGGCTGCGGCGGCATCGCCCCGCGGGCGCCGCGCTGTCGCATGCCCGGTACCGGCCACCGGCACCGGGGAGCACGTGGACGCCACCGCCCCTGCGCGGCTCCCGGCCTGCAGTACCCGCTTTTGGACGCCAGGCGGCAGCACCGAGGCACGGCCAAAACGCCCCACCGCCCCCGGGCGCCACCCGAGCTGCAGTACCCGCTTTTGGACGCCAGGCGGCAGCACCACACCGAGCCCCGCGCTCCGAGCGCTCCCCGCGGGGACAAAGGACTCGCACCCCGGCCCGCCTTGGGCCGCCCGCAGCCGCCGCCGCCTGACGGGGGGGGGGGGGACCACAAGCCTCGCCCTTCTCTGCCCCTGCTCCCGCTCACAGCCCACGCAGCCAGAGCCATTGCCTCGCCCCCAAAAAGCACCCAAGTGGCTCGAGCATTTCAGTCCTCTGCACTTGACAGCTCGCAGAGGGCTGCTGGCCCTTTCTCTCCGCGCCCCTCACCCCAGGACCCAGCCGGGGGAAGCAGCGCAGGGAACCTGGTCAATACCTTTGCCTTGGCTCGGCTTTTTTGCCCCCAGAGTAAGCCCCCGGGATTGCTGGATTCATCTGCAGGTGGCATCAGGGGTGGGAGAGTGACACCAGCGAGCCAACAGACCCTGGAGAGATTGTATTAAAAAAAAAGAAAAAAAAAGTGACACTGATGACATCCTGAAGGCACGCGAGGAGATACTGAAAGCTGCTTTGTGTGAGAGGGGCAGCTACGATTATCAGGAAGCGGTGCACGCGAGCAGACCGCCGGCAAGCGCGCGATCTGCGAGCGAGCGATACGCCGGTGACCCTCGGGCTCTGCCGCGGTGCCCTCCGCTCATCCTGCGCCGCCCCGGGCTTCCCGCGCAGGGCTTGCCACTTAAATAAGACCTGCGCGATGTTACTTACCACCCTGCCCTGCGGCACGCAAAGGAATTAGACGTGAAACAGGGAAAGCAAAGAGGCCCGTCGGCTGGCCGCACCAGATGGCCCTAGAGCCCTGCCGGTTCCCTCGCCGCTCTGGACGGCAGCGCAGCTCTGCGCTCCCTGCCGCTCCCGCCAGCGAGCGCGGCGCCTGCGCTTTGACCGCCTGCGGCGCGCCAGACTCGGGAGGCTGGAGGGGCTGGTCCACCAAGGCAGCTGAGCCGCTCGCTTCCTTCGGCTGCCTCATTTGCCGCCTTCAAACAACCACTTCCACGCTCCCTTTCTTTGTTTCAGACCCCTCTCAACATCTCCTGGCCTGCAAGCCATTTGCAGCAAGCAACACGGCTGAAATACCGTGCTGCTAGAGACCTAGCTGTCATCTTGCTCCCACGTCCAAAGGCTTTGGGAACCTGAACCCCCTGCTTGTTTTGGCATCGAGACTGCGAGGCGAGAAACACGCCTGGACTCCAACAAGCCAGACGCCTGCCCCGTCGCTCAGCACAGTGCTACGCGGCTGCCCGACCGACACCTTCTGCCGCTAAAACCAGAGCGCGGTTCCCTTCTGAAGAGCCACCGGCAGCGCGGAGAGTCCCTCGCCTTTCCCTGCGCCAGGTCCCCCGGGAACAGCGTCTCGCTCGGACCAGAGCGTGCGGCAGCCTCCGGTCGTCCCAGCCCCTCGCCCGTCCAGAAAGCGCCTGCCTGTAGCAGCGGCAGAACCGCTGCTGCCCAGGGGGGAAAGGAACGGCTCGGGGTGAAGCTCCCCAGGCTGCCCGTGGCCCGTGCGGAGCTGGGGGTCCAGAAGCAAAGGGGTTAGGGGAGGGGTGGAGCAGGGGAGCGGGGGCGCGAGACTGGAGGGCAGGGGACGCGGGGGGCACGGCCCAGGGAAAAAAAAAAAAAAAAAAAACCCGCACGGGGGGAAAAACCTTGTGTGGGGGGACGTTCGGGTGGAGAGCACTCGGGAGGGCGGAGAGACACGCAGAGGAGGACAGGGGGGAGGAGACGGACACGGACGGACGGACGGACGGCGGCTATGTGTGGGTACAAAGGTGCACGGGGGGACACGGGTGGGGATGACCTACACCAGGGGGTCCACCCGGCATAATCCACAGCAGATAACTCACCTGGGATAACCCGCAACGGATATTCCGCTCCGGAGAAGGAATCCACGCCAGATAATCCCCAGCAATGCCCCTCAAACTGTCCGCGGTTCACCCCAGATTTGGCCCAAATTGGCGCCGGTTTTTCGTTTGGGGTTTTTTTGTTTGTTGTTGTTCTTCTTTTTTGTTTTTTCTTTTACATCATACAAAACTTGGGGGTTTCTGCTTTTCCAAAATATTCAGTTCTGGGGTTCTCCGGCGCTTTTCCACATCATAACAATGGGTCATTTTTGGTTTTCTGCGTTAAAATGCGGGGGGGCGGGGGGGGTGTGAGTGTGTGCGTGTGCGGTGCGGTGTGTTTGTGCTTGCTTTCCAGCTGCACAAATCCAGGCGGATTCAGCTTTCCTGGGAGCCCCAAACTGTGTTGCTCTTGGATATTGGATATTTTGCTCTTGGACTTGCATATTTTGACACTTTGATATCTTCGACTTCTCTCTTTAGACTTCGGTATCTACTTACAATCCTACCTCTTTAGACTTAGTTATCTGTTTACACTTCCATAGAACCTTTACTTCGATTACACGGGATACCTACTTAGGCTTACTCGGTGACACAGGGTAAGCGTAGGTACTTCTACCTATCCAGACTGACTTCTGGTTTAAATTCCTTCACCTACATCATCTCTTTTTGCATTTTAAACTCCTTTATTTCTTAACATAGAGACAAGTTCTTTTTTATTTTAAAGCCCTATCTATCTCCATTGAGATTTTTTAATAATTTCTATAACATAGCAGGTACAGGTTTGTATTTTGAAATCCTTTTACATATATATATACACACACACATAAAAACGAATATTATTTTTCAATATATATATATATAAAGGCGAGAGATTTTTCTCTACTGCAATGCCTCGCACCCGTATTTCCAGTTCTTCACATGGTTAATCACACACACACACGAGTTTTCAGGCATTTTGGGACTGTGACCCCCCTTCTCTGGGGGGAAACCTCCCCGTGACACCTTCATCCCCCACTCACCTGCTCCTCTGTTTCATCATCACGCCCCCGCCCCCCGTGACGTTGGGGGGCCCCAAATGACATCATCACCCCCCAGGCCCCTCCACACTTTTTAATCACCCCCCCCAAAAAGGCACAGAACAAGGAAAACAGCTACTTTAATAATGCCATTTACATATGTAGGCGCCCCCCCAAAAAGGGGAGCTCCGCCAGAAAAATAAAATGGGGGCAGCCCCCCCAAACGGCTGCAGCCCCCCCCGGCCCCCGGCCCGCAAGCCGGCGGCTGCCCCACGCCGCGGGGGGAGCCTGCCGGGGGACGGTGCCGCACCTCTCGCTCAGGCTCTGCTCTGCCGTGCTCCCCCTCCGTTCCCGCGCTGGGACGGGCTCCCCGGGGCAACGAACCTCCCCGCTCCCTCTTGGCCCGGGACTCGCCCCACCACGCAGCCCTCGCTGCCGCACCCGCGGGGCACCCGCCGGAGACAGAGCCGGGAGCCTCCAGGCACGGGGCCGGCCCCTTACCCTCGGGACGCTTCACGACAGGCAGGCCAACCTGGGCCGGGGGGTACCTAGCGAGCATCACGAGACGCTTGCAACAAGACACCTGAAAAACAAAAAGCCCAAGCGATATTTCAGCATGTGAAAAAAATAGCACAGCAGCGAGTACAGGAATTCAGTCAGAGCAAGGGAGAGGAGAGCAGCTGAGCTCAAGGAGGATTCGAGGTAAGCAGGTCAGCTCCAAATACAAGACATCCTTTAAAAGCTAGAGCGACCTGAACGCTTCCCATCAGCATTAAGACTAACCGGTACGATTCCGAACATGTTCTTCGCATACAAGCACACGCTCTTGCCGGCGTTGGAAAACGTCTCACCCCTTCCTTACGGCACGGCTGCAGGGAGACGACCCTGCGAGGCTGCAGGACGAGGGCGTACCGCAATCAGAATCTACGCTTACAGGTCCGCCGCAACAGCTACGGCCCTCGCAGCTGCTGCTGCACATCTTGCTGGCTCGGTCGACAAAGCTGGAAGCGAAGCGTAACGCTTTCGAGGGGAAAAGGAAAAGCAAAGGACAAATCGCAGCAATTCGCTTCATACTAAAAAAGCTGTGCGTGTGTTTATAAACATCCAATAAAAATACTTCTGCTGGAGGAGGACTGGATTTTCCTTTGGCGTTAATTTAACTTGCACAGCTGTGAATCGATACCAGTAGATTATCTGTCTCCAAGATACGCAGTTATCATTTGACCAGGGGTTTTTTGCGCCTTACGTCATTAGGAGCGACATCTGGCCAGCCGCGCCGCCCAAGAGAGATGCTGCTGAACTGCCAGGGAAACGCACCCTTGAAAGCCAGACAGAAAGAAAGTACTTCAGAGCACTCCGTCAAAAGAGCGGGGGGGAAAACACCCCGTAACGTTCAGTTGCCTCTCCTGGTCAACGTTCAGAACAAATACCTCACTGCTTAAACACACCTAAGCAATTGTACGCCACAGCTAGTTGGCAGTTACAGCTGAAACAACGCAAGGCAGTTTGTAGATCCAATTTTAACTTTTTTTTCCTAAAGTTACATCTAGGAGAAAAAAATCCATGACAGAAGAGATCCCCCATACGGTTTTACTTTGGGGGCAGAATCCAATCCCCGGGGCTGCAACGCGTAAGGCTACCAAAAAGGACCGGCAGATTTGCTAACGCTTTTGGCTGCGCCGAAGCACGCAGAGGAACGCGTGTTGATGACATCTCGGCTGTTGCAACTGAGAACCAGCGATGCCATCAACTTCTGGAAGACGTGCTGTGCTCGGGTCTTTGGAAGCAAACGGACTTTTTTTTTTTTTTTTTTTTTAAGAGAGTGGAAAGTCTTGCTGCTGCTGACTTCCACTGCCAAGCGCATCATCTCTGACGATCCCCACTCTGATGGGGAGCTCATAAAACACAACTTCTTTGAATGAGAAAGATTTCCATTCTGGAAAATCTCTTTCCAGCTGAAGTAAGAAATCACACGCTGTAGGTTAAGAAAAAAGGATGCTGCCGAAGCAGTAACTCACCGAAACCACGTCAGGACTCGCTGTCGCTACTTACAAGGCTGGCAATGCTTCTCGGGAAAGCGACGCCGATTCCTCCTCTTTTGCCCACGTCTCTCCTTGAACCTTGATCGCTTTTAGTACGGACGCTAGTATCGCAGTAAGCTTTTCGAGACCTACTGTAAGATATTTTAAAAACTTATTGACTGAAAAAGCACACAGCTTTTATGACAAAAACAAAGCCTGTTTCTTCCGAACGCCTGAACCCTCACAAACATTGTCTTTCCTCTTTTACGACGCAATTATTTTCCCAATAGCATTTCCTAGTAAGCGCACAGAAACACAAGATTGCGCTTTCGGGAAGGCAAAATAAACGGAGGGAAGCCGATTCTGCACAGGCGTTAACACGCTCCAGCGCAGACCTTCTTTGACTTTTAGTATCTGCCTTAAAACAGTTCCTAGAAAAACTACAGAAGGAAGGAGAGCCGGCACATTCTTGACGTTAACTTTGAAGTCCGTACTACAAGCGCCTTAGGAAAAATGCGGACACGCATCGCGGACGTACCTTGTACTCGCAGACCGCTATGGAGCCTTTCCGTCCGTCTTGCACTTTCACGGCAGAAGAAAGGGCGACCACGGTGAAACGGCGGCAGCTGACGCTCTGCTGAAAGAGGAAAAAAAAAAAACCCGTAGCATAAAGCTGGGTAGGAGTCCCAAGCTTCCTGGTTTTGTGAAGTTTTGCAAAGACTACAACCGAGGGAAGGAAAAAATAGCCGTTTGGAACATATTGCCAAACAACATTTGGCCGTAAAACTCGGATGCGTTTGACACGCGCCCATTTTTTGGGAACTTGCTATTTGCTTCCCGTTATCGTTGTTCTTCCTTCAGAACCTCTGCTTGTAGCCAACTTGATTTGCTACCGGTTCAAGCGCTTCCCTTCCCGGTATTACTGGCACACGGACCCAGGCAAGTCACTGAACCGCTCTTCTGAACTTCTCCAAACGACAATTACAGCCACGAAAGAGGAGTTCAAGAGAGGAAAAGGAGAGGTCGGGCAGCAAAAGAGCCCTGCAGGCTGCCACCAGTCAACACTGCGCTCTCTTTTTTCTTTTAAATCCACCCCCCCCGCCCCCAAATACAAACAAAACCAACCCCCACGACCTTGTATTTTTTGCCTTTGGGAGCTCATCCCTGTCTCAGCACGAAGCGCAGACGACCCGTATCCCGATTTGCACGTGACGAATCCGTGTTCGGAAGAAACAGGCCAGATCCGTAAGACTGGTGTTATTTTGCAGGTTTTAACAATCGCAACGCAATCGCATCGACCGACGCGTTTGTGACAAAACTCATTAACTTCTAAATGTAGCACCTCCTTGGGTAAAAAAACGTGTTTGAGACTGAAAACAAAATGATGATTCAGAGCTCCCGCTCCTGATGGAGCCGTGGGGGAAGGAAGGAAAGTGAAGACAAACAGCAGCAACATCAAGTGAAATTCGCCTCCAATTCCGAGCACGTGCCTAAGAGACTCTGCAAGTCCACACCTCAATCCTAGGAGCGACTAGCCCTTTTCTGGAAGGACAAACTTCCTTACTTCAAAGTCCTAGACCGAAGGCTCCACGGAACAGAACGTGGACCGAGCCACAGGACACCGTGCCATCCACGCCCGAACGGCAAAGAAAAATCACGGAAAACTAAACTTAAGTATCAGTTCCCATCGAGCTTCATTCCTTACGTTTCCACTGGCACCTAGGTGCTCAAAAATGAACTCTACTGACACCGCGTATTACTAACAATTGACTTCTGCGTATCAAAACAAAAGGCTATTTCCAGCTCGCCCATCCAATTAGCACGACCAACCAGAAGTGAAACACCGGAGCCTAAAGAAGGGAACAGGCAGCTCTTCATTTCTCCTAGAGCAAAGTCTGTTCTTTTGCCTGGAAGGCAAACATCTGTAACTCCCAAGGGAGCACTGCAGGAACGAGGTGCGCTCTCTTACCTGCAGTTTGTCCTCGGCTTTTCTGCACGGGCAGCAGATTTGCCTTTCCTCTGGCTTTGATGTGGCGCACCCGTGGCGTCCTTGAACCGGCAAGTGTTTCTCCCCACTCCCGCAGCCCCAGACGCGCCATTACCTGAGCAGCGAGCGGAATCAAGCACGCAGGATTTTCTGCATGGGACGCAGAAGGTGACACTGGAAAGGAGGAGGCAAAAAGAGAAGCGGTTTGCCTGGCAGCCACGACCATAGAAACTACACCTGCCAGCATGGCCCGGGGAACCAACGTGGCCGACCAAAAGCCCCGGGCTCCAAGATGCCGCGAGACACAGCCCTCCCTGCTTTTGACCCTGCGGGGACACCGTTCCCCACGCCATCGCCGCACGTGGAAGCCCCGCCGAGCCCCCAGCACGGCTCCGGGCAGCCCCCGCCACCGGCTCCGGCCGGCGCCCCCCCACCGGCACCGACCCGGCGCCCCCCCGCCGCCCGGCCCCGAAGCGGCGCGGTGCCCCCCGCCGCACGGCCCCGAAGCGGCTCGGCGCCTCCCCGCCGCCCGGCCCCGGAGCGGCGCGGCCCCCCCCCCCGCCGCCCGGCCCCGGAACGGCGCGGCTCGGCGCGGCGCCTCCCCGCCGCCCGGCCCCAGAGCGGCGCGGCTCGGCGCCCGGCCCCGGAGCGGCTCGGCGCGGCGCCTCCCCGCCGCCCGGCCCCGGAGCGGCGCGGCGCCCCCCCCGCCGCCCGGCCCCGAAGCGGCGCGGTGCCCCCCGCCGCACGGCCCCGAAGCGGCTCGGCGCCTCCCCGCCGCCCGGCCCCGGAGCGGCGCGGCTCGGCGCCCGGCCCCGGAGCGGCTCGGCGCGGCGCCTCCCCGCCGCCCGGCCCCGGAGCGGCGCGGCTCGGCGCCCCCCCCGCCGCCCGGCCCCGGAGCGGCGCGGCGCCTCCCCGCCGCCCGGCCCCGGAGCGGCGCGGCTCGGCGCCCGGCCCCGGAGCGGCTCGGCGCGGCGCCTCCCCGCCGCCCGGCCCCGGAGCGGCGCGGCTCGGCGCCCCCCCCGCCGCCCGGCCCCGGAGCGGCGCGGCGCCTCCCCGCCACCCGGCCCCGGAGCGGCACGGCTCCCCCCCGCCGCCAGGCCCCGGAGCGGCGCGGCCCCCCCCCCGCCGCCCGGCCCCGGAGCGGCGCGGCTCGGCTCGGCGCCCCCCCCGCCGCCCGGCCCCCGAGCGGAGCGGCGCGGCGCCCCCGGCCCCGACCGGCTCCAGGAAGCTCCGCCCACCGGCTCCCACACGGCACCGCACCTTCCCCGCTCCGTGCCTCCCGCCGGCCCGGCCGCTCCCCCGCAGGCACCGCCGTCCTCCTCGGGGCTTTCCCCGCTCACCTCCTCGCTGCCTGCAGCCGCAGCCCAACGACCGCGCCGCTCCGCTCCGCGCGGGGAACCTCCGCCCACCGCCCCATGCCCGCCCCCGGCGCACCGCGCATGCGCCGGTTGGGACCGCCAGTTTAATCTCGAGGCGCTCGGCGACCTTCTGGATCATCCAGGGGACCTCTGGTTTCATCTCTATGCTCTGGACGACCTTCTCTATCGTCTGGGTCGACTTTCGCTGTCATCTCGATGGTCTGCGGAGCCGCTCTATACTCCGGGAGGACTTCTCCTTGCAGCTCTATGGTCTGAAGGACAGTCTTTCTCATCGGGGAGGACTTTCTGGCTCATCTCTATGCTCTGGAGGACCTTCTCTGTCATCCGGGAGGACTGTGTCGGCTAGTTTGGTGCTTTGGACGAGTTCGGTTTTTGCCGCGCTGGGTTTTGCTTTTTACACTTTTGTGTGCTGTGTACAATTTTGTTTGAATGATTGTGTTTGCATTTCTCGTTGTTTATTGTTTCTTTTGTTTTGTAGGGGGTGCCAGAGAAATGTAACTGCTTTGAATAATTAGTTGATTCAGTTTCATAACAAGATGGTAATTGCCCTTCCATGTGGGAGGAATGAATTGTTATAGGAAGATGTGGTGTTACTAGTTTAATCATTGCTTCCTCCCACCTGGGAGGGTGTATGTATATATTTGTATACATATTTATATAGTACAAAGGAAAAAAAAAACCAAATAACAAACACTATAAAAAAAATGAACTAAAAAAAAATTAAAAAATGGTAAGGCTGGTGCAGCAGTAGCAACCAGCTCCTACCCTGGGAGTAATTTTTTTTTTAATTTAAATTAATTATGACTCCCAGGGATAATTGTCATAATTGTCATTTTGTTTTCATTTCTACATGTCTGCAAAGGAAAAATTTCAATTCCACCTGGAACCTGCAAAGAAACAAAGCACCCCCACACCATCATAAAAGGTTAGATACATTCCAAACGCACCGCTCATTCAGCTACCACCCAAACCACGCCTCGGTCTCGGCCGATCCGTTCCACCACCAGCACGCCACAACGGACCGTCGCCCTGCCTCTGCGGCGCTCCCTGGGAACGGTGTTCCCGAGGGCCTCAAAAAAAAAAAAAAAAAAAAAATCGCCCTGCCTGAGAAAACCCCGGCCCGAGCCTGACCTCCGCCCAAACCTTGGCGATGATCATCGCCTCGCAGAGCGGCCGGGACCGGGGGAAAAAAAACGCAGCGGGGGGGAGGGAAATGCCCCAGCTGGGGTTTTTTTATTCTATAGTATATATGAAATAAATTACTCTCAACATTACATACGACCTGCAATAAAATACTTCACACGTACAAGGTTAGGCACATTCAGGAACCGAACAATCCTTCAACCACCGCTCACTCAAACCACTACACTTACACCACCCAGCTGCCACTGCAGCACAGCCCCCCGGTTCCAGAGCTATCCCTGCAACTGCCTCGCCGCGCACCTCTAAACAACCTTGGGCTCCGTACGATTCCCAAGTTTCACCTTCCGCTACGGCAAGGCGAAGAAGACGCTTCGCTACGTGCGCCGGTCCAGCCTCCGGCACCCGCAAAACACAACAGAAGTAACTGCGGCACCTGTCTACAGCTGCTTGCCTCGAGATGGCCCGTACAATCTTTGCCTACAGATACTGTACAAATGGACGTATCACCGTGAGGCTATGCTACCCCCAACTCCAATATGGCAACGCTCCTGGGCAGAGCGGCTCCAACCCCGACACACAGACAGACACTGCACACAGATGCCACAAACGACGTGACCTCGAGACCCGAGAAGATCACGAGCGGGAACGACTCCGGTAGGGAAGACGCCTCCGGCACGGAACCCCTACGGTGCCTGCCGTGGCCCAGGAGATAAAACTACCATCTAAAAAAGATAAATGGATGCATGACAAGCCAGCATTTAAGACCTAAGACCATTAAGGAACCAGGGATGAAACCCCTGAAGACGACCGTAGAAACGTAACTCTCAAAAGCAGACCTGCGGAGACCGCCCGGCCGGCCACCGCAACAGACGATCCCTCGGAAACATCTGGAACGCGACGCTTCCCGGACACGTCCGTGCTTTAAGCTACGACGGCAAGATAAGCAGGGCTCAAGAAACGCTATGCCGATGAGGCGATGCGTTCGAGACGCCCTCGAGGTAAGCCTCCCGAGGGGCCCGATGATCACAAAGAGCTACGGAAACATCGAGACCTGAGAAAGCCATGGTACGAGACACAGAAGACAGACAGACTACGCAAAAGCAAAACGCACAGACACAGGATGGAACTGCCCTGCTCAGCAAACGTCAGCAGCGCGCTAACAACAGTAACCCGCTCCTTTGCCCTTCCCAAAGGAGACTGCTCCTGGACAGGCCTCTCCCCGACACCAACTTTATAACCCCTCCCTGCAATTCCTATCCTTGTTACCTCCTCAGCCCTGATCCCGCAACTGAGCTTTCAGAGGGCCAGGGATCTGAATCCACCCTCAAAAAAAAAAGAAAACCACCACACACCTAACTAGAACATTCCTGCACTCACCCAGTTCCTCTTCGTCATCTAAAACAAAACAAAAAAAACAAAAAAAACAAAAAAACCAAACAACCACAAAAACCAAACACCCACCAAACACCCACCAAACACCCACCAAACACCCACCAAACACCCACCAAACACCCACCAAACACCCACCAAACACCCACCAAACACCCACCAAACACCCACCAAACACCCACCAAACACCCACCAAACACCCACCAAACACCCACCAAACACCCACCAAACACCCACCAAACACCCACCAAACACCCACCAAACACCCACCAAACAAAAACAACAAAAAAAACCAAAACAAACAAAAAAACCAACACCAAACTCCCAACCCACAAACCCACAACCCACTAACAAACTAAAACACAGCGCTGGTATTCAGCATCGGTCTGGTTACTGCCAACCGCTTCTGCGACACCCTCCTCCTCAAAACCACCCTACCGCTCCGCTCACCTGCTCCACGCCTATTCTAAAGAAAGATGCTGCGACTGTCACTCGGTGCGCCTAGGATGCCAGGAGACACAAAGTTCCCGTGGCGCTCGGGTGAAATAGCCAGCCCCGGGTGCCTCCCCTCTACAACCCAGCTCACCTCAAATTCTCAGCCGATTCTAAAGGCAGCCAGCACAGCTCCCACAAAACCAAAAGGTAAATGATTAATCAACGTGCCATTTCATACTTTACTATTAAATGATGACCCGGCTGACAACCACCTCGCCTCCTCCAACCGCTCCTCAGCGGGAAGCTACGCCCCCTCCGAGGCTGTTAAAAGGGAGGACCCTAAGGAAAGAGAAGAACTAACTGCAAACTAAAGACAGGGAACGGGATAAAAGCAAAAAAAAATTCAAGAGTGACGGGAATTAGGGCAACAAAGAGAAAAAAATGAAAAACAGGGACAGTGAACTAAAAGAGAGACGTAGGAAGAAAACGGACAAAGCAAAGGTCCTAATAGAGACAAGGAAGAATTAAAAAATGGAAACGGCAGACGGAATACAAGTCGACAGAAGCTTTTGTCGTGGTTTAACCCCAGCCAGCAGCTAAGCACCACGCAGCCGCTACGCGGGAGAAAATTGCAAGGGTGGAAGTCAGAAAACTCGGGGGTTAAGGTAAAGAACAGTTTAACAATTGAAGGAAAAGACAACAGAATAGTAGTAACACTAGTAGTAGCAGTAGTAGTAGTAATAAACCAATAAGAGTATACAAAGCAAGCGCTTCACTAGACAGGGGCTCACCACTCGCCGACCGATGCCAAGCACGTCCCCGAGCTGCCATCGCTGACTCCTGGCCAACGCCCCCCGGTTTCCAGACCGAGCGTGACGTCCCACGGTAGGGAATAGCGCTGCGGCCGGTCTGGGGCAGCTGAGCTGCCTGTGGCACCTCCCAGCTTCTTGCGCACCGGGCAGAGCACGGGAAGCTGAAAGGTCCTTGAGTGGTGTCAGCGCTACTTAGCGGCAAACAAAACGTCAGCGCGTTACCAACATGATGCTCATCCGAAATCCAAAAGGCAGCACTGTGCCAGCTACTAGGAAGAACCTTAACTCTCTGCCAGCCGAAAGCAGGACGCTTTGAACAGCAAGGGCGACTGAAGGAATAAGGAAAAAACTTAATAAATAGCGACAGGGAGCTCCATCAGGGAAGGAAAATTTAGAAAGCGAGGGCACTAAGGGAAGAGAAGAAACAATTAAACCCAGCTAAACCCCCAGGGGAAAAGTCAACCTAGAACATGGAAAAAGCCACAGGGATTAGGGAAATAAGTGGGAAAATTAAAAAACAGGACAGCGAACTAGAGGGACGGAGAAGGAAGATTCAAAAAACGAGGGCCCTAAGGAAAGACAAGAAAGAATTAAAACAGAAATACAGGGGAATAAAGGCAGCAAAGAGGAGAAAAGGAGTCAGGAAAGTGTTTAAAGGAAGCGGCGATTAAGAACATCGGGAAGTGATTTAAAAACCCGCATGGGTGAACTAAAACGGAGACGGAAAAAAGGGAAAAAGACAGAAAATTATTTTTTAATAGTTTATATAATACAGCAGATACAGGTTTGTATTTTGAAATCCTCCTTTTTAAAAACTTATTGACTGAAAAAGCACACAGCTTTTATGACAGAAACAAAGCCTGTTTCTTCTGAACTCTTGCAAACATTGCCTTTCCTCTTTCAGGATAAAATGGTTTTCCCGATATCCTTTCCTAGTAAGCGCACAGAAACACAAGATTGCGCTTTCGGGAAGGCAAAATAAACGGAGGGAAGCCGACTTTGCACAGGCGTTAACACGCTCCAGCGCAGACCTTCTTTGACTTTTAGTATCTGCCTTAAAACAGTTCCTAGAAAAACTACAGAAGGAAGGAGAGCCGGCACATTCTTGACGTTAACTTTGAAGTCCGTACTACAAGCGCCTTAGGAAAAACGCGGACACGCATCGCGGACGTACCTTGTACTCGCAGACCGCTATGGAGCCTTTCCGTCCGTCTTGCACTTTCACGGCAGAAGAAAGGGCGACCACGGTGAAACGGCGGCAGCTGACGCTCTGCTGAAAGAGGAAAAAAAAAAAAACCCGTAGCATAAAGCTGGGTAGGAGTCCCAAGCTTCCTGGTTTTGTGAAGTTTTGCAAAGACTACAACCGAGGGAAGGAAAAAATAGCCGTTTGGAACATGTTGCCAAACAACATTTGGCCGTAAAACTCGGATGCGTTTGACACGCGCCCATTTTTTGGGAACTTGCTATTTGCTTCCCGTTATCGTTGTTCTTCCTTCAGAACCTCTGCTTGTAGCCAACTTGATTTGCTACCGGTTCAAGCGCTTCCCTTCCCGGTATTACTGGCACACGGACCCAGGCAAGTCACTGAACCGCTCTTCTGAACTTCTCCAAACGACAATTACAGCCACGAAAGAGGAGTTCAAGAGAGGAAAAGGAGAGGTCGGGCAGCAAAAGAGCCCTGCAGGCTGCCACCAGTCAACACTGCGCTCTTTTTTTTCTTTTAAATCCACCCCGCCCCGCCCCCAAATACAAACAAAGAAACCCCCACGACCTTGTATTTTTTGCCTTTGGGAGCTCATCCCTGTCTCAGCACGAAGCGCAGACGACCCGTATCCCGATTTGCACGTGACGAATCCGTGTTCGGAAGAAATAGGCCAGATCCGTAAGACTGGTGTTATTTTGCGGGTTTTAACAATCGCAACGCAATCGCATCGACCGACGCGTTTGTGACAAAACTCATTAACTTCTAAACGCAGCACCTCCTTGGGTAAAAAAACGTGTTTGAGACTGAAAACAAAATGATGATTCAGAGCTCCCACTCCTGATGGAGCCGTGGGGAAAGGAAGGAAAGTGAAGACAAACAGCAGCAACATCAAGTGAAATTCGCCTCCAATTCCGAGCACGTGCCTAAGAGACTCTGCAAGTCCACACCTCAATCCTAGGAGCGACTAGCCCTTTTCTGGAAGGACAAACTTCCTTACTTCAACAGTCCTAGACCGAAGGCTCCACGGAACAGAACGTGGACCGAGCCACAGGACACCGTGCCATCCACGCCCGAACGGCAAAGAAAAATCACGGAAAACTAAACTTAAGTATCAGTTCCCATCGAGCTTCATTCCTTACGTTTCCACTGGCACCTAGGTGCTCAAAAATGAACTCTACTGACACCGCGTATTACTAACAATTGACTTCTGCGTATCAAAACAAAAGGCTATTTCCAGCTCGCCCATCCAATTAGCACGACCAACCAGAAGAGAAACACCGGAGCCTAAAGAAGGGAACAGGCAGCTCTTCATTTCTCCTAGATCAAAGTCTGTTCTTTTGCCTGGAAGGCAAACATCCGTAACTCCCAAGGGAGCACTGCAGGAACGAGGTGCGCTCTCTTACCTGCAGTTTGTCCTCGGCTTTTCTGCACGGGCAGCAGATTTGCCCTTCCTCTGGCTTTGATGTGGCGCACCCGTGGCGTCCTTGAACCGGCAAGTGTTTCTCCCCGCTCCCGCAGCCCCAGACGCGCCATTACCTGAGCAGCGAGCGGAATCAAGCACACAGGATTTTCTGCACGGGACGCAGAAGGTGACGCTGGAAAGGAGGAGGCAAAAGAGAAGCGGTTTGCCCGGCAGCCACGACCATAGAAACTACACCTGCCGGCATGGCCCGGGGAACCAACGTGGCCGACCAAAAGCCCCGGGCTCCAAGATGCCGCGAGACGCAGCCCTCCCTGCTTTTGGACCCTGCGGGGACACCGTTCCCCACGCCATCGCCACACGTGGAAGCCCCGCCGAGCCCCCAGCATGGCTCCGGGCAGCCCCCGCCACCGGCTCCGGCCGGCGCCCCCCCGCCGCCCGGCCCCGGAGCAGCGCGGCTCGGCGCGACGCCCCCCCGGACCGGCTCCAGGAAGCTCCGCCCGCCCGGCTCCCACACGGCACCGCACCCTCCCCGCTCCGTGCCTCCCGCCGCCCTCCTCGGGGCTTTCCCCGCTCACCTCCTCGCTGCCTGCAACCGCAGCGCAACGACCGCTCCGCTCCCCTCCGCCCCGGGCTCACCCCGGCCCCTCCGCGCGGGGAACCTCCGCCCACCGCGCCATTCCCGCCCCCGACGCACCGCGCATGCGCTGGCGAAGCTCCGCCCTCCCCGCGGCAAACCCCGCCCTCTGCAGCAAAGCTCCGCCCTGCACACACCACGCATGCGCCAGCGAAGCTCCGCCCTCCCCGCGGCAAGGCTCCGCCCCACGCGGCAAAGCTCCGCCCTGACACAGCGCGCATGCGCCCGTGGAGCTCCGCCCTCACACGGCAAAGCTCCGCCTTACCACCGCAACGCTCCGCCCCCCGCGGCTAAGCTCCGCCCCCGGCACAGCACGCATGCGCCAGCGAAGCTCCGCCCTCCCCGCGGCAAGGCTCCGCCCCACGCCGCAAAGCTCCGCCCCGACACAGCGCGCATGCGCCAGCGAAGCTCCGCCCTCACACGGCAGCGCTCCGCCCCCCGCGGCTAAGCTCCGCCCCTGACACAGCACGCATGCTCGGCCAAAGCTCCGCCCTTCAGGGCAAAGCTCCGCCCTCCCACTGCAAAGCTCCGCCCCCCATGCACTGCGCATGCGCCAGTGAGGCTCCGCCCTCACGTGGCAAAGCTCCGCCTTACCACCGCAAGGCTCCGCCCCCCGCGGCTAAGCTCCGCCCCCGACACAGCACGCATGCTCGGCCAAAGCTCCGCCCTTCAGGGCAAAACCCCGCCCCCCCCGCGGCAAGGCTCCGCCCCCTACGCACCGCGCATGCGCGGTGAAGCTCCGCCTTACCACCGCAAGGCTCCGCCCCCCGCGGCTAAGCTCCGCCCTGACACACCGCACGGGGTGGTCTCCAGGGGCGGGGCCTGTCGCTAGGGGTGGTGCCCTTCCCCTGCCGGGGAGCTCCAGGGGCGGGGCCCGTCCCTAGGGGCGGGGCCGCTCCACACCAGGACGGGGGCGTGGGCCGGGGCGGGGCTGCAGCGGAGGCCGAGGCGGCCGTGCCAGCAGCAGCCAGCACCTCCCGGGCGGCGAGAGCGGCGCTTCCTTACCGGGAGGCAGCAACGGCTGCGGCGGCATCGCCCCGCGGGCGCCGCGCTGTCGCATGCCCGGTACCGGCCACCGGCACCGGGGAGCACGTGGACGCCACCGCCCCTGCGCGGCTCCCGGCCTGCAGTACCCGCTTTTGGACGCCAGGCGGCAGCACCGAGGCACGGCCAAAACGCCCCACCGCCCCCGGGCGCCACCCGAGCTGCAGTACCCGCTTTTGGACGCCAGGCGGCAGCACCACACCGAGCCCCGCGCTCCGAGCGCTCCCCGCGGGGACAAAGGACTCGCACCCCGGCCCGCCTTGGGCCGCCCGCAGCCGCCGCCGCCTGACGGGGGGGGGGGGGACCACAAGCCTCGCCCTTCTCTGCCCCTGCTCCCGCTCACAGCCCACGCAGCCAGAGCCATTGCCTCGCCCCCAAAAAGCACCCAAGTGGCTCGAGCATTTCAGTCCTCTGCACTTGACAGCTCGCAGAGGGCTGCTGGCCCTTTCTCTCCGCGCCCCTCACCCCAGGACCCAGCCGGGGGAAGCAGCGCAGGGAACCTGGTCAATACCTTTGCCTTGGCTCGGCTTTTTTGCCCCCAGAGTAAGCCCCCGGGATTGCTGGATTCATCTGCAGGTGGCATCAGGGGTGGGAGAGTGACACCAGCGAGCCAACAGACCCTGGAGAGATTGTATTAAAAAAAAAGAAAAAAAAAGTGACACTGATGACATCCTGAAGGCACGCGAGGAGATACTGAAAGCTGCTTTGTGTGAGAGGGGCAGCTACGATTATCAGGAAGCGGTGCACGCGAGCAGACCGCCGGCAAGCGCGCGATCTGCGAGCGAGCGATACGCCGGTGACCCTCGGGCTCTGCCGCGGTGCCCTCCGCTCATCCTGCGCCGCCCCGGGCTTCCCGCGCAGGGCTTGCCACTTAAATAAGACCTGCGCGATGTTACTTACCACCCTGCCCTACGGCACGCAAAGGAATTAGACGTGAAACAGGGAAAGCAAAGAGGCCCGTCGGCTGGCCGCACCAGATGGCCGTAGAGCCCTGCCGGTTCCCTCGCCGCTCTGGACGGCAGCGCAGCTCTGCGCTCCCTGCCGCTCCCGCCAGCGAGCGCGGCGCCTGCGCTTTGACCGCCTGCGGCGCGCCAGACTCGGGAGGCTGGAGGGGCTGGTCCACCAAGGCAGCTGAGCCGCTCGCTTCCTTCGGCTGCCTCATTTGCCGCCTTCAAACAACCACTTCCACGCTCCCTTTCTTTGTTTCAGACCCCTCTCAACATCTCCTGGCCTGCAAGCCATTTGCAGCAAGCAACACGGCTGAAATACCGTGCTGCTAGAGACCTAGCTGTCGTCTTGCTCCCACGTCCAAAGGCTTTGGGAACCTGAACCCCCTGCTTGTTTTGGCATCGAGACTGCGAGGCGAGAAACACGCCTGGACTCCAACAAGCCAGACGCCTGCCCCGTCGCTCAGCACGGTGCTACGCGGCTGCCCGACCGACACCTTCTGCCGCTAAAACCAGAGCGCGGTTCCCTTCTGAAGAGCCACCGGCAGCGCGGAGAGTCCCTCGCCTTTCCCTGCGCCAGGTCCCCCGGGAACAGCGTCTCGCTCGGACCGGAGCGTGCGGCAGCCTCCGGTCGTCCCAGCCCCTCGCCCGTCCAGAAAGCGCCTGCCTGTAGCAGCGGCAGAACCGCTGCTGCCCAGGGGGGAAAGGAACGGCTCGGGGTGAAGCTCCCCAGGCTGCCCGTGGCCCGTGCGGAGCTGGGGGTCCAGAAGCAAAGGGGTTAGGGGAGGGGTGGAGCAGGGGAGCGGGGGCGCGAGACTGGAGGGCAGGGGACGCGGGGGGCACGGCCCAGGGAAAAAAAAAAAAAAAAACCCGCACGGGGGGAAAAACCTTGTGTGGGGGGACGTTCGGGTGGAGAGCACTCGGGAGGGCGGAGAGACACGCAGAGGAGGACAGGGGGGAGGAGACGGACACGGACGGACGGACGGACGGCGGCTATGTGTGGGTACAAAGGTGCACGGGGGGACACGGGTGGGGATGACCTACACCAGGGGGTCCACCCGGCATAATCCACAGCAGATAACTCACCTGGGATAACCCGCAACGGATATTCCGCTCCGGAGAAGGAATCCACGCCAGATAATCCCCAGCAATGCCCCTCAAACTGTCCGCGGTTCACCCCAGATTTGGCCCAAATTGGCGCCGGTTTTTCGTTTGGGGTTTTTTTGTTTGTTGTTGTTCTTCTTTTTTGTTTTTTCTTTTACATCATACAAAACTTGGGGGTTTCTGCTTTTCCAAAATATTCAGTTCTGGGGTTCTCCGGCGCTTTTCCACATCATAACAATGGGTCATTTTTGGTTTTCTGCGTTAAAATGCGGGGGGGCGTGGGGGGTGTGAGTGTGTGCGTGTGCGGTGTGGTGTGTTTGTGCTTGCTTTCCAGCTGCACAAATCCAGGCGGATTCAGCTTTCCTGGGAGCCCCAAACTGTGTTGCTCTTGGATATTGGATATTTTGCTCTTGGACTTGCATATTTTGACACTTTGATATCTTCGACTTCTCTCTTTAGACTTCGGTATCTACTTACAATCCTACCTCTTTAGACTTAGTTATCTGTTTACACTTCCATAGAACCTTTACTTCGATTACACGGGATACCTACTTAGGCTTACTCGGTGACACAGGGTAAGCGTAGGTACTTCTACCTATCCAGACTGACTTCTGTTTTAAATTCCTTCACCTACATCATCTCTTTTTGCATTTTAAACTCCTTTATTTCTTAACATAGAGACAAGTTCTTTTTTATTTTAAAACCCTATCTATCTCCATTGAGATTTTTTAATAATTTCTATAACATAGCAGGTACAGGTTCGTATTTTGAAATCCTTTTACATATATATATACACACACACATAAAAACGAATATTATTTTTCAATATATATATATAAAGGCGAGAGATTTTTCTCTACTGCAATGCCTCGCACCCGTATTTCCAGTTCTTCACATGGTTAATCACACACACACACACGAGTTTTCAGGCATTTTGGGACTGTGACCCCCCTTCTCTGGGGGGAAACCTCCCCGTGACACCTTCATCCCCCACTCACCTGCTCCTCTGTTTCATCATCACGCCCCCGCCCCCTGTGACGTTGGGGGGCCCCAAATGACATCATCACCCCCCAGGCCCCTCCACACTTTTTAATCACCCCCCCCCAAAAAGGCACAGAACAAGGAAAACAGCTACTTTAATAATGCCATTTACATATGTAGGCGCCCCCCCGAAAAGGGGAGCTCCGCCAGAAAAATAAAATGGGGGCAGCCCCCCCAAACGGCTGCAGCCCCCCCCGGCCCCCGTCCCGCAAGCCGGCGGCTGCCCCACGCCGCGGGGGGAGCCTGCCGGGGGACGGTGCCGCACCTCTCGCTCAGGCTCTGCTCTGCCGTGCTCCCCCTCCGTTCCCGCGCTGGGACGGGCTCCCCGGGGCAACGAACCTCCCCGCTCCCTCTTGGCCCGGGACTCGCCCCACCACGCAGCCCTCGCTGCCGCACCCACGGGGCACCCGCCGGAGACAGAGCCGGGAGCCTCCAGGCACGGGGCCGGCCCCTTACCCTCGGGACGCTTCACGACAGGCAGGCCAACCTGGGCCGGGGGGTACCTAGCGAGCATCACGAGACGCTTGCAACAAGACACCTGAAAAACAAAAAGCCCAAGCGATATTTCAGCATGTGAAAAAAATAGCACAGCAGCGAGTACAGGAATTCAGTCAGAGCAAGGGAGAGGAGAGCAGCTGAGCTCAAGGAGGATTCGAGGTAAGCAGGTCAGCTCCAAATACAAGACATCCTTTAAAAGCTAGAGCGACCTGAACGCTTCCCATCAGCATTAAGACTAACCGGTACGATTCCGAACATGTTCTTCGCATACAAGCACACGCTCTTGCCGGCGTTGGAAAACGTCTCACCCCTTCCTTACGGCACGGCTGCAGGGAGACGACCCTGCGAGGCTGCAGGACGAGGGCGTACCGCAATCAGAATCTACGCTTACAGGTCCGCCGCAACAGCTACGGCCCTCGCAGCTGCTGCTGCACATCTTGCTGGCTCGGTCCACAAAGCTGGAAGCGAAGCGTAACGCTTTCGAGGGGAAAAGGAAAAGCAAAGGACAAATCGCAGCAATTCGCTTCATACTAAAAAAGCTGTGCGTGTGTTTATAAACATCCAATAAAAATACTTCTGCTGGAGAAGGACTGGATTTTCCTTTGGCGTTAATTTAACTTGCACAGCTGTGAATCGATACCAGTAGATTATCTGTCTCCAAGATACGCAGTTATCATTTGACCAGGGTTTTTTTGCGCCTTACGTCATTAGGAGCGACATCTGGCCAGCCGCGCCGCCCAAGAGAGATGCTGCTGAACTGCCAGGGAAACGCACCCTTGAAAGCCAGACAGAAAGAAAGTACTTCAGAGCACTCCGTCAAAAGAGTGGGGGGGAAAACACCCCGTAACGTTCAGTTGCCTCTCCTGGTCAACGTTCAGAACAAATACCTAACTGCTTAAACACACCTAAGCAATTGTACGCCACAGCTAGTTGGCAGTTACAGCTGAAACAAGGCAAGGCAGTTTGTAGATCCGATTTTAACTTTTTTTTCCTAAAGTTACATCTAGGAGAGAAAAATCCATGACAGAAGAGATCCCCCATACGGTTCTACTTTGGGGGCAGAATCCAATCCCCGGGGCTGCAACGCGTAAGGCTACCAAAAAGGACCGGCAGATTTGCTAACGCTTTTGGCTGCGCCGAAGCACGCAGAGGAACGCGTGTTGATGACATCTCGGCTGTTGCAACTGAGAACCAGCGATGCCATCAACTTCTGGAAGACGTGCTGTGCTCGGGTCTTTGGAAGCAAACGGACTTTTTTTTTTTTTTTTTTTTTTTTTTTAAGAGAGTGGAAAGTCTTGCTGCTGCTGACTTCCACTGCCAAGCGCATCATCTCTGAAGATCCCCACTCTGATGGGGTGCTCATAAAACACAACTTCTTTGAATGAGAAAGATTTCCATTCTGGAAAATCTCTTTCCAGCTGAAGTAAGAAATCACACGCTGTAGGTTAAGAAAAAAGGATGCTGCCGAAGCAGTAACTCACCGAAACCACGTCAGGACTCGCTGTCGCTACTTACAAGGCTGGCAATGCTTCTCGGGAAAGCGACGCCGATTCCTCCTCTTTTGTCCACGTCTCTCCTTGGACCTTGATCGCTTTTAGTACGGACGCTAGTATCGCAGTAAGCTTTTCAAGACCTACTGTAAGATATTTTAAAAACTTATTGACTGAAAAAGCACACAGCTTTTATGACAAAAACAAAGCCTGTTTCTTCCGAACGCCAGAACTCTCACAAACATTGTCTTTCCTCTTTTACGACGCAATTATTTTCCCAATAGCATTTCCTAGTAAGCGCACAGAAACACAAGATTGCGCTTTCGGGAAGGCAAAATAAACGGAGGGAAGCCGACTTTGCACAGGCGTTAACACGCTCCAGCGCAGACCTTCTTTGACTTTTAGTATCTGCCTTAAAACAGTTCCTAGAAAAACTACAGAAGGAAGGAGAGCCGGCACATTCTTGACGTTAACTTTGAAGTCCGTACTACAAGCGCCTTAGGAAAAACGCGGACACGCATCGCGGACGTACCTTGTACTCGCAGACCGCTATGGAGCCTTTCCGTCCGTCTTGCACTTTCACGGCAGAAGAAAGGGCGACCACGGTGAAACGGCGGCAGCTGACGCTCTGCTGAAAGAGGAAAAAAAAAAAAACCCGTAGCATAAAGCTGGGTAGGAGTCCCAAGCTTCCTGGTTTTGTGAAGTTTTGCAAAGACTACAACCGAGGGAAGGAAAAAATAGCCGTTTGGAACATATTGCCAAACAACATTTGGCCGTAAAACTCGGATGCGTTTGACACGCGCCCATTTTTTGGGAACTTGCTATTTGCTTCCCGTTATCGTTGTTCTTCCTTCAGAACCTCTGCTTGTAGCCAACTTGATTTGCTACCGGTTCAAGCGCTTCCCTTCCCGGTATTACTGGCACACGGACCCAGGCAAGTCACTGAACCGCTCTTCTGAACTTCTCCAAACGACAATTACAGCCACGAAAGAGGAGTTCAAGAGAGGAAAAGGAGAGGTCGGGCAGCAAAAGAGCCCTGCAGGCTGCCACCAGTCAACACTGCGCTCTTTTTTTTCTTTTAAATCCACCCCGCCCCGCCCCCAAATACAAACAAAGAAACCCCCACGACCTTGTATTTTTTGCCTTTGGGAGCTCATCCCTGTCTCAGCACGAAGCGCAGACGACCCGTATCCCGATTTGCACGTGACGAATCCGTGTTCGGAAGAAATAGGCCAGATCCGTAAGACTGGTGTTATTTTGCGGGTTTTAACAATCGCAACGCAATCGCATCGACCGACGCGTTTGTGACAAAACTCATTAACTTCTAAACGCAGCACCTCCTTGGGTAAAAAAACGTGTTTGAGACTGAAAACAAAATGATGATTCAGAGCTCCCACTCCTGATGGAGCCGTGGGGAAAGGAAGGAAAGTGAAGACAAACAGCAGCAACATCAAGTGAAATTCGCCTCCAATTCCGAGCACGTGCCTAAGAGACTCTGCAAGTCCACACCTCAATCCTAGGAGCGACTAGCCCTTTTCTGGAAGGACAAACTTCCTTACTTCAAAGTCCTAGACCGAAGGCTCCACGGAACAGAACGTGGACCGAGCCACAGGACACCGTGCCATCCACGCCCGAACGGCAAAGAAAAATCACAGAAAACTAAACTTAAGTATCAGTTCCCATCGAGCTTCATTCCTTACGTTTCCACTGGCACCTAGGTGCTCAAAAATGAACTCTACTGACACCGCGTATTACTAACAATTGACTTCTGCGTATCAAAACAAAAGGCTATTTCCAGCTCGCCCATCCAATTAGCACGACCAACCAGAAGTGAAACACCGGAGCCTAAAGAAGGGAACAGGCAGCTCTTCATTTCTCCTAAGGCAAAGTCTGTTCTTTTGCCTGGAAGGCAAACATCCGTAACTCCCAAGGGAGCACTGCAGGAACGAGGTGCGCTCTCTTACCTGCAGTTTGTCCTCGGCTTTTCTGCACGGGCAGCAGATTTGCCTTTCCTCTGGCTTTGATGTGGCGCACCCGTGGCGTCCTTGAACCGGCAAGTGTTTCTCCCCGCTCCCGCAGCCCCAGACGCGCCATTACCTGAGCAGCGAGCGGAATCAAGCACGCACGATTTTCTGCACGGGACGCAGAAGGTGACACTGGAAAGGAGGAGGCAAAAGAGAAGCGGTTTGCCCGGCAGCCACGACCATAGAAACTACACCTCCCGGCATGGCCCGGGGAACCAACGTGGCCGACCAAAAGCCCCGGGCTCCAAGATGCCGCGAGACGCAGCCCTCCCTGCTTTTGACCCTGCGGGGACACCGTTCCCCACGCCACCGCCGCACGTGGAAGCCCCGCCGAGCCCCCAGCACGGCTCCGGGCAGCCCCCGCCACCGGCTCCGGCCGGCGCCCCCCCACCGGCGCCGACCCGGCGCCCCCCCCGCCGCCCGGCCCCGGAGCTCAGCGGCTCGGCGCGGCGCCCCCCCCGCCGCCCGGCCCCGGAGCGGCGCGGCTCGGCGCGGCGCCCCCCCCGCCGCCCGGCCCCGGAGCTCAGCGGCTCGGCGCGGCGCGGCGCCCCCCCCGCCGCCCGGCCCCGGAGCTCAGCGGCTCGGCGCGGCGCCCCCCCCACCGCCCGGCCCCGGAGCGGCGCGGCTCGGCGCGGCGCCCCCCCCCGCCGCCCGGCCCCGGAGCTCAGCGGCTCGGCGCGGCGCGGCGCCCCCCCCCGCCGCCCGGCCCCGGAGCTCAGCGGCTCGGCGCGGCGCCCCCCCACCGCCCGGCCCCGGAGCGGCGCGGCTCGGCGCGGCGCCCCCCCCCGCCGCCCGGCCCCGGAGCTCAGCGGCTCGGCGCGGCGCCCACCCACCGCCCGGCACAAGCGGCGCGGCTCGGCGCGGCGCGGCGCCCCCCCACCGCCCGGCCCCGGAGCGGCGCGGCTCGGCGCGGCGCGGCGCCCCCCCGCCGCCCGGCCCCGGAGCGGCGCGGCGCGGCGCCCCCCCCGCCGCCCGGCCCCGGAGCGGCGCGGCGCGGCGCCCCCCCCGGACCGGCTCCAGGAAGCTCCGCCCGCCCGGCTCCCACACGGCACCGCACCCTCCCCGCTCCGTGCCTCCCGCCGCCCTCCTCGGGGCTTTCCCCGCTCACCTCCTCGCTGCCTGCAACCGCAGCCCAACGACCGCTCCGCTCCCCTCCGCCCCGGGCTCACCCCGGCCCCTCCGCGCGGGGAACCTCCGCCCACCGCGCCATTCCCGCCCCCGACGCACCGCGCATGCGCTGGCGAAGCTCCGCCCTCCCCGCGGCAAACCCCGCCCTCTGCAGCAAAGCTCCGCCCTGCACACACCACGCATGCGCCAGCGAAGCTCCGCCCTCCCCGCGGCAAGGCTCCGCCCCACGCGGCAAAGCTCCGCCCTAACACAGCGCGCATGCGCCCGTGGAGCTCCGCCCTCACACGGCAAAGCTCCGCCTTACCACCGCAACGCTCCGCCCCCCGCGGCTAAGCTCCGCCCCCGACACAGCACGCATGCGCCAGCGAAGCTCCGCCCTCCACGCGGCAAGGCTCCGCCCCACGCCGCAAAGCTCCGCCCCGACACAGCGCGCATGCGCCCGTGGAGCTCCGCCCTCACACGGCAGCGCTCCGCCCCCCGCGGCTAAGCTCCGCCCCTGACACAGCACGCATGCTCGGCCAAAGCCCCGCCCTTCAGGGCAAAGCTCCGCCCTCCCACTGCAAAGCTCCGCCCCCCCATGCACTGCGCATGCGCCAGTGAGGGTCCGCCCTCACGCGGCAAAGCTCCGCCTTACCACCGCAAGGCTCCGCCCCCCGCGGCTAAGCTCCGCCCCCGACACAGCACGCATGCTCGGCCAAAGCTCCGCCCTTCAGGGCAAAACTCCGCCCCCCCGCGGCAAGGCTCCGCCCCCTACACACCACGCATGCGCGGTGAAGCTCCGCCTTACCACCGCAAGGCTCCGCCCCCCGCGGCTAAGCTCCGCCCTGACACACCGCACGGGGTGGTCTCCAGGGGCGGGGCCTGTCGCTAGGGGTGGTGCCCTTCCCCTGCCGGGGAGCTCCAGGGGCGGGGCCCGTCCCTAGGGGCGGGGCCGCTCCACACCAGGACGGGGGCGTGGGCCGGGGCGGGGCTGCAGCGGAGGCCGAGGCGGCCGTGCCAGCAGCAGCCAGCACCTCCCGGGCGGCGAGAGCGGCGCTTCCTTACCGGGAGGCAGCAACGGCTGCGGCGGCATCGCCCCGCGGGCGCCGCGCTGTCGCATGCCCGGTACCGGCCACCGGCACCGGGGAGCACGTGGACGCCACCGCCCCTGCGCGGCTCCCGGCCTGCAGTACCCGCTTTTGGACGCCAGGCGGCAGCACCGAGGCACGGCCAAAACGCCCCACCGCCCCCGGGCGCCACCCGAGCTGCAGTACCCGCTTTTGGACGCCAGGCGGCAGCACCACACCGAGCCCCGCGCTCCGAGCGCTCCCCGCGGGGACAAAGGACTCGCACCCCGGCCCGCCTTGGGCCGCCCGCAGCCGCCGCCGCCTGACGGGGGGGGGGGGACCACAAGCCTCGCCCTTCTCTGCCCCTGCTCCCGCTCACAGCCCACGCAGCCAGAGCCATTGCCTCGCCCCCAAAAAGCACCCAAGTGGCTCGAGCATTTCAGTCCTCTGCACTTGACAGCTCGCAGAGGGCTGCTGGCCCTTTCTCTCCCCGCCCCTCACCCCAGGACCCAGCCGGGGGAAGCAGCGCAGGGAACCTGGTCAATACCTTTGCCTTGGCTCGGCTTTTTTGCCCCCAGAGTAAGCCCCCGGGATTGCTGGATTCATCTGCAGGTGGCATCAGGGGTGGGAGAGTGACACCAGCGAGCCAACAGACCCTGGAGAGATTTTATTAAAAAAAAAAGAAAAAAAAAGTGACACTGATGACATCCTGAAGGCACGCGAGGAGATACTGAAAGCTGCTTTGTGTGAGAGGGGCAGCTACGATTATCAGGAAGCGGTGCACGCGAGCAGACCGCCGGCAAGCGCGCGATCTGCGAGCGAGCGATACGCCGGTGACCCTCGGGCTCTGCCGCGGTGCCCTCCGCTCATCCTGCGCCGCCCCGGGCTTCCCGCGCAGGGCTTGCCACTTAAATAAGACCTGCGCGATGTTACTTACCACCCTGCCCTACGGCACGCAAAGGAATTAGACGTGAAACAGGGAAAGCAAAGAGGCCCGTCGGCTGGCCGCACCAGATGGCCCTAGAGCCCTGCCGGTTCCCTCGCCGCTCTGGACGGCAGCGCAGCTCTGCGCTCCCTGCCGCTCCCGCCAGCGAGCGCGGCGCCTGCGCTTTGACCGCCTGCGGCGCGCCAGACTCGGGAGGCTGGAGGGGCTGGTCCGCCGAGGCGGCGGCTGAGCCGCTCGCTTCCTTCGGCTGCCTCATTTGCCGCCTTCAAACAACCACTTCCACGCTCCCTTTCTTTGTTTCAGACCCCTCTCAACATCTCCTGGCCTGCAAGCCATTTGCAGCAAGCAACACGGCTGAAATACCGTGCTGCTAGAGACCTAGCTGTCATCTTGCTCCCACGTCCAAAGGCTTTGGGAACCTGAACCCCCTGCTTGTTTTGGCATCGAGACTGCGAGGCGAGAAACACGCCTGGACTCCAACAAGCCAGACGCCTGCCCCGTCGCTCAGCACAGTGCTACGCGGCTGCCCGACCGACACCTTCTGCCGCTAAAACCAGAGCGCGGTTCCCTTCTGAAGAGCCACCGGCAGCGCGGAGAGTCCCTCGCCTTTCCCTGCGCCAGGTCCCCCGGGAACAGCGTCTCGCTCGGACCAGAGCGTGCGGCAGCCTCCGGTCGTCCCAGCCCCTCGCCCGTCCAGAAAGCGCCTGCCTGTAGCAGCGGCAGAACCGCTGCTGCCCAGGGGGGAAAGGAACGGCTCGGGGTGAAGCTCCCCAGGCTGCCCGTGGCCCGTGCGGAGCTGGGGGTCCAGAAGCAAAGGGGTTAGGGGAGGGGTGGAGCAGGGGAGCGGGGGCGCGAGACTGGAGGGCAGGGGACGCGGGGGGCACGGCCCAGGGAAAAAAAAAAAAAAAAAACCGCACGGGGGGAAAAGCCTTGTGTGGGGGGACGTTCGGGTGGAGAGCACTCGGGAGGGCGGAGAGACACGCAGAGGAGGACAGGGGGGAGGAGACGGACACGGACGGACGGACGGACGGCGGCTATGTGTGGGTACAAAGGTGCACGGGGGGACACGGGTGGGGATGACCTACACCAGGGGGTCCACCCGGCATAATCCCCAGCAGATAACTCACCTGGGATAACCCGCAACGGATATTCCGCTCCGGAGAAGGAATCCACGCCAGATAATCCCCAGCAATGCCCCTCAAACTGTCCGCGGTTCACCCCAGATTTGGCCCAAATTGGCGCCGGTTTTTCGTTTGGGGTTTTTTTGTTTGTTGTTGTTGTTGTTTTTTGTTTTTTCTTTTACATCATACAAAACTTGGGGGTTTCTGCTTTTCCAAAATATTCAGTTCTGGGGTTCTCCGGCGCTTTTCCACATCATAACAATGGGTCATTTTTGGTTTTCTGCGTTAAAATGCGGGGGGGCGGGGGGGGTGTGAGTGTGTGCGTGTGCGGTGCGGTGTGTTTGTGCTTGCTTTCCAGCTGCACAAATCCAGGCGGATTCAGCTTTCCTGGGAGCCCCAAACTGTGTTGCTCTTGGATATTGGATATTTTGCTCTTGGACTTGCATATTTTGACACTTTGATATCTTCGACTTCTCTCTTTAGACTTCGGTATCTACTTACAATCCTACCTCTTTAGACTTAGTTATCTGTTTACACTTCCATAGAACCTTTACTTCGATTACACGGGATACCTACTTAGGCTTACTCGGTGACACAGGGTAAGCGTAGGTACTTCTACCTATCCAGACTGACTTCTGGTTTAAATTCCTTCACCTACATCATCTCTTTTTGCATTTTAAACTCCTTTATTTCTTAACATAGAGACAAGTTCTTTTTTATTTTAAAACCCTATCTATCTCCATTGAGATTTTTTAATAATTTCTATAACATAGCAGGTACAGGTTTGTATTTTGAAATCCTTTTACATATATATATATACACACACATAAAAACGAATATTATTTTTCAATATATATATATATAAAGGCGAGAGATTTTTCTCTACTGCAATGCCTCGCACCCGTATTTCCAGTTCTTCACATGGTTAATCACACACACACACGAGTTTTCAGGCATTTTGGGACTGTGACCCCCCTTCTCTGGGGGGAAACCTCCCCGTGACACCTTCATCCCCCACTCACCTGCTCCTCTGTTTCATCATCACGCCCCCGCCCCCCGTGACGTTGGGGGGCCCCAAATGACATCATCACCCCCCAGGCCCCTCCACACTTTTTAATCACCCCCCCCAAAAAGGCACAGAACAAGGAAAACAGCTACTTTAATAATGCCATTTACATATGTAGGCGCCCCCCCAAAAAGGGGAGCTCCGCCAGAAAAATAAAATGGGGGCAGCCCCCCCAAACGGCTGCAGCCCCCCCCGGCCCCCGGCCCGCAAGCCGGCGGCTGCCCCACGCCGCGGGGGGAGCCTGCCGGGGGACGGTGCCGCACCTCTCGCTCAGGCTCTGCTCTGCCGTGCTCCCCCTCCGTTCCCGCGCTGGGACGGGCTCCCCGGGGCAACGAACCTCCCCGCTCCCTCTTGGCCCGGGACTCGCCCCACCACGCAGCCCTCGCTGCCGCACCCGCGGGGCACCCGCCGGAGACAGAGCCGGGAGCCTCCAGGCACGGGGCCGGCCCCTTACCCTCGGGACGCTTCACGACAGGCAGGCCAACCTGGGCCGGGGGGTACCTAGCGAGCATCACGAGACGCTTGCAACAAGACACCTGAAAAACAAAAAGCCCAAGCGATATTTCAGCATGTGAAAAAAATAGCACAGCAGCGAGTACAGGAATTCAGTCAGAGCAAGGGAGAGGAGAGCAGTTGAGCTCAAGGAGGATTCGAGGTAAGCAGGTCAGCTCCAAATACAAGACATCCTTTAAAAGCTAGAGCGACCTGAACGCTTCCCATCAGCATTAAGAGTAACCGGTACGATTCCGAACATGTTCTTCGCATACAAGCACACGCTCTTGCCGGCGTTGGAAAACGTCTCACCCCTTCCTTACGGCACGGCTGCAGGGAGACGACCCTGCGAGGCTGCAGGACGAGGGCGTACCGCAATCAGAATCTACGCTTACAGGTCCGCCGCAACAGCTACGGCCCTCGCAGCTGCTGCTGCACATCTTGCTGGCTCGGTCCACAAAGCTGGAAGCGAAGCGTAACGCTTTCGAGGGGAAAAGGAAAAGCAAAGGACAAATCGCAGCAATTCGCTTCATACTAAAAAAGCTGTGCGTGTGTTTATAAACATCCAATAAAAATACTTCTGCTGGAGAAGGACTGGATTTTCCTTTGGCGTTAATTTAACTTGCACAGCTGTGAATCGATACCAGTAGATTATCTGTCTCCAAGATACGCAGTTATCATTTGACCAGGGTTTTTTTGCGCCTTACGTCATTAGGAGCGACATCTGGCCAGCCGCGCCGCCCAAGAGAGATGCTGCTGAACTGCCAGGGAAACGCACCCTTGAAAGCCAGACAGAAAGTACTTCAGAGCACTCCGTCAAAAGAGCGGGGGGGAAAACACCCCATAACGTTCAGTTGCCTCTCCTGGTCAACGTTCAGAACAAATACCTAACTGCTTAAACACACCTAAGCAATTGTATGCCACAGCTAGTTGGCAGTTACAGCTGAAACAACGCAAGGCAGTTTGTAGATCCGATTTTAACTTTTTTTTCCTAAAGTTACATCTAGGAGAGAAAAATCCATGACAGAAGAGATCCCCCATACGGTTTTACTTTGGGGGCAGAATCCAGTCCCCGGGGCTGCAACGCGTAAGGCTACCAAAAAGGACCGGCAGATTTGCTAACGCTTTTGGCTGCGCCGAAGCATGCAGAGGAACGCGTGTTGATGACATCTCGGCTGTTGCAACTGAGAACCAGCGATGCCATCAACTTCTGGAAGACGTGCTGTGCTCGGGTCTTTGGAAGCAAACGGACTTTTTTTTTTTTTTTTTTTTTTTTTAAGAGAGTGGAAAGTCTTGCTGCTGCTGACTTCCACTGCCAAGCGCATCATCTCTGAAGATCCCCACTCTGATGGGGAGCTCATAAAACACAACTTCTTTGAATGAGAAAGATTTCCATTCTGGAAAATCTCTTTCCAGCTGAAGTAAGAAATCACACGCTGTAGGTTAAGAAAAAAGGATGCTGCCGAAGCAGTAACTCACCGAAACCACGTCAGGACTCGCTGTCGCTACTTACAAGGCTGGCAATGCTTCTCGGGAAAGCGACGCCGATTCCTCCTCTTTTGTCCACGTCTCTCCTTGGACCTTGATCGCTTTTAGTACGGACGCTAGTATCGCAGTAAGCTTTTCAAGACCTACTGTAAGATATTTTAAAAACTTATTGACTGAAAAAGCACACAGCTTTTATGACAAAAACAAAGCCTGTTTCTTCCGAACGCCTGAACTCTCACAAACATTGTCTTTCCTCTTTTACGACGCAATTATTTTCCCAATAGCATTTCCTAGTAAGCGCACAGAAACACAAGATTGCGCTTTCAGGAAGGCAAAATAAACGGAGGGAAGCCGATTCTGCACAGGCGTTAACACGCTCCAGCACAGACCTTCTTTGACTTTTAGTATCTGCGTTAAAACAGTTCCTAGAAAAACTACAGAAGGAAGGAGAGCCGGCACATTCTTGACGTTAACTTTGAAGTCCGTACTACAAGCGCCTTAGGAAAAACACGGACACGCATCGCGGACGTACCTTGTACTCGCAGACCGCTATGGATCACAGCAGCGTGCAAAAGAGAGGGGGCCAGGGGAGCGGCAGGGAGGGCCTGGCACCCAGCGCAGCTCTCGCTCTCGGCGCTGCCGGGAGAATTGGCCAGTTCAGACGCTTCTTTCTCCTTCTCTCCTCCCTTCCTCTTCTGTAACTCCGGTCACTCGGCTGTCCTGTACCTAAGAGGAAACGTGGGTGTCTTACAGCTCTTATGAGACAAGGCTTCCTAGGCACGTAACCTCTGTCTCTCACGCGCTACGCAGCTGCACCACGCTTTGGGTTACGTGTACCAGCCCTGTGGTGGATGTTGGTGGTCTTGATACCTGCGAATATAGATAGAAGCTATCAATTCAAGTCGTTAGAATCATTGCACAACAGGTGTAACCAAACAAAAGTAAATCTTTGTGAATAGTTAGGGCAGTTGTAAGATAAGAAGCTCCTGAATAATCCCCCTTTAGACAGCTAGGCCTTGGGAGAGCAGATGTGCAGAACCATAAAGTAAGAAAGGTGCAAAATGACCATTAGACCAGAACAAACCGACCTTGAAGGACATCGTATACGTGATCCCAGAACCGAGTTTGTGCAGAAGTAAAGGTCAGTCAGCGAACACAGTGAAGACGACTACGAGCCTTCATCTGAAGACCCCAAAGATCGCCTGAAGACCACCACAGAAGGCGACTGCGCATGCAGATCGGACATTTACATATGTTAATAAGTTCCAGGAAATCCCATGTTTATGTAAACAAATTCTCAGAAATCCTATGAATGTGTATGATTTCATCATATGTAATTACTGAAAGTTTATCGAGCTGTCAGAGCCGTCATGGTGGAACGATCCCCAGTGCTGCCCAGCACCGCAATAAAGAATGCCTGCTTTCTAAAACGCCAAAATTAAGTTTTAGAGAGTGAATTATTTTGCCGCTTTCCGTAACAGATTTTGGCACCCCAGGTGGGACACTGCTCTTGAACATCAACAGATCCGAGGGATCGTAGGACCTTCGTCCGGCACCAAGGGATTCTCGGGGAGAACCTCCGATCCCCGGACCAAAGAGCTCTGAGCAAGGACCGGCAATAAGGTAAAGGCATTCTTTCAGCATTATGTTCTGTTGCCTGCCCATCAGTCCTAGCGAAAGCTGCGCAGGGTTGGGCTGTATCCCTGGGGCACAGGGAAAGCCCCCTTGGATGCAAACTGAAGGATAGGTCTCCTTCCAGAAACCGAGGCTGGGGAGTTTGTCTGATCTGCGAATTTGAATGCTGAATACGGTTGCGACTGTAACTGGGTGCTTTTGTGTGTTTGTTGTGCTAAGAGTTTGTAATTGTGTGGTGGTGTTATAAAAAGCTTGGTTTAAATTGTTTTGTGTCTTGTTTTTAAAATGGGAACTGCAACTTCTAAAGGGGAAATGATCTTAAAGAAATCTCCTCTCGGGTGCGTTTTACACAATTGGAAGCAAACAGCAAGACCCCGGGAGGAGCTGCAAAGAAAGCTGATCTGATCAAACACCGTAATCAGTGGTGGCCATTGTATAAGCTGGGGGATGGAGAAAAGTGGAGGTTAACGGAACTTTGAATTGCCATTATACTTTGTTGCAATTGCTGTGATACTTTGTTGCAAGTGCATGTACACTTTGTTGCGATCGATGTGATACTTTGTTGTGATTACTGATACTTTGTTGTGATTGCCGTGATACTTTGTTGCGATCGCTGTGATACTTTGTTGCGATTGCCGTTATTTTTAGGACTGGAAGGAAAGTGGGATGAAGTCCTGTATGCGGATATGTTTTTCACTTTACGTTCACGCCCTGAATGGCAGAAGTGCGGGATAAATTTGGCTCCCTCAGATCCTTTGGTGCTGGCATTGGAAAAAAGAGAGTAAGAGCAATGGAAAAGGGAAAGGTTTGAAAAAATGTTGTTCTGCTGGTCGTATTGGACAGAGGTGTTTACAGTGAGTTCAGGATGAGCCAGAGGATGACCCAGAAGCGTTGGTTGCCCCCGGGCCGAGGCAGAGATGACAGAATGACAAACCTGAGCCCCTTGACGCAGGCGACTGAGAGCAGAGGAGGACGCCGGTGGCTGGGAGAACGCGTGGCCGGCAGGAGCAGCGCTGCCAGCGCCATTGGGACGGCTGTCGGGAACGAAGGACCCCGACTGTGAGGGGGCCCTTTTCAATTGCTGAGTTAAATAATTGGAAGCAGGCGGCGGGCAATTATAGCGATAACCCTGGTAAGGTGGGTGAAGCCTTTGATACAATGATCAGAACTACAGACCCTGATGGGAAGGATATCGATGCTCTTATGTCGGTATTGTTTGATAGCGCAGAAAGAGAAGTCCTCTTTAGAAGGGCAAGAACTCAAACAGAGGGACAAATTGCTACAGGACAATTGCAGTAAGGCAAAAGCAATACCCTTTGAAACTAGAAGCTAGAATCGGGTTAATGCCAATTATTGAGAAATTTATAGAATATGGTCTGCTGAGGGAATGTGAATCAGAATACAACACCCCCATCTTGCCAGTAAAAAAGGCAGATGGGAAAAGTTATTGATTGGTACAAGATTTAAGAGCTATTAATCAAATTGTTCACAATATTCATCCAGTAGCTGCAAACCCATACACTTTACTGACAACGATAAATGAAAACCAAGAATAGTTCACAGTTATAGATTTGAAAGATGCTTTTTTCTGCATACCTCTCGAGCGAGAAAGTCAAAATATATTTGCCTTTGAGTGGGAAAATCTGGAAACTGGTCATAAATCACAGTACACTTGGACAGTGTTGCCACAGGGATTCAAAAATGGTCCTACAATATTTGGAAATTAATTAGCCAAAGAACTGGAAACCTGGAAAAGAGGATACAAGACAGGGACTGTGTTGCAGTATGTCGATGATATTCTAATTGCAGCTGTAACCCGGGAAGAGTGCTTACAATTAACTGTTGATCTTTTGAATTTTCTGGGAATGAATGGTTACCGAGTTTCAAAAGAAAAGGCACAAGTCATTTGAGAATCTGTCAGGTATCTGGGATTTGAACTTTTGAAAGGACGAAGACTGAGCACAGAAAGGAAGGAAGCTATCTGCCAGCGTCCCGAGCCCCAGAATGCACGGGAGCTGCGGACCTTCCTGGGAACGGTGGGGTGGTGCAGGCTGTGGATTGCAGGCTATGGACTCATTGTGAAACCTTTATATGAGCTACTGAAAACTTCACCGCCTGGATGTTTGGAATGGGACGACAGCACCAGAAGTGCTTTCAAACAAATAAAAAGAACTCTGATGAAGGCACCAGCTTTAGGACTCCCTGATCGAACTAAAACTTTTGAATTGTTCGTTCACGAGCAACAAGCTATGGCTCTGTCTCCTGGCATCTGAGAGCACTCCCAACAGACGCGCTGTGGGCTATTTCTCCAAGCAATGGGGCCATACCGGCAAAGGACGGCCAGGTGGTCCGAGGGCTGTCGCCGCTGCTGTGCTGTTAATCCAAGAAGCCCGGAAGCTGACACTGGGACAGAACATGGCTGGGTTTGTAGCACACATGGTACTCACTGTCCTGGACCAAAGAGGTGAGCACTGGTTGTCTCCAAGCCGGCTGTTGAAGTACCAGGCAGCACTTCTTGAACAAGATGATGCTGTTTTAAAATCAACTGCAGTAGTAAACCCAGCAGTTTTCCTGTCATCTCGACAACTGGAACAAGAAGAACCCACACATGATTGTTTACAGACCATCAAGGAGCTGTATTCCAGCCGACCTGACCTGAAAGACACCCCTCTGGAAAACCCAGACTGGGAGCTATATTTGGACGGGAGCAGCTTTGTGAAAGAAGGGATCCGGGTGTTGGGATATGCCGTGACCACAGTGGATACTGTTGTGGAAGCAGAAGCTCTGCAATCAAAAATGTCAGCCCAGAAAGCAGAACAGATTGCACTAACAAGAGATTTAGAATTGAGTGAAGGAAAGCGAGTGAATGTATGGACCGATTCCAAATATGCATTTGGAGTATTACACACACACAGAGTGATTTGGAAAGAAAGGGGACTATTGTCATCTCAAGGGACCAGTTTTAAACCTGCGGAGCAGATTCTAAAGTTACTCAAAAGTGTACAGAAACCAAAAGAAGTGGCTGTTATGCACCGAAAACCTCACCAAACCAGCCAAACCTCAGAAGAAAGAGACAATCAATTGGCCAATTTGACCGCTTGTAAGGCTGCAGAAAAGGGTAAAGGAATATTGGCAATAATACCTGAAAAGAAAATAGAATTAGGAGAATCTCCTAACTATGATAGTCAGGACAGAAACTTAATTGAAACATTAAGAGCTGAAATACAGAAAAATGGATGGGCTGTTACTCCTATGGGACAGGTAATTCTAACCCCAATTTTGATGCATGAAATAGTAAAGAAAGAACATAATAGCGTTCATTGGGGAACCGAGAATTTACCGAAACATCTGCAAAAGTCAGTGGTGAGTCGTAATATGGTAGAAATTATAAGGTCTGTAGTTGAAACGTGTGAAACATGCCTTAGAAATAATCCAAAGGCACAGAATAGAATTCAGTTTGGATCCACAAAACCAGGAGATACTCCAGGAGAGCACTGGCAGATAGATTTCACTGAGCTGCCAAGAAAAGGAGGGTTAAAATATCTGTTCGTATTGGTGGATACTTTTACAGGATGGCCTGAAGCCTTCCCATGTCGCACCAACAAGGCCAGGGAAGTTGTCAAAATCTTACTTAAAGAAATACCACCATGACTTGGTGCTCTTTTAGGGATTTCCTCTGATAGGGGGCCCCATTTTGTTGCAGACGTTGTCCGACAAGTGAGTAGAGTATCACAAATAACACGGGAGCTGCGTGCCCCCTATCACCCGCAACCTAGTGGACGGGTAGAGCGCATGAATCAGACCTTAAAACTGCAACTGAGTAAAATTTGCCAAGAAACCTCAATGACTTGGATACAAGCACTTCCACTTGCGCTGTTGAGAATTAGAGTTCAGCCTAAAGGAAAACATCAGTTAAGCCCTTATGAGCTGTTGTATGGGAGACCGTACCAGATTCCTAAATTACCAGAAGAATTAAACATCAGAGGTGAAACAGATTTACGAAAGTATCTAGTATCCCTAGGGACAGTGATACAAGAAATGAAAAAGAATGTGATTGTAAATAAATCTCTGAATCTTGATTCCCCAGTACATCTGTTCCAGCCCGGAGACTGGGTATACCCAAAGTTGTGGACCGGAGAACCCCTGCAAGAAAAGTGGAAAGGACCGTTTCAGGTTTTACTGACAACACACACAGCCATAAAACTAGATAAGAAAGGGCCCTGGATTCATTACTCAAGATTCAAAAAGGCTCCAAAACCACGGACTTCCAAGGAGACAGCTCCTCCGAAGCTCATTTTCAAATGATAACTTTAGTTTATGTGTTATCAATAAGTTCAGAAGTGTTTGGGCCTAAACTAGGAAGTCCATGGCATGAGAATGTTCATGTGCAATTAGTAGCAGAAGCAGCTTCAGCTATTAATGCAAGCAAAGGTTGGATTTGGGCTAGATTCCCAAAGCATAGTACTCAGTCCGATGTAACACTAATTGGCCTACCAATTCCTTTCAATACCACTTGGAATAACCTTTGGGACAGCCCAAAAGTTTAAAATTTTGGGAAGTGCCCAAAGGAATGGGATGGTATTGGCTGTGCGGAGACCAAGCCCTTAAAGCACTGCCTCCCTGGTGGACAGGTTCTTGTAAGTTAGGGGTAGCGTCCCCAGACATTAAAGTAATAACACATCTCCATGGAATGGGGGGATTAAATCCCCAATTGGAAAACAAAAAAAGAGCAACGGATAATCCATTGATTACTTTGTCTACTACCTTTCACTCATTTGTAAGATGGTTAATCCCAGCATTAGGGTCAGTGAATTGGAAAAAACAATAGTAAACATAGCAGGAGTCATGGAAAAAATCGGGAATGCCACATCCGATGCTATAAAAGCTTTACAAGAAACAACTATCAAACTTTCAAAAGTTGCATTACAAAACAGGATGGCTTTAGACATGATGTTGGCTTCCCATGAAGGAGTGTGTGCGGTAGTAAATTCAAGCTGCTGTACACACATTGATGAAAGTGAAAGGATATCCAAAGATTTAAAAATCATACATGGCCAAACAATAACCTTGCATGAACTAACTAAAGATAATACCTCTTTTGGGTTTGAAGAGATTTGGAATACTCCCACTTCTTGGTTCCCTAATTGGTTACGGCTGAAGAGATTATTTTTATTAGTGATTATTACCATAGCTTGTACTCTTGCCTGCATAATGATCCAATGTTGTATCTGCTGTACAAGATATAATAAGTTTGTATAGTGAGGACTGTAGCATATAAGCTACAAGCCCTCAAAAGAAAAGGAAGGATTGATACCTGCGAATATAGATAGAAGCTATCAATTCAAGTCGTTAGAATCATTGCACAACAGGTGTAACCAAACAAAAGTAAATCTTTGTGAATAGTTAGGACACTTGTAAGATAAGAAGCTCCTGAATAATCCCTCTTTAGACAGCTAGGCCTTGGGAGAGCAGACGTGCAGAACCATAAAGTAAGAAAGGTGCAAAATGACCATTAGACCAGAACAAACCGACCTTGAAGGACATCGTATACGTGATCCCGGAACCGAGTTTGTGCAGAAGTAAAGGTCAGTCAGCGAACACAGTGAAGAAGACTACGAGCCTTCATCTGAAGACCCCAAAGATCACCTGAAGACCACCACAGAAGGCGACTGCGCATGCAGATTGGACATTTATGTACTTAATAAGTGGACATTTATGTAGTTAATAAGTTCCAGAAAATCTCATGTTTATGTAAACAAATTCTCAGAAATCCTATGAATGTGTATGATTTCATCGTTTGTAATTACTGAAAGTTTATCGAGCTGTCGGAGCCGTCATGGTGGAACGATCCCCAGTGCTGCCCAGCACCACAATAAAGAATGCCTGCTTTCTAAACGGCCAAAATTAAATTTTAGAGAGTGAATTATTTTGCCACTTTCTGGTAACAGTCTGGCCCGCTACGGACTGTGAGGAGAGATCCCTCCCCACCCGGAGAGGCAGGCTCGCACTTGCCTGCAGCGGGAGGCAGCTGTCGGCCCGACGGCCTTCAATCCCCTCTTCTTTACCTTTCTCCAGCTTCAGCCGCGGCAGCTCCTGTCCGCAGCCAGTAAGCGCTCCTCCTGTCCCTTTTCGCCCCCTCGCCACGAGGAGAGCGAGGTCAGGCAGAGACAACCCACGCAAGCCTGAGGCAGGTGCTGTCAGCAGCATCCCCACGGGAGGAATGGACAACCGCGTCCTCAGCGCGGCCTCTGGGACAGGGAAAGAAGAAGCGGCGACCGTTATTACCATAGGTCGCCCCTGGCCAAAGCCCTTCCTTCTGCAGGGGCTTCTGGAGATGCTGCTCCTTCCCCGCGCTGCTGGTAACGGCACCCGCGTTAAGGGAGAATCCAGCCCATTCGAGGGCCAGCTTGCGGCCTTCACGACGGGGCTTGGGGGCGATGCGGGGCTATGGGACAGGCGTCAGGGCAGCGCTGCAGTTCCACGTTTTGTGCACCAAGCGCCTGCCGACAGCACGCCCGTGGGGCGGCACTGCCGCTTCCTCACCGGGAGGCAGCAAGGAGTGCGGCGGCATCACCCTGCAGGCACCACAGTATCGCGTTGCCGTTACCGGCAGAAGGCAACACGGACCACAGCGGCACCTCCGCGCGTGTGCGGCGCCTCGCCTGCAGCACCGTTATTGGGACAGCGGGCAGCGCGTCGCCGCGCACATGCTCTCGAGGAGCGGCTGCACCGCTTATGGAGTGCGGCCGCAGCTGGAAGCTCACAGAAAACCACACGAATCCGTCAGCAAAACTACACCTCGTGCTGCGCTGCGGCGGCAGCAAGGACTACACCTCGCCGCACGCGCCCTGGAGCAATGCGGCTGCCCGGCAGCTACGGCGGTAAAAACTACAGCTCCCAGCACGCACTGGCAAGCGCAGCATGGCCGCCCGGCAGCCGCGTGCTGCAAGACTACAGCTCCCAGCATGCTCTGCAGAACAACATGGCTACCAGAACTCCCACGCCTCAGGACTACAGCTCCCAGCATGCTCTGCGGAACTAACACGGCCTACCGGAAGCCCCGTGCCCCGGGACTACACCTCCCATCATGCTCTGCAGAACAACATGTCCCGACAGGCAGCCCCGTGCCCCAGGACTACAGCTCCCGGCATGCCGCGGGAGGCAGCCCTCCCCTCCCCGCGTGCCGACCCCGCGGGGACACCACACCCCCGCCCCCGCCGCCGGGCTCGCGGCAGCCCTCGCCACCGGCTCTGGCACGGCAGGGAGCCCCCGCCGCTCCGTGCTTCCCACACGGACCCCGCCGGCCCGGCCGCCTCCCCGCAGGCACCGCCACCCGCCCCGGGGCTTTCCCCGGGACCCGCCGGCCCGTAGCCCGGCCCCTGCTCACCTTCTCCCGCGGCGCAGCCGCAGCCCGGCGACTGCTGCGCTTTTCCCCTGCCTCACACCGGCCCCTCCGCAGCCACGCGGGGCAGGGCAGCCCCGGCCCCTCCACCGGCAGCCCCGGCCCCTCCCCACGCAGCCACCCTTCCCAAGGGAGGCTCAGCACCAGCAGCCTCACTGCCCGCACCTGGGCCTTCTGCAGCCCCGGCCCCCAGCTGGAGCCCCGCAGGAGCAGGGGGCCCTCGCCCGACCCCCACAGTGCATCAGTCACCTCCTGCCCTGGGCTGCGCCACAGCCCCTTGCCCGGTGCAAAGGGAGCGCAGCCGCAGGCGTGCGGGACAAAGGAGAAGGCGACTGTTGATTCGGTCAGGCACGGAACAAGTCCCAGGAGCGAGGGTGCTCCGGTGCCCGGGACCCCGGATGGTCCCTCTGGTCCCCGGGCAATTCGGGAGTTGTTCCCAGAGCCACGCTCGTCAGTCTGGTGGGGAAGGGACAGTCGGCCGGCTGGCTCCTGGAGCAACGGGCTGCTGGGCAGACATGGAGGCCACCAAAAATGAGGAACAGGGCGTGGGACACTAGAAGAGGGAAAAGTGGCAGCCAGCTGGTCAGGGGGGTGTAGCGAGAAAGCACAAGGCAGGGAACGGGAGAGCGAGGGAAGGACGGGGACAAGGGAGCCCGACAGAGGTGGGGAAAGAAGCAGCAAGGAGAGAGGAGGAGAGGGAGCAGAAAGGAGGAGAGGGAGCAGGACAGAGACCAACAAAGAAGGACAGGGAGCAGGATGGAGATGCAGGAAAAACCTGGGACAGGCAGCACAACAGAGAGGGATGAAATAAGGGCAGGAAGCCGGACCGAGAGAGATGGAGAAAGACAAAAAGCAACAAGAACAGGGCAGAGAGGGGGGAATAAAACAACTGGGACAAGGAGCCGGGAGAGTGGACTATGGAGGAAAGGGGCGGGCGGGGGAGAAACAACACAAAACAAACCACATAGCTACACGCTACAGGGCAGAGAGGGAGGCATTAAAACATAGGGAGAGGGAGCTAGAGGTGGGGAGAAAGACAGGCTACAGGGAGGAGAAGGAGGAATTAAAAAATTGGCATCCAGAGCCAGACAGAGAGATGGAGAAAGAAGAAAGTGAAAACTAGGGGGCAGGAGCCAGCCAGAGAGAGATGGAGAAAGGAGAAACCGCTGTGGGTGCCAAGACAGAGAGGGAGGAATATCAAGAAGGAAGGGAGAGGGAGCCGGACATGGCGCGATGGAGAAAGGTGACCAAAAAGACCAACTCCAACAAGGCAGAGGGCAGAGAGGGAGCGATGAAAGACTCGGGAGAGGGAGTGGGACAGAGAACGAAAAAACAGTGACACGTACGGGGCAGAGAGGGAGGAATTACCAAACGGGGACAGGGAGCCGTACGGGGAGAGATGAGGAAAGACAAGTACTAGCATTGTGCTCCAGGGCCGAGAGGGAGAAACGGAAAAGTAGGGACCACGGGCCGGGAAAAAGGAGAGAGAGAGAAAGAACAAATCGCAATAGGCCACGGGACAGAGAGGGAGGCATTTAAAAAAATAAGGGATCGGGAGCAATCTACAGAGGGACGTCGGGGAACAAAAATTTTAAGAGCGATGCATACAAGGTAGAGAAGGAGGAATTTTTCAAAAATAAGTAAAGGCAGTGAGCCGGACAGAGAGACACAGAGAAAGCAAAACCAGCGACAGGCTACAAGACAGATAGGGAGGAATTAAAAAATTCTGGCAGGGAGCCAAACAGGGAGAGACAGTGAAAGAAATGAAACCGAACATGCAACTCACTGCAGCTCCTGCCAGTGGCAGGAGACCTCGGTTGTCCCAATGGTTTTCCCTCTGCCTCGGCAGCAGGTGCCTCAATGCTCCTCCAGCGCAAGGCTTCCCGGCGGCTCTCCCGTGCAGCCGATGGAGGCACTGAGCTCCCAGCACTGCGTGCTGGTAGTGCGCTCTGTCAGGGACGGCTTGGAGGGATGCTTCCTTGCTGCAGGCACTGGCCATTCCTTGCTGCAGGCAGCTGCCTGCAGGACTCCCTTGGATTCCCTCCTTGGACAGCTCCCCTTCATCAGCTCCCTCAGGCAGGCATGCCTGGACAGACCCTTCCCCAACCAAAGGGAGGGATTGAAAAATAGGGACAGTGAGCCACATAGTGGGAGGTGTAGAAATAAAACATAAAAAGCAATAGGGTACAGGACAGATATGAAAACATTAAGAAATAATGACAGGGAGACAGATGCGGGGATAGATAGAAATTAGCAAGTGGCAGGGTACAGGAAACACCAGAAAGATCTTTAAAATAGGGACAGGGTGGAAGACAGAGGGAGAAATAGAAAGAAAATTCAAAAAGCGATGGGGTACAATTTGCACAGGAGAGAATTAAAAAATAAGGCCAGGGAGCTGGCAAGAGAGACACATAGGGATAAGAAAATTTTTAAACCGACGGGGTAAAGGAAAGAGTGAGAAGAAGTAAAAAAATAGGAGAATGGAGCTAAATAGAGGGAGGCACAGAATAAAGTTTGAAAAGCAATGGGGTACAGAGCAGAGGGAGATATTAAAAAAACATAGGGTCAGGGAGCCAGATGGGGGAAGATATAGAAATGAAAATTTAAAAGTAATAGGCTACAAGGCAGTGCAGAAAAACTAAAAAATAGAGAAAGGGAGCTGGCTAGAGAGACACATAGAAAAAATTTAAAATGCAATGGGGTATTCTCCAGAGTTGGCAGAAGAATAACAAGTTTTGGGGAGCCATACAGGTAGGTGGGCAGAGAGGGAGACCGAGAAAGGGAGGCAGGCAGACATCTGGAGAAGGGTGGCAGAGATGGGCCAGGATGCAGAGGAGAGGACGCGTGACTCACCACAGCTCCTGGTGCCAGCAGGAGACCTTCATCGCCTCGACGCTTCTCTCTCTGCCTCTGCCCCTTCCTCCTCTGCAGTGCTGCATGCCGGACCCTCACCCATTCAGCAGCATGCAGCGGACACCTCTATGCTCCTCATCCACAAGGCTTCCTCAATACCTGGTGGCTCACCCACATAGCCAACAGAGGCACTGAGCTCCTAGCACTGTGTGCTGGTGTCTGCCCTGTCGGGGACAGCTCGGAGGGATCCTTCCTCACCACACAGACTGGCCATTCCTTGCTGGAGGCACCTGCCTGCAGGACTCCCTCCTCAGCCCATTCCCCTTCATCAGCTTTCTCAAGCAGGCATGCCCAGGCAGCCTCCTTTACAGCTGGAGCCCCTTCACACAGCAGGGCCAGCCCCATCCTCAGCCTCACTGGCCACACCTGGGGCTGCCCCAGCGAGGGCCCATCAGGAATAGGGGCCATTGCCAAAGCCCCACAGCACATCACCCCCTCCCCTGCACCTCTCCACAGCCACATGCTCTGCACCCAGGGGCTGCAAACACATCCAGGGGCACAGAGGAGGCAGGAAAAGTTTATTCATTAATGCACATAAGAAATCTTGGCAGGGAGTTGGCTGCAAGGCTCAGTGCCCAAATGCAGCAGGACAGAGGGAGAAAAGAGAAGAGAAAAGCAGGAGGAAGGACAGAGGGACATAGCGGTGTGGGACAGGGAGCCAGAAAATGGGATGCTGCGAACAAGAGAGGGACAGGGAGCAGGACAACTGTGTAGAGAGAGGAGAGCAGAAGAAAGACTGCAGGGGTGAACAGGGACAGAGAGATGGAGGAATAAATAAGAGAGACAGGGAGCAGGAGAGAGAGGCAGAAGGGACCAGCAGGACAACAAGACAGACAAGACAAGGGACAGGGAAAATTCTGAAGTGACAGGGGAAAGGAAACATAGGCAAGAAATAAAAAAATAGAAACAGCGGGATAGAGGTAGACATAGAAAGAAAATTTTCTAAAAGCAACAGGGTACAAGAAACATGGGGAAGAACTAACACATAGGGACAGGGAGCTAGAAAGAGGGAGATGTAGAAAGTGTAAAAAGTGACAGGGTAGAGGACAGAGAGGGAAGAATTAAGAATTAGAGACAGGGAGAGGCATACAGGGAGATGTAGAAAGACAATTTTAAAAGCAACAGGATGCAAGAATCATACACGAGAATTAAAAAATAGGTTCACAGAGCTGCATAGAGGGAGAAGTAGGAAGAAAATCTGAAAAGCGACAGGGTACAAGAAACACTGGCAAGAAGTTAAAATTAGGTCAGGGAGACAGAGAGAGGGAAAGGTAGCAAGAAAATTTTAAAAGCAACTGGGTTTGAGAAACCTATGCAAGAATTTGAAAACTAGGGATGGAGAGGTAGAAAGAAAGTTTCAAAAGTGATGGGGTACAAGAAACATAGGCAAGAATTGAAAAATAGGGACAGGGAGCCTGACAGAAGGCAGCTGTGGTGGGTTGACCTTGGCTGGCCACCGGGTACTCACCAAGCCGCTCTATCGCTCCCCCTCCTCAACAAGACAGGGGGACAAAATACAACAAAAAAAACTTGTAGGTCAAGAACAGGACAGAGAGGTCACTCACCAATTACTGTCACAGGCAAAACAGACTCAGCTTGGGGAAATTAATTCCATTTATTGTCCATCAAAATCAAGAGTAGGATAATAAGAGAGAAGAACAAATCTAAAAAACGACCTGCCTCACCATGGCCTTCACCACAGCCTGCAGGGGAATCTCTGCTCCAGTGCCTGGAGCACCTCCTTCCCCTCCTTCGTCACCGACCTTAGTGTCTGCAGGGCTGTTTCACACTCACGTTTTCTCTATCACAGCATCTGTGCAGCATTTTTTACCCCTTCTTAAATGTCCATCCCAGAGGCACAACTACCATTGCCGATGGACTCAGCTTGGACTGGCTGCAGATCCATCTCGGAGCTGGAAGTGGCTGTGCCTGACATAGGGGCAACTCCTCGTGTCTTCTCACAGAGCCCACCCCTGCAGCCCCTGCCCTGCCCCAGCTAACAAAACCTTGCCACGTAAACCCAATCCAACAGCAATCGCCTACAGGACAGAGAAGGAGGACTGAAAAATAGGGAAAGGGAGCCACAGAGGGAGAGGTACGGGGAGGGGGGGGAAATAGCGATGGGCTACAGGCCAGAGAGGAGGAAGCGACAGGGAATCAGCCTGGGAGATGAAGAAAAACAAAGAATAGCGATGGGCCGCAGGGCAGAGAGGGAGGATTTTAAAAAGGGGACAGTGAGGTGGACAGAGATAAACTGAGAAATGCCAAAAAACCTTGATGAGCTGAAGGGGAGAGAGAGGAATTTAAAACTAGGGACATGGAGCCAGACAGAGAGAGGTGGGGGCGTGGGAACTGTGAAGGGCTAAAGGGCAGGCAGGGAAAAATTAAAAAATTGGGATAGGAAGACAGACAGATACATGGAGAAAGACAAAAATAGTGATGGGCTGCAGGACGGAGACAGAAGATGGAAAAAGAGGGACAGGGAACAGGACAGAAGCACAGAGAGAAAAAGAAAACAGAGGGGTAGAACAGAGAAAGAGGGGAGCTCGTCGTCTCGGGGATGCAATGAGCTCAAAAGGCAACTGAAGCACGAGGGGGCACAGAAGCCCACCTCAGGGGCACCCCTGCAGCTGCCGTTACTTGTGGCGCCAATATACCACGAGACACAAAATCACCATTGCGCTTGTAAGAAATCACCAGTCCCGCGCGCCTCCTCGCTACTAGCCAGCTCACCTCGAACGCTCATCCGACTCCAAAGACAGCCCGCACAGCGCCTGCAAGACCGAAGAGAAAAGCTTCACTGAGTTGCCGCAGGGTGCTTTGCTCTCAGGTGCCAGCTTGGTCGACAACCACTCATCCATGTGCTGCTTCTCTCCTCTGACGCTACACACATCACCTGCACAAATCGAAGCAAATAACACATGCCGAGATCCTGCCCCAAACCAGAGCTTGCCTGCACCAACTCCCATCTCCCGCTCCTTTACCTTGCCCAGTTGCCTGCGCTGCCTCTGCCGTTTTCCAGTTGCCACGTTGAGGTGTGGGTACCACTTGTAAAACCCAAACAACAAGGGATGCTTATAGCTACACCCACAATAAGACACCTGAAAAACACCTGCTACATCAGCCCACTAGTCATTGCTCACCATGCCCGAGTCAGCTCTGGCGCCCATATCCCACATGGCTTCCCACCTTCAAAATAAAACAAAAACCCCAAACCATAAGCTAGTCCTACAGCCACCAGTCACACTTTTCCCCTAATACCACACACTGACCCACCTTCTTACGAGGCTCCACGCACCTCTCCTCCGTTGCCCTGCGCAGCTCGTCCCTCTGCACCTGCAAAAACCATACTATCGAACAAGTCGCCCGGCTGCAGAGCAATAGCTTAACCATTCCAGAGGTCTCGTTCCCATTCAGGAATACCATCTAGAACCCAAGTACACCCAGCCATTCAAAGAAATACACACCTCAAACATTAAGCCCTACACATACAAGCCTTAACACCTTTGAGATTCCATGTGCTCAATGAGCAGCACCCGAGTGCCTCTCCCGGCACAGTGCCGGTCATCCCCTTGGCACCCGCAAAATGCTATGTAAATTACCATCCTCGCTTGCTGCCACTGGCCACTCACTCTGAGATGGGCTGTACGGCCTTGGCCAAAACACTCTAGGCATATTTACATTAACCGTACACTCTTAGTGCTTATCTTCCCCTGACTCTACCATTGCTACGCCCCCAGGCAGAGCAGCTCCAACCCAGACACACGCACGCACAGACCGACGCCGCACACAAACGCTACAAACGACGCCACCCAGAGACCTAAGAAAATGCCCGGCAAGAAGAAAGAATGACTCCCGGCCCCGAGATGCCATCAGGCAAGGAGATCGATGGGGCCGCAAGGAAGAATCTACAGCAGCCCCAGAAAAGTCGACTGCCGTCACCAGTGACAAAAAGACATATAACAAGATGTGTCTGTAACAGGGACGATGGATGTGTGAGAAGCCAGGCTTAAAGACCTAAGAATGTTAAGATGCGGGAAAGAAGTCCCAGAAAAGTGCTCCGGAAAAACAATCCGCTCTTGAACATCGATGCCGACGCTGCCTTAATTGCCACCGCAAAAAGATGACTATCTGTAAACTTCTAATATGTGAGACATGCAAGACAGATCTGTTAGACTAATAACGTGAGAAAGGAAGCGCTCGGTTAGCATTACGCTAATGAGCCGAGGCTTGCAAGCCCACCGATAGTGCTACCGATGTGCCCGCTGGGCGCAGAGAGCAATGGAGACATGAAGACCCGAGTAGGGTATGGTACGGGACACAGACGACAGACTACAAAGACTGCACAGTAACGCAGACGCAGGCTGGACCTGCCCTGCCCGGCAGATGCTCCTGTTTTACAGAAAGGACCCCGTGCCCTCTCGCTGCCCAAACGTGCCCAATCTCAAACTGCCTTCTCCGCTACGCTGATTTTAAAATCCCTGCCCACCCCACTGGTGCCTCCCCTACCCGACCACCCGCCCTCACAAAGATGGCGTCGGCCCCTCAACTTGCCTGTCAGAGGGCTGGGGGTCAGAAACCATCTTTTAAAAAGACCACATCGGCGACCTAGGATATCACTGCAATCACCCAGATCCTCTTCGTCATCTGCAAACATGGAGTGCCGTCAGTCAGCGTCACACCAGTCAACGCTGGCCTCTTCCGCAAGGACGCTCTCCTCAGAAGTGCCATGGCATTCCGCTCGCTCCCGGTCTGATGCCAGATGTCGCGGCCAGCATCGCCCATGGCACCTAGAAAACTAGAAATATAAAGCAACCGTTGTGCCTGGAAGCGGTCACCCGCTCAAACAATTCTACACCTCAAAAATCACTCTGTGGTTGGTGTTCATTGCCCACCTTCCCAACGACCGAGGGTTAACTGGTTGCATAGGCACTGACGGGCACGTTCCCTCCATCGCTGTGTGCCGACCTACCTTCTCATGATGCTCCGCCAACTTGCCAACAGCTGACGGCTGCTCGGCTGCAGCCCTGCCGAGAAGGACTTGGGGGTACTGGGGGATGAAAAGCTGGCCACGAGCTGGCAATGTGCTCTGGCAGCCCAGAAAGCCAAGCGTCTCCTGGGCTGCATCCCCCACAGCGTGGGCAGCGGGGCGAGGGAGGGGATTCTGCCCCTCTGCCCCGCTCTGGGGAGACCCCCTGGAGCCCCGCGTCCAGCCCGGGGGTCCTCAGCACGGGAAGGACATGGAGCTGTGGGAGCGGGGCCAGGGGAGGCCACCGAAATGCTCCGAGGGTGGCCCAGCTCTGCTGTGAGGACAGGCTGAGAGCTGGGGGTGCTCAGCCTGGAGAGGAGAAGGCTCTGGGAAGACCTTATTGCAGCCTTCCAGTACTTGAAGGGAGCTTGTAAGAAAATTTTAGCAGGGCCTGTAGCAATAGGACAAGGGGTGATGGTTTTAAAGTAAAAGAGGGGAGATTCAGACTGGATATAAGGAAGAAATTTTTTACAATGAGGGTGGTGAGACACTGGCAGGGGTTGCCCAGAAAGGTGGGAGCTGCCCCATCCCTGGAAACATTCAAGGCCAGGCTGGACGGGGCTCTGAGCAACCTGATCTGGTTGGAGATGTCCCTGCCCATTGCAGGGAGGTTGGACTGGGTGGCCTTTAAAGGTCCCTTCCATCCCAAAGCGTTCTGTGGTTTTATGAAGAGCCCAGGTACAAACCGCACACCCACCCTCCGGCTCCCGCACCGAAGGTGCCAGCACCGAAAGCTGTTGCTCGTCCTCAACAATCCTTGGAGCCCCATCTGCAGCCCCACAACTGCAGGGGCTCTGTGCTCGCCCGGCCTCCTGACGGGTCCCAACACTCTCATCAGAGCCCAGCTCCAAAACAGACACCACCACACGGCGTGAGGGCGGTACGGGATGCTGCAGCTCTGGGTGCAAGCAGTGGGGTGTAGCTCTCAGCACAAGGGTGCAGCTCCAGTTGCAGGCAGGGGCTGCAGGCAGCAGTGCTGCCCACCTTGCTGGACCCACAGAGTACTGGAGTCTACCCCCACCCAGGCACCCTCAAACTGGAAGCATTGGGATCCTCCCATGCCCGAGGCAGGGGGCCTTGCAGCCCCACAGCTGCTGGGGTGGAGGGGCCACAGCAGTGGGCAGGAAGGGATACCCCCCCACACCCCACCTTCTCCCATTTGCAGCACTGAGGCCCCCCGGCAATCAGTGCTGTGCCAGGACCAGCTGCCTGCACCTGTTCACTCTGGACCCTACTGAGGACCTGGTGTAGCCACACCACAGGGGTCCTCCTGCCTCCCAGCACCCCTTCCTTCCAGCCCCACACACCGCCTGCTCCAGTAAGGGGGAGAGAAAGGGACCGCTATGGTTTAACTCGTTTTATTTAGACTCATAAGGTAACTGCGGCCCGGCTGGACCGCGCACACGGGGCTGAGACCCAGTAGAAACGCAGCAGCAGGTCAGGAGCAGGGTGGGACAGGGTGAGCTGCAGCAGGGCGCGGTGCCCAGGCTGCCGAAGGAATGGTCAGTTGTTAAGAGGAGGGTTTACGAGAGCTGCCCGCAGTCGGTAATGGTGATCTTCTTGCTTGTTTTGCCATCTTTGGAGCCACAGCGCTCCATGGCCTCCACCACGTTCATCCCCTCCTTGACGCGGCCGAAGACAACGTGCTTGCCATCCAACCTGCGGGAGGAGCACCGGTCATGGCTGGCACCTGGCGTCCCCACACGGGGACCTCGGTACCAGGCCTGGCGTGTCACCTCCCCACTGGGGCGGGTGCCAGGGACCCCCCGGGCTTACCCTCCCGCAGCCCCCGACTCACCATTCGGTCTTGGCAGTGCAGATGAAGAACTGGGAGCCATTCGTATTGGGGCCGGCATTAGCCATGGACAGGATGCCTGGGCCCGTGTGCTTCAGGATGAAGTTCTCATCAGGGAACTTCTCCCCATAGATAGATTTGCCGCCAGTGCCGTTGTGGCGCGTGAAGTCACCACCCTGCGAAGAAGCGGCATTTCAGGTCACGGGCACAGAAGACTCTCGAAGCAGGCGCAGCGGCCCTGCAGAGGCTGCAGGCAGGAGGCAGAGCCGCCTTCCCACCCCAAATCTGCCAGCGCCCAACTCCAACACCCACATGAGCACCAGATCTCCTCACCCGCCCACCTCCCTGCTGCGGCCCGAGCGCCACGCACCTGGCACATGAACCCAGGAATGATTCTGTGGAAGCAGGACCCCTTGTAGCCAAATCCCTTCTCGCCGGTGCTCAGAGCACGGAAGTTTTCTGCAAAGGAAGAGGAAAACCACCGTGAACGGTTCGTTTTGTCCAGAGTTAGGGAGAGCGTCAGGGTTCGGTGCAGCCGCGGCGCCTTTACCAACCTGCTGTCTTGGGGACCTTGTCTGCAAAGAGCTGCAAAGAGAGGAGAGGCCGTTAGTCAGGCTGGGGCGAAGAGCGGCCGCCGCCCGGGAACCCCCCTCCCCTCCGCTGCTCGCAGCCCAGGGACCCCTGCGGGAGGCGGATCCCGGCCAGGCCGGCGGCTGCAGAGCGTTCCCCACCTCGGGCTTTCATCCGGAGGCATCCGGAAACTCTGAACTAACAGCCATGGCATCCAAGCGGCTTTAAACACGCCGCACGTCTCCCCAGCGGGGCAGATGCGCATTCGTTCCGCCGGCTGGGATTAAATTAAAGCCCCGTTTGGGCTCGGCCGCACCGGGGATGCCTCACCCCCCGCGGCTGCGCGCCCGGCGGGGCGAGAAATGCTTCGCCGTCGCCGTGAGATTCCGGCGGCGGTCGGGTGGCCGCCGCTCGCCCCCCGGAGCATCCCCCGAGGCGGGGGCGGCGGGGCGCGGCTCGCCGGGCTGCGCCGGGGGCCGCTCCGCTCCGGGGGGACGGGGACAAAATGGCGGCGCGGGCGGCCGCGGCCCCGATCCCGCAGCAGGGGAAGCCGCCGCCGCGGCCCCCCCCGGGGGCGGAGCGGAGCCTCCCGGCGAGGCAGCGCAGCCCCGGGAGGGCCGGGGGCCTCGGGGGCCGGCAGGTGCGGCAGGCCGGGGCTGCCGGGCAGCCACTGCGGCAGGGCGGCGGCACGCCCTGGGCTGGCACCGCGCCGCCGCTTCCCCGGCGGGCCCAGCCGCATCCCCCGCCCCGCTCGGCCCGCGGCGGGGCCGGGGCTGCCCGGCTCCTTTGTTCCCCCCCGCCGCTGCCGGGCCCCGCTCCCCCCCCCCCCCCCGAGCGCGGGAACCGCGGCCACGTGGAGGCGGCGCGGGCCCCCGCCGCCCCCCCGCGCAGGCGCAGCGCCCCCCGCAACGGCCCCGCCGGGGAAATGGCGGCGCCGCAGACACCCCCCCCCACCCCGCCCCCCCCCACCTCGAAGGTGACGCGGCCCAGGGGCTCGCCGTTGGCGGCGATGTCGAAGAAGACGACAGGGTTGGCCATGGCGGGGCGGGAAGCGGGGCGGCTGCGGCGGGAGCGACTCGGTGCGGCGGGCGCGGCGCAGCAGAAGGAGAGCGGCTCCCCGCCGCCCCTTATATAGGGCCGGGGAGGGCCCGCCCCCCCCGCGGCGCCGGCCAACGGCCGCTGGCGTGGTGGCGGAGCGGCGGGGCGGGCGGCCAATCGGCGGCGCCGCGTTTGAAATGGGGGGAAGGAAAAAAAAAAAGGCGGGGGCGGGAGCGGGGGGCGCGCGGGCCCGGCGGCTGGGCAGGGCGGGCGCGCATGCGCGGTGCCGGCGGGGGGGGTGGGGCGGGGGGGCCGGTGCGGGGCCGGCGGTGCGGGAGCGGGGCCGGGGCCGGTGCGGGGCCGCGGGCGGGCGGTGTGCGGCAGGGCCGGGGGCCCGCAGCAGCCCTGCGGCACGGGGCGTGCGGGGCCGGCGGCGGCCTCCACGTGCGGCGCCCTGCGGGGCGGCCGGGCCCCGCTCCCGCCTTGGAGAAGCCGCAGAGACCGTCCCCGTCCCCGTCCCCGGGCGAGGCCGCCCCCGCCACGCCGCTCGGAGCCCGCGGTTAATGATTGACGGCGGCGGGCACGGTTCAGCGCCCCGCCCGGCCGCGGCCGCAGCCGCCGCCGCCGCGGGAGAGGGCGGGATCAGCCCGGGCCCCGCCGTGCCCGCGGTGAGGGAGGACCGAGGGGGCGCGCCCTGCCCAGCCACAGCGCCTCAGCCCCGCCGAAACGAAATCTTTAATAGCCAGCGACAAGGAGACGGTACAGGGAGCCCGGCGGCGGGGGCCGCGGGGCGGAGGGGGCCGAGCCCCGCAGCCCGCAGCCCGCAGCCCGCGCCCTGGCCGGGCGGCCCCGCTGCGGGGGAAGCAGCCTGTGCACATTTACAGAGGGGGCGCGGGGGCCCCGCAGCGACGCGCTTGCCTTTAAATAGGGGTGGGGGTCGGGGGGGCAGTAGTGTTTCTACACTATGTACAGCCTTGTGCTTCTGGCGGGGCTGAGCCCGTCCGTCTGTCCGTCCGTCCCGTTGCGTCCCTTCAGGGGAAGCCCCCGTGGCCAAGGGGGTCCCGGCTCTGCGGCGGGCAGGGGCACGGGCACGCCAGCGCTGCCCCCCGGCCCGGTGGGGGTGAGGATGGCTCAGTTGTTCTCGAAGAGGGAGAGGAGGTCGTCGTTGCTGCTGCTGGGGAGGTCGGGGGGGCCCAGGTAGGAGAGCAGCTCGTCGGGGTTCGTCAGCTCGGGCAGCAGCTGGGGGCGGCAGCATGTGACCACCGGGCCCCCCCCCGCTGCTCCCCACCCACCCCGCAGCGGCCGCGGTCCCGAACCGGCAGCGGGACCGCCGGCCGCCCGCCCCGGGGTACTCACATCCAGGGCAGGCTCTGACCCATCGCCCGGCCCGGCCATGCCGGGGGCAGCGGGGAAGGCGAGGTCGGCGGCGTGAGCCGGGCCAGGGGGTCCCAGGGGGGGCCGTGCCGGTGTGCTCCGGTGGTGCAGCGGCTGTGCCGGCTGGCTGCCCGGGGGGGGGTTGTGCAGCCCCGGTTGCACCGGGGGGTGGGACGGCTCCATCCGCCCTGGCGGGGGCAGCTGTGGGGGGAGAGCACAGTGGTGAGACCCTCCTCCACTGGGACCCTCCCTGGGGAGCTGTGGGGGCCAGGGGGAAGCCCCCCAGCCACAGCCCAGCTGACCTGTGTGGGTAGAGGGGGCGCAGGGGGCTTCTCGGGGGCCAGGAGGCCGCCGGGGATGTCGGACTGGTAGGAGATGGGGGGTGGTCCCGGTGCGAAGTCGCTCAGCGTCGGCGTGCCGGGGGCGCCGGGGGGGGGGAACGGCTCGGGGAAGCCCCCGGGTCCTGGAAAGCTGGAACCTGCAGGGGGAAAGGGGGTGATTGGGTGGGGGGGACAACACAGACAGGGCCCGTCCCCCGGGGGTCCCTCCGTACCCGGGGTGCCGTAGTCGGCAGCAACACCCGCCGGTGGTGGCGGCAGCGCTGAGAAGGGCGCGGAGCCGGGCCCCAGGGCCGCAATCATCTCCATGATGTTGGGCAGCACCATGTGCGTGGGGCTGAGGGTCCGGCACCGCTTCAGCGCTGGCCCCTCCGGCTCCTCCTTGATGTGGACGTCGGGTTTGACCGGGACAGGTTTCCAGCTGCAGGTTGGGTCGATGGTGATCTCCTCGTGCTCCGAGCTGGGGGTGGCAGGATGGCAGAGGGGGTCAGCTGTGCGGCCCCCCGGGGGTGGCACAGTGCTGGCCAGGGACAGATGGAGTGGGGACACTTACTTCTGGATGTAGATCAGAATGCCCAGCATGTACTGGTCCACCTCCAGCCCCTCCAGCAGGGCTGTCTTACTGCAGGCAGGGAGAGGCAAGGTGAGGGCAGGGAACCACCCCCACCCCCCCAGGCAGGGAAATGGGGGCATGGCCCCGCTGGGCTGCCACTCACTTGCAGACAGGACACCGCCACGTCCCCCTCTCGCAGTTGAGCTGCAGGTAGGACTCCAGGTCAAAGCACTGCGGAGAAGAGCAGCAGCTGAGCTGGTGCAGGGGGGACGTGGGGTGGGGGACAGCCCCCAGCCCCCTGCCACCACCACCCCTACCTGTATGTGCCGGCAGTCGTGGCCCCTGGCCGGGAGCTGAATCCTCCGGAAGGTGATGGGACACTTGAGGGACACCTTGATGGCCGTCTGCTCCACGCCATCCTCGCCATTGGGCCCTGGGGTCCCCGGGATGGTCCCGCTGCTGAAGTTGCGCTTGACTGGGGGGGGGGGGGGGGGCACCCAGGGTCAGAACTGGGCTGGGGGGGGGGGGGCACCGCGGTGCCCCGTCACCCCCCCCGGGCTGCAGCCCACGGAGCAGGGTGTGCCCCCATCCCCCAGGTCCTGGCCGCAGTGCTCACTTTTGGTGATGCAGTGCTCGGCGGGGAGCAGGCGCTTCTTGATGAGACCCTGCAGCACCGAGCGCACTGAGGGCCGGTGCACCAGCTGCAGGACGAAGAGGTGGGACTGCGGAGAGACAGGGGGGCGCTGAGCCGCGGCCCCAGCCGCCGCCGCCCCCCCAGCCCCGGGACCCCCTCGGTGACTCACGCAGCAGCAGGCGGTGACAGTGATCTGGATGGTGTTCCTGCCGGGCTGGCAGACGTGCTTCAGGTAGAGCGGCTTGTGGGAGGTCTTGTTGTCGCCGCGCTCGATGGTGAGTGGCGTGGCGTTGACGCTCACCTGCACGGAGGCCGGCCAGTTGGTGTTCATCTGCCGGTCCTCGTGGTGGTAGCACTTGAACTGCAGCTCCAGGTCAGGCCTGGCGGGGCGGGCAGGGATGTGGGCAGGGTTGCGGGCAGGGGGTGTACCCGCCTGCCAGCCACCGCGCCAAGTACAACCACACCATACGGCACCGTGACAAACCACGCCGGGTACCGCCACGCCGCACAGCACTGTGCCATGCCAAGACACGCCACGTACCACCGCACCATACAACGCCATGCCAAGCCACGCCATGTACCACCACGCACACAGCACTGTGCTGTGCCGAGGCGTGCCAGTACCGCTGCACCATACAGCACCGTGCCATGCTGAACCACGCCACGTACTGCCACGCCAAACTGTGCTGTGTACCACGACACAACACAGCACCATACCAAGGCATGGCGTGCCGCATACTGCCATGCCACGCAGCGCGGCAACAAGCCACACTGTGTGGCACCGCACCACGCCGTGCCACCCAGCACCACGCCAAGCAGCACCGTATGACGCTGCGCGGCGTGACGCGGTGCTGTGCTGTGCTCTGCCGCGCGGCCCGCCGCCGCCGCCCCCACCTCATCATCAGGGTCTTGTAGACGGAGTCGCGCAGCTGGAAGACGTGGTTGCTGACGGCCAGGTTGTGCTGCAGGCGGAAGGGCTCCAGCACCACGCCGTCCCGCACCGGGAAGGTCAGCCGCAGCTCCTCCCCGGGGGCCGGCCCTGCCGGGGACGCCGTCAGCAGGGACCCCCGGCCCCGCCCTGGTGAGCCCCACCCACCACCTAAGAGCCCACCCTGCAGGAAGCCCCGCCCCACGAGAGGCCCCTCCCACTCCAGGACACCCCACCCCTATGTGGGAAACTCCTCCCACTACAGACAGCCCCGCCCCCATGCAGGAAGCTCCTCCCACTCAGGGCCCCCACTCCCTCATCAGAGGCCCCTCCCTCTCTGGGAGGCCCCACCCCTACGCAAGAAGCCCCTCCCACTATGACAGCCACACCCCAGCCATGCAGGAAGCCCATCCCACTGAAAGCCCCACCCCCACCCGAGGCCCCTCCCACTCCAGGATACTCCACTCCTATGCAACAAGCCCCTCCCACCAAAGCGACCACGCCTCTGGCTGGAGCCCCTCCCACCGAGCCCCCACCCTTTCCACAAGCTCCTCCTACTGCTCCTAGCCCTGCCTCCTTCACAGGAAACCCCTCCCACTGCCTCTGCCCTCTCATTGGACAGTGCCTGTGAGGCCCCGCCCCAAACCCTGCACTGGCCACGCCCCCTGTGGTGAAGCCCCTCCCTTTTCCTCAGGTGCCTCCCCACAGCACCCTGCCCTTAAAGGGGCAATGGCCACCGGACTGGCAGCATTAGGGCCCACACCGGGGCCATGGGGGGATCTCTGCGGTGCCCCCCCCATCCCCGGCAGCCCCCCATCCCCACGGGGGCACCTACCCGAGGGGGACGGGTGCAGGGAGGTGATGCTGGGCTTCATGTCCGGCAGGAAGGGCGACTTGACATCCTGACCCGGGGACGCGTAGGGGGGGATGCCACTGCCCGGCGTCATGGGTGGTGTGGGGTTCCCGGCCAGTGGCGAGCTGGGGTACCCTGGCAGCGACCGGCCCGGCTGTGGAGGCATCGTGCACCCTCAGCGCCCGGCCAGGCCGGCATTGCCCCCCACCCCACCCGGTGCCAGGACTCACCCCGTTGACAGCTGCCTGGCTGTAGGTGCTGAAGTTGGTGCTCTGCCCGTTGAACTGGTCAGCCGGCTGTGGGAGGAGGGAGGTCCCCGGGGACTGGCACCAGGGGACGGCAGGCACCCGGCCCCCGCCACCCCGTGCCCTCTGTCCCCCCTCTGGTACCTTGTAATAGGGTCCGGTGTTGCCTGAGGCAGAGAAGTACTGGCCCATGCCCTGCTGCAGCCTGTGGCCGGGGTAGGAGGGGGACGGAGCGGAGGGCTGGGCGGCGCTGGGGGCGTACTGGGCACCAGCCGCAGCATACTGCCCACCCTGGAGGTACTGCTGCGCTGGGTATCCCTGCAGGGCCGGGGGCGTCAGCACCGGCGGCGGGGGACACAGTCCCGGCACGCCACGGCCCCCGCCGGCGTGGATGCTCACCTCATTGGAGTACGCCCGCTTGAGGCCCTGGCGGGGGAGCTGCTGGCTCGGGGGGGGGCCGGGGTAGGCGTGCTGGGGCATCCGCTGCCCACCGTAGAGGGGGCCGGCGCTGGGCGCCCGTGCGGGGCTCATGCTCACGGGGGAGACGCCAGAAGGAGCCATGACGCCCGCCATGCCGGCTGGGCTCATGCCAGCAGGGCCGCGGGGCGCGGTGTGGGGCAGGAACTGGCTGCCGAAGGGCTGCCCTGCGCCCATCTGCAGCGGGGAGAGAGCAGGGTCACGGCGGGGCAGGGGTGGCCGCCAGCTCCCCGGCTCTGCCACGGCCGGGCTCTTACCGCGCCATACTGGCTCAGCTCCTGGCTCTGCTTCTCCTGCAGCGCCGCCACCGTCGCCGTTGCCGTCGCCGTGGCTGTGGCGGCGGCGGCGGCCACGGCAGCAGCGGCAGCTGCCTGGGTGAAGTCAGCGGGGGGCCGGCCGGCGTGCGAGGGGAGCCCCATCCCACCGGGGCCACCGGGGCTGCCGGCGTAGCTGGGGGACAGAGAGGCGGGGAAGGGGCATGCGGTGGCCCCGCGGCGGGGCGCATGCCAGGACGAGGGGCGCAGGGCCGGCCTTACCTGGCAGCGAAGCCCGGCCCGCCGGGGTAGGCGCTGCGGCCGTAGACGCCCGGCTGCACGTAGCCCTTCCCGGGAGCCCCCTCGGTGAAGGGCTGCTGCGGCAGGAAGGGCGGTGAGCTCATGCCCGAGCCGGTGCCGGCCATGCCGGGCAGCAGCGGGGTGCTGGAGCTGCTCCCCCCGGGGCCCATGGGGCTGCCGAAAACCTGGGGGCGGCGGGAGGGGGTGGCGGGTCAGGCGGGGGCAGGCATGGCCGGGGTCCCCGGGGCGGGGGCCGGGGGTGCTGCAGGTACCTGGCTCTGGGAGGTGTTGCTGACACCCCAGACGGTGGTTACCACGGAGAGGGATCCCGCCGGCTGATTGGTGCTCGGTTGCCAAGGAACAGCCTCGTATGCAAATGAACCATCACTAGAAAGAAAAACAAATTAATTAAGATGAAGGAGGAGGGCCGGGGGCCGGGGGGCCGGGGGGGGCCGGGGCTCACCCGTGGGGCGTGGGCGGCAGGGAGGGTTTCATGGGGTTCATGGAGTTCATCGGCGGCGGGCGGGCGCAGGCTGGGTCCTCCGAGGCCGCGGCGGGCGCTGCGGGACGGCGTCACCGGCCCCGTCCCCGGGGCTGCGGGAGGCAGAGGAAGCGGCGGGTGAGGGGGCGGCCGTCCCCGGGGGGCCGGGGAAGTCCCAGGCCCCGGGGGTGGGGGGCGGGTGGCCCGGAGCCTGCTCGGCCCCCCCGCGGCCTCCGGCACCGGGACTTGGCGTCCTGCCCGGGGCTGGCACGGGGACCCGGCCGGCCCGCCCCTGCCCCGGCCGCGCCGTGGGGCCGGGGGGTGTCCGGGTCCGTGGGTCCCCCCCAGGAAGCCCCCCCCGAGCTGGAACCCCCCCAAAAACCCCCGCGGGCACAGACGCCCCCAGGCCGCGGGTGCCGTGGGCCTTCCCCCGCGGGCGGGGGAGCGGCGGGGGCTTTCCGTGCCCAGGCCCGGAGCGGCGGGGACGCGCCCCCCCCCCTCCCCCCCAGCATCGCCCCCCAGCATCGCCCCCCGCCCCCGCCCGGGCGCCGCCCCGGGGCATTCCCGGCCCGGCAGCGGGGGGCCGCGGGGTCACCCCGGCGCTTTCGGTTCCCTCCCGGCCCCGCGGGAGGGCGGCGGGGACGGGGGACGGGGGGGCAGCCGCGCCGAGCCGGGCCCGCCCCGGCCCCCCGGGAGGCGCCACCGCGGGCCCCCCCCGCCGGCGGTGACAGCCGCGGGCCCGGTGGCACCGGGGGGGACGGGCCCCGGGGGCGGCGGTTGCCATGGCGACGGCGAGGAGGGGGGCGCGGGGATCCGCCCTGCCCGCCCCTGCCCCGCGCTGCCCGCACTCACCGTCGCGAGCGGCCCAAAATGGCCCTGGCGGCGCCGGGCGCGCGCGGCTGCGCGGAAGCTGCGCGGGATTTTCAGCCCGCGCGCGGCCCCGGCTCCATGGCGGCAGCGGCGGCGGCGCGGAGGGGCGGGGCTGGGCGCGCGGGGGCGGGGCGGGGCGGGGCCGAGCCGAACCGGGCCGGGCCGGGCCGAGCCGAGCCCGCGCCGCCGCCGCCGCCGCCGCCGCCGCCGCCGCCGCGCACAATGGGGCCGCGAGCTCATCAGCATGCAGGGCCCGCCCCGCCCCGCCCCGCCAGGCGCGGGCAGCCGAGCACCGAGCGGGAGAGCGGCGTGCGGGACTGTGCGTGTGCGTGACCGTGACACTGGGGGGGGGGGGGGGGGGGGAGGCGCGTGTGCCCGCGTGTCGGCAGGCGTGACGCGGTGCGCGACCGCGCGGGCAGGGCGATGGAGGGGGGGTGGCACGCGTCTGTGACAGCCGTGACGGCACACGCGTGTGCGTGAGCGCGGCGTGCGCCGGGGTGACCGCGCGACAGGGTGACGCGATGCCCGCCCGGGTGCGCGCGACGGCACGAGCGCCCCGCCCCGCGGCCGAAGACGCGGGTGGCACCGGCGACAGGCGCTGTTCACCGGGGACCCCAACGGCAGCCCCGGCCGGGGGTCGCCCCACCCAGGACCCCCCCCGGGAGGCCGGGGCGCCCAGCGCCGAGGCGCCGGCAGAGGCAGCGGGGCCCGGCCCTCCCCAGGGGCGGGCAAACGGCCCCAGGGGCGTCCGGGGAGCAGGGGGGGCTCCGGGGCGGGGGGCAGCACCCCCGGCCCTGCCCCAGCTCTGGGGGGGCGGTGGCCACCCCATCTCACGCCTGGCAGCAGCTGCTGGGGCAAGTGTGACACCGGACTGGGAGGAACTGGGAAGAACTGGGAGGAACTGGGAAGAACTGGGAGGAACTGGGAGGTGGCTGGAGCCACTGCACCGGAGCAGCCCCTCCTGGGGGCCGGGGGGGGGGGTGGGGGTCTCACCCGCATGGGGAGGGGGGGCAGCTCCCGGCCCCTCTCGCCCGCCGCGGTGCCTGCACCGACGCCGGCCCCGGCGCGAGCCGGACAAGGACTCCAGGCGCCAGCATGGGGTTTTACAAGGTCTGTAGTTAAGGAGGGAGGGGGGAGGCGAGCGAGGGACAGACAGATGGACAGACAGACGGACGGGAGCATGCTGCCGCCGCCGGGCTGGCGCTTAGGCCAGGTCCTTGAAGGCGTCGAGGTTGAAGGCGGTGTCGAGGAGCCGCTGCAGCTCCGTCAGGTGGGTTTTCTTGTTGCCGGTGGCAGGGGCAGCCGCCGGCTCCCGCCCCGCGTACCTGCGGGGGAGAAGGCAGGGGGTGAGGGGGGGTCCGCACCCCCGCGAACCCCCCCAAACATCACGGCCACCCCCCCAAGTCCCTACCAGACGGGCTTGGCACGGTTGATGGTGGTGCGGAGCCGGGGTTTGACGTAGTCGTAGTAGCCCTGGTTTTTGTGCTCCTCCTGGCACCACACCAGCTCAGCGGCCGGGTACTTCTGGGCTTCCCGCTGGAGGAGGTCGAAGGGGAACGGGGAGAGCTGCAGGGGACACACAGTGGTGTCACGGTGGCGTCATGGGGCCCACGGCACCCCCAGCCTGCGGGCTCCGAGGCAACCGGACCCTGCTCACCTGCTCCACCCTGGTGATGGCCACGTCGGCCTCCATCTGCCGGGCCTTGCGCTCGCGGGTCAGGTCGTAGTAGACCTTGCCGGTGCAGAACAGCACCCGCTTCACCTGCTCGGGGCTCTGGGCCGCGGGGCCGCCGTCAGGGATGACACGGAGGAAGTGGGTGCCTGCCAGGAGAGGGATGGCACCGTCACCCACAGCAGCCCGGGGCACTGCGCCAGCAGCTGCCTGCACCCGCGTCCCCTGCCCGCCCCTCCTGGGACCCCAGTGGGCAGGCAAACCGGAGAGGCAGAGCCTGACCAGCTGTTCTGGGTCCGGCTCCCAGTACAAACCATCACGGCTCTATGGGACTTGGGGCTGCCAAACCCCAGACACGCCATTCCGGCAGGAAACGGCTGCCGACGGAGGAAGCATCACGGCAAAGCCGAGTCACGTCCCCCCGGGGTGCCAGACTCGGCACTAACAAGGGGTGGCTCCCATTTGCTGGGCAGATGGCCGCAGCCGGCACACTCCAGCCGTGGCAGGGGCGAGCACGCCGCCTTGGCGCTGGAGGGGAGCGGGGAGGGAAGGCAGGCAGCGCGCCTGCCGCGCCAGAGCAGAGCTTCCCGCACAGGCTGCCTGCGATGCCGGCGGCATCAGCCTCGCTCAGCTGCTCTTAGGCACGGGGAGGCTGCTGCCAGGCAGACTTTAGCCGAGGTGGCCGGCTCCTGCCCTTCACCCTTCATCCCGCAGAGCAGCACGGGGTGGGAACAGACGCCTGCCCGTACCTGGCAGCATGTCGTCGAAGCTGGAACGGGCTTCGGGGTGGCGCAGCAGCGACTTTGGAGTGAAGATTATCAGCTGGAGGGGGGAGAAGAGGAAGAGCAAGGCGGTCAGCCTCACCAGAAACACCCCGCTGCAAGCAGAAGCCAGAGCGCCAACCTGCCCGTCCTGCCTGCCCTCCCCTGCCCGAGCGCAGGAGTGGCCCCGAGACGTTTGCTCCTCGCTCGGATGCCACACTCGGCCAGGTCAGGCACCGCTTTCCGACAGTGCCGGCTTTCCCAGTCTGGGTTCCCCTAGGGAAGATCCTGAGGTGCTGCCGGGGACCTGCCTGCCCCACAGCCGCAGCTGAAGGCAAGGGCCTGGACCGGGTTATTTACCGACGCCCGCCGGCCCCGACATCTCTGACCTCCCCGTGGGGCGCAGGAAGGGCTTGCAGCCGCCCCAGCCCACATGAGCTGGCCGGCAGCACGACGCGTACCAAACCAACCCCGAGCACCAAGAGGTCCTTGGCCCGGGCAGAGGCAAAGTGCCAGTGTTTGCTGCCGAGGTGCCAGAACAAGCCCGCGCCGAGTCCCATCCCCAGGCTTGGAAGGGACACGGGGCTGCCCTGCCTTGGCACCGAGCCCGGTGTGGAGCTGCCGGCACTGACCGGTTTGCGGAAGGGCAGGAGGATCTGGCGCCGGAGGACGTGGAAGAAGTTGGCTGGAGTGGAGCAGTTCACGACGATCCAATTGCAGTCATAGAGCTGGCGCACATCGAAGTCGTCCAGTTTCTGCCTCAGCAAGCGCAGTGAGAGGGATTTCAAGAAACACAAGGTGCCTCTTGGCCTCCCAGCTCTGGCAGTGGGGAGAAGAGCGGCACCCAGCCCTCCCTCCCTCCCTCCTCTCCCCCTCCAGAGCGCACGGAGACCTGGGAGAGGCTGTGGGTCTGTGCCCCCCACCTTCGGGTGGCCACAGGGGTGGCCAGCAGCCCCCTCCCATGCCGTTTTGGGGACACCTCTGCCTCACGCCATGCAGCAGCCCTGGGGGCAGCGGCAATGTAGCCTGGCCACCAGGTTCAGCCCCTTCCCCAAACCCTCCCTGCTGCAGCACGAGCCCAGGGCGTCCCACGCCTCCTGCTACCGGCTCTGCGACACCCGCCCCAACCGCAGCATTGCGCTGAGCCCACCCAGCATTATTGCCCCCCTCCCTATTTCAAGGCAGCGGTTGGATCCGGGACACAGGAGGGCCGGGCTGAGCTCAGCACGGCCGCCACTCACGGGGAAGACGTCGGGATCATCATTGCACATCTGCAAGAATCGTTCTGGGCGGGCGGAGGAGTGCTCGGGACCCTGCGGGGACCAAGCAGGGACGAGAGTGAGGGGTGGGGGCAAGGCTGGTGCAAGAAGCTGATGCCGGGCACAGCCATGCCAGGAGCAGTGCTACCTGCCACCGCTGCCCTTGGCTCTGCTTCTGGTGCACCCCTGGGTGCCCGCGAGCTGGGGGGGTCCTTACCATGCCCTCCATGCCGTGGGGAAGCAGCAGGACGATGCCGTTCTGCCGGACCCACTTGGCCTGCCCAGGACAGATGAACTGGTCGATTATGCACTGAGCGGTGTTGTGGAAGTCCCCGAATTGGGCTTCCCAAAGCACCAGGGCATTGGGGCTTGCCATGGCGAAGCCCAGCTCGAATCCTGAGGGATGGGAGAGAAGTGAGAGGGTTATCCTCCCGGAGCAGCCTCACCCCGCCAGCTGGCGGACGCAGACCTCCTTGCTCACCGAGGACGCCGTACTCCGACAGAGAGCTGTTGCAGACGGTGTAAGGAGCCTGGTTGGGCCAGAGGTGGTTCATGGGGATACAGGTCCTCTTGTCCACGTTCTGATCGTGCAGGACGTGGTGGCGATGGCTGGAAGAAGAGAAAGTGTTACTCCATCGTCACCCTTCAGATCCCTTCTGGAAAGGCTGGAATCGCCTTTACGGCCACCAAAAGCACAGCTTTACCTGAATGTCCCCCTCTCAACGTCCTGGCCGCTCAGGCGGATGTGGATGCCCTCTTTGAGCAGAGAGCCGAATGCCATGTACTCTGCCAGGGCCCAGTCCACTGTCCGATTCTTCACCATCTCCCCACGGGTTTTCAGAATACGGCTCAAACCTGCCGGGACAGAAGCCGGTTCGTAGCTGGGGCGGGAGGGAGCTCCAGCAACACCACGCTTGTCCCACAACCTGCCCACAGACTGACAGACTGCAGATGCCCAGGGGCAGAGGAACGAATCCACCTCTGCTGGAGGCATGAACCAGGGATGAGGAATGAGGACTGCAGGGAAGGATCAGCTCCAAAGAAGAGCTACTCCTCAGTTCACTTCCCTTAACCACAGCTCCCTCATGAACTAATTCTCGTAGACCCACAGAACGGTTTGAGTTGGAAGGGACCTTCAAAGGTCACCTAGTCCAACCCCCTGCCGTGGGCAGGGACACCTTCCACTGGATCAGGTTGCTCAAAGCCCCGTCCAACCTGGCCTTGAACGCTTCCAGGGATGGGGCATCCACAGCTTCTCTGGGCAACCTGGCCCAGTGTCTCACCACCCTCCTTATGTGCAATCTAACCCTACCCTCTTTCAGTTTAAAATCCTCACCCCTTGTCCTGTCTCTACGGGCCCTGGTAAAAAGTCTCTCTCTGTCTTTCTCATAAGCCCCCTTTATATACCGAAAAGCCACTGTAAGGTCCCCCTGGAGCCTTCTCTTCTCCAGGCTGAACACCCCCAGCTCTCTCAGCCTTTCTTCTCAGCAGAGCTGTTCCAGCCCTGGACCTCCTCTGGACCTGCTCCAACAGGTCCATGTCTTTCCTGTGCTGGGGACCCCAGAGCTGGACGCAGCGCTCCAGGGGGGTCTCAGGAGAGCTGAGTAGAGGGGGAGAATCCCCTTCCTCGCCCTGCTGGCCACATATATCAAAGCACTGTAACAGGTCCCTTCCCTTCCAGGCCACCTTCCAGCCCTATCCCACATCTTCTCTGGAACAAACGCCCTGTCTGGCATAGCTTCCGCAAGCTCCTACCTCCATGGATAGTGAAATCCTCCACCGGCACCGAGCTGGCCACTTGACCAATATGCGTCAAGTCCTCTTCATTCAGACCAGTGGAAGGGCAGGTCATGCTCCGGGGTTGGCCATCCAGAGTGAAGAAACCTGCAAGAGGAGGAGCAGTCAGCTGCGTTGTGGGAGCCGTGCCCAGCTCCGTGTGAAGAGCTCAGGTCACAGACACCCTCAAGCAAGGGCAGGGATGCAAGGAGCAGGGAGCACCACCTCACCTCCCCAGCAGGGTGGTTTACTAGAAAATAGCTGCCATGGCTCCAGAGAAGCCAGGCTCTTTGCTAAGGACCTCCAAAATGTTGCTAGTGACTTACCAGGCCAGGGTGAGTCCAGCCAGTGCTTGATGTGCAAGATCTTTTCATCCTTGGATCTCGCATGGGCCTCCTCGCAGATCTTATCGTACTTGGCAATTTCCTCCTGAAAGGCAGAACCAGGAGGGGGAAAAGCATTAGCGAGGGGTCTCCAAACAAGGGTGCAGAGCCTGGGGGCCTCAGCGCAAGCTTGCAAGGGTGCTGGAGGGCACAGCAGGTCCCCGCAGCAGGGGAGCCCCAGGGCTGCGCAGCTCAGCCTTAGAGAGCAGAGCTGCTGCTGGAGGCCCCCGTCCCCCAAGAGACAGCTCTGCTGCCATCCGAACTGACAACTCCCGTTCAACCCTAAAGATGCTGCAAAGTGGTGCAGGGGCAAGGAGGAGCTGGCAGAGCTGCTGCCATGCTTGCTGCCAGGGTGGCAGAACCGGGGCAGGAGCCCTGCCCCAGATACCCCCAGGCCACAGCGAGCGCGAGTGCTGCAGAGCCCAGCTCTCCCGTGGGTCCCAGCCATGCCGCAGCGGTCCAGCGCCGTGCGGTCTGGGCTGTGCTGATCACAGGGCAATCCTTGAACTGGATGTTCCTGTGCTGTTCAGAGCTGGCACAGTCCAAGGACGAGCCTTGGCTCCTAACCCTGTCGCTGCCAGGTCTGCAGAACTTGCCCAGCCCTAGCACAGCTCTGCCACCTTTAGGTGACAAGCACAAGCAGAAACAGGCCCCGGCACATCGTTCACATCCAAGTCTGAACCAAACAAGTAGTTTTCCCCAGAGATGCCGCTCGCAGTTTTCCTCCCAGGCCCCAAGGGACAGTACCTCATACTCCGGCTGATTTACTACCCCCTGGGAAATCAGCAGCTCTGCGTATTTCTGCAGCACTGGCTTCTGTTTCCGGATCTGCTTGTACATCAGGGGTTGTGTGAACATGGGTTCGTCCATCTCGTTGTGACCGTTGCGCCTGTAACAAACCTGCCAAGAAGGGAAAGAGCCTTTGAAAGCAGCTGCTTGCAACCCACGGCTCCGAAAGCAGTCGGAGGTACCTGGGTCTCTGTGCTAGGAAAGGTCTGAAACCGCCCAGGAGGGACCCAAGTGTTTCCTCCCCAATGCGGGAGGCGAGGGCAGGCTCCATACAGAGACAGCGTTGCCTCTCCAAATGCTATTACAGCCTCGTTCCGTTGCTTTACACCACCTCCTCCCTCCCCTCACGTCAAAAGGGCTAGACAAGCCCTGAAGAGAAACCTCAGCTTTCAGAAAATACACCCCGAGAAGTATCGGCGAGCACTTGCAGCAGAGCCACAGCTTTAGGATAAAGCCTTGTGCCACGTTTCTTACCAAATCCACCACCACATCCTTATGGAAGGTGCTTCGCCACTCCGCTGCCACGTTGCACACGTAGACAACAGCCTCCGGGTCGTCTGCGTTGACGTGGAAAATGGGCGCGTTCACTACGCGGGCAACATCGGTCGGGTATGGGGAGGAGCGGGCCATCCGGGGGTCTGTTGTGAAGCCGATCTGTAGCGGGTGAGAGGGAACAGGACCAGCACAGTGGTAAGGATTTGTAAAGCGGCACATGCAGCTTCGAGGGCAGCTTGGCTGCTGCGGCTGAGCTGGGGGTTCCCCCACGGCTGCACCATTCAGCTGTAGCACAACTCGCCCGTCTCCTGCGCCCCAGGCACCACAGCCTGTCCCGGTCCCTGCGCCTGGGCCGTCATCCCGCTGCACTCGCAGGGATGGGCCGGTCCCAGTGAAATGTCTCTGGTTTACGCGGGGGCAGAATGGAGCAGCCCCGCGTGAAATCCCATGCCGAGCATCAGGTTGCACCACCTCTGCGCCAGGCTGGACTCCAAAGCTGCTACTGTTGAGCAGCTGGGTATAAAGTACCCGCTGCTGACCCCAGGATTACGGCTCGTGCCAGGAACATTGGCTAGGAAATGGCTACTGCCAGCTGCCAGCTACCATCCAGACCCGAGCCTGCAGAGGCTGGTCTGCGAGGGACCCCCGTGGATGCAGGGGATTTGCTCCTCACCTGGTTGTTCACCACGACGTGGACAGTGCCGTGGGTGGTGTAGGAGGGCAGGTCGCTCAAGTGGAATGTCTCATACACGATGCCCTGCCCAGCGAAAGCGGCGTCTCCGTGCAGGAGGATGGACATCACCTGGGAGACGTGAAGCCACAGCGGTCAGCAGGGGCTCTGCGGGGACGGCGCGCAGGGGCAGCCACCAGGAAAGGGCCCCGAGTCTCATCCCCGTGAGCCTTTGGCGTCCCAGAAAGGACACAGAGCAGCTCATCAACGCATCCAATGCTTTCTCAGGGGATTGGAGTGGAGCTGGCCACGGCTGGCGCAACCGCCGGGGAGAAGGCTGTGGCCAGCAGTTCTCCCCCCGAGCAAGGGCGGCACGCTCGGGGTGCCTCGATCGGGCAGTGGGATGGCACCCGGTGCACAGTGGCTGAGAGGCAAGTCCCATTCCCAAACACACATGTCCCAAAGCAGAGCCTTTTCCTAACTGGGGGAAGACGAGAAAAATGCCCCTTTCCCCCATGCTGTCACCCCAGAAGACCTTTGGGCAGGAGCCGGGCCAGGAGCTCACTCTGGCTTTGGTGACGTTATTTTGCTATCAAACCCGGGGGCTGGCTGAGGATGCCGCCTGTCAGACGAGGACAGAGTTTGTCTATTTATATCCAGCCCTTGGGGAGTAGGAGGAAGGGAAGCACTTTTGATCTCACCCTTCCACTTCTTGCTGTTGGAGACAGGTCTGCGATGAATCAGACCGCAACTAAACCCCCTGCCGCAGCCTGTTCCCCGCCTGCTCTCCCACCCGGGTGCCGAGAGCTGCCTCCTGCTGCCAGCTCCAGCTTTCCCAGCCCCAGGAATGGTTATCCCTGGTCACACTGAGATCCTTCAGCTTGAGGCTCCTCCTGCCGAGCCCCCCGAGCTGTGATGCTTGGGTTGGCTTTCAGGAGCACCCCTCATTTCCCTGCTTTCCAACCACGGGTTTGGGCATCTGCTGGTCCCCGCAGCCCAGCTGAGCCAGTCGTTCAGAGACAGAGGAAGTGGCAATGGGAGCCTGGGGTGGGCGAGCCCCTGCCAAAGTTATCCCCAAAGACGGCAGGGAAGGATGGGGGAGCAAAGTCAGGGCGATAGCAGGGTGATGGCAGGGGAAGGGGCACAGCAAACAAAAACCAGCTGGGTTTGCCCTCAGTAAGTTTTTACTGGGTTACCCTCAGTCAGTTTGCAGAGGACACCAAGTTGGGTGGGAGTGTTGATCTGCTGGAGGGTAGGAAGGCTCTGCAGAGTGATCTGGACAGGTTGGATCAATGGGCCCAGGTTCAACAAGGCTCAGGGCTGGTTCCTGCACTTGGGGCACAACCACCCCAGGCACCGCTGCAGGCGTGGGGAGGAGCGGCTGGGAGCTGCCCGGCGGGAAAGGGCCTGGGGGTGCTGGTCGACAGCCGCTGAACATGAGCCAGCAGTGTGCCCAGGTGGCCAAGAGGGCCAGCGGCATCCTGGCTTGTATCAGGAACAGTGTGGCCAGCAGGAGCAGGGCAGGGATCGTCCCCCTGTGCTGGGCACTGGTGAGGCCGCCCCTTGAATCCTGTGTTCAGTGTTGGGGCCCTCACCCCATGAAGGCCATGGAGGGGCTGGAGCGTGGCCAGAGCAGGGCAGCGAGGCTGGGGCAGGGGCTGGAGCACAAGGCTGGGGAGGAGTGGCTGGGGGAGCTGGAATAGGATGAGAGGGAACGGCCTCAAGCTGCGCCAGGACAGGTTTAGGTTGGATATTAGGAAAAACTTCTTCACCGAAAGGGCTGTCAGGCCCTGGCACAGGCTGCCCGGGGCAGGGGCTGAGTCCCCATCCCTGGAGGTATTTAAAAGACAGGGAGATGTGGTGCTTGGGGACATGGTTTAGTGGTGGACTTGGCAGTGCTGGGTTAACGGTTGGACTTGATGATCTTATGGGTCTTTTCCAATCTAAACGATTTTATGATTCTATTCTACGATTCTAGGAAACCCTGTCCAGCCCAGGCCATGTCACTGCAGGCATCTCAGCACCACTCACCTTCTTCCCTTCCGTGTCCCCGCAGTAAAACTGCTCTGCTTTAGTCTTGCCTTGAACAACGGGATCTGCTGCTTCCAGGTGAGAAGGATTTGCCACCAAGGAAAGGGTGATGTTCCTGTCGGTGACGCGGTTAATCCGCCGGTGGTACATTCCCAGGTGGTACTTAACGTCACCGGAGCCCTGACGGAGGGGAGAGGAGAGGAGAGTCACCCCCAGGAATGTAAGCGGCTTTTGGGGCATGGAAGGAGACATGAGGCAGGGCGGTGCTGACCCCAGGGGCTGGAAAAAGGGGGCATTTTCTGGAGGCGCTGGCAGAAAGCAGCCGTCACTCACTTAGGAGCTGAGCTGGCATTCAGCAAAGAAAAAGCAGCCTGTTCCAGGTGCCAAACTGCCAACAAACCTCAGACACACATCGAGCCCATCTAGGTAAGGTTGTAGGTGCAGGGGAAGAAGCAAGTGGGGTGAGTTTGGGAAAGACACTGGAAAGCAGCTGAGATAACGCTCACCCAAGCTCTGCTCACACTGCCACAGCACAGCCATCCCTGGCACCGTTCCCTGCAGGTCCCCGTTGGGGCACCTCGACACCCCAGGCTGCCACTTTCTCACCTCGAAACCCCGTCTGAAGGGCACGGCAGGATAAAGCCAGCCCAGCCCAGCTTTCCGAAAGCCAAATCATCCCGGCTTATGATGCTGCAAGCTTTGAAGCACGACTGCATCACAGCGACAGAGCCTGCGGCACAAGCGATTCGAGCCTCGGGGCTTTTGGAGCTGCTTTAGGGCCCCATATGGGGCCCAGGGGCTGCTGCAAGGGTCCAAGCCAACCTCTGCTCCTCGCTGCCTTCCCCTCACCTCGCCGTTCACCCCAAGGCTGCTTTACACCCATGGAGAGCCGCTGACCACCCAGCCTGCGCTGGAGACACCGACAGCGGCCAGGGCACACGTCACCCCCAGGACAGGCAAGGACAGACCGGCACTGGCACCGACACAAAGGCTTCAGTCACACGAGTGTGCGTGCAATGTGGAAATCCTCGTGATGCTGACACCACCGAGTGACACCACGAGTGGTGGCACAATCCAACTCACAGTGTATGGCCAGAGCCTTTGGGGACCACATGGGAACAGGTGACAGCAACCTGCTATGGCAGAGGAGACTCACCTCATCAGCAGCCTCCAGCTTGGAGTCGAACTGGCAGAAGATCTGTTCCAGCTCTTTCCTGATCACGTTGGCGAGAACATTCAGGCGTCCCCTGCAAAAGCAAGACCATTGTTGGCAACCAGCAGCGCCAGCCTGGCATTGAGTGCCAACGGTGACCTGCCACCCCCGCCGTCATGCAGAGGCAACACAACAACCCCACACCTCCGGCGACGGCTGTAGGGTCAACTGGGGAGGCGGCTCTGCGGTTTCACCCGAGACGGAGGCTGCAGACCCCTCAGCACAGGGATGGACTGGCTGCCACCACATCCCGACAGCTGCCCCAGAGCGGGCAGGCCGAGTCCTGCTCTGGGATTTGAGCTCTGCCGCTCGAGCCACCACCCCTCTCCAGATGAATTTACAAACGAGCTGAAGCTGAAGACACTGCAATGAGCAGAAAGCAGCCAAGGCCGGAGCTCTCCGGTTAAGGTTCACCACCAGCCAAGACCAGTTAGGTGACAGCAGAAACCAGTGTGCCCTCCAGTACAGAACACTGGCAGCATCCCCCTCCTCCGCACCCCAAGCAAGGCCGTGGAAAGAGGCAGGGTTACCTGTGGGGCATCCCCATGATAACGTAATCCACTCCCTTCTCACTCGACTTATCAATAATCGTCTTTAAGGCTGGGATCAGCACTTCGCAGCCCTCCAGACCGAAACGCTTCTCCGAAGACCATTTCCGATGGAGGAACTCCTCAAACCTGGAAGGCAAAGGGAGAGAGGGATCGGTGCCAGGGCTACAGCTGAGGGCAGAAACCAGAGACAGGATGGGGAGCGCGCCGAGGGAGCCACAGCACCCAGTGATGCTTAAGGAAGCATCACGCAGCAGCCCGACAGCCTTCCCTGTCACCCTGGTCTCCTCCTGCAGAGCCCGGCTGGCTGCTCCCCCACGCCAACACCGTGCTGCACTTAAACCTTATTTTTAGACCTTTCCTTTCAGGATCATCCATGTTTTCGGGCTCTTTGCCAGCACCTGAGCCTGCCAGCCTGGCAGCTCACTGGCGTCACCCTGCTGATTAAACCAACCACGACAGATATGATGTCAAGATGTGACTCAGGCGGTGACTGCGTCACTCCGGCTGAGAGCAAACCACCCCGGGCAGCAAGGGAAGATAAGGAGAAGGTGAAGACCCCCCCCAGGGTACCTGGTAGAGCGGACCAGCCTGGCCAGCAGCGTGCGTTTCTCTTCATTGGTGAACTGCATGATGCCTGGGGTCTCAAACTTCTGCCGGATCCACTGGCACTGCTCCAGGTCGTTGATAAACATGAACTCCACGCCGATGTGCTGGCAGTACGCCATCTGCCCCGACAGGAGAAGAAGGGCCGTGAGACAACGGTCAGGGCTTTAACACCTCCTCACCCCCAGCCAAAGACAGCCATGTGCGGCATCGTATCAGCCCACGGGGCCAGGGACTCTTTCGTTCCCCACTTTAACCTTTCAGCAGGACAAAGAGCCCTCCTGCACCAGCGGAGACACAAACCCTCCTGCCTGGCAGCCGCGCCGCCCAACACCGGCAAGCGCTGCCTGCGACGCCAGCCTGGGGGGACCCGTGAGCAGTGCCCGGCAGCCAGCACCACGCCAGCCCCATTTTGGGAGCCTGGTTTGAGCTGTCTTCCCGGGAAAGGGGACGCTGCAGGGGACGTCCTGGGATGCTGCGGGGCAGCACGGACCCTGCACACGACCCAACATCAAAATGTTTAATTCCCTTTCCCCAAGGGGCCCAGGATCAGACCCTCGAGTCCTTTACATCCACCTCAGAGGTGAGATTTTCCCTCTCACTGACATCAGCTGTGACCAAGTACACAACCCCACTTCGTATGGCAGGGAGAAAATCAGCAAAACAACCTCCCCCAAAAATAAGGAGCCCGTTCTTGCAGCTTATCCAAGATGTTGACGCAGCTTTGCTTCTCCCAAGGTCAACCTGTCTCAGCAGAGACCATCTGAGCAAGCCTGCAGCTCGCCTGGGAACCGTCTGCGCTCTCAGACCGGGCAGGGCCAGGTATGAAATTTGGCAGCAAAGGGGAACCGGCTGCAAGAGCTGGAAGCCCCAGGCTGGAGCTGCTCCTGTACCGGGACCCTCCAAGGGGCCACCACGCAGGGCAGCAGCGCTGCTGCAGCACACAGAGCTGGGTACCGCCTGCCTCCAGCCTGCTCCTGTGCTCTCCCAGCACCGTTTGCTGCTTTAAACTGGAAAATGTAGCTGGAGAGGTTTCCAAAAATGCAGTATTTAGTTGCCAGGGGTCTGCTCCACCCTGGGCAGACCAAATGTGTTGCCCCAAAGCAGCGTGAAGCTGGAGGCGATCAGAGATGACCAGGTAACACTGCTGCTATGAGTGGGGCAAGCGCCGAGGAGCAGCTCCCAACCTGAAAAGCTTAAAATCTGCAGGTTGGCCCAGGCTGCGGGCAGCAGCAGGGCCCAGGACCTCCAAAAAGCAACTGCTCTGCCCCTGCCCCGGGCTGCAAACAGGTCTCAGACAGCCCTCCCTGCCCTCCTCACCTCCAGCCGCCGGATGATTTCCCGGAGCGGAAGAGCCGATTCATTTCCACCGATGAAAGTGGTAGTGGGCAAGTGGAAGACCTTGTCGAGGTCAGATTCATCCAGCCCGTAAAAGCCTGCAGGATTTTTCATGGGTGGGACAAGCAAAAGCAAGAGAGAGAAGGAAGGAAGGGGAACAGGGGGACACCGGCACGCAGGGACCAGGTGCGTTTGGGAGAGGTGGGGAAGGGACAAAAAAAAGCAGCATAAAACCAAAAATAAGCATGAAGGAGGTTTATATGGATAAAAAACAAGCCGTAATTAAACAAAAAGACATTAAGCACAGAACAACATGGTTATTACAAAAGGTAACGCAGGAAACGAAACACAAAGCAATATATATGTATGTAAATCGGTAATTAAAATCCAGTGTGAAAGTCAGGAAGTTTGTAGCCCCAAGAACGCAAAAAATACACCACAAATTGTAACAGAGGGGAGAGAAAAGAAACAGAGGGATTGAGGAGTCACCGAGCACAACGGAGGTGTCGCCACACGGCGGGAATTAAAAATGAAGAGTCAAGGCGGAAAAGGAAACGGTTAAAACAGACAAACCCCAAAGAGGGAGAGAAAGAGAAGCAAGAGAGAGAAAATGGCATCAGGGCTCTGCGACGGACTCTCCTGAATAGCTCAGCCCGGGAGCGGGGCAGCCAGCCAGCCCCTCGGGGGTTTTGCTGCCCAGATACCCCCTCACCCAATTAACAGCCTTTTAATTAGGGCTTTAGCCTAGCTCTGCCCAGCAAACCCCCTCCTTTTTGGTGCTGGCACCTCGTGGTTCGTAGGCGGCTCCTACTTACGGCACGCGGGGCTGCGGGGAGCTGGGTGCGCCGGGAGACGGTGCCGAGCAGGGCTCGGGGCCGAACGTCGGGTTTTAGAGCCGCAGATGAGCCCCGCCGCCGCCTGCTGCTGTTACAGCCCCTGCCAGGGCCCGCAGCAGCTCCGCGGGACCCCAAACCCATCGGAGGTGCCTCCGCGCCCACTGAAGCTCACGGCTGTCTTTGGGGAAACTGAGGCACAATGAACTCGCTGAACCGATGCAGCAAGGCAGAAGCAGAGGCGGGAAGGGGACTGGGGAGTCCCAAGGCCCTTTCGGAGCAGGAGCTTGGCTGGAAGGGGGGCAGAGGAGGGGAGCTGCCCGCTCCCAACAGGGCCAGGTTTCAGGGTGTTTTCTAACCCAGGGCAGGAGCCGCAGAGGAGGCAGAGTTACCCCCGCTCCTCCCACCTCCCTCCAAGACAGCCCGACACCTCAGCTGGGGTTTCTTTGGGAGGGTACGGGGGATGCCACCCCCAAGGGCAGCGTAACCCACCTTTCTCCAGGCAAAGTGAGGCAAAAATTGGCCCCTCCAGAGCTGGCCCTCCTTGAACTTAATCTTAAAAGAGTCTATCCCTCGCTCTCTGGTCAGGAATGGAGGATGAGCTGGAGACGGGGCTGGGCTCATCCCTGTGCCGCCTCGAGGACACGGCACTTGCTGGAGGCAGGGCACACCCACAGCAAGCCTGGCGCCGAGGTTTTCCATCCATCCCCTCCTCTGCCCACATCACCTCCTGGACACTGCTAGTCCCAGGGGAAGGAACTAAGCCAGATCCACCAGAGCCGTGCCTGGGAGCACTTAACCCTGGCAGGAGCTGAGGCTCTGGCCCCGCGTCTCCAGGACTTCTCTGTGGTTCCTATCCAAACAGAAGTCCTGGAGAGAGGCGGCATTAGTACGGAGCATCCCAGATAAGCTGCTGGTTGGAGGTTCCAGGGAAGCCTCAGTAATTTGCTGTCGCTCCCAGCCCCGCGGCACAGGGCTTTGGCTCACTCTGCCATGCCAATTTGAAGACTCGGGCAGACTTTGAAGGGTATCAGATTTTACAAGGAGTTTTCAGGGCGCTAAGCATCTCTGCTTCTGCTTTGCTGCAACCTGCCAGCTTTTTTGACAGTGCTGAGTATTTATAGGCAGCAATACCATCAGACGGGGGGAAGGCTAGGGATGAGCTGCCAAATTTTCACTGGGACAAAACCAGGGCAGTCAGGAGAAGAAAGCTTGGATTTTTAGGAGACTCAAACCAATCAAGGAGATTGAGGCCTCGTAAAATTAACGTTCACAACAAAACATGTACTCTAGCAAGCTAGGCATGCAAACACACAGTATGGAAAAGGCCAGCGAGGCTCTAAATTGGGGATCTCTACAGGTGAAGCATCACTAACAAAGCACCTACATTGAGACTTTCAGTGGGACAAATGAAAAATAAACATGTTACAGAACTCAAGAGTGGTGTGAGACGGGAGGGGACCGCTTTACCGGCTTGGTTCATGCCCAGAATAACCTATTCAAAGAGAGTCCTGCACTCCAGAGGGTTAAAGGCTCATTAGTTGCATACCTCCTACTGTTAACACTCTCAGCCGCTCCTTGAACACTGCGAGATCTGGGGTGGGCAGGGAAAGGGGTGCAGAAAGGGAGAAGATAGAGAGACGCAGTCAAAGTTAGTAAAAAAAAAAAAACCTGGAACCGTGAAAACTAGTCATGGAAAGCACAAGTCAAAAAAATACAGTATTTAAAATACAGTCAAAAACCATCAGAGGCAAAAGGGTTGGGATGGAGGATGACTATGCACTAGGCAGAAGAGAAATCCCGGTGGAAAGTCTGGCGAGAGGAGGGAGGAGCAGGGAGGGGAACGGGGGGGCATCAGACACTGGGGAGCAGTTGAGCTGCATGGTTTGAGGCGGCCTCTCGCGTGCACACCCCGGGCGGGGAAGGGAGACCGCCCGGGCACGGCGCCTTCACCCGCTGCGACCAAAGGCATCCTCCCGTCAAGCTGCATCAAGGGGAGCGTTATCCTCTGCAGAGCAGGGAGCTGCCTCCCACCCACATCTGCTCCCAGAGGGATTTGCTCTGCTTGTTGCTACCAGGAGGATTTCAAGGTCACCCCCAAGGAGGCACCGCTGCTGCCTACGCACAGGCAGGGGGGTGATCGGGGTGCTAACGAGGCCGTTAACGAGGAAGACCAACGGTGAGGCAGGCACGCACAACGCCATCGTTTCTTGAGCATGCTCGGCGCAGGCGGGAGCATCGGGACGCCGTCCCGGGTGCAGGCAGGGCTGCCGGGCGCCGGCAGCCTGTGCCACCGGAGCCGCGCTCCCCAGCTAGGTTAGGTGACCCGAGTGCCTCAGTCTCACCTGGGCTACAAGAAAGGCTTTGGAAACACTTCTCTTTTTGGTCAGCGGGGGAAAAGCTTACGTTTAGGTGAGAAGTTTGGTTAGCAAGGTCTCAAACTGGGGAAAGGGGAGGTGGCAGCACTCCCAGCCCATCCCCCCACAGGGGCTCGCCTGGCTCCCACGGAGAGACAGACAGACAGACAGCTGGACACTCAGACACACACCGCCGTCCACGCACCCCTGGATTTCAGTGTGCTAAGGCGTTATTTCCTTGGACAGGTCACATCAAGTTCCTGCAGTCATCTTGCCCTTGTTTTACACCACTTACCATGCCAGATCAGCTCCAGCAGAAGACCAGGATGAAATTATTTTGGTTTTTAAAAAGAAAAGACAAAAGAAAGAGGAATTTGGTGGCTCCAGCCCCACCACTCATCACAGCGAGGACCCCCAGGCGGGCTTTCTCCCCCTTGCGTTTTCTCCAAAGCTCACACTGCTTAATCCAAAGAGAGCTTCCAAACCAGACACAAACCAGTTGCTAAACAAAAGGCAATTGAGAAGAAAGATCAATTTCCAAGATTAACCATGCAACTCCTTTGAATTACAGCACTGCCCGGCCATGGTTTAAGCTGTTGGCAGCAGAGCTTGCACCACAAAAGCTGACCTTTAAGGATTTCACTGCTCAGAAAGAGGAAACAAGATTGTTTCCAAGTTTCAAAACCACTCCTGTTATTAACTGCTCTGTCAAGTGTTAAGAAACACTCTTTCAAAGCAAAAAAAAGCCAGCAGGATCTGCTTAGAAATTGGCTTTCTGTGCCACAAGCAGGCGACACCCGATCTTAGGCTCGGCCGGAGCTCTGCCCACGCTCCGCACCAGCGCTGCTCTCCTCCCCTCTTGCTGATCGCTGTTTGCAAGTTGTCCTTGCCAAGTTGTATTTTAAGATCGACCAGATGAGGTTTTCCAGGATGAGGATACCAGGGGAAACTCTATTCAGTATAAATAATACTTACAGCAAGATAATAAAGCCTCCTTTGATTAGAGACTGCCATTTGAGTCTGGGGTCCTACCGTGGGACACAACCTCAGCATGAGCTGGTGGCTGATACCAGCATAGCTTGTTCCCAGGACTCGTTATTTCCTACAAATTCATGGATTCCTGGTAATTAAATCAACACCAGGAACCACAATGGCAGATATTTTAGTATGAAAGCCCAAAGAAACAGAAATTAAAACTTCACGCCTGGCTCAGACATGGAGATCGTGGGCTGAGATTCTCTTCCAGCCGATGCCTACAGACCAGCTATGCCTGAACATTTTCCACCGCAGCGAGCCGGGCTGGGTCACGCTGCTGGGCTCGTGACCACTCACCCTGGGGGAGCAGGAAAAATGGAGCTTATACGGCTTTACCCAGATTCTGTTCCAGCTGTGATGATGCTGTCAGCTCAGCTCTGCAGCTGGGGCTCCAAGGGAGGACCTCTTCTCGGACCGCTTAGGGCTCTTGGGCTCTTCTGCCTCCGAAGCAAGGGCGCTGCTGGAGCACACCTTGCTTCAGAGGAACCACGCAGCCAAAGCAGAAGAAAAACCCCCTGAACTGACCTTCCCCATTGAAGCAGCTCCTTAAGTTCAATGTCCAAGCGGAAACCAGTAAGGAGCAGCATCCCTCAAGAGTCCGTACTGGGACCAAAGGACCTAAACGGTTTAATATCTTCATCGATGGCACGGATAGAGGGATCGAGTGCACCCTCAGCCAGGCTGCAGGGGACACCAAGCGGAGTGGTGCAGTTGATATGCCGGAGGGAAAGGATGGCATCCAGAGACCTGGACAGGCTGGAGGGGAGGGCCTGCGTGAAGTTCTAGGGTCTAGAGAACAAGTCTTATGAGGAGCGGCTGGGGGAGCTGGGGGTGCTCAGCCTGGAGAAGAGGAGGCTGAGGGGAGCCCTCATCGCGCTCTGCAACGGCCTGAAAGGAGGCTGGAGCCGGGGGGGTCGGTCTCTGCTCCCCAGGAACAAGCGATGGGACGAGAGGGAACGGCCTCAAGCTGCGCCAGGGCAGGTTTGGGTTGGATGTTAGGAAAAACTTCTTCACCGAAAGGGCTGTCAGGCCCTGGCACAGGCTGCCCAGGGCAGGGGCTGAGTCCCCATCCCTAGAGGTATTTAAAAGACGGGTAGATGTGGTGCTTGGGGCCATGGTTTAGTGGTGGCCTTGGCAGTGCTGGGTTAACGGTTGCACTTGATGATCTTAAGGGTCTTTTCCAACCTTAACGATTCTATGATTCTAAGTTCATTAAGTTCAAGAAGGTCAAGTGCAAGGGTCAGGGCAATCCCCAGTCCCATCACAGACTGGGGGGGAAGGATGGATGGAGAGCAGCCCTGCAGAGAAGGACTTGGGGATGCTGGCAGGTGACAAATTGGACAAGAGCCATTGATGTGTGCTCGCAGCCCAGAAAGCCAAGTGTCTCCTGGGCTGCATCCAAAGAAGCAAAGCCAGCAGGTCAAGGGAGGGGATTCTGCCCCTCTACTTGGGTCCCGTGAGACCCCCCTGGAGCACTGCGTCCAGCTCTGGGGTCCCCAGCGCGAGATGGCCATGGACCTGTTGGAGCAGGTCCAGAGGAGGCCACAAAAATGATCCCAGGGCTAGAACAGGTCTCCTGAGAAGAAAGGCTGAGAGAGCTGGGGGTGTTCAGCCTGGAGAAGAGAAGGCTCCAGGGGGACCTTACAGTGGCTTTTCGGTATATAAAGGGGGCTTATGAGAAAGACAGAGAGAGACTTTTTACCAGGGCCCATAGAGACAGGACAAGGGGTGAGGATTTTAAACTGAAAGAGGGTAGGGTTAGATTGCACATCAGGAAGGGGTTTTTTATGCTGTGGGTGGTGAGACACTGGGCCAGGTTGCCCAGAGAAGCTGTGGATGCCCCATCCCTGGAAGCGTTCAAGGCCAGGTTGGACGGGGCTTTGAGCAACCTGATCCAGTGGAAGGTGTCCCTGCCCACGGCAGGGGGTTGGACGAGGTGACCTTTGAAGGTCCCTTCCAACCCAAACCACTTTGTGAGTCTACGAGTTACCGAGCAGCACAGTAACGCTGCTCCCTACACCCGGCTCCCTTTTCTCGTGAGGGAGGGCTGTCACTGCAACCACGCGCAGCTGGCCGGCTCTGGGTTTCGTGCAGAGCCTGCTCCCCTCTCAAACGGGAAACACGTCCACCAGGCACAGGGCTTCAGGGCTCTCTGCTGCTCTGCTTCAGAACGACCGTAGCGCCCACAGCAGAGGCCAAAACCCCTGAGCTAGAGAAGGCTTTCCTCACCCTTTCCTCTCCCCAGCCACTGGGAGTGCCTTCAAAGTCACCTAAAAAAGTTTCCCTGCTCCCCTCACAGTGCCAACTACGAGCACTTGTGTCCTCTCCTGCGCCTGGGTTCACGGCCATCGTCTCCCCACCTCTTCCATCAAAACCTCCCAGGCACAGGGCTTGCTCCAACCCAGGGCTGGCTGGCTCCCGCAGCACAGCCAGGGCTTGGTCCTCTAGACAAGCGCATCCGAAGTCCAGACCTCGGGATGAAGCAGCTTCCCCATCATCCCGTGAGCTGGGACAACCAACACCTAATCCTTCCCTACCATTCCCAGTACAGGGAATCCTGTATGAAGGTCCAGCAGGTCCAGGGCTGGTGTCCCTGTGCTGGCAGCTGAACAAGGAATCAAGATCATTTACATGCACCGTACACTCTGATCGGCTGTTTCGGTTGTGCGAGGTTAGTAATCATTGCTGCTGCTCTACTCTAAGTTAGAAGCATGCCTCCCGAGCGCTCGTAGCGCCAGGGTAACGACCCTTGGAAAGCACCAGCAAAGTGAAAGAGCTCAGCGCCACGACCTCGCTCTAGCTAGAAGAATGGCAGCGTACTACAGAGATCAAATCTAAAGCACGTTAAGAGGTGCTGAGTTTAAGCACTTTCAGATTAGGATTTCAAGTCCTAAGCATCACGCTCGCTTCTGTGCAACACTCATGCATCTTTCGCTCGAAGGCGTTGGGATTTCCACCTCTCTACTTGGATGGGAACACATCCCAAAGCTTCCTTGTTATGATCACCGGCAGGGCCTCATAGGTCAGTCTTGGAAAAAGGGGGCAATTAAGGGATTTAGAGATGCTGCAGCAAGCCGGGAGCGAAGGAGGGCAGGGCATCGTCGCAGGGGCGCACCAAGAAGCGCTTCTCAGCCCTGCAGAGACAAAGCCAGCCCACTCCCCCCAGCTCTCGGGGCCCCCAGAGCAGCAAGAGGAGCCGAGGGACCAGACCTTCAGCTCTCACCAACACAAAACCTCTCTGCTTTGCACTTCCAGGAGATGCAATTGCTTCCACCCCCGGATGAGCGAGTTCAATGACATAATTAATTGACACCGGTTGGAGGAGAAACATGAGCTGAGCAATAGGGTTTTGGCACAAGACCCATTTGCCGTGACAGCCGGAGGGGGGCAGAACTGCTCCACGGCAGCCGGTCGACTATAAATTTAGAGTGATCATTACTAAGGAAACTTAAGACCTTTCCCCCCTTACTGGTGCAGCGATCTACCTACAAAGCTGTGAAAGAGAGAGGAGCTCAAGCAATGCAGCACTAACTGCTCTCAAAGCCCTCACCCAGTTTGTCTGTGGATGTGATAATATCGGCTGGAAGGGAGGAGTCCAGATCTGCATCCAAGATGCCCAGTGGGTCGAGTTGTGCTACATGATGCCCTCGAATCTATGAAATGGGCCAGGAATGGAAAGGAGAACAGGTACCAAGAGGGAGAGGGGAAAGGGAGAAAAACAAAAGAGGGGAGGGGTAAAAAAGTTAAATTACATTAGAATTAATTTGCAGAGTAATTCTCACCGACGTTTGGAGAAACAGTTACTGGCGCATCATCAAAATTTACACAACTAATGCCGAGAGGATCAAGCTTTGCAATGTGATGACCCCTGACCTGGAAACAACAACACAGGTTAGTCATTAAAACAAGTTAATTGAAGAGACATTCCTTAAAAAAAAAAAAAAAAAAAAAAAAGAAGAAAAAGAAAAAAAAAAGTTATGCACAGTTTCCCTCTTTACGTTTTCTGCAGAGCCACCCCAATTTCTGGCTGCACCTAAAGCCTGGAGAAGTCGGGTTTACATTCAGCTCCAGCACGTAGGTGTGAGTGCCACCAGCCTGAGGCCAGGCTCCGGTGGGGCGGGCGGGGGAAGGCCATCTCCTGCACAGCAGAGACCTTCCAGAACTGAGGTCCGAGGGTCTCCCACCACTTGCCTGGTGTCCAACCCGAGCACCTCCTCTCTACAGATGCAATAACTCCACACCGATGGTTTCCACTTAAGCATCATAGCAAACAAAGAGGCAATTTTCCAGATTTTGGCAGATCTGGGTGCTCTCCTGCCAACGTGGCAGCAAAACCAAGCGTTGCCACCAGCAGCAGTAGCTCCTGAAAGGCAAAGGAACGTGTCTGAGGAACATCTGCCTGTCTGGGCTGTTAGAGGTCAGCATCCTTTTGGAGAGAGGAGCCTGCAGCAGGACTCGGAGCACTCACGTTGCTCTTCTGGGAAGGGGCAGGTGCGGAAATACCAAAGAGCTTTGGCACCACGAGAGCCCTGACGGCTCCTGGTGGCAGCGGTCAGGCCAGGAGTCACCATGCTGGGTCTGAATCCGCATTGGGAGCCACAGAGAATAACGAGAGGTAACGAGGAGTTTTGCTTTTTGCCTTCAGAGGAGAAGGTGCCCGCAGACGGACCCCACCACATCTCGCTGGGCAAACTCAATTCATCTCAGTGGCCAGCACTCTCCAACTGGCAAGCCACAGTTTATTTCGTGACAGCTCCTGCTCTTCAGGCTCAGCGCCGCTGGGAGCGGGGCAGGAAACCCTACTGCCGTGGTCCGGGGCGCGGAGCCGCCCTTGCGCTGTGAAAACAGCGCTCCGGGCCATCCAATCTGTTACCAGTTAGAGAAGTCACTCGTATACGAGGGGATTACTAAACCTCTTGTACAAACCACGCATACTGATCTGACCTTATTTACCAGAAAAGCATTCCTATTCAGAGCATCCCAAGAGGATTTTAAGAAAGGATTTTTGTGGTTTTACCAGCCAAAGAGGCTGAAATCAGCCATCGACGTTAAGGCAAACTGCTAAGAAAGCACCGATCCCCCCCACGGCTCTCTGCAGGGCCAGATGACGACGTGCCTGAGCAGTGGTGGCCACACAGAAAGCTCTTCTTCTGGGCCAGCTTTGTCTGGTAACTATTTGCTCGTCCGTCTTGCAGCAAAGCGCTGGGGCTAGCCCATCGTTTAGCCATCGGCAGGACGCAAGCTCACCATGCTGTTCCCCATGGCCAAGATGCTCTCACTGGGACCAGGAGGCCACTTTGTCCGGCAAGCGGCTTTGAGCTGCAGGCACCCAGTCACTTTGACGTCAACTCAGCCATTTGCAGGTATGCAGCAAATCCTCAAGTCAGTGCGGGAGCAAGGAGAAGGTCTTTTCCCCCACAGGAGCCATGCTGCTTGTTATTCTCCACGTGCAATGAAAGCCAGGCAGAATTTTTCCCCCAACGCAAAAGACGACCACAGCAGATACTTGCAGGAAGCATCACACTCGCAGGCTCTGACCCTGATAGGGGACCTCAACCACCCAGACATCTGCTGGAAAAGCGGCAGAGCTAACTGCGAGCAGGCCAGGAGACTGCTGGAGTGCGTTGAGGTCAGCTTTCTAGTAGAGATGATGGAGAGCCCGACCAGAGGAGAGGCACTGCTCGACCTGTTGCTCACTAGGGTGGAAGAACTTATGGGAGAGGTCAAGACTGGAGGTAGCCTGGGGTGCAGCGATCATACCCTGGTCAAATTCTCAATCTTGAGGGGTACAGGACAGGTAAAAAGTAGACTCAGGAAAATCTACAGTGTCGGTGGATAAGGGAAGAGAGACTGATGGCATCTACCTGGACTTGGGCAAAGCTTTTGATACCGTCCTGCACGACATCCTTGTCTCTAAAATGAAGAGACATGGATTTGACGGGTGGATCACTCAGTGGATGAGGAACTGGCTGGATGGTCGCACTCAAAGAGTTGCGGTCAACGACTCGATGTCCGCATGGAGAACAGCGACAAGTAGTGTCCCGCAGCGGTACGCACTGGGACCAGTATTATTTAACGTCTTTATTGGAGACACGGACAGTGGGATTGAGTGCACCCTCAGCAAATCTGCAGAAGCCCCCAAGCTGAGTGGTGTGGCTGATGCTCTAGAGAGACAGGATGGCATCCAGAGGGACCGTGACAGGCTGGAGAGGCGGGCCCGTGCGAACCTCATGAAGTTCAATGAGGCCAAGTGCAAGGTCCTGCACCTGGGTCAGGGCAATCCCAAACATGGCTACAGGCTGGGCAATGACTGGATTCAGAGCAGCCCTACGGAGAAGGACTTCAGGGTATTCGTGGATGAAAAACTGGACATGACCCAGCAATGTGGGCTTGCAGCCCAGAAAGTCAAACATGTCCTGGGCTGCATCAAAAGAAGCGTGGCCAAGGGAGGGGATTCTGCCCCTCTGCTCCGCTCTGGGGAGACCCCCTGGAGCCCTGCGTCCAGCTCGGGGGTCCTCAGCACGGGAAGGACATGGAGCTGTGGGAGCGGGGCCAGAGGAGGGCACAGAAATGATCAGAGGCTGGAACAGCTCTGCTGTGAGGACAGGCTGAGAGCTGGGGGTGCTCAGCCTGGAGAAGAGAAGGCTCTGGGAAGACCTTATTGCAGCATTTCAATACTTAAAGAGGGCTTGTAAGAAAGATGCGGACAGACTTTTTAGTTCGGCCTGTAGTGATCGGACAAGGGGTGATAGTTTCAAACTGAAAGAGGGGAGATTCAGACTGGATATAAGGACGATGTGAGGGTGGTGAGGCACTGGAACAGGCTGCCCAGTGAAGTTGTGGATCAAGGCCAGGCTGGATGGGGCTTTGAGCAATCTGGTCTAGCGGAAGGTGTCCCTGCCCATGGCAGGGGTGTTGGAACCAGATGAACTTTAAGGTCCCTTCCAATCCAAAGCATTCTGTGATTCAAAAGGAAATAATGACTTGGATATGCAAGCACAGCTACAATTAAGAAGTCATTGCTGATGCCGCAGCAGAGCAGGATCACTGCTCACCTATAACTACAGGGACAATCCAGCCCGATCCAATTAAGAAATTAATTGCCTGGTGTTTTAAGTAGGTTACCCATCACAGGCAGGCTTTCCTCCTACCTTCCTACTCTTTTGTACATCCATACACTGTGCTGAACTTCCTTACCTGGACACCCCACTGCAGCTACAGCCCTACCATGATACCAGGGTAGGAAGGGAGGTGGATTCCTCACTGCAGACATCTTAGAAAAATACCTCCAAGAGCAATCACCTCCCGGCGCTGCCATTCGGAGACTGAGGAAGTGACAGGAATGCAGAAGAGGTTACGGATTTTGTGTTCAAATTGCTGACTTGGAGCTGCATCTTCCAACTACATCAGTCACCGCTTGTTTGAACTTGGCATCTGCCTGCTTGTTCCACCAGTGAGAGCTGCGCAGCCTTTGGAAACAACTCGCCAGGATCCGACCGAGCTGGAGAGATCTGGCAGGGCATTCACCTCCCAGGAAATCAGCCACAAGGGAAGACGCAGGTCCTCACAAACACGTAAACACATCCCACCTTCCACGTTCTCAAAGAAAAGCAGGGCAGTGCCCCAGTGTTGACGTTGGCACCTCGGCTGCGGAGGCGGGCAGGGCAGGGCCGCTTTCTTCAAGCCAGAGAGCAAGGCCAAGGCTGGGCAGACCTTTGGACTTGCCAGTGCTGCAGTTTTTGCCTTACCCTGTGGCCTTGTACATTGGATTTTCCCCATACCTGAGCAGGAACACGACCTGCAGCAGGTGCTTCTTTGCAGGAATAAGTGAGAAGACCACCGTCACACCTCCACAGCAGCTGGGTTTGTGAACTTCTCACCACACCCAGTTAAAGCCTCCACACTTGACAAACCAGAGTGCAACCAAAGGTGAAAGGATGACACAGATGTAGAAACTCATTTAAATGTTCTCTCCAGTTAAAATATTGGCTGGCCATCCCCTAGCCAGAGGATGTTTCCTTCCTGCTCAAAACTTGTTTCTCCCAAAAGGCTGACTTCGGCAGCATCGGTCTGAGTTGCAGCCCAGCGGCACCACCGCCCTCTTCCCCGTTGCAAATCATAAGGAAATGTTTCCTGAACTTTTATTTTAGGACCTCAGAAGTTGTCTCAGCAACATGGAGGAAGCGGGGGGGGTGTCCTATGCCACTGCTGAGTGTGGCAGGAGCCCACAGCACAGAAGCATCATTCCAGAAGCCAGCAAACCACTGCGTGTGGAAAAGACCTCCCCCTCCCTGCCACCGTAGTGGCTCTGTTTGGGTGACAATAGCTTTAATCTTCCTATTGTCCAACAAAACACCAGCTGAGCTTCTGCCCCAACACATCAGCAGCTCCTGTTAGAAACCAGGCAGCCCAGCACGCATCCTGCATGCTTTCCATGCAAAACACGTCCATCGACCGCACTGACCCCAGCCCACCCTGGCCACCACATGCCCCTCTATGGAGGACACGCTCCTCCTCGGCGCAAAGCCCGTCTCCTTACCTGATATGCCCTGATGAGAGATTGCACTGCGAGATGGTCCTCCACCAGTTTATCTACATTGGGCTGCGCTTGAACCAGGAACTGGGCTTGGGACAGCGTGGAAAGGCTGGTAGTCAGTGGAGGGGGGCTTTGGTAGGCGGTGCCCGGAGCAGCTCCGGCATTGGCATTGCGAAAGAAGATGTCCCATGACTAGGAAAAGGAAAAGAAAAGAGGCGACAGGGTCATTACCTGCCGACCAAAACACCTCCTCGCTGGGGTCTCAACTCTATCGCCACAGCGAGCAGTAAAACCCCCGGGGGCAGAGCTGCCTCCCCCCCTGCGCCCCAGCTCCATGCAGCCGCTGCCGAAGGCACCTACCTGCCTTGGACAGGAGAGCACTAAAGCTCTCCCACTATTCCAGTCACTTCCCATCCATCTAGATTGTTTCTTTTGGCATGAGACCGTCTCCAAAGCCCCCCCTCCCTCGGCAGCAGCGCTCAGGACAGGACACGGGTGACAGCCCTCACCTGGCTCGGCTCTCGAAACCACTACCCTGAGCAATGAGCCCCAGCCTGGGCTTCAGGCTCTTGTTTCCTTCTCTCCAGGGCAGGAGAATGCCCTCTAAATACCCCAATATTTTCTGAAAAATATTTTTGCCCTGTAATCAAATACACCTCTTCCTCTTTTCCGTCGCCTAAATGCCCTGAGACCCAAGCCCCAGTGTAAGCCATGACGTCCAGCCCTCAACCAGCAACGGCTTTTTTTCTTTTTCTGTCCCCTCTTCAATTTTTCCCTATCCTTTCAGTGACACCGATGCCAGCGTTATGTAGATACTGCTGTGCCAGCTCTCCCGTGCCCTTAGCGAGACAGGTATCGCTCCTGTTCCCCTCCGCAGATGGGCATTTCTAGGTGTTAAGAAAACAAAGCAACTCCCCCAAAAAAAGCTCTGGACAGACTTGGTGTAACTTTGTGGTACATATCCAGCACTGCCTGAAGAGCCCAGAAGTGCCCCAGGCAGGCCAAACCCAAGTTAATCTGTCTACTTGGAGAGGCAGCAACGGACCTGGGGAAGGGGAGAGACCAGCCAAGCAAAGCCCAAGCCACGTCCTCCCTTCACGCTCCCACCCCTGCCCGCTTCCCGCCTGCCACTGAGCGGTAGCAAAGGACGAGGGCAAGGTGGAGCAGCGTCCGCGTGCCTGCACGCACCTGAGACGCCAGCTAGAGCAAACAAACCCTGTCGGATTTCCACGCTGGATTCAGCCCAAGGGCCTCTCCACCGACCAGGAGCAAGAGCCCAGCGCTCAGCCCCCTGCACACCCCTGAACCTCCTGTCTGCAGAGAGCATCAAACCCAGCCTCGGTGACGCAGAGACGGGCGAAGTGCTGCCCAGCCAGCCCCAGCATGCTTAAACCAAGTTGAAAAGAGCTGTGAGAGCAGCTCCAGTGGTGGTTTGGGGCAGAAAAAGCAGCTTTTGCACCCTGGTAGCAGGGCGGAGGGGACTGAAATGCTGACCTTTCTCAGAGGAGCACCAGCTCTCCCCCTTCCCTGGAGCTCCTCCGGCTGCAGCGCCCATCACATGCCCCAGGAAGCTATTTCCAGCCCGGATTTACCCAGACGCCCCATCACACGGCTACGCAAGGTGATTAAATTTAGAAACAGGTCACGCTGAAGGAACATAAATAAAATCTGGAACAATTTGGCACCGTAACTGATAAACAATAGCTCCCTCAAGGTGGGGGAGGCCAAAGACAGAAAATACCCGACCCCATTCTGATTGCTGTCTGCTAAAGGAAATTTCAGTAGGGAAAGAGGGAGAGCTGGTTTTTGTACGATCCTTACTCCTGGCCACTGGCGAGAGCAGCCCAAGCCCCTTCCCTTGCCCAGCTCACAGGGCCCACGGGTGCCCCAGAGGCCGTCGGCTCTGGCGAGCGGGACGGACAAGCACCCCAGGATGGGCTCTGTGCCCCTGGGATGGGGAGGAATCCGGCTGGCCGCTTTGCTCCATGGTTTAAGGTTGTTTAATGTACTGGAAAATAAAGACAGGCAAGAGAAAGGGAGCATCTGCTAGCCCAGGGAGGGGGCTGGCAGCAGTGCTGGGGAGACAGGGACAGAGCCAGCACGCAGAGGTGCTGCCTTTAGGACCCCCTCCCTGCTGACATTCAACAATATTAACCTCTTGGAGATGCAATTTGCTTCTGTTTTGAAAGCAAAAGTTCATTTTAAGCTCTCCAAACAAGGTGCGGCACCAGCTCGGTCAGCTCAGGCACTTTCGCTAAATGCTTTATTGCCCAACATAATTACAGAGTATTTCAGGCTGCCTGGCTGCCGGCTTTGCCCCCGCTGACGGCTGTGGCCCTGATAAGCGCTATCAAAACATCAGCCTTCAAGTTGCTGACGTGGTTTCAAATTCGAGGGCCACCCTGGGGGTTTCTGGTGACCCATGGAGGTGCCTCTGGAGCTCACGTATCCCGTGGGAGAGGCTGAACAGCCCCATCAGCGTTATCCTGCTTTATCGCGGGAAGGACTTTGCCTTAATCCAGCACTTACAGAAGGCAATGGCAGTAATAAAGCTCATCAGGTTATTCCCCTCCGACCCTCGCCGTGCCCATGGCAGCCCTGCGAGCACTCCTCCAGCTCCTATACCCTATATATACAGGGTATTTTTTATATATATATATATATATATATATATATATATATATATATATATATAGGGTATAAGTGAGCTCAGATTCACCTCATTTTTACCAGGAGGGCTCAAAGCCGGCATCTCCCCGCTCCTAACCGCACAGGCAGCCCCCGCGTCTCGGCACACTACATGCTCTCAACCCCCGGTCCCTGCTGTGACCGTCCCACAGCCACGCATCCCACCACGGCCACGGCACGAGGCGTTAGCCCAGACCAGCTTTCCTGGCGCTCCCCTGTGCCACTGCTCTTGTGCCGGCAAAGCAGGACGGGAGAGCCAGCTGACCGCAGCTAGCCCGGATAGTTCAGGCTTTAGAGGGATTTTGAGCTCAGCTCTGAGAGCGGAGCTCACCGCAGGCTTCTCAGTTGAGAACAACCCCAAAAACAGCTCATCAGGTGAAACCAGCATCTTTCACTTTGTTTCTCAGACTCTGTTCCTGGAGAAGGCTGTGGGTCCCAGCCTCCGCCACAACGCCAGCTCGGAGGTCAGGCACGCAGGGCAAGGGGAGAGGGGTGACGTCTCCCACCCACCGCAGGGCACCTCAAAACGGGCTGGGAGGTGCACGAGGGAGACGTGGCCTCTACCTCCAGCTGTGTCCCTGCTCCTTCTCCTGCTGCAGACTCCAGGGGACAGAAAGCACCCACCAGACCTGCTCCGCATGGCGGGCAAGCCACGCAGCACCTCCTGCCTCAGCAGGGAGGAGGTACAGGCAGAGCTTAAGGCTGGAAGAGGAGAAGCTGGAACCAAATTTATGGCGGGTAACCTCTGCTGAGAGCAGGGGGTCAAGCAGCGATCGATCTGTCGTGCTCTGCACATCGCCTTGTCCCTTACCAACATAAACAAGGACCTTCAGTTCTCAGGGGTGCTCGCTTTTGAAGATGGGGGATGAAACCCAAGCATTTCAAACCCTCAAGCGAGACTCCTACCAAATCCAGCCTGGGCCCCTGTTTGCGAGCAAAGGGCGCAGCCGAGGGCACCTCCCAGGGCCAGGCATGGGGCTGCGGCCTCGCTGAAGACTGCGGGTTCCTGCCATCGTGCCAGCGAAGCTGGGGTTACACAGCGCGGTCTACACGCGTTGTGGGCATATAACCACTTTCAAGATAAAAATGAAAACACTGGCATATTAAGAAGTCCATGTTAAAGACTGTTTGATGTACGTACCTACGGGGAGAGCCATGTCCCTTTACACCAGTTCAACCTGAACAAGGGGCTGCTGTTTAGGAAGGCTTGTCACAGACGTAGGACTGCAGGTATCATCTACCTGCAATCAAAGCTCTCCGGCCACCTGCCCTGAAGCAAGCAAGTTGCTCGGGGTCCTGGGGAGAAGGCACAGGCTGTGCCGAGCGTCGCCAGCAGCCAGCACCGTACCCGAGTTGGCAAAGAGCCGCTCGGCCCCGCGGGGGCAGGAGGAGGGCGTCCCTGCTCCCCGGGGAAGCGGTCCCAGGAGCGAGCAGCACGGACCCCGCGGCAGCCCACCTGCACCGACCCCCCGCGCCCTCGCCTCCTCTTTCCCCAGCTCTGCTCTTATTTGCTCATCAGCCTCAGAAACTGGAGTTCAACTGAAGGACTGCAGGCAGAAAAAAAGCCTAAAATAGCCTTTTCCCCCCCCCCCCCAAGTCTTCCTTACTCTAAACAAACACTTAAGTATTTTATGCGGTTTAAACCACCAGTGCCTGCATGGAGGAAGTGAGTTCACTCTGCTCAGCCGGGACGGCGGTGCCAGCTGGAGTTCTCGTAGGTTTCTGGCGACAAAAGCAAAGAAACCCCAGCTCTTCCCTGGCTGAAGGCCTTGCCCTCACCAACAAAAAGCAGCGCGGCGACGCGCAGCCGGTCTCTGCTCTGTGCAGGGAACAGATAAGCCGCAGCCAGGTCCGTGTGACAGCCTGGCTGTTTTCGGGAACTCCATCCTCGGATCTGACCCTGTGTCTAACAGGACGGAGGCCAACGCTTATCAGGGACAAGGGTGACACGCTGGGAGGGGACGCAGGCTGACGGGGACCGCTCGCGAGCCGAGAGCAGGGACAGCCGCAACCCCGATCCCGCCGCAGCGGCTCAGTGCCCCAGCGGGGACAGGGTGAGCCATGAAAAAGTGCGCAGAGAAGAAAGGGGCAAAGCAGGGAGCTGGGAAGGGATCTTGGTAAAGGGGTCACTGGAACGAGGTGGGATCCACCCAGAAGAGATGAGTCAAGTAGGAGGGTCAAGTGTGTCAGGGAGCAACAGCAAAGTCCACGCCAAACCTCAGGTATCAACCCCACCAAAAGTTCTGGGACCTGGATTTCATAGGATCACGGAACAGTTTGGGTTAGAAGGGACCTTCAAAGATCACCTAGTCCAACCCCCCTGGTCCAACCTTCTTTCTGCCAAGCAGGACACCAGCTTGATTTTGGTTAAAAAGCAGTCTGTAAGACTTGCTTTTTACATTACTAACATCAGGTTAGCTTCCTGGCAATAAGACCCCGTTTCATTTCACACTGATTTTCCTACTGCCATAAACCACTCCCAGCTGCACTGGAGTCAAAATCTTATGTCACCTCCTGCACTGCTCTCTAAGCACTGAAAAGTACTTCAAGGGACACTGATTTCCAGGGGTGACCAATACACACTTCACCATAAGCGTTGGACTGAGGGCCTGGAGAGTTGGTTGGAGCTCCACCCTTGTAGGCGCTCAAAACTTGGCCGCACGAGGCCCCAGGTGACCTGGTCGAGCTGTGAAGCTGGATGCCACCTCCAAGGTGGATGCCACCTCCAAGCTGGCCATGCTGGGGCAGAGGCTCCAGAGGCTCCTTCCAACGTAAATTCTCCTCCAATTTCTTCACCTGAGCGTGCATGAGGACTCCTGTACAGCACTGCATGCACTGCCTACCTAGAGATGAGCTGATGAAGCTACAGGGGCTACATTAAAGATGAGGCAAGACCAGCGGAGATCCAGAGGTCTGGCCTCGGGGCCCAAATACGCTCCCCAGCCAGCTGCCCCGGTTAGTCTTGATGTTTACTCTCACATCTGCTCAGAGAGACATTCAAGACCGAGCGGGGTCTGTAGATCAAAGAGCTGGTATCAAACCGCGAAGGCTCTTTGCCAAAGACACAACTGTGCCTGTCACTGGGACAAGCGTGGTGTAACCCACACTCATTTATAAATTAGCCTACAGCATTTAGATTCATGGCTTTTCATTCAATATCCTGCCTCTGAAGGACTGGGCTGCGGCACATGCGTCTGCTTGGGTAGCTTTCAAGTCGGTATTTGACAAAGGGCACAACCCAAAGCAACAAACTTTGTGCTGTCTGAGTCTGTATTGCTTGGCTCAGCCACCCGTTTGCCTCGGAAGAAGCATAAAGTCAACATTGTTTGTGAAAATCCGGCTTTGATCCTACCTTAAGACCTTTAGAGCGCCCTACAGTGCATTCTGGATGCGTAGGATCGGTGCCATTGAAAACACACTCAACGCTGATGCAAGCGTTGGGGCATGAGATTCCTTACTCACCCTTGGCTGCTCATTTAACCACCACGTCCTGGTTTGCAGACTGCTCATGTGCTACTGAATAAAGAAAATCCCTGCTCTACAGCAGGACACGTATGAAACTGTCTTTAAAACCCCCTGGGTAATGCTGAGCCTTAGTCACTAGAGGGACATTTTCCTTGTGAAACACTGGGGATGGGGAAAAATGCAGGCGGGTTTCAGAAATCCTCTTCCCAGCTGAGCCCTCACCTGCTGGACTCTGTGTTCAGCAGCTGGCCTTCTCCTCGCTGGAGGAGCTTCAGTAATTCAGATCAAGACAGACCTCTGCACATACTGCCCACAGCTGAGTTGCTTTCCCAGTTTTAAGTTTGGGAGCAGCTGGTGGGAATTCCTCTGGCCACCAGACCCAGTCCCCCTCCCCAGGCTGCAGATCAGCAGCCTGGCTTTATGCACACAAGCTCAGAGTCAAACTTAGCTACAGCCCGTCTACCCCAACATGTTACACCACCTGAAGCAAAAAGGAAACCAGTCAAGATGTGGAGAATATCCTCCCTGCCTCCCCCCCCATCCTGCCCCCCATAATAAACCCTCCTGATGAGCCATCAGAGCTGGAAAAAATAAAGCATTGGAAGCTCAATAAAGGTGGATTCCCAGGAGAAGGCATTCCTTGTATCCACTTGTGATCCAGGATGCTGCCTGTGTCCCACAAGCCCACGGTGTTCCCTCTTGAACAGAGAAACTCCTCTTGGCTCTTGCTCAAGGAATCGCTGACGTTTCTTTTGGGCAAAGCGAGGCAGAAGGACCATCCAAATCATCCGGCCCCTCCAGCTGAATCCTCCCTGGGACGTGTGCACTTACCTGAACCCACTGCTCAGACACACACAGAGAGAAGCGAAGGCGATATCCTGGCAAGGTTGCTCCTTACCTTATGTACACTTTTGGGATTTTCCAGCCAAGCATAATACATTTCCTCCACGTAGTTTGAACTAGTCCCACTCAAAAAAGGCTCGGCAGCCACCGGTGCACTGTAGCACCTGATCTGTTGAAACGTCCTGGGTGTTGCCGGCCTGTGTTGGGAAATTGTCTTTACAGTCTGCGAGGCCGTCAACGGCCTCAGCTTTGCCGCACAAGTCCTTAAGTTAAGCATGTTTGTCCTGTCGCCTCACGCACGTTCCTGTCGGGAGAGAAGGGAAAAGTGGGTTAGAAATTATTGCAGGAGAGTGCAGAGCAGAGGCCGCCCCGCTCCGTCCCCCGTCAGCCCTGAGCATGGAGAATTGAGCTTAGGATCAGTTTTTAATTCAGATCAATCCCTCCACCCCGTCCCACAGCCAAATCCCCGACAGCTTGGGAAATACAGTTTTTGCTCAAGATGCTCGGCGCAGACGGGTCCGCCTCCCCCGTCCCTGCCAGCACGGCACCGGCATCTCCCGTGGCACGACAGTGAAAGGCAGATTTGTTCAGTGGGGTACCCGACGCCAGCCTCAAACGAGCCGCTGCACGTCAAAGCCACCTGCACCTTTTTATATCGGCACCTCTGTACAAAATAAGGCATGTCTGATGGTGAAACGCAGCCCGGATTAACAGCACAAGGTATCAGGCTCCCCCAGTGCCTTCTTCTTTAGGTCCTAGCCAACAACATCGACTCCTTTTCCAACAATAAATCCATAAAGTATTCTTCGATTTCTTCTGATTTTCTGATTCTTCCTCCGAGAATCCTCTTTTTGTTTTAAACAGGAAAATCCTCTCTATGAAACTCAGATTCCAGCAGGAACTGGACACTTTGGCCCTTCAACCTCCCATTTGCTGCGACACAGCCGGTCATACGAGTTTATAGAAAAGCACTTTAAAGCGCCGTGCCCAGAAGGGTGCTGGAAAAAATTTGTTACCAGCTGGATTTTAATGCTGAACGTCACGTTTTCCTTCATGTTGAGCCGATCCAGTCTGGTGGGGCACGCTCCCCCAGGCCTGCGCAAGCCGCAGGAGGACAACTCTCATCGCACTGACCCAGTGTGGAAGCTTTTTCCATCGGTCTCTCTCCCACGCAGAAGGCCTCGGCTTTGATTTTTACTGCGTTACTCACCCCGTGACCACTCTGCTTGGCCGAGGTTTTCTTCTTGCCAGTTTGTGTCACATGCACCAGGATAAAGATGGGAAGGAACCGTCTACAGGGCAGACCCCTTGCAAAGCAGAGGTACAGTGGTGCAAAGCACTTGGGACGTGGGCTCCAGGATAGACCGCTTCATTGCCTCTCCTTAAAAGCTCAGACTCAAGAAGGCTGACGCAGTCAAAAGACCCAGAGCGGGGCTCTCCCTGTCCAGAGAGACCAGACAAGCAACCCGGAGCCAGCACAGGGCCTCTCCAAGGTCCCCCAGCAACCTCCACCTTGCAGCTCTTGGTGGGGTGCAGCCCCACAGGTCCAGGGAGGCCCGCGGTTAACCACGCTCCTCGTTATGCGCATCCGACCAACAGCCACAGCCCAAGGGACGGCGCTGGAGCCAGATCATCTCGGGGGGAGCGCTGGCACCCCGAGACAGTTCTTGGAGCTGCCCTTTCCACCCAGCTCCTCCTGCAAGAGGCAGGACCTGAGGCTGGATGTGACCCAACTGGCCGGCTTCCACATCCCCGACCAGTTTAACGAGCAGCAGCCAAATGTCAAAGCAGCTATCGTGCGTTCACCAGATCAAAATGAAGTTTCACAGCAGACTGGGGAAAAAAATTACACCTTCATTACCGGCATTTCGTCAGCCAGGCTTCCAGATTTGCCTTGCTGAATCTAGTTCTGGCTACTCAGCACGGCAGCGGCTACGCTTCCTGCCTCAAATCACAAGATTTTGGACCAAAGAGCCTGAGGAAGACCTGGGATCGCTCTAATTCAGCCCAAGTGTTTTACAGATTTACCCAAGGGAAAAAGGGAAGACCACTCATCCCTTCCACCCTGCTCGCTCACTTCTGCCCACAGTCAAACCAGGACCGTAACAGGCAAGAAACGGCAGGCAGGTGCAGGACAGCCAGCATGGCAGCACTAGATCTTTTCCTTGCTTACCCTCCTCAGATTTAAGCAGCAAAACACACAGAGATATTTTAGAGAGACAACTGATTTGGGTGTCGGCGCACGGGCACGCACGCGGCAGGGAAAAAGCTTTCGGACGAAAGTATCAGCGGTGTCTCCAGCTTTGGTGTCTGGTTTCGGTGCTGCCACTCAGCAGTGTCCTGGTGACCTCTCTGGAAAACAGCGGGGTTAATGCCAGGCTTTGACCCAAAAGGAGCAGAACCAGGCGGTCTTTGAGGGCCTCTCGCAGAAAGGGTTGGCTTCCCAAAGGCGCAGGAGCCTGTGCTGTGCCGCAGACTGGGGCGAGCTCGGAGCAGGGATGTCTCCGAGGTAAATCAAAATAGCGCACGATGACCAGGAGGACATAGGGAACCAAGCCCGAGATAACCGATATAGGGGTGACACATGAACACAAGGTTCACCCACAGAGTTACAGCTGGGGAGGGTTAAGGAGAGGCAGCCTGGGCTCGTCAGCTGGGCCCTTGTGGCAACAGCCGGATCACAACCAAAATTTCACCGCGAGGTCGAACAGCAATATTCATAACAGATTAACGGCTGGGGCAGGCAAGAGTGTACCGTTAAGCAGATTAAGGCACTAAATTTGAGCTCTGGCAGCCGGAATCCACAACACCTGCCCCAGAAGGCAGTTAGCTGGGAGCTGCTCTGGTTTTTGGGGGTTTTGGGGGGGTGGCGGAGGGGGGGCGGTTAAAATCAGCAAAATTCACCGTTAAAGGAGGCAGCGGGGCCCGGGCCATCCCAGGGCCGCGGGCTCCCGGCCCAGCAGCTCCAGCGCCAGGCGCCTCCGGGCCCGGGGCAGCCGAGGGCCCCGGGGCAGCCGGAGGCAGCCGCTGACCCTCTCCGGGGGGGGGGGGGGGGGTGCACCGTCGAAACCCCCCGCCCGTCCGAGCCCTCCTGGGCCGCCCCGGGAGGCCCGGCCGGGTCGGAGCGGGGGACCCACCCGCCGGGCGGGGCGGACCGGGGCACCCTGGGCGCGGCCCCGCGGCGGGACCGGGGGTCCCGGGGGTCCCCACGTGCGGGCGGGCGCGGGAAGGGGGCGCGGCACCCCCAGCCCGCCGGGCCCGCCCCCGCTCCGCAGCCGCCAATCAGCGCCCGCCGCCGCCGCCCGGGCTTCGCGCCCCTCGCCGCCTATAGGAGCGGCGCCAGGCGCCGAGCCGCCCTCCCATTGGCCGCGCCGCGCTGCCCTTCTAGCAGCGATCCCGCCCACCCCCCCCGCCCCGAGGCGCCCGGGCGGCGGCGCCAAGGACACCGGGGAGCGGCCGCGGCCCCCCCAGCCCGGCGCGACCCCCGCCCTCCCGGCCCCGGCCCTCGCCCCGGCCCGCCCCGCTGCAGCCCGGCGCTGCCCCGCCGCCCGGGCCGGCCCCGCCGCGGCACCTACCGGCACGTCCGTCCGCCCCGCTCCCGGCCCCGGCTCTGACAGCGGCCCCCAACCGCCGGCTGCCGCCCCGCCCCGCGCCGCCCCGCCCCGCACGCTGCGTCACCGCGTCGCCACGCCCCCCTCGCCTGCCGCCACGCCCCCCCGAGCCCTTCCCAAGGCGCCTGCGCCACCGCCTCCGCGCGCCGGACAGGGGGGCTCCAGGGGCGGGGCTTGGGCGGGGGGACCAGGGTGGGGCGGTCGCCATGGTGACCAGCCGCCGCCCCCGCCTCGGGCCTCGGCGCCACGGCCACCACGGCCTGGGGACCCTCACCATGGGGACCCCCACCCTGGCCTGGAGACCCCGCCACGGCCTGGGGACCCTCACCCTGGCCTGGGGACCCCCACCATGGGGACCCCCACCCTGGCCTAGAGACCCCGCCATGGCCTGGGGACCTCCAACATGGGGACCCCCACCCTGGCCTGGGGACACTTGGTATGGCCTGGGGACCCCCACCATGGCCTGGGGACCCCATCATAGCCCAGGGACCACGACTGTAGTCTGGGGACCTCTTCCATCACCTGGGGACCCCCTCCAGGGCCTGGGGACCCCACCATGGCCTAGGGACCCTCACTATGGCCTGGGGCCCCCCGCCAGGGCCTGAGGACCCCCCATGGATTGGAGGACCCTCCAGCGTGGGGGACAGGTGGGGCTGGCCGGGGGCGCAGGCAGGAGGGGCGCAGGCAGGAGGGGCCCGGGGAGTTTTGGGGCTGCTGGCAGTTTCCTGCCGGGTGAGTCACGGCCACGGCAGCTCCGAGCCGCGGAGCCCCGCGGGGCCGGATGGCGCTTTCGGGAAGTGAAACGGGCACCAGGAAAACACCCCAACAGCCCGCGGCCACGCAAGCCCGGCCACTCACGTCCCCGGCCCAGGCAGCGGGACGGCGACAAGGACTGTCCCCAGAGGCACCGTGTCCCCAGGGGCCGTGTCCCCAGGGTGGCGTGGGCGGGCACAACGGACCGAAGGGACAGCGGGGTCCTGCGCCCTCTGATACTGGGGCGGTGGTTTTGTCCCCCCAAAAAAGCAGGGTTCTTTCACCTGGTGTGCAAAAAGCCGAGTGACACACAGAGTCGAGGTGTGGATTCCTTCCATGTCTGTGCAGAGACAGGCGGTAACCCCACAAAGCCAGCGCACCTTGGTTAGCGTGCGGTGACGTTTTATACATTCATAGTAGCTGTTCTCGGTGTTCTGCCGTTCCACATATTCATCCTTGCTTCTACTCGTTCTCACAAGCCTCGTCTCCGCTTAAGGGTACAGCATGTTTTAAATTTACAGCGCACGCTCAGTGGGTAGGGGTCTTTGCTTTGCCAGGGGCTTCATTGCCAGAGGTGTGGTTTTTGCTATATTAATCGGGATCGTTCACTTATGGTTCAAGTGATTCTCACTTCGGCTTTATCGGCAGCCTTGTTTTCTCGTGTTTATCTTGGTATTTCCTTGCTTGACTGCTTTATGGTGTCCTCCAGTTTCTTCTCTCAGGCCAGGTGTCTCCGGTGACTTAATCCTTGGGTGGCAGCTTCTCAGCCCCAGGACCTGGAGACTCCTCTCTACCAGTCTTTTGTTTCTTCTTCCTAATTAGAAGTTCCTCATTAGCCCGCTTCTATCAGTTCCAGGGTACTGACTACAGTGAGGTGACGGAAGGGGCTCTGCTGGCCACGGTGCCATGGGCCCGGGCAGCGCAGGAGGAAGCCATGGGGAAATGGCGGAGCAGCAGCGTTTGCGCCACCGGCCCCTTCCGGGGCAGCTGCGGTCCCCGGCCCTGACGAGGTTGGGCGTCATCAGCGGGATGGGGCTGGGGCAATCCCTGCTGGGTCAGCCCGGCTGCCAAGGGCCGGCACGCAAGCACCGACCCCAAACGTGGCCCCTGCTCTCTGCCCCACGTGCCGGCCCTGGAGCATCGCCCTGCTCTCCGCCCTGCGCAGCAACCCCGCAGCATCCCGCCCGCTCCGCCCTGCACACGCGCCCTCGCTCAGCCCCGCGGCGCTGCCCGCGGGCAGCCAGGCCCCCAGCCTCCCCAGTCTCACCGGGGAAATTGGGCAAACCCGGGCATTGCGAAAGGTGGAAATCCCGCTCTGACGGCGCTTCCTTCCAGCAGCCCTTGAAAACCCGCTGCGCCGACGCCGCAGAGCACCCAAGAGACGCTGCAGGCAGGACAGGCAGGAGCAGGCAGCCAAGCGCCGCGGCACTCGACAGGTACCAGCAAGTCTCTGCCCAGATTTTTGCAATCAGCAGTGGAGATGGCGTTCGTCCCCGATTTGGACACACTGGAGAGCAGCAGGTAAGCGTGGCCGTGCCGGAAGGTACGCTGGGGACATGATCCCGCCCTGGTGCCATGGTGGCCCTGGCTTCACCACCTCCCTTTGCCTTTCAGCCTGAACGAGGAGACATTTTATGACCCCGACTGCCTCTGCCCGCAGAAGGTAACACGGGTGGTGGGAACGGCGAGACCTCCATGGGGTCTCCAATGGGGAAGCCGGGCTCTCACCCCACGTCCCCTTTCCTCCCCAGAAACCCCACCTGGACTTGGAGGTGACATCACCCGGGGTGGACATCCAGGTGACGGTGAACCAGGGGCACCCTGTCAGGACCTTTCGCCAGGCTGCCGTCCTTGTGGTGGCTGTGACCAAGCTCCTGAAGCGGCCGGCGCACAAGGACTTTGCCGACAGTGACCTTGGTGGCTTCCTGGATGATATTTTCGGTATGGGGGGTGGTGTCGGGGGTGTCACCCCAGCCAGGGGATGCTCTTGGGGGATGCTCTTGGGCCCGGGTGCAGCAGCATCCCCCTGACCGTCTCCCTCCCCGCAGAGCCCATCTCCTTCCAGTGGATCGAGGGCAGCTACGCTGGGGCGCCTGTCTACCGCTACACCCGCTCCCAGTCCTTCGACATCCTCGACATCGACAAGAAGTGCTTCGTGCTGGAGTCGCCCACCCAGCTGGTGGCCCTGCACCTGCAGGGACCCTCTGCTGGGCGGAAAGGTGAGGGGACCCGGTCCCGACCCAATGTCCCCGTCCCCAACCCCGAGACCACCTGGGAGCCACCCCACAGCCCCGAGACCACCGTTAACCCGTCCCTTCTCTCTGCAGTGAAACTCAACATCGCTCTGTACCGTCCCCGGTCATCGCAGGGCGGCCTGGGGACCGGGCGGATGCCAGTGGCATTGGGCATCAAGGGCTACCAACTCTACATGTCGTGCGTGATGAGCGGCGCCAAGCCTGTGCTGCAGCTGGAGGTGAGCGGGGAGCCCGCTGGGTCCATCCCCCCTGGGGCTGGGGGCTCCATCCCACCCTGAACCCTGTTTTACCCCTCTGGTTGTAGGAAGCTGACATCAGGAGGGACATCGAGAGCACGGAGCTGACCCGCTTCATCTTCTACCGCCTAGACAGCCCGAACGATAAGACCACCCGCTTTGAGTCGGCCGCCTTCCCCGGCTGGTTCATCTGCACCTCCCTGCAGCCCCGCCAGCCCGTCGGCATCACCAACCAGCCCGACCAGGTCAACATCGCCACCTACGAGCTGAGCTGAGCGGGCACTGAGGAGCCCCTGCACCCAACCCAACCGGCAGTGGCCGGTTTTCAGGCTGTATGTACCGAGTACAAACCCCCCAGCTGGGACCCCTGTCCTCCCCATCTATTTCATGTGAAATAGCAGCTCTGGGCCCCGTGGGCCCGAGTCACCCTACTTTGGACATGTTTATTGTGTCTGTCCAGTGCTTTTATACTTATTTATTGCGTCCGCCCCTTGCTTTTAACTTATATAAATTTTATTGGAAATATTGTGGTTTTGTTATTGAGAATGGGGGTATTTGTTGGTGATGGAGGTGGAAACAAAAGGTTTCCCGGGATGGCATCGCTCAGCTTGTTGCTCTCACAGGGGTTAAATGATGTGAGAGTGGTTTACGAATGGGAAAATCCCACTCTTTCAGCTGCTTTTGGGGGGGTCTCCAGGTCTGGGCACAAAGCCCAGGGGGTGGGGGTGACCCTATGGCCCAGGGGCCACCCTGGCTCGGCCGGCCCCACGCGGGACCCTCCGCCACCCCGTCCCCGCCTGCGGCAGGCTGACCCTGGCTGGACACGAGGTGCCCACCAAAGCCACGCTACCGCTCCCCTCCTCTGCTGGGCAGCGGAGAGAAAACGCAACGAATGGCTCCTGGGTGGCGATAAGGGCAGGGAGAGATCACTCACCAGTTAGCGTCACAGGCAGGACAGACTCGCCTTGGGGAAATTAGTTTAATTTATTACCGATCCACTCAGAGCAGGGTGAGCGGGGGGCGGCTGGGGAGGGCGTCCCACGGGGGACGGGGCCACCACCGACCGTGGGCGCGGCGGCCGGAGCACGGCCCGGTGTCTCCGGCAAGGCGCCAGCGCGGGAGGGCCGCGAGGTGACGAGGGAGAGGATCAGAGCGGCCAAAGCCCAGCGGGGACTTGAACCGGCTGTAAAGGCAGCAAAAAACGCTTCTACAAATACATTAGCGAGAAAAAGAGGGCTAAGGAGCAGGGGAAAGGCGGGAGGGAACGGCTGAGGCTCTTAACGCCGCCTTTGCCGCAGTCTTTAACGGTCAGAGCAGCGGCCCTCGGGGTACCCGAGCTGGAGGGCGGGGATGGGAGCAGGATGAAGCCCCCGTAGTCCCAGGGACAACGGCCAGGGACCCGCTGCCCACGGGGCGCGCTCAAACGCGACGCCCGGGGAAGGGGAAAAAGAAAAGGAAGGGGAAAAAGAAAAGGAAGGGGAAAAGGAAAAGGAGGGGGAGAGGGAGACGAGGGGGGGGGGAGAGGGAGACGAGGGGGGGGGGGGGGGGGGAGAGGGGACGCGGCCCGGGGTCGGCTGGGATCCGCCCGGCCGCGGCGCGGGGCGGGTTATGAGCGGCCCGGCCCGGGTGTCACCGCCCCCTCGCCCGCCGCTAGCCAATCACGGCTCTCCCCTCCCGCACGCCCCGCCGGTTTCTCGCTTCCCATTGGTCGGTTTGAAGAAGGCGGTGGCCGCTGCAGGCGGCGCGGCGGTTGGCGGCGGCGGGCCCGTGGCCGCGCGGGGGCCAGCGCCCGGCATGGAGCGGGCAGCGGCGGCCGCGCAGGGTGAGGGGCCGGGGCTCCGGGGGGCTCCGGGGGGCTCCGGGGGACCGGGACCTGCGGGGAGAGAGGCGATGGCGAGTGCCCCGTGGAACGGGGGGTGATCGGGGGGATCCGGGGTGGGCGGTGGTGAGGGGCAGGGAGGGGCTGGGTGGCTGCTGGGGCCGCGGGAGGACCATCGGGGCGCGCTGGGGGCGAGGGTGTCGCGCACCTGTGAAATGGGCGCATCGACGTGGTTTGGGAGGCCAGGCGGCGCGGAGGGGCTTGGGGTGCGGCTTGGGGTGCCGGAGAGACCGGGGGTGCCAGGCTGCCCCTGGGGGTCTGTGGGAGCCTTGGGGGGCAGCGCCAGGGGAAGGGGGTGGCTTAGGGGGCAGGGGGCATCAGCTGGGGGGGCGGGGGAGAGGCCCTGGGGCCGGGGCGACGCTGGGCTCCAGCCTGGCCGGGGTCTCCCTGCCGTAAGATGCCCCGGTACCGCAGCCCTCAGCCAAACTGGGGGTGGCAGAGGTACGCCCTGCCTCCCCCCTAGAGCTGCTCCTCGCTCTTCCCACCCGCCCCTGCTAGCAGAGGGCTCGGCCACAGCGGGGTGCAGGCTGACGGGGTACGGAGGGTCATCGGCAGCATCTCCCCTTTCCTTCTGCAAATTGACTAAGCCCCATACAACCGAGGTTTTGGGTGGCATCACGCCGCGAGCATCAGGGAGCTCTGGTCTTTACGTGCCGACCAGCCCCTGGGCAGCATCGCACGTGTGGAAACGCTCTGGGAATTTCTGGGAACAGCATTGCCAGGCCTGGGCGGGGAGCACGGGGACCTGCACGGTAATGCTGTGAACGTCAAAGAAATCCATCCTTATCGGCGCACCAAATACCGAGGCTGTGGTGCACGCGCTGCATTTTCCTACCATCTCTTTGCAGAAGAGCAGAGAAGACGGCTCCAGGAGTACCTAGCAGCCAAAGAAAAGCTGAAATGTCAGAGTGCAAAGTAAGTCAGGAGAACGCTGGGCTTGGACTGGGTGACCTGTGAAGCTCCCTTCTGACCCAAATCACTTGGTGATTCCCTGAAGCAAAGCTGCCTTCCCGGCTTGCCAGTCTCTGCCTTCCCTCCGCAGCGGCTCGCTAGCGTATGGAGAATCGCCTCCTCCCAGCGCCTCGCTGTCGGGGCAGCGACCGGGGATGGCTCTGCCCCACAGCACTCCATAGCGTTACTGGCAGCAGGGGCAAAGGGATGGTTTGAGTGCTGATGGTTCCTGCTGGTTGACATTGTCTCTTCTGGGTATTTTCTGAGTCTCCATGAAACTTTCTCAGCTCAGCTCTTGGGTCTGAACAGGACTTTTTGCTGGCAACTCGGCTTGGTAACTGGGTCTTGAAGAAAGGGTGTTTCAAGTCTTACTGCTGCTTTTTAATGGCAGCTTTCAGTGGCCCTCTGGGACAGGTTAAGATTAGGAAGGGGCATTTTCAGCGCGTTTCAAAGGAAACAGATACAATCACCTGCTAAATGAGTTACCTGGCTCTGGGACCCCTTCGCCGCCCTGCTCGGTTCCCCGGAGCCGGGCTGCATGCAGATACGCTGCTGCGAGCGCAGCAGATGGGTAGCGAGGCACCTTCCTGCAAAGTCTTCAACTGAAACCGCTGATGTGCTTGGCAAACCTGAACACGTGAAAGACTCCCCGCTGCAGCGAGTATTTCTCATGACATTGTAGTGCAAAGGAAGCCATAAAACTTCTCCGTGGGGAGAAGATAAAGGGAAGCAGGATCAGAGAGCAGAAAGCAAACTGGTGCCAGGCTCCAGAAAATGCCACTAATGTAACAGAAACGAGGAGAGAAGATTCATGATCTTTCTTCAGGGCATAGTACACCACTTATATAGAATAGAGGACAATACGCTACCTCTCCGGGCTCTTTCATTACAGAAAAATATCTGCACAGGCAGTAATCTTCCCTAACGGCTGAGCTGCTAGCTCCAGAGCAGAGGGGTGGGAGAAGCCCGCAGCTGGCTGCTGTCAGAGGGCTCCAGTTCAGGGAGGAGGAGGAGGAGGAGGAGAGGACGGGGAGCCGACAGCCAGGGCTGCCGCCCCACCTCCCCGCTTCGCTGCCTGTGCCTGGGCAGCCGAGGGGCTCGTCAATCGGCCACCGCAGCGCTGCGGCTCGCCGTGGCAGAGCAAACCCCCGCCTGCAGGAACCACCCTGGTTACTCTGGGTGTCACTGGAAGCCTTAAGTTTTGTGACAGCCTTGGATGTCAATGCGTTGTGTTGCTTTTCTGTTGCCACGCAAAAGAAAAGCAATTAATATCATGTGGTACTTCCTTGGCAGCTTTTTGATTTCCAAAGCTTCTCGTAAGCTGCTGTGACTGAGATACCCATCAGCGTTTTAGATATGTCACCTTTCCTGCAACAGCTGCTAAATAACCCAATATCTTGTTCCACTTCCTACAGACCCTTTCTAAAGGACCGGACGAATCGCCTGAATCCACCCCTAGAACCAGTTTCTAAACTGGAGCGCGTAAGTAGAAATCTTTTGAGTCTAGTTTTGTATGTCGTGCTTGAAGTGGGTCTGGGCAGGACCGGGTACCCAGATCAGGGCAGCAAGTGCCTGACCCCGACGGGGTGCAGTCAACAGATTGCCAAATAGCTGGCAACTAATTATTTTTCAGAGGGACTTGGCGTGGGAGACTCATCCTCTGCCCACGCGTGGGCGGGCATTGCGCTACTGCTCTCTTGCCAGCTGCTTTGCCAGCGCAGGCCTTCGCGCGGATGTCCCCTGGGCTAGCCGGGCTGGGGCAGGAGCGAGCTGCCGGCGTCTGACCAAGCCGGGCTCTGCTCGGGGCTGAGGTTCGCTTTGTCTCTCCAGGTCGACAGGAACAAGAAGGATGTTGTCAGAAACATGGTGAAGGGAGCTCAGAGGGATGGCAAGCTTGGTGCCAAACCCACGCAGCACGCTGGCCACGCTGCTCAGCAGAAGTCTTCAAATGCATCCCAGAGAGCAGCGGTGGTGCGTCCAGAGCCGCCGAGGCAGAGCGCAAAGCTTCCCCAGGGGCTTGTGCCAAGCAGGAGCCACTCTGCGCAGCCCAGAGGGAGGCTCCCAGCGTCCAACTCCGGCCACCTCGATCCAGAAAGGAGCAAGAAGCCTGCACGGGAGACCGTCGGCGCAGCAGCACCTCGGACTGGAAGCGATCACCCCTCTCCTGGGGCACCTTGCTCCCTAAATGAGGGTCTGCAGGACAAAGAAAACGTCCGAGCACAAGCCTCTACGCACCCTGGGCTGAAGAGAGTTCAGCCGCCTGATGGAAACAGTCTCGGGAACAAGAGAGCCTTGGCTCACGGGCAAAGCTCAGCCACGGTGTCAAGAACTGTCATGGGCCCAAAGGACAGAACTAATAGCCACCAGGCTAAGGAAGAGCCGATTCAGGATAAATTCAGGAAAACCCTGCCAGGCTCAAAGAGCGCACCTCAAAAACCAAGCGTCAAAACTCAGCCGCTGCAGCACCCTCAGTTAATTACTGGTTCTACTAATTTGCTACATAAAAAACCAGGGGCAAACCAGGAAAAAACTAATATGGCAAGGAAAACGATAGAAAAGCCGCTCGGCATGCTTCCAGCAGGAGGTCTTAAGCCCCACGGCAGACCCCCCCAGCTGCAGAGACCTCCCGCAAAGCCCCCGGCCTCCAGCAGGCCCCAGGGGACCACAAACCCGAAACCCAGCCTGAAACCGGGCGGCACGGTGCAGCGGCAAGGGCCTGTGGCTAAAGGGGAGGCGGGTAGGAAGGACGCGAAGGTGGTGCCTCCCGGACGCGCGGCAGCGTCCCGAGTGACAGTCCCCCAAAACCAGCCTCGCCGCGTACACGGCTCCAAAGCTCAAGCAATTGAGAGCGATTTTAGGAGTAGGAGAGAGAGGCTTAAACCAGGGGCAAGTGGCCTACAGGCTAGGCGTGTTCCCAAGACCCCGACGGCTGCGGATCGTAAGTAAGTAGCAGCTTTGGCCGACTCTGTCTCGCCTCCAGGGGACAGCAGAGTTTAAAGTGTTTAACAGGGTGAACCAGTGCCAACCTGCTGAAAATGGGGTCCAAAGTCCCCTTATCAGTGAGCATCTGTCTGGAGGTTGATGCCCCAGGCAAGAGGAGGGTGGGGAGGAGATGTGGTGGTACCCTGGGTTCCTCTCCCGCCGATTCAGCTAGCGGGAGGAGAGCGTGCGGCCGCTCTCCTGTTTTATCTTCAAGGCACGCTTAAGCTTGAGAGGTTTTTCCTTTCCCAGCCTAGAGCTCGGATGCATTTTTAGGATAGAGGTACCGGTTCTTCCTGAGCAGCTGACGTGGGCCAGAGGCAGATTCCAAGGGAAAACAGCAGCCTGGCAAGTGCTGGCGCGCTGCTGGGGTGGTAACGGCGATCCCTCGGTCCTTTGGCAGGAAACAGCTGGAGGAGTGGTTGGCGTCCAAAGGCAAGACGTACAAGCGGCCGCCTATGACGCTGCTTCAGAAAAAGCCAGTGAAGCTGTCCCAGACAAATGTCAAGCAGAAAGAAAAGCAAGAGAAACCAGAGCAGCTCTGCCTGGAGCATATCAACAACGTATTAACCGAGTGCCTGAAGCTCATTGAGGAGGTGGGAATGGGAAAAGAGCTGCTCGAACGGGCTCCTCTTCTCCTGGAGCATCCCGGGAGAGGAGGGCCACATCCCCCCAGCAGCACAGCGGGGTTTGGAGCAAGCGTTCTTGCTCACTTGGCTGCAGCTGCCAGCGGGATATCATCACGCGTAGGAAAAGTAAAAGCACTCGCAGAGTTACGGATAGGCCAAAGGCATGGGATGCGTTCACAGGGAAAACGGAGCGATGGCCAGCCACGGGGCTTGCCTGCGTCATTGCCGGCGTCCTGGTACCCGGCAGTGCAGGCTGCAGCAGTAACGTCTGCGGCAGCAGCCCTGGCTGATTGCGCCAGCCTGAGATACGTCCCCAGTGGACCGCACAGCATCGCCTCGCAATGCTGACCGCTGGCCCTGCTCCAGGGTTTAAGGGCTCCGTTAGCACCAGTGCTGAAGAGCCTATCCCTTGACATCCCTCTGAAATACTCGACCCGTTTCACCACGGGGAAAATAGAGGCAGGAAAGCGGTTATCTGTCCACGGTCGTGTAGGAGAGTTGCAAAAACCAGCCTCTTCAGAGGCTCCTTTTCCTAGAGAGCGCTGGGAGAGCGGTTACGCATTGGCAGCTCCCCCAGCGCACGCCGCTGGCCCTTGCGATTGACACCTTTCCCCGGCACCTTGTCCTTCTCGCAGGGTGTCCAGGAAGAGGAGCTCTCTGCGGTCCTGTCCCGCGTGCCCCAGGCGGAGAAATTTGCCAAGTTCTGGATCTGCAAAGCGAAACTCCTCGCCCAGAGCGGCCCTTTTGACGTGGCGGGGTTGTACAAAGCAGCAGTCTGTGCTGGCGCTGTGGTGAGCGAGGCGCGCTTCTCTTCGGCAGCTCCCTGTATTCCCTGCCCCTGCGCCAGCAGGTTTCCTCAAGATCCAGGGATCGGATTTTGGGATGAGTTTAGCAGCGCTAGTCGCTGGTGAAAAAGCCCTTTAGAGCTGCCGGTCCCGTTGTGTCCCACAGGAACAGCTTTGGCTTTAACCAGCCAAGCGGGCAGCGCCGCGCGGGCAGGAACGGGGCCAGGGGAGGACGCGCGCCCTGCGCCGTGTCGGAGCCGTGGCTGGAAGCGATGGCAGCTCTGTGCCGGTCTGGGCGGCCTAACTGCGGCATCTGGTGGGATTTAGATGCCTGCCCAGCCGTGCCTGCGTGCCGACAGATCGCACTTGGAGAAGGGAAATCTGCAGCCTTTTGCCGCCATCTCCAGCACGGGGTGTCGCGATGCAGCAAAAGCCTTTTCTCCTATTCACTTGTAACTCCAGTCTCCGTTCCCGAGTCAGGCCTGCCTTGACCCACGTTCTGCTTTTCTTGCAGCCGCTCCAGGAGCTCAGAGAAGTTGTCCTTGATATTTTGAAGGCTGCAGACCAAACATCAGAAGGTAACTTGGGGGGGGGGGGTTGGCTGGCAGGCCAGAGCGTGGGCAGGCTGGTGTTCCCTGCCGCTGCAGGCAGGGAAGCTGCGTGGATTGCGGTCTGTTCCAGCGCCCCATGTCCCTGTTGACTTTGATGGAGAAGTCCAGAATCCTGACCTCAAAAATGGGGCAAGATTCCCCTGCCAGGGCTGGGCACGGTCCCGGCCATCACCGCAGCAAGGTGCCCTCGCCCGTGTCCGGAGCGCCGCAGTGCTGTAACCCCTCCCCAGCTGCCGCGCTCTGCCCCCTCTTCAGCCGCGCCGCCCTTTCCCTCTCCCATCAGGGGAAAAGGCCGAGCAGCCCGTTCCTTGGGAGCCCACGGCGCCTTGCCCGAGTGAGACGCAGCACGCAGCAGCGACTCCCTGCCTGGCCGGGAGGTCCGGGACGAGCCTGCCCGTCTCAATCAAGTTACAAGTGACGTCTGCAACCAGGTAAGGCTGAGCTGCCCGCTCCTGGCAGCGAGCACCCTCTGCCCCTGCCAGCAAGGATTTACCTGAAGGCTCTTGTCCTCCCCGCAGAGAAAGGGAGTTGCTGGAAAGGCAGGACCTGAAATTCCTGACGCCAGTGCGGCGCTCGCTGCGGATAGAGCGGGCTGGGAGCCGCTACCCAGGGATGCTGAAGGACCACGACCCTGTGGTGTCGTCCCTCAGTGAAATCCTGGATGCTGAGGAGGAGACTCAGTTCTTCTTCCGGAAAAACAAGGCTTTGCCGGAGGTGGCAGAGCTGGAGGGTTTGAGTTTGTATCCCCCGGAGCGCTGCTGAGGGATCCCCGGCGGGGCGCAGGCTGCTCGCTCCCCCATGCCGCCTTGCACACGCTCCACTGACTCCTTGTTGCCTCTCAGATGTAAATATGTAGGGGTGGCACATAATAAGCCTGTTTCAAATATATAAGCACTGTTTTAAATATGTAATAAATACATAATAAATAAAAACTCGCACTAGAGATGCGGCGTGGCCTAGTGAGTAGCGTGCGAGGTCCGAGGTTGGAGACACGGGCTGTGTCCCCTGGGACTGCCCTCGGCTCCTCTGCTGTGATGCATGCTCCGACTTCCCTGCCGTAGGACGATGTCGGTCAGACGCCGCAGCGCTCCAGGCACCTTCCAGTGGTTTGGAAGCAATGTCCCGAGGGATTTGCTCCAGAGCTGCCTTGTGCCCTACCTGGAGAGCAGCTGGATGTTCCTCGCCGATAGGCACGCACAGACCCCGCGTCTCGAGCTGTGCCAGACCGCGGAGGGGCCGGGTGCCTGCGGGACCGTGGCAGCTTCCGCGCAGGCTGAAGGCGGCGCCCTGAGGGGTGCGGGGGTCCGTGGGGTGGCCAGGCTCCCAGCCCCCGGGCAGGGCTGGGGGTCCGGGACAGGCCAGCGAGGGCAGCTGAGCCCTGTTAGAGTGCTCAGGGCCCCTACAGCAGCAGTCCCCCCACCCCAGGGCTGCCCTCGCCCCCAGAGCGAGCAGTGGCACGGTTTCCCTGCTCTGCTAAGAGGGGCGAAGCAGTACGGCTGCCGCGAAGGGCGGAGGGGAGCCCCCGCGTCACCTTCGCGTCCCCGGCAAGCAGCGATCCTGTCCTCATCCCACCCTTTTGCCTCCTCCCAACACAGCCACCATCAGCGTTGGCTCAGCATCTTTATTGAGAAACCTCGATGCTGGAAGAAGTCTTAGGGCAGGATCTGGAAGTCCTGGCAGGGGTCTGGGGAGCGCGGCAGGCACAGGGTCCAGGACAGAGGGGTCTTGGGGCTGCCACCCTCTGCCCAGGGGCTTGCACTTGTCCCAGCTGCTGGCCAAGGATTTGGGAATTGCCCTTTGCCCTCACCTCCCAGGCTCAGCAGCAAAGCAGTTTTCCTTTAAAATGGCCAATTTTATGTCTCCCTGGTGCCAGCGAGAATCTTTTATAAATAGAAAAGGGTAGAAAAGAGAGGAGGGCAATAGCAGGTACAAGGGATTCTCAGGGAGCAGCCGTCACCCCCAGAGCCCTCCTATGTTCAAACAACATCCACCCACCTCCACCCGGAGCCAGGTCCCAGCGCCACGGCAGCACCCGGGGCCAGGCACCGCAGCTGGAGGGGCAGGAGCTGCTGGGACCACCGACCCGTGCAAAGCGGGCTTCCCGCGACACCCGGAGCGGCGGCACGGCCGGCTTTCCCCGGCGTCGGCATCATCGAGCGGGCTTGGGGGGCCACGAGCGAAGGTGGGGGCACCGGGCAGCCCGCGGGCTTGGGGGGGACCCTTTTCCTGGTGCGGCGTCGGGGAGAAGAGCGCTGCTGCGCGGGGAGAGGCGTGAGGTGGGGCAGGGGCTGGGGCCACCGAGTGCCCTGCCGGGGGCTGGCACCCGCCGGCTTGGCAGCCGTCAGTGCTGGGGGGGGCTCAGGCTTCTCCATCATCCTCCTCCTCCCCGCTGGAGTCCTGGGGGACCCCAGGGACCTGAGACAGAGGTGGGGGCTCAGCGGGCACAGGACCCCACTGGCATGGGGGTGCCGGCGCTGGGACTCCCATGCCTGTGGCCAGTGGGTGCTTCTGCCCCTCTGTCCCCTGCCACCCACCTGCTGGTCAGGGTGGCCGTGCTGGGCCAGCCAGGGCGCCAGGGCCGGGCCTGCCTCTCCCGTATCCAGGCGGCCGTGCTCCACCGTCGACTCATGTGCCATCTGCAGCGGGGAGAAGGCGGGCAGAGAGGGGCTGGCACGGAGCAGCCAAGGGGTTGGGTGCTCACCAAATGCCCCCATCAGCCCCATACCCCCCTCAGGCAGGGAGGGAAACTGAGGCACGGCAGGTGAGCAGGAGGGGCCGGGAGCTGCGTACCAGGACGGGGGGTGCCCGGAAGAGGTAGCTGAAGGGGTAGTAGAGAAAGTTGAGGAAGGAGGCAGCGTAGAGGTCCGCGTAGCGCATCAGCTGGTTGGCAAAGAGCGTCTGGCGCGAGCCGCAGCGGAAGAGGCTGCCCATCTTCCCATAGCACATGTCCATCTCGTGCGTGACTTTCTGCGGGCACAGCAGGATGGTCAGGGCATCCGATGCCCCCCCGGGCGTCCCCCCCGGCAGGGATCGGTGCGGGGCGCTGAGCCGTGCGCCGGCTGGGACGGTGCCCCCAGGCGTCACCTGGATCCGACGCTTGATGGAGCTGATGTCCGGACGCTCGCTGCTGCTGCTGTCCAAGTGCCTGGAGTGGGAGGCACCCGGCTGGGGGCTCGCCTGGAGGGCCCCCACGGGTGCCCGCACCCCCTCCGGTGCCCCCTGCCCGCCCTGTGCCCACTCACTGGTACAGCTCCGCCAGGAAGAGGTCCAGGCTCCGCAGCTCCTCAAACAGCTCTGCAAGGGCAACGGGGCCGGCTCAGTGCGGGCAACGTCTCCCGCTGCCCAGCATGGCCGACGCGGGGCATCGGGGCACGGCCCACCGGGGCCGGTTTTGCCATCGAGGGGGGCAGGAGGCTCTGGGCCACCTCCCCCAGCTGGGCTTGGCTGTGTCGTGGCCGTGTCCCTGGCCAGGCGCTGCTCACCGCTCTTCTCCGTCCAGACCTGCAGCTCGCGGGCCAGCTCGGGCACCACCAGGAAGGTGCGCCAGCCCTGCCGCTTCTTGGACTTGAGGATGTCCCCGAAGATGTGGTCCCCCATGTAGAGGATGTCTTTGCCCTTCACGCCCAGCAGGTCACACACCACATCCGAGGAGCCTGCAGCAGCCGAACGTCAGGGCCGCGGCAGGGGCACGTCCCCCCCACGCCGCCCGCGGAGCCCGGCCGGGTGCTCACCGCCGGAGTAGACGGCGCAGTGCTGGAGCGGGCCGGTGTACGTCCCGATGCGCAGCTTCCCCGTGTCCTGCGGGACAAGAGGCCCCCCCGGGGTGGGGGGGTACCATTACCTGTGCCCACCCAACGGCAAATACACCCTGCTGTGCCCCCGGGAGCCCCGCGATGCCCAGACAGTGCCCGCCGCGGCGGCGGAGGGGTCCTCACCGTGTTGACTTGGCGCAGGACGGTGCCCTCGGCAAAGAAGAGCGGCTTGCGAGTGTCCACCACGATGAGGTCGAAATAGGATCTCCAGGGGCGCTGCGGGGTCTCAGCCTGCCGGGTGCCGGGGTGGGGGGGTCAGCGAGGGGCTGCTGATGGCACCCTGCACCCCCCAGCCCACGCCGGGGACAGGCTCACCTCGTTCCCATCGCTGAAGTCGAACAGGTAGGACATGATGGCCTGCAAGGACACCCGGCATCGCCACCGCTGTCCCCGCGGAGGGCAGGCCCCTGCCTGCGCTTTGCCCCCCCAGGGCAGGCTGGACCCGGGGCGGGGGGTGGCCACAGACACCCCCTACTCACGTCAGTGTAGTTGTAGTCACTGTTGGTGGCCAGAAAGACCTTCCCCACCTCCTTCATGCGGCTCAGCAGCAGCGGCACGCGGGGCTGGCGAGGGGCAAGTCAGCGTGGGGGGGCCAGGGGGGCCACGGGGACCCAGCCGAGGGGTCCGGGGTGGCGGCGGTGGGGTCCATGGGGGTCCGCAGACACTCACGTCCTTCACCACGTATTTCTCCAGGTTCTCCAGCGTCTTCTCCTTCAGGCAGCCCTGCAGAGGGGACAGACGGGGCTGGCCAAAACCTCCCCGGGGCAGTGGGGGGGATCCCCAGCACCCCCCCAGCAACGTCCCCCAGCCCCCCGCCCGCCGCACCCACCGAGAGGTGGACGTGGTCCATGGCCTCCCGCACGTCCTGGAACATGCTGCGGAAGGACATGAAGAGGTTCCCGTGCTTGTAGCCGGTGTCACAGCTGCAACGGTGGGGAAAAGGGGGGTGAGGGGGCTGCCCCACCGAGGGGAGACCCCCCACCCCACCCCAGATCCACCAGGTCCAAGCCCCCCCCGCCATCTCCCTCTTACTTGATGTATCTGGAGCAGTTGGTGAAGAAGTCCACGAGACAGGCGTAGAGGTGGGCCTCTGCCGGGGAGGGGGCCGTCAGAGGGGGCATGGGGGGTGCAGGGGGCCGCACCCCACGACGGGGTGGGGGGCGTGGGGGCGGTGGCATCTTGCTCACCCGTGAGGTTGAAGAGGGTGTTGAGGATGTGGAAGCGCTTCATGTCGTCCCGCTGGATGAACTTGTTGGGGTAATAGTGGAGGATTTCGGCCCTGGGGAGGGAGCAGGGAGCTGCAGCCCACGCCGAGGGTCCCCCCCGTGTGTCCCCCCGGGGCGGGGGTCCCACACTCACCCCTTGAGGAATCGGAAGCCGTGGGCGCAGACCAGCAGGTTCCCGTGGGAATCCACCTTCAGCAGGTTCCCGTACAGGGCATCGAACACCAGCCCCCTGCGCCGCACACCCCGTCAGCAGGCGGGGGTCCCACCCACGCCAACAAACCTCCAAAACCACCCCCCCCCGTGCCCCCCACCCCAAAAAAACTCACCGGGTGGGGAAGGTGGGGTCGTACTTGTAGGCGAGGATCTCGTGGGGGTAGCCGATGGAGACGAGCTGCTCCAGCAGCAGGGCGAAGGCCAGCTCCTCGTAGTCGGGGGACTTGTACACTGCGAGGGGCAGGGGGGCGGCGTGGGCAGGGGCTGGGGGGGTCCCGCCGCCCCCCAACCCTGCCTCAGCCCCCCCCCCCCCCCCCAAAACGCACTGGCCAAGGTGTAGTCCATGTCAAAGCCGAAGCACTTGATCTTCTCCAGCGCCAGGCTGCGGTTGACGAAGATCCTGGGGGGCGACCGGGGCAGGACACGGGGTGGGGGGGCGCCCAGGACTGGGGGGCACGGAGGGGACGGGGACCCGGCCCCACTCCCCAGCCCCGGTCGGGGGGCCGGGGGGGCTGCGCGCCCGCCCTGGCCCCGGGGCCCCGCCGGGAGTTATTGGAGCAGAAAAATGGGCTTTTGAGCTGGAAACGGAGCCGGGGGGGCGAGGCAGGGAGGGGCGGCGCTGAGCCCCCTCTTTTCGCCTGAACACCCCCCCCCCCGTGTCTAAACGGGGGATCCCCCCAGGGTGCCCCCTCCCGCACCCCCCTGGGGTCCTGCACCCCCGGGGTCCTCCCCCCGCTCCTGCCCCCCCCAACGTGCCCCCGACCCCCGCCGCCCCCGGCCCCACCGGTGCTGGCAGTCCCTCCGCAGCGCCCGCGGGTCGCCCTGCCCCGGCCCCGGGGCCGCCGGGCCCCGCTCCCCCTCGCTGCCCATCGCCGCCGCCTCCGGCCGCCTCCGGCCGCCGCCGCTTTAACGGGGCCCGGCGGGACCGCCCCGCCCCGGCCCCCGGCCCCGGCCCGGCCCCCCCCAGCAACAGCCGGGCCGGGACGCGGGGCTCCCCGGGGTGCCGACCCCCAAAACGGGGCGGTTCCCCCCCGGGCCCCCAAAAGGGGCTCCCCCCGGACCCCCGCCGTGCCCCCGCCGCCCCCCGGGGCAGCGCCCTCCCACGGCCCCGGCCCGGAGCCCCGGGGCCGGTGTTTGCCCAGCGGGGCCGCTGGCAGCGGGGAGCGACCGGCAGCGAATCATTAACCGGGGTCAAGGACCGGCCCCGCCGCCGCCGCCCCGAGGCGGCCCCGATGGGCGCCCCGGCGCCCCCGGAGCTGGGGAGGCGGCACGGTGCCGGGGGGCGGGCGGAGGGACGGGGACAGGAGGGGGCACCCACGTCCCGTGGGACATCGGCCGGTCCCGGCGGGAAACGTCCCCATCCCTGCAGGGCCTCCATCCATCCCCGCGGGTCACCTCCCCCGGCAGCTGCAGGAGGCACCTCCCAGACCCCACCTGTCCCAGACCCCACCTGTCCCCACGTCCCCGTCCCCCAGGGAGCCCGGGGCGTCCCGGCTGCCCCCCACCACCCGCTGCAATCTCCCGCAGCTCTTGCGACACCCCGGTGCCAAGGCGCTGACGTGGGTCCCCGTGCCTGGCCTTGACCAGGGCTGGGCCCCCCGGCCGGGAGGGAGCACGGCTGGGGCACCCTGGGGACACGGGGGGCCGGAGGCCCAGGTGCGGGGCCCCGATAACGCCCCCGTGCCGGGCTGGGGTGCAGCCCGGGGTGGTTCACAGCCGGTCCCGTGACAGCGGGGGAGCACGTGGGGCTCTTATCAGCTGCCCCAGGGCTGGCACCCTCCCAGGGCGCAGGTCCAAGGAGGGGCAGGGCACAGGCCATGGGGCAGCTCGCGAGGGGACAGGGCCACCCCGGCACCCCCCAGATCACCGGCAGCGCTGGCGTACAAAGGAAATCTTTATTGAGTCCGAGGTAGCAGCAGTGAGGGGGGGCCGGGGGCTGCCCCCCAGGGACCCCCGAGCAGGATGGTGTCCACACCACTACAGCGATGGAAGCAAAGCTGAACACGGCACGGCCCGCAAGGGGGGGTGCCCCAGGGCCCCCCCGCCCTCCCAGGCAGGGCAAGGACCAGCCCCAGTCTTTACTCGAGGAGGAATCACTGCCAGGGGATCTTCATTAAGTCATTAAAAATAAGAAGAGTGGCCTCCCGTAACTGCTAACCTAAAGCTACAGCGCAGCAGGGGAGTCACGCCGGGGCAGGCACAGCCTCACCGCTGTGCCCCCCTCTAGACACTTAGCGCCGACATAAAAAAAACAAAACAAAAAAACAACAAAAAAAACAAACTTCAGTGACAACACTATGCAGAACTGAGGAAGCCCCAGAGACAACGGCAGCCCCCGTCCCACAGCGGGACGAGCCTCCCCGGCTCCTGGAGGGGAGGGTGGCAGCAGGGAAGCAGGAGCAGCGTGAGCCCGGTGCCCTCACACCTTCAGGACAGCGTACTTGAAGACAGCCATGATGGCAGCGCTGATGAGACCCGAGATGGGGACGGTGACGAACCAGGCCATGAAGATGTTGCGGAAGAGGCGCCAGTCCACCGCCTTCCTGGAGCGCAGCCAGCCCACCGAGACCACGGAGCCCACCTGCCCGAGGAGCCGGGGCACGGCTCAGCCCGGCAGCGGGTGCCCGCCCTCCCCCAGCCCTTCCAGGGGAAGCCTCGGCCGCGGGGCCGAGGGTCTCGCTCCAGCCCTTGGGACCCAGCAGACCCCAGAGAGAGAGGAGGGCAAGAAGCCGCCATCCTGGAGCAGCACCGGGGCTCCCACGGCCACTCGGCAGAGCCCCGGGCTCCATCAAAAGGGTTTTGTTCTCCCATCACCTCCCGAGTACCCCCTCACCCAGGGACTCCTCCCCGCCCTCCCACCCCCGCATTCAGATGCAAATGGCAGAGCTGGGACCTGAAGGCCAGCCAGCAGTCTGGGCTGGGGCCTCCCGCCCAGCTCAGCCGCATTAGCACCAGGATTGGGGGGAAGCCGAGCTTGCACCAAGCCAGCACCGACCGCTCCTGCCCCCGCCCCTACCTTGCAGTGGGTGGTGCTGATGGGGAGGCCAACGTTGGAGGCAATCACCACCGTCAGGGCAGACGCCAGCTCGATGCTGAAGCCACTGCAGAGACACAAAGTGCATGGGAACCCAGGCACCGGCCCCTCCGCACCACCCAGTGGGTCAGGCGGGCTTAGCCCAAGCCAGACCCGGGGCTGCTGGCCCCAGGCAGACCCTGCACAGCAGGGCCAGCTCCTCACTTGGCTCTCCAGCCCCCCGGCAGCCCCAGAACGACCCCCCCAAGGGACAGAGGGAGGTGTTATGGGGCCACATGCACCCCAGCTCCACCTCCCAAGCAACGAAACCCCCAAAGGGAGGATAGAGAGGGACTCCAGGAGCGGGATGCGGCTCTAGGACTGCCTGAAGCTCCTCCCACCCCAAGGCAGACCTTACCTGGATGGTGTGATGGGAGTCAGGTCCTTCCCCATCGTCTGGATGACTCTCCTTCCCCAGACCCACAAACCGATGCAAATCCCCGCACCTCCGTAGAGCAGCAGCCAGATGGGAGTTGCCACCTTGGTAGCCACGTCGCCTGTCTGATAGACCAGGTAGAGCGCGACCAGGGGCCCTATGGCATTGCTGGAAGAGAAAGGAGAGCTGGTCTAGGGGGCCAGGGGCTCTGGGCAAGGTAGGCACCAGCCCCAGCGAGCAACCCCACCGCTCCTGCCAACCCAACTGACCTGACATCGTTGCCACCGTGAGCGAAGGAGCCAAAGCAGGCTGTGAGGATCTGCAGGAACTGGAAGAGGAGGGACACCTCGGGTTTGTCCTGGTCATGCCATTCTTCCAAGGAGCTACTGCTGCCCTTGCAGTCGCCGACTCCCATCTCCACCTGGGCTGTGTTCAGGTCCACATCAGCCGCCGGGTGGGCATCCGCCACCGCATTGCAGTAGCTGGTGTAGCTGTCCATGCGGACCCTCTTCTTGGTGTCCGCCACGGGCCAGGTCAGCTTCTCCATTTCCTCGCCCTCCTTGGCGCGGAGGGAGTCCAGGGGCATGCCGCAGATGGCCATGGTATAGGAGGTGTAGCTGTTGTTGCGCCGCAGGGGCTTGTCCCCCGAGTCCCCCATGCAGTCCCCCATCTTGGCCAGGTGTAGTTTATGCAGCAGCTCCTTGTAGAGGCCAGAGTCCTTGTGCACGGTGTGGTACTGGTACTGCCCGCTGGAGCTCATCTGGTGGCCCACGGCCTGGTTGAACTGGACGAGGCTGCCGTTGGGCAGCCGCACAGCTCCTGCCAAGAGAGACGGCAGGGCTTTAGCACCCAGGGGCACCTGGGGTGGGGGCAGAGCACCCCGGCACCCCCGTGTCAGCCCCCACCACTCACCGCTGTCAATGCTGGTTTCCTTCAGGTCAAGGCTGGGGAGCCTCTCCTGCTCCGGGGCCTCCTCCAGGTCCCCCAGGTTGAAGGAGACCGTCCTCTCCTCCACCGCTGCCCGCTGGGGCACAGCCAACCCCACATCAGCAACGGGGCTCTTGGCATCGCCCAGGGGCACTTTGGGCTCCTCGTGGTCCTCCTTCGGGCTGATGTTCTTCTCCATCAAGGGGCTTTCAGAAGGACTGGATTTGATCTCTCCTGTGAAGGGAGACAGCTGCCATCAAACCTCTTCCCACCACCACCACCAGGAGCAAGCCCACACCCCTCACCACTCAGATTTATGGTAGCTAAATAAAAATTTACAGCTTCCCCCCCCATCCTGAACTTTGGAAACGGCTGGGCAGTCGCACCTTGTCCCTGGCACAACAGCCAAACCATCACAAGCCAGCTCATCTCCTATTTTTAGGCGCCCCCACCCACACGGGGTGTGGTGAGCACCATTATGGGGCTTTTATGCCCATTCTTCCTACAGCAGAGGTTCCTCTTTGAGCCATGTTTGTCCCATCCCCATTCCCGGTGGCCATGGGATGCTCTGGACCTGCTTCTGGGGCGGTTGTGACCCTTGAAGCCGATGGGAAGGTGCCCAGAAGAGCCTAACTCCTCTGCCAGCCCATCAGCTCCAGCCTGCCGGGAGGACTCGCCCGCCTGGGCTCCTCTCCAGCTCCCGCTGGTGGGTGACAAACCCACACAGGAGCCGGTCTCCACCTCCCAAGGGCAGCCTGGTTTCCTGTCCCACTGGAAGAGCCAAGCCAGCAGCACCAAGCCCTGGAAGCTGAGGCTGTTACTCCCCCTCTACCGGGAAAAGCATGTTTTCTCCAGGTGAAAACATGAGGTCAGCTCCTTCAGACAACAACAAAAACCACCTCCTTGTCACAAACATGACCATTTCCCAGCCAGTTTGCTGCTGCAAGGGCCGGGCTGTGGCATCAAGCCCCTGCAGAGCTCCTCTCCCCCTGCACCACCACCTCCCCCAGCGATGCTCTCCGGCAGGCAGGCTGCCTCGGCAGGCAGGGGAGCCCGTCTGGCAGGCAGGGGAGCTGCCTTGCAGGCAGAGGAGCTGCCTTGCAGGCAGGAGTTAAGCTGAAGCTCAAACAGCTGGAAGAATGTCAAGGGCAGCCATAAAGCTGTTAGTCACACCCCAATTACACCAGTCTGACAAGGACACTGGTTATCCCCTCATCTCCAGTTCCTCAAGTGCCCCAGACTGCACACAAAATTTATATGCAAGACCACACACGACTCCAGGAGAGCTGCCTGTACTTTTCGGGAGGCAGAGCTCAGGACTGCTCTTTTGGATGCCTTTCAATAGAGATTTTTTTTTTTTTTTGCTACAGGGAAAGGATTTCATCAGCTTACACAGCTTTAAACTTGTGATCTGCATCTGCCAGGCCAAAAATTGATCAGCAGGTACGCAGAGGATTAAAGGTTACACTGGTTAACAGGCAGGTTTTCTCCTGCCTTCTCTTTTTCTCTATTAAACAGTGAAATCGTTTAATAGAAAACTGTTTAATATTGCCTGCTGTCCTGTGCAGTTCAAGGAGAGATCGCCCTGCTCAGAAATCAGCTGCCAGACGCCGCTTGGCAGGCAGCACAACAGCCACTTCAAGGGGTATTTTGGGGTGCCAGGGAGCAGCTTTTTGGTGCTGCAGTGGGTTAGGAGCACGCAGGGTCCAGCTCGATGAGATGTGCCCCAGTGACTCAGGGTTTGCAGAGCAGCTTAAGCGATATCTGAAGCTGAGGATCCCTGCTAATAACAGCCCTCCGGCTAATGAGATCTCCCGCTGGGAAAAGAAGATGGTTAGTCCGAGCATGCCCTTCCCCAAAGGATTGCAAAGAGAGAGGCATTACTTACGTTCAATTTTCTTCTTCATTCTCGGACATACAAAGAACCAGACGACGAGAGCACAGACAACAGCACTCCCCGCCGAAATTAGGAGGATACCCCACAGAGGAAGTTTGTCAAAGCCCAGCACTAGGAAATAAAACAACGTATCTTTGAAAACCTCCGGGCAAAAACCTCCTCGACATACGACTTTGCTCTTCCTGGCACGGGGACTCCAATCACCTGCAACATCCCTGAGCTAATTCGCCTGCCAGGGAGAAACGCCATCGGAAAGCCACTGCTGACCGCACCGAAACCGAGAGCTTAACTCACGCAGCAGCCCCCCACTTACAGTCTCCCCCATCACAAGCTCATCTTTCACACATGCAGACATCTCCCCCTCCCTCCCGCAGCCAAACCCCGTCAGGGACCAGCGTGTGCCCTGAGCAGGGACGGGAGGCTCCTCGCAGCCCTTGTCTCCTCACTTGCTGCAATGTCAAAGAAAAAAAAAAAAACCACCCAGCACGGCTGCTGCAGCCACAGCGCCGCTTCCCCCGGTCGGGGAGAGGACACAAAGGACCCGGGCTGCTCCCGACGGAGAGCCCCACACCTCCATCAACTCCTCCAGCTGCTGGGGGAAGATGGTTCTCCCGCTCCACAAGTCCCTAGGAACTTAAGCTCAAGTTTCAAGGCATCAGAGGTGTTATGTGACCCAGTTACAAGCATTTTCACATGCAGCGTGACTTTTAGCGGAGGTTTTGCATTATACAGCCTGCTGCAGCCCCCAGTCGGGGTATCAGGTGCTTGTAACCGCTCAACTCGTGCGTTTTCTGCTGCAGGCAACAACTTACTGCTCCTGATGCACCACCAGCAACATCGCAGCTCCTTTACCCACACATTTGGCTGCTTGCTTACGGCAAACCTGGCTGAAGGCTGCAAACCCTGCCCTTGAGCAACACCGAGCTCACCCAGCCCTCCTGCAGCTGAGGACTCGGGATAGACATGAATCTTCCTCGGGGGTGCCAGGTGATAAAGTGATCTTGGAGCAGCGCCGCTGCTGCTTTGCAGCCCCCGTGCCCCCAGCAGCACTGCAGCAACCCTGCCTTCCCCCCTGGGCTGGAAAGCCAAGGGAAGGGGAAGCTGACATCCCTCCAAAAATTTTTCCAGCCACTGTTTACAGAGAAAGCCCTGTGGAGAAAGCACTGACTGCCCTCACCACACCTCCAGTGATTCCTCCACAACAGGAAACCCACACTCAGACCGAAAACAGCTCGCGCCGCGTCACCCCGGAGGTTATGGAGCCTCCAGCTCCGCAAGCAAAGCCACCCTCCTCCCCTGCCAAGCCCTCTCCTAGTCCTGCCCGCAACCTGTCCCCCTACACAACAGCCAAACAAGCATTTCAATTTGGCTTTTCAAACTGAAGTACAAATTCCTCTTCTCAGTACAGGTGCCAGCTCTTCTTGCCAGGGATAATTAGTTTATTCTTAGGGACAAGGTGAATCAGGAGGCACAGCCTCCATCCCTGCTCCTAGCCTCGCTACCGGCAGCCTGAGGAGTCTCTTCAGTGGCAGCCAGGTACCTGAGTTTTAGCACAGGTAAGAGAAGGGAAGGGGAAGTCATGTTATCTGCCAGTCCTGTGAAGTCTAAGGAGAAAGGTCTGGAGGGGTTTAGTTTGAGCAGGTCTCTTTGGCTGGGCAACTATCTAGCCCAGAACTCAGCGCACGCTAGCCTGCAGCCTTCTGTAACCGGCACAGGCCAGCCGCCTTCTAGGAGATTTCAGCCCTGTAAAGCAAAAAAGGGGTAAATCGTGCATTTAATGGAGGTTTTGTAAAGAATTTAAAAATCAAGGTTCAAGTATTCTGACGCGTACTTACAAGGTGCACCAGTGTATGTGATGGAGAAGAGGTTGATCCCCACGGTACAGGCATAGAAGATGGGCAAAGCTCGCAAGCCATTGGGAACGGGATCTGCCTGCAAAACAAGGACCAGTACTGCAGAAAGCCAGACCTTGCGGGCTGTGCAGCAGCCAAGCACCAGCCCCTTCCCAAACGGGGGTCTGTGCCTTCGGTCAACTGCTGAGCAAGCCAGAGCTCCCGACAGCTTTTAGAAAACAACCCATGGAGCTGCCACCGTCCGACCCCCAGCAGCCCGGGGCGGAGAAGGAGGCAGAATGCCGTGGGTCCCACGAGGCTCCCCAGGGCCCCAGGGCAGGACCAGCCGAGCGTCCCACCACTCCCAAGGCTGGAGCACCTCATCTGCACCCGCAGCCAGGGGCTGCCTGGCTCTTGAACCCTTCCTGAGGCTCCCCAGCCCGCAGACCTCCACAGCCTCCAGCTGCACATATGTTTGCTTTCAACTCCCCAGGCACTTTCAGACAAAACCATTTGTCAGACAAAGCTTTTACCTCTTTCCAGCTGACTTGGACGAAATAAAAAAGTCCATTACTCACAAAGCAGCTTATTTGACCACATACCTGCACAGAGAGGCCCTCACCCAAGCAGCAGGAGCACTTAATCTCTGCTGCTGCCCAGCAATCGGGGTCTAGCGTCGGTACAAACACACTGAGCGTTACCAAATGCTGAGCGGGACGGAGCAACTGGACTATTCAGCACCAGAATGAAGTGTGACGGGGCCAGCCCAGCTTTGAAAGGCCAGTTACGCAAGGTTACTCTGACAGCAGTGACGCTGAATTGTTTTAAAGGGCTGCCAGGTAGAAACCAGCAGCGATAAGATCTTAACATCTCTTGAAACAGAAATAGTTAGAGCTAAGACCTAAAATAATTTAAGTTAACCTCAAATATGCAGAAAAAAATGCTGGAGTTCCTCTGGACAGCTGGCTGGATACCCCTGCTCTGGGCTGGCAGCGTCCCGTGCTCCAGGGTCATCATCTCAGAAAGATGAGGTCTAAAGCTGCCACCTCCATTTCAAGCACCTCTGGGTGTCCAATCCCTCTTACGGGGCTTTCAGACACTCCCAACAGTGGGAGCATGTCCCTGGAGCCAGCCCGAGCACCCATCACTTCACCTGGGGCCCCAGATGGGAGGAAAGTGCCGTTTCCACAGCACCAGGGACAATTCTGGCCCTCCAGGCCTAAGAAGCAGCCATCACTGTTGGCCATTGCCTTCATCTGCAGCCTGACACAAGAGGAGGTCCACCAGGACTTGGGAATAGCCTGACAAGAAGCTCTAATCTTATCAGTTCTGGGCTACTTCACTACTTGGAAACTGCAGCTGTTTCTGCTGAGGCCAGGACACTCCTGGCCCAGACATTTTGGAGGAGGTTGAGTGAAGCCTCCTCACCTCCCAGGCTCTGCTTTGTGGAGTGGCTACAGAGTTTTCCCGTCCCTTCAGCTCCTCCTGAAGGAGTCCAGAAGGGCTCACCCAAGTGTCAACACAAGGACAGATGTGCCTGGAGAAGCTCTGGTGCACATAAGCCAATCAACCAGTCCAAGGCGCAGACAAGGGAGCACGCGGGAACCCCAAGGTGTCAGATAATGGGTCAGATAAAGCCCTTACCTTGCGGAGGATGAACCTCTGGACGAGGAAGAACAGGATAGCAGACATGATGCCTGAAAGGAGGGGTGAGATGAACCAGGACAACACTAGGAGAGAAGAGGCATGATCAGCATCCCGCTGCCGGACGGGGAAGCCCAGGGGGCACACGGATGCCATGCACAGGGGTGGTCACAGGAGCTGGACTTACCGATCTTTAGCAGCTCGGACCACTTGACACCTTCTTGCCCTTTGGCCACCAGCGAAAAGCCAATGGTTGCTCCAACGATGCAGTGGGTACCAGAAATTGGGAGCTTCAAGAACGAAGCCACTAGCTGCCACACGGCAGATCCTGGAGGAGAAGGAGAAGCCTGGTTAGAAGGCGCTCACCAGGGCACCCTGGGGCACATTGCCTCTCCCCCCCCCCCCATTTTGACGCCCTATTCCTCACCAAACATGGCGCTGATCGAACCTGCCATCAGCAGCTGCTGCTGCGTGGAGTTGTACATCTCCACGTCGATCAGCCCCTTCCGGATGGTCTCGCTGACTTTGGCTCCCAGGAGGACGGAACCCACCGTCTCAAAGATGCTGGCCAAGATGCAGGCTTGCCGGAGGGTCACCACCCCCGAGCCCACCGCCGTCCCGAAGGAGTTGGCCACATCGTTGGCGCCCACGGAGAAGGCCAGGACGAAGGCAATGATGAAGCCCAGGACCAGCATCCAGAGGAAGTCCGCCATGGGGGCGGGGGGCAGCGTGGGGGTGGGGTCCATGGTGGGGGGTGTATAAATAAGTTAGGTATAAAATTAAATAGGGGCGGGGGTCGCTACCGGGCGCGGGGGGGATCCGCCGTCCTAGGGCCCCGCCGGCCGCGGGGGCTGGGGGCCGGGTGCCGCGCCATGGCCTGCGCCGCGCTTCATCCTGCGGGAGAGACGGGGCTGAGCGGGGGAGGGCACCGGATAACGGCCCTTCCCGCGCGCCGGTAACGGCCGCTCCCGCGCGCGCCACCGCCACCGCACCCGCCCTCTCCCTCCCCCGCCGCCATGTGCCCTGCCCGCCCCGCCGCCACCCCACGCCGCGCCGCGCCGCCGCCCAAGGCCGCCGCTCACCGGCCGGGCCGGGCCGCGCTCGCCGGGGAGGAAATGGAAAGGAAGGGCAGGGCCGGGCCCGCTCAGCTCCGCTGCGCCGCCCGCGCCGCCTCCGACTGGCGCCGCCGCCCGCCGCCCGCCGCGCTTTAACCGCCTCCCGCGGCCCCACCTGACCGCCGCAACGCCCGCCCCCCGCCTGACGCACGGCGTCGCCATTGGTCCGCTCGCCGCGGGGGGGACGAGGCCGCGTCGCCATTGGGCAGCGCCGAGCTCTGAGCCCCGGCCCCGCCCCGCCGGCCGCCGTGCCCCCGCGCGGGCAGCGCGCACCGGCACCACGTGCGCGATCAGCGGCGATCGGCCCGGCCCGGCCTGGCCTAGCCCAGAGCGGCCCGGCTTAGCCCAGAGCGGCCCCGCCTAGCCCAGAGCGGCCCCGCCTAGCCCAGATCGGCCCGGCCTAGCCCAGATCGGCCCGGCTTAGCCCAGATCGGCCCGGCCCGGCCCGGCCCAGAGCGCACCGGCCCAGATCGGCCCGGCCCGGCTCGCCTCAGCCCGGCCCAGAGCGGCCTGGCCCAGATCAGCCTGGCCCAGATCGGCCCGAATCGGCTCTGCGCGGCCCGGCCCAGATCGGCCCGGCCCGGCCCGGCCCGGCCCGGCCCGGCCCGGCCTAGCCCAGATTGGCCCGGATCGGATCGGCTGGGCTCGGCTCAGCCCGGCCCAGATCAGCCCGGCCCAGATCGGCCCGGCCCGGCCCGGCCCAGAGCGCACCGGCCCAGATCGGCCCGGCTCAGCCCGGCCCAGATCGGCCCGGCCCGGCTCGGCTCGGCTCGGCTCGGTTCGGCCCGGCTCGGCTCGGCTCGGCACGGTTCGGCCCGGCTCGGCACGGTTCGGCCCGGCTCGGCACGGCACGGCACGGCTCGGCCCGGCTCGGCACGGTTCGGCCCGGCTCGGCACGGCACGGCACGGTTCGGCCCGGCTCGGCACGGTTCGGCCCGGCTCGGCTCGGCACGGCACGGCACGGCTCGGCCCGGCTCGGCACGGTTCGGCCCGGCTCAGCACGGCACGGCACGGCACGGTTCGGCACGGCTCGGCCCGGCACGGCACGGCTCGGCCCGGCTTGGCACGGCTCGGCCCGGCACGGCACGGCTCGGCCCGGCTCGGTTCCGCTCGGCACGGCACGGTTCGGCCCGGCTCGGCCCGGCCTGGCACAGCCCGACCCGGGCGTAGGCTTGGCCCTGGCCCAGCCCGGCGCGGCCGCGGGCTGGCGCGGCTCGGCACAGCCTGGCACTGGTGCGGGCTCAGCCCCGGGCTCAGCCCCGGCCCCGGCCCCGGCCCCCCCGCGGCGGCCCGGGGGCAGCCGCCCCCTCCCGGCGCTGGCGCGGCCCAGGTTCCCCCGGGAAAGGCCCGGGGCGGGGACTGACAGCGCCTCCCGCCGCGACCGGCCGCCGCACCCGCACCCGCAGCCGGGCGAGCGCAGCCGGGGGGGTCCCGGCGGTCCCCCCCAGCCGCCCCCTGCACGCTGCCGGTGCACCCCGCCACGGGTGTGCGCGCACCGGCCCCGGCCCCGGCCGGGAGCAGACGCGTGCCGCCGGGGCGGGGGCGGGGCCGGGGCGGGGCCGGGGCCGGGGCCGGGGCCGGTGCCCGCCCCGGGGTGACCGTTGCCCGGCAGGAACCGCGGCTCAGCGGGCAGCGCCGCGGCGTCCGGCCCCGGGGCAGCGGGTCAGCGCGGCGCCGGCAGCCGGGGCCTCCGGCGGGGCTGTGCCCCTGCACGGGTCAGCGGCTCGGGGCCGGTCCGTCGCCGGTCCACGGCCGGTCCATGGCGGGGCACCGCGTCACGGGGCCGCCAGTGACGTGGGCCCGTGGACAGCACCCGGCGGGGGGGAAGCGGCCGGGTGCCCTGACCCCGCTGCCCCGCTGCCCTGGCGTCACCGGGCCAGAGTCCGTCCCGCGTCCCCGTGGGCCCCGTGTCCCCGGCCACGTGCGGTGCCGGGCGCGCGGAGCCGCGGCGTGGCCCCGGGGGGCGAGGGGGGACGCGTGCCTGGAGGCCGGGGTCCCCTCGCCCCTCTTGGCCCCCCGAGGCGGTAGCAGGGGATGGCCCCGCGCCCCTGTCCCGCATCCCCGTCACCCTCAGGTGGCCCCGTCGGCCCCAGGCGGGCGAGTCTGCGGGGGAAACTGAGGCAGCAGCCCCTGGATGAAGCTGAGAGGATCCACAGCCTGCACCCCCGGCTCCCACCCCCCTGCCCCCCCAAAGCCGGGAGGGGACCCAGGCACCTGGGGGCCTGTGGGTGCAGGGGGATGGCACCAAAGGCACAGGGTGCAGCACCGAGCAGGCGCAGTGCCGGGCCGGATACACGGCGTGCGGCGCTGAGCGCGTGGTGCGGGGCCGGGGACGCACTGGGGAACGAGCGGGATCCAGATTAGCTTTGGAGGGTCACGGCGAGCAGGAGAGCTCCCCAAGGACGGGAAGAGAGCAACCGTCACTCCTGTCTTTGAGGAGGACAAGAACGAAGACCTGGAAACCATTTCCAAGCGCACGACGAACAAGGTGACGGGGAGCGGTCAGCATGGACGGCCAAAGGGGAGATGGTGCTTCACCAGCCAGACGGGGAGACGACCGCCTTGGTGGAGGAGCGATGGATGCTGTTTGCCCCCACCTCAGCAGGGCTTTTGCCGCTGTCAGCCATAATATCCTCACGGACACGTGGGCTGTCTGTCATTTGTCATTTCCCTGCCTGGGTGCTCCCCTCCCCTCCCCGTCCCTGCTCAAGTCCGCCTGGGGCAAGAACGGGGTGAGCACCCGAGGGGGGCTGCGGTGCCTGTGCGCCGCCCTCCACCACCCCCCGGGACCTGCAGCACACCCTCCTGCCCGAATCCCTGCGGATCAACGCCCCGCCAGGCAAAGGCTGGTGACTCCAGCTGGGAGCTGGCCCCAGGGGGCTTTACCTGGCGTTCCCGAGGGGGCTGAGGGCAGCACGAGCAGGAGCTCCCGCACCGGCACACCTCCGCTCGGCCCCAGCGCTGCCAGCCCTGGAGTCTCCCTGCCCTGGAGTCTGGGGTTTCCCTCGGTCCCCTCCAGCGTTCCTTGGCTGCGTTGTCTGCCTGTGCGGTTCGACTGCTCAGGCCTCTGCCGCCCTGCCAGGAAGGCCTCCTGCGTTCCCCCCAAGTGCAATCCTCCCCGCAAGCCTAACGGGCAACCCCAAGGTGCCCGCTGCACGTACAGGGGAAGGCAAGGTGTCCTGCCGCCTCCCGCAGGGCCCGGCTCCTGCAGGAGGGACCCCTGGCACCAAGGGCAAGGCGCCTGCGTGCGGCTGCTCTGCCAGAGGACGGACGGGCTCTCTGGCGTGGAAGGGCAGAGCCAGACCCCACGTTCCTCCTCCGCCTTTCCTGGCGGCTTTAGGTGTCTCCAGCCTTGCCAGAACCTCTCTGGCTTATGGTGGCAAGGTGCTACAGCAGCAGGGAAGAATTCCCCCTCCACCCTGGCTGAGCCCCTGCCCAGGAGCCAGGCGAGGCGTCACCTGCGTGGCCCTCGGGGCAGGGGACGGCTTTTTGCAGAGCAGGAACAAGGAGGCCAAATCGGAGGTGCCAACACGGGCAGCGCCGCCGAAGAGCCCAGGAGCCCTCTAGCGATTGTACAGCCGGTTTCGCAACATTCGGCCCCAAGGCCTTTTCCCAACCAAGTCAAAATTTGAGGCTCCATCCCTTGCCTACTGAAGCCAGCAGACATTTTAATTTCCTCTTTTCATGCTTTTTATGCCAGTGTGCTTGGGAGACAATCCTAACGCTTCCGATTAAAAAAAAAAAACACGAAAAAACCCAAACCACAACCCCCCCTGACTTCCAAAACCATGTTCTATTCATAAAAGAAAGTTACCGGTCATGCTAATAGAAATACGATAAATAAAAAGGCCACCGGGAGCTCCCTGCTACAGTGCGGCTGCGACCAGCTCCAGCCGCTGGACTGTGAGCCTGATCAAACTCCAGGGCAAGCACTACAGGCACAGGCGGTGTAAAAAAGGATGGAGTCATTTGCGAGACTGGAAGCAAGAGCCCGCAGAAGCAACTTGAACGAGCACGTCTGAAGGGCTCTTTCACGACTCCGTATCCAGAGAGCTGTTTTTCTACACTTGACACCATCGTTACGTCAATCTGTACCACCTCCTGCTTCTGCTCTGATGCTCTTTTCTCATCCAATGAACAGGACGTCAAGGAAAAATGCCCAGGAGCTGGCTGAAAGGAAAGCCACAGGCTGCCACCACGTGCATTTCCAGTGGTCTTGCTGGAGCAGGTTACCCAGAGAGACTGCGGAGTCTCCATCCTGGTAGGAATTCAAAAGTCCTGGGCCGCCAGCTCTAGGTGGCCCTGCCTGAGCAGACAGGCTGGACCAGATGACGGCCAGAGCTCCCTCAACTACCCCACGATTCCGTGATTCCATGTGCGGCTGGACAGGAGGAAGGCGGGTGACGTGACGCAGGCGTAGCAACGTTGAAGGGAAGGCCATCGGAGATGGAAGAGTCAGTATTCGCAGAACAGGCCTCCTGTTCTCTGCTGTGCTCAACTTTTCCTTTGATGAGGAAGGTCGTGTCAGAAAGACACATCCTAGCGTGTGCTCCAACACCACGGCAGCTCGGGAGCTGGTTACTTGATCCTTCTTTTGGGATTGCTCACAGATTTCTCAGAAACAGCATCTTTGGGCTGCCGGGGCTGCCGGGAGCACACCTGCGGAGAGCGGCAAAGAACTGGAGGTGAAGGCACCTCCTGAAGTCAGATTCCCTGCTCCGGGCAGTCACTGAATCAGGCAACAGCTGAGGTTGGAAGGGACCAAAGGCTTTCCACAGCGCCCCAACCAAGCTTTCCGTAGAGCTCCTGGCTTGCATTCGGCAGCCTTGGCCACAGAGGGGGCCCGGAGAAGAGCTGCCCTGGCCCAAGCCAAGCACCCCTCTAGCCTGGGATCCGTTCCCAGCGGCCTGGGGAAAGGGGGGGCACCGGCATCGCCACCGCCGCTTGCGCCAGGCCTTTGCGTCCCTCCTGGGGAAGGCCCGTTTGAGCAGAGGCCTCCTTCCTGCTCCAGCAGAGCCCCGCCGGCCCCGCAGCTCGGCCACAGCCCCGCACCTGCGGAGAGGGAGACCCCCCTCGGCCCGGGCCCGGCCCGGCCGCTGCGGCCTGCCTCAGACCAGGCCGCGCCGGCGGAGCTGGGCGCAGCGCGGGGCCCGCGCACCGGGGGCTGGGCCGGCACGGCTCCGGGGGGGCTGCCCGGGCCATCCCGGCTCCAGGGATGCGGCCAGGCCCCTGGGGTCTCTCCTCGCCCCGCGGAGCTCCGGGCCAGCCCGGGGCGGCTCGGGGGCGACCCCGGCGGCGTCCGGGGGCTGACGGGAGCCGGCAGGGGGCGCTGCCGGGCCGCGGGAGAGGGCGCCCCGGCCGGGAGCGCATGCGCGGCGCCCCGCGGCATGCTGGGAGTTGTAGTCCGACCGGAGCGGGCGGCTGCGGGCCGGGGCCGGCCCCCGCCCCCCGGGCAGGAGGGGAGCCCAGGCCCGGCCACTCCGTCCCCGCCGCCGCCTTGCCAGCGGGGCGGGCTGCGCTGGCCCCGGCCGGGCGCCGGCTGCCCACCCGGCCGCTCGATCGCTCCCCTCCTCGGCTGGGCAGGGAGAGAAAATGCGACCACCGGCTCCTGGGTCAGGGAGATCTCCCGGCAGCGACCGTCACGGGCGAAACAGACTCGACTTGGGGAAACTAATTTATTGCCAATTAGCGACACAGGATAATGAGAAATAAGAACAAATCTCAAAAAAACTTCCCCAGCGCGAAGGAGAGGGGGCCCCGCAGACGCTGGTGCTGCAGCTACCGAGGGCGCGCGGTAGGAATCCCGGCGGAGTTCGGCGCCGCGCGCTCACACCTAAGCGAGGGCGTCCGTATCCGAGCCGGACACGAGGACGCCTGTCCCGCCAGCGCCGCGAGGCGGGGCGGCGTCGCGGGCAGGCGCGCTGGACGGCCGCGCGCTGGACGGGACGGCAGCACGCGAGCCGTCGCGGGCCGCGTCTGCCGTGCCTCCCGCTGCCTGGAGACCGGCTCCTGCCCCGGCGCGGCCGCCCACCTGCCTGTCTGGTGTGGAAGAAAGTTTATCCAGCGACCCGGGAAACAGTTTTGTTTCTGCAGAAGCCTCCAAAGAAAGATGAAAGTCGTGCAAAGAGTTCATCCAGAGAAGATCTGCCTGGGTTGAGTTTATTGTAAGTTGGGAAGCAAGCGGTGGGGAGAAAGTGGGGCCCTGTGGGCTGAAGTTCTTTGGAGAAAGGACCTGCCCCGTTCAGCAGCCCTTTCACATTCTCCCTTTCTGGTCTCCACGTGCAGAGCCGTCTCTGAGAGATGCTACAGCTGGAGCGAGCGTTGTGGTCCAGGAGACACAAATGGTGCCGATGTCACCTCCTACCGACGGCTGTCCCTGCCCCGTCGCCGGCAGCATAAGGGACTCATCTTTGTGGACATGCCCAGGGACACGCGTGGGGCCTTGGAGAGGCTGTGGGGTTGTGGCTTGTCTCCAGTCCTGTCTCTGGCCCTACCTCCTGCTGCTGCTGAGCGGAGCCCCTGGACGGAGCCTGGAGCCGCCTAATCCCCTCAGTCTTTCTGGTACCTTTGATGGACCCTGCTGCCCACACCCTGCTCTGCCCGTCCTGCTCAGATACCTGCTGGTGAGGGCACGGCCAGCGTTGTGGCCACCCCCAGCTCCAGGCTCATCCTCCCCTGTGGGGCAGCCCCACACTTGCTGCTCCCTGAATCGACCAAGCTGGTTTGGAAAAAACATTTCCTGGAAGCATCAGTCGTCCCGTGAGAGGGAACTGGAATGACTGAGCAGATAGATGGATTTGGTTTCACAAGGCCTACAGATGCTGGGGAAAGGAGACAAGCGTTTGGGCGGAGCCCTGAGGAGCAATGTGCACGGGCTGGGAAGTTCCCTGCTCCTCCCATCTAAGAGTAGCAGGTCCAACAAAAGGTTTTGCTCCTCCTTGCAAGCCTTGACTGGGGCCATTACAGTTAGGGTGATGCTGCCACCATCTGCACCCGACACACATCCCGTGTGCTGGTTCCTGCTCTGGGAACCATCTCAAGAGGATCTCACTCACCCAGGGATATCTGCAGGATCAATTTCTCCAGCTTCCCTGGCCGTGCCAGGGGGTCCAACAGGCATGTGAGCCGCAAGAAATGCCTGATCATTTCCAGGTCTTTCCTCTGGGAGAGGGTGGCTCTGTTCTTGGGGCAGAACTACCAACCCCTGCGCATCTCTCAGATGTTCCCGAGCCCCCATTCATGGCTCTCATTCCAGAATGCTCACGCAGACCCAAGTGCTGAGGCTGCAGTCGCAGGCTCAGGACTGACTGCCTCCCCTTCGACCAGTCTCTCTTGTGAGTTTAAGAGCCTGCTTCCCACGTAGGCTTTTATTCAGATGCCTGTACTTGGGTATCTCAATACGGAGCCGAATCCAGCTGACCAGTCGGCATTCAGGCAGTTGACAGGGGCATTTCAGCTTGTGAATGTCTGAGCCCCGAGTGCTGAACTCAAGCACAAGCCTGCTACATGCTGGATGCAACCAGAATGGGCTGGCTTTGAGTTTTGATAATACCTGCACTAAACAAGAGTGGTGCGTCCTGAGTCCTCCAGGTAATAAAGAGAGGAGACAGAGCCAGAAGAGGCTGGTCATCTGTTGTGTTTCTGCACAGATGCTATTTAGATGGGAAGAACTGCGAGCATCAGGCTCTTGAAGGAGGAAGGTGAACCTCTGGGCTGGAGGGACAAGTGCCAGGGGATGATTATAAGAGACCTTGGTCCTGCTTGAGACTGGTAACGACGAGCAGCCATGCAGCACAGAACCAGCCACAACTGTCTGCCCAACCCTGCAGGACCAGCAGGTCCCAGGACCCTGCCCCTACAAATCACTCTGGGATCGCACCTGGGCTTTGCACCTTTTTAATATAGATAAATCCATCTCAGGTACAGGCTGGTCGCTCCCTCTGGGAGCAGCCATGGCTGGGCTCTGACGTGCCACATGTCCCTTGGGGCTGCCCAGGCTGTTGGGGCAGGGAGTCTCCAGTGCCCTGGAGGCGTTGGTTCTCTTGTCTTCTCCAGGCAACAGCAGCTCCTGGCAGCTTCCCACCCAGTCTGGGCGGTGCATCTTGTCCCCTGCTGCTGGCTGGGGACAGCACAGGAGGGCACAGCTCCAGCCCTGCTCGGAGAGAGGCACCCGAGGAACCAGACGCGCTCTGGCTGCCAGCACTGCAGGGGCTTTGCTCTTCCCCGTCCTGCTCTTCCCGCCGGGCTCTGTCCACCTCTAAGACCTCATCTGGAATGCCGGCAGGGATGTATGGCTGCAAAAGCAGAGACAAAATTGCTCTCGTGCCCTGAGACTCGTCCTGCCCCAGCCCTGCCCCATGCCCGTGCACCCGTGGTCCCATCGGTGCCCAGCGTCCGCAGCTCAGGACAAGCCCTAAGCACTCGCCTGGAGCTGCAGAGAGGTACCTGGAGGCAGGGGCTGACCAATGTCATTCCCAGGCCAGGAGAAATCGGAGGGTGCTCTATCCAGCCCCACAGCTCAGGGTCAGGATCCTTGACCCAGTGCCGACTCACTGCCACGAAACGGTACCAGGATGTGGCAGGAACTGTGCACACTTACTGCTGCAGTGAGATCTTCGCTGGTACACGCTTTGGTTCCCATCCCCACACCTCCCGTCTCTCCTGGAGCTCTCTGTCATACTCCCTTCTCCTGATGTAGGCTGGCGGAGCGGGCCAGTAGGATTTCTGAAAAGCAAGAGAGGCTTCTCAGGCAGCAGGCAAATGCAGGGGTCTGTCTCCCAAAAGCACCAGCCCCATGGCGGGCTGCAGCAGGGACGCTGCAGGCCTAGCGGAGGCATTAGGAGAATCACAGCCGCAAGTCCCCGCAGGGATGTCGGGGTTGGACCAGGGGCTCGCTGGGCTTCCCAAGTGGCACAGCTGAGAAGCAGCAGTTACCTGCTGGGGAACTCCTGGTTTCCTTTTTTATGAACTTCTTACCAGGTAATCTCGTCTTTCTTCTAGATCCTCCTTTGTCCCTGTTTTGTCAACCGCTAACTTCAAGACAGCACACACTCTCCTCTGTCATGCGAGGGGGAAAAAAAGAGTGCATTTTGGCTTGAGGGGCCACCAGAGAAAATGTCTCTGCACAGCCCAGCCCAGCTCAGCTCAGCTCAACCCAGCTCAGCCCAGATCAGCCCAGCTCAGCTCAGCCCAGATCAGCTCAGCTCAGCCTAGCTCAGCTTCCCCACATTCCCCACAATTTGGGGAAACAACACAGCCGTGCCTTGCAGGCTTCCACACCCCCAGCCTTGCCTGGCTGAAGAAATGCCATTCCTCTGCCTGGCTGAAGGTGCTGCCAGTACCTGGGCGTTCAGGGCAGCCATGCTGGCCTGCCAGGCCTGCTGTTCTGCCCGCTCGGCCCTTTCTTGCTTCTCCTTCTCTTCCAGCAAGGCTGCCCGGAGATTTCGTTCCTCTTGCTGCATGCACAGGTAGCATACCTCCTGCAGGGTTCACAGACACACACGCAGACAGCATTAATATCAGGAACTGGGGGCTTTCTGTGCCTCGTCCCGAGCCCTTCTGGCTGCAGCGTCCTGCTCCTAATGCCATAACGGCACTTCTCCACTGTTCACTATGACACGGTGGTGACACGCGGCGACATCATGTACCTGCCCCACTCTTCGATGGCCTTTGCAAGCAGGGATTTCAGTTTTCCGCCTGCCTTGATGAGTTGTTTTGCTCTTGCCCTCCTGCACGGAGCTCCCCTCAATCGCCGGTAGCACACTAAAGATACAGAGTGGGCAGAGTTTGGACTCCAGCAGATATACTCGCATCTCCTTTGCGAGCACAGGCTTGCGAGTTGGGCACCTGCCTCTGCAGCAGAAGGGGGTTGTGCAGCAGAAATGTGTTGCCTGCTCCTTGCCTTCTCCTACACGGAGGAAGGGGTGCTCAGGGTGCTCAGGAGTGGGCCCTTTTGCATCATCTGAAATGACTGCCTCCTGCAGAGCCCCCAGCTGACAATGACTTGAAGGACTGTCTGGTAGTCACTGTGCTGGGCTTGGGGCTGCAGCGGGCTTTGCTGCTGGGGCACAGTGTGAAAGGAGACGACAGGCTTGTAGGGAGAAAAGTTATCTCCTGCAGAAAAACCTCCATCTCCTTTTGCCCAGCAGAATATTGTGCCTCCCTAAAACCAGGGATGGGTTCACAGCCATCTAAGGGGAGTGAGAAGAAGATCCTCAAGTCCTGGAACCAAGAAGCTGACACGAGAGTCTCACAAAACCCCACCAAACACTTGTCCTCCAGCAAGAAAACGCCCACCCCGGGGACACGTCCAGAGAGCCTTCCAGAGCTGATGCCGGCAACGTGCCCATCATAAACATCTCACTCCCCAAGGACAAGGGCACACCCCTGCCCCGCTGTGTTTCTCCAAGCCTCTCACCTTTCTGGGGGCTTGGCTCCCAAGGCTTGCCCTCCCTTGCCATCCTTTCTTTCCCGTGCAGGTAACGTCACGGGGCAAAGCTTCCTTCGACGAAGGAGGCTCTCCTCAGGAGGACTCCCTGCAGGTGAGACACGAGAAACCGGCTCAGAACAACGGCGTCTTTGTGGCAGCTCAGACAAGAAGCACAGGCAGAGCTGCTCAGTCCTGTGGCAGCACTCCGGGTTCCCTTGGAGTCTCGTTTCCCAGGAGGACTTAGGCGGCTGTGAACCCTCTGTCGCATCCAACTCCGCAGGTCCAGAGTGCAACTTTCACCCCTGTGGCATTCCTTGTCTAGTATTCTTTTTCCCTAGGACACCTTCTGAAAAGCGGGGCTTGCCAGGAAAGGCTGGAGACCTCAGAGCGCCTCTCTGGGGCAAACAACTTCACCCAAGGGGAAGAGATCCCGGGCTGCCTGCACTGCTCTCGTAGGCACGCTTGCTCCTGTGGCCACCGTCAGCCCAAAGACGCTGTTTCTGAGGAGTCTGTGAGCAATTCCAAAAGAAGGGATCGAGCTACCAGCTCCCAAGCTGCCGTGGTGTTGGAGCACACGCTTGGAGGCTTTTGACAATCTTCCCAACGCAACCTTCCTCATGAAATGGAAACAGGTTGAAACCCCAGCATACACCAATGCTCCTTTTCCTTCCGCTTACAGCAGAAGTTGCTGTTCAGCATGGGGGTGGACCGGAGTCCTTTTTGTCTCCCTCCAGCACAAACACACTCCTCAACCAAAAAACCCTTGGCAAGATCCACCAGGGAACGCCGCGCAGTGGGGATGCGTCTTCAGCAGACCAACCCCAACCTGGAGCGTCGCGCTGTCCACGGGTCTTCTTCCACAGCGAGCCCCTGAAGGCTGACTGTGTGGGGCAAAGGCAGCCACAAGACGGGCGTTCTTCTGGCGCACGCATCACCTCGTAGAAAGGCTTTCTTTCCCTGGCACTAAGGGCACAGGGGAAACCTGCAAGCCTCTGTCAGGACCCATCCATTTACCTGTGGCGTCATCCACGTGTCGCTGCTGCAGTGACTGGAGAGACCCCGCAGTGGCAGATGGTGCTTGGGCAACCTCAGACCTGGAAACCAGAAGATGACAAACATGAAGCCGGCACGAGAGTCTCACAAAACCCCACCAAACACTTGTCCTCCAGCAAGAAAACGCCCACCCCGGGGACACGTCCAGAGAGCCTTCCAGAGCTGATGCCGGCAACGTGCCCATCATAAACATCTCACTCCCCAAGGACAAGGGCACACCCCTGCCCCTCTGTGTTTCTCCAAGCCTCTCACCTTTCTGGGGGCTTGGCTCCCAAGGCTTGCCCTCCCTTGCCATCCTTTCTTTCCCGTGCAGGTAACGTCACGGGGGAAAGCTTCCTTCGACGAAGGAGGCTCTCCTCAGGAGGACTCCCTGCAGGTGAGACACGAGAAACCGGCTCAGAACAACGGCGTCTTTGTGGCAGCTCAGACAAGAAGCACAGGCAGAGCTGCTCAGTCCTGTGGCAGCACTCCGGGTTCCCTTGGAGTCTCATTTCCCAGGAGGACTTAGGCGGCTGTGAACCCTCTGTCGCATCCAACTCCGCAGGTCCAGAGTGCAACTTTCACCCCTGTGGCATTCCTTGTCTAGTATTCTTTTTCCCTAGGACACCTTCTGAAAAGCGGGGCTTGCCAGGAAAGGCTGGAGACCTCAGAGCGCCTCTCTGGGGCAAACAACTTCACCCAAGGGGAAGAGATCCCGGGCTGCCTGCACTGCTCTCATAGGCACGCTTGCTCCTGTGGCCACCGTCAGCCCAAAGACGCTGTTTCTGAGGAGTCTGTGAGCAATTCCAAAAGAAGGGATCGAGCTACCAGCTCCCAAGCTGCCGTGGTGTTGGAGCACACGCTTGGAGGCTTTTGACAATCTTCCCAACGCAACCTTCCTCATGAAATGGAAACAGGTTGAAACCCCAGCATACACCAACGCTCCTTTTCCTTCCGCTTACAGCAGAAGTTGCTGTTCAGCATGGGGGTGGACCGGAGTCCTTTTTGTCTCCCTCCAGCACAAACACACTCCTCAACCAAAAAACCCTTGGCAAGATCCACCAGGGAACGCCGCGCAGTGGGGATGCGTCTTCAGCAGACCAACCCCAACCTGGAGCGTCGCGCTGTCCACGGGTCTTCTTCCACAGCGAGCCCCTGAAGGCTGACTGTGTGGGGCAAAGGCAGCCACAAGACGGGCGTTCTTCTGGCGCACGCATCACCTCGTAGAAAGGCTTTCTTTCCCTGGCACTAAGGGCACAGGGGAAACCTGCAAGCCTCTGTCAGGACCCATCCATTTACCTGTGGCTTCATCCACGTGTCGCTGCTGCAGTGACTGGAGAGACCCCGCAGTGGCAGATAGTGCTTGGGCAACCTCAGACCTGGAAACCAGAAGATGACAAACATGAAGCCGGCACGAGAGTCTCACAAAACCCCACCAAACACTTGTCCTCCAGCAAGAAAACGCCCACCCCGGGGACACGTCCAGAGAGCCTTCCAGAGCTGATGCCGGCAACGTGCCCATCATAAACATCTCACTCCCCAAGGACAAGGGCACACCCCTGCCCCGCTGTGTTTCTCCAAGCCTCTCACCTTTCTGGGGGCTTGGCTCCCAAGGCTTGCCCTCCCTTGCCATCCTTTCTTTCCCGTGCAGGTAACGTCACGGGGCAAAGCTTCCTTCGACGAAGGAGGCTCTCCTCAGGAGGACTCCCTGCAGGTGAGACACGAGAAACCGGCTCAGAACAACGGCGTCTTTGTGGCAGCTCAGACAAGAAGCACAGGCAGAGCTGCTCAGTCCTGTGGCAGCACTCCGGGTTCCCTTGGAGTCTCGTTTCCCAGGAGGACTTAGGCGGCTGTGAACCCTCTGTCGCATCCAACTCCGCAGGTCCAGAGTGCAACTTTCACCCCTGTGGCATTCCTTGTCTAGTATTCTTTTTCCCTAGGACACCTTCTGAAAAGCGGGGCTTGCCAGGAAAGGCTGGAGACCTCAGAGCGCCTCTCTGGGGCAAACAACTTCACCCAAGGGGAAGAGATCCCGGGCTGCCTGCACTGCTCTCGTAGGCACGCTTGCTCCTGTGGCCACCGTCAGCCCAAAGACGCTGTTTCTGAGGAGTCTGTGAGCAATTCCAAAAGAAGGGATCGAGCTACCAGCTCCCAAGCTGCCGTGGTGTTGGAGCACACGCTTGGAGGCTTTTGACAATCTTCCCAACGCAACCTTCCTCATGAAATGGAAACAGGTTGAAACCCCAGCATACACCAACGCTCCTTTTCCTTCCGCTTACAGCAGAAGTTGCTGTTCAGCATGGGGGTGGACCGGAGTCCTTTTTGTCTCCCTCCAGCACAAACACACTCCTCAACCAAAAAACCCTTGGCAAGATCCACCAGGGAACGCCGCGCAGTGGGGATGCGTCTTCAGCAGACCAACCCCAACCTGGAGCGTCGCGCTGTCCACGGGTCTTCTTCCACAGCGAGCCCCTGAAGACTGACTGTGTGGGGCAAAGGCAGCCACAAGACGGGCGTTCTTCTGGCGCACGCATCACCTCGTAGAAAGGCTTTCTTTCCCTGGCACTAAGGGCACAGGGGAAACCTGCAAGCCTCTGTCCGGACCCATCCATTACCTGTGGCTTCATCCACGTGTCGCTGCTGCAGTGACTGGAGAGACCCCGCAGTGGCAGATGGTGCTTGGGCAACCTCAGACCTGGAAACCAGAAGATGACAAACATGAAGCTGGCACGAGAGTCTCACAAAACCCCACCAAACACTTGTCCTCCAGCAAGAAAACGCCCACCCCGGGGACACGTCCAGAGAGCCTTCCAGAGCTGATGCCGGCAACGTGCCCATCATAAACATCTCACTCCCCAAGGACAAGGGCACACCCCTGCCCCGCTGTGTTTCTCCAAGCCTCTCACCTTTCTGGGGGCTTGGCTCCCAAGGCTTGCCCTCCCTTGCCATCCTTTCTTTCCCGTGCAGGTAACGTCACGGGGCAAAGCTTCCTTCGACGAAGGAGGCTCTCCTCAGGAGGACTCCCTGCAGGTGAGACACGAGAAACCGGCTCAGAACAACGGCGTCTTTGTGGCAGCTCAGACAAGAAGCACAGGCAGAGCTGCTCAGTCCTGTGGCAGCACTCCGGGTTCCCTTGGAGTCTCGTTTCCCAGGAGGACTTAGGCGGCTGTGAACCCTCTGTCGCATCCAACTCCGCAGGTCCAGAGTGCAACTTTCACCCCTGTGGCATTCCTTGTCTAGTATTCTTTTTCCCTAGGACACCTTCTGAAAAGCGGGGCTTGCCAGGAAAGGCTGGAGACCTCAGAGCGCCTCTCTGGGGCAAACAACTTCACCCAAGGGGAAGAGATCCCGGGCTGCCTGCACTGCTCTCGTAGGCACGCTTGCTCCTGTGGCCACCGTCAGCCCAAAGACGCTGTTTCTGAGGAGTCTGTGAGCAATTCCAAAAGAAGGGATCGAGCTACCAGCTCCCAAGCTGCCGTGGTGTTGGAGCACACGCTTGGAGGCTTTTGACAATCTTCCCAATGCAACCTTCCTCATGAAATGGAAACAGGTTGAAACCCCAGCATACACCAACGCTCCTTTTCCTTCCGCTTACAGCAGAAGTTGCTGTTCAGCATGGGGGTGGACCGGAGTCCTTTTTGTCTCCCTCCAGCACAAACACACTCCTCAACCAAAAAACCCTTGGCAAGATCCACCAGGGAACGCCGCGCAGTGGGGATGCGTCTTCAGCAGACCAACCCCAACCTGGAGCGTCGCGCTGTCCACGGGTCTTCTTCCACAGCGAGCCCCTGAAGGCTGACTGTGTGGGGCAAAGGCAGCCACAAGACGGGCGTTCTTCTGGCGCACGCATCACCTCGTAGAAAGGCTTTCTTTCCCTGGCACTAAGGGCACAGGGGAAACCTGCAAGCCTCTGTCAGGACCCATCCATTTACCTGTGGCTTCATCCACGTGTCGCTGCTGCAGTGACTGGAGAGACCCCGCAGTGGCAGATGGTGCTTGGGCAACCTCAGACCTGGAAACCAGAAGATGACAAACATGAAGCCGGCACGAGAGTCTCACAAAACCCCACCAAACACTTGTCCTCCAGCAAGAAAACGCCCACCCCGGGGACACGTCCAGAGAGCCTTCCAGAGCTGATGCCGGCAACGTGCCCATCATAAACATCTCACTCCCCAAGGACAAGGGCACACCCCTGCCCCGCTGTGTTTCTCCAAGCCTCTCACCTTTCTGGGGGCTTGGCTCCCAAGGCTTGCCCTCCCTTGCCATCCTTTCTTTCCCGTGCAGGTAACGTCACGGGGCAAAGCTTCCTTCGACGAAGGAGGCTCTCCTCAGGAGGACTCCCTGCAGGTGAGACACGAGAAACCGGCTCAGAACAACGGCGTCTTTGTGGCAGCTCAGACAAGAAGCACAGGCAGAGCTGCTCAGTCCTGTGGCAGCACTCCGGGTTCCCTTGGAGTCTCGTTTCCCAGGAGGACTTAGGCGGCTGTGAACCCTCTGTCGCATCCAACTCCGCAGGTCCAGAGTGCAACTTTCACCCCTGTGGCATTCCTTGTCTAGTATTCTTTTTCCCTAGGACACCTTCTGAAAAGCGGGGCTTGCCAGGAAAGGCTGGAGACCTCAGAGCGCCTCTCTGGGGCAAACAACTTCACCCAAGGGGAAGAGATCCCGGGCTGCCTGCACTGCTCTCGTAGGCACGCTTGCTCCTGTGGCCACCGTCAGCCCAAAGACGCTGTTTCTGAGGAGTCTGTGAGCAATTCCAAAAGAAGGGATCGAGCTACCAGCTCCCAAGCTGCCGTGGTGTTGGAGCACACGCTTGGAGGCTTTTGACAATCTTCCCAACGCAACCTTCCTCATGAAATGGAAACAGGTTGAAACCCCAGCATACACCAACGCTCCTTTTCCTTCCGCTTACAGCAGAAGTTGCTGTTCAGCATGGGGGTGGACCGGAGTCCTTTTTGTCTCCCTCCAGCACAAACACACTCCTCAACCAAAAAACCCTTGGCAAGATCCACCAGGGAACGCCGCGCAGTGGGGATGCGTCTTCAGCAGACCAACCCCAACCTGGAGCGTCGCGCTGTCCACGGGTCTTCTTCCACAGCGAGCCCCTGAAGACTGACTGTGTGGGGCAAAGGCAGCCACAAGACGGGCGTTCTTCTGGCGCACGCATCACCTCGTAGAAAGGCTTTCTTTCCCTGGCACTAAGGGCACAGGGGAAACCTGCAAGCCTCTGTCCGGACCCATCCATTACCTGTGGCTTCATCCACGTGTCGCTGCTGCAGTGACTGGAGAGACCCCGCAGTGGCAGATGGTGCTTGGGCAACCTCAGACCTGGAAACCAGAAGATGACAAACATGAAGCTGGCACGAGAGTCTCACAAAACCCCACCAAACACTTGTCCTCCAGCAAGAAAACGCCCACCCCGGGGACACGTCCAGAGAGCCTTCCAGAGCTGATGCCGGCAACGTGCCCATCATAAACATCTCACTCCCCAAGGACAAGGGCACACCCCTGCCCCGCTGTGTTTCTCCAAGCCTCTCACCTTTCTGGGGGCTTGGCTCCCAAGGCTTGCCCTCCCTTGCCATCCTTTCTTTCCCGTGCAGGTAACGTCACGGGGCAAAGCTTCCTTCGACGAAGGAGGCTCTCCTCAGGAGGACTCCCTGCAGGTGAGACACGAGAAACCGGCTCAGAACAACGGCGTCTTTGTGGCAGCTCAGACAAGAAGCACAGGCAGAGCTGCTCAGTCCTGTGGCAGCACTCCGGGTTCCCTTGGAGTCTCGTTTCCCAGGAGGACTTAGGCGGCTGTGAACCCTCTGTCGCATCCAACTCCGCAGGTCCAGAGTGCAACTTTCACCCCTGTGGCATTCCTTGTCTAGTATTCTTTTTCCCTAGGACACCTTCTGAAAAGCGGGGCTTGCCAGGAAAGGCTGGAGACCTCAGAGCGCCTCTCTGGGGCAAACAACTTCACCCAAGGGGAAGAGATCCCGGGCTGCCTGCACTGCTCTCGTAGGCACGCTTGCTCCTGTGGCCACCGTCAGCCCAAAGACGCTGTTTCTGAGGAGTCTGTGAGCAATTCCAAAAGAAGGGATCGAGCTACCAGCTCCCAAGCTGCCGTGGTGTTGGAGCACACGCTTGGAGGCTTTTGACAATCTTCCCAATGCAACCTTCCTCATGAAATGGAAACAGGTTGAAACCCCAGCATACACCAACGCTCCTTTTCCTTCCGCTTACAGCAGAAGTTGCTGTTCAGCATGGGGGTGGACCGGAGTCCTTTTTGTCTCCCTCCAGCACAAACACACTCCTCAACCAAAAAACCCTTGGCAAGATCCACCAGGGAACGCCGCGCAGTGGGGATGCGTCTTCAGCAGACCAACCCCAACCTGGAGCGTCGCGCTGTCCACGGGTCTTCTTCCACAGCGAGCCCCTGAAGGCTGACTGTGTGGGGCAAAGGCAGCCACAAGACGGGCGTTCTTCTGGCGCACGCATCACCTCGTAGAAAGGCTTTCTTTCCCTGGCACTAAGGGCACAGGGGAAACCTGCAAGCCTCTGTCAGGACCCATCCATTTACCTGTGGCTTCATCCACGTGTCGCTGCTGCAGTGACTGGAGAGACCCCGCAGTGGCAGATGGTGCTTGGGCAACCTCAGACCTGGAAACCAGAAGATGACAAACATGAAGCCGGCACGAGAGTCTCACAAAACCCCACCAAACACTTGTCCTCCAGCAAGAAAACGCCCACCCCGGGGACACGTCCAGAGAGCCTTCCAGAGCTGATGCCGGCAACGTGCCCATCATAAACATCTCACTCCCCAAGGACAAGGGCACACCCCTGCCCCGCTGTGTTTCTCCAAGCCTCTCACCTTTCTGGGGGCTTGGCTCCCAAGGCTTGCCCTCCCTTGCCATCCTTTCTTTCCCGTGCAGGTAACGTCACGGGGCAAAGCTTCCTTCGACGAAGGAGGCTCTCCTCAGGAGGACTCCCTGCAGGTGAGACACGAGAAACCGGCTCAGAACAACGGCGTCTTTGTGGCAGCTCAGACAAGAAGCACAGGCAGAGCTGCTCAGTCCTGTGGCAGCACTCCGGGTTCCCTTGGAGTCTCGTTTCCCAGGAGGACTTAGGCGGCTGTGAACCCTCTGTCGCATCCAACTCCGCAGGTCCAGAGTGCAACTTTCACCCCTGTGGCATTCCTTGTCTAGTATTCTTTTTCCCTAGGACACCTTCTGAAAAGCGGGGCTTGCCAGGAAAGGCTGGAGACCTCAGAGCGCCTCTCTGGGGCAAACAACTTCACCCAAGGGGAAGAGATCCCGGGCTGCCTGCACTGCTCTCGTAGGCACGCTTGCTCCTGTGGCCACCGTCAGCCCAAAGACGCTGTTTCTGAGGAGTCTGTGAGCAATTCCAAAAGAAGGGATCGAGCTACCAGCTCCCAAGCTGCCGTGGTGTTGGAGCACACGCTTGGAGGCTTTTGACAATCTTCCCAACGCAACCTTCCTCATGAAATGGAAACAGGTTGAAACCCCAGCATACACCAACGCTCCTTTTCCTTCCGCTTACAGCAGAAGTTGCTGTTCAGCATGGGGGTGGACCGGAGTCCTTTTTGTCTCCCTCCAGCACAAACACACTCCTCAACCAAAAAACCCTTGGCAAGATCCACCAGGGAACGCCGCGCAGTGGGGATGCGTCTTCAGCAGACCAACCCCAACCTGGAGCGTCGCGCTGTCCACGGGTCTTCTTCCACAGCGAGCCCCTGAAGACTGACTGTGTGGGGCAAAGGCAGCCACAAGACGGGCGTTCTTCTGGCGCACGCATCACCTCGTAGAAAGGCTTTCTTTCCCTGGCACTAAGGGCACAGGGGAAACCTGCAAGCCTCTGTCCGGACCCATCCATTACCTGTGGCGTCATCCACGTGTCGCTGCTGCAGTGACTGGAGAGACCCCGCAGTGGCAGATGGTGCTTGGGCAACCTCAGACCTGGAAACCAGAAGATGACAAACATGAAGCCGGCACGAGAGTCTCACAAAACCCCACCAAACACTTGTCCTCCAGCAAGAAAATGCCCACCCCGGGGACACGTCCAGAGAGCCTTCCAGAGCTGATGCCAGCAACGTGCCCATCATAAACATCTCACTCCCCAAGGACAAGGGCACACCCCTGCCCCGCTGTGTTTCTCCAAGCCTCTCACCTTTCTGGGGGCTTGGCTCCCAAGGCTTGCCCTCCCTTGCCATCCTTTCTTTCCCATGCAGGTAACGTCACGGGGGAAAGCTTCCTTCGACGAAGGAGCCTCTCCTCAGGAGGACTCCCTGCAGGTGAGACACGAGAAACCGGCTCAGAACAATGGCGTCTTTGTGGCAGCTCAGACAAGAAGCACAGGCAGAGCTGCTCAGTCCTGTTGGAAACTGTCTATGGCAGTAATCCTGATGGCCTTGGGGTCACGTTTCCCAAGAGGCCTTAGGTCTTCTCTGACGGGGCTCAAGTGAAAGAGCGCTTGGCAAGATATACTAGGGATATAACGGGATGGAGTGGGGAGGTGTCATTCAGCAGATCAACTGCAATTGGGTCCAGTGGGCATGCATTGTGTAGCCTTGGCTTCCATCCCCTGGTGGTAAGGAAATCTGCAAGCCTGTGTCAGGATTCGTCCATTGCTTTACCTTCTTTCGCTTGTTTCTTAGCCATGTCTTCTCTCAAGTCTCGCTGTTGTTCAGACTGGAATGCTGCCCTCAGACTGGATAACAGCTGGTTAAACCCTTCACTGGAAAGAAGGTGAACAGGCATGATGCTGACAGCAGTGTCTCACAAAACCCTGCTGTGAACCTGCGGTCCAGCCAGAACATGCCAGCCCGTGAGATGCGCTAATTGCCTTTCAGCACCAATACAGACAGCGTGCCCAACGGAAGTCTCTTGCTCCGACGAGTACAAGACCATCCCATTGCCCTCATCCTCTTCCCCAAGAGCCTCACTTGTGCACAGGCCTCTTTGTACTGTCTTGTTCCCCTTTTGCCTCCTTGGCCTCTGTCAATTTGCCTGGTGAACACCTCTTTTATCACAGAATCATAGAATTGTTTAGGTTGGAAAAGACCTTTAAGATCATCAAGTCCAACCGTTAACCCAGCACTGCCAAGCCCACCACTAAACTGTGTCCCCAAGCACCACATCTACCCGTCTGTTAAATCCCTCCAGGGATGGGAACTCCACCACTTCCCTGGGCAGCCTGTTCCGTGCTTGATAACCCTTTCGGTGAAGAAGTTTTTCCTAATATCCAACCTAAACCTCCCCTGGTGCAACTTGAGGCCATTTTGATGATGGAGACGTTTGTCAGGAGGGCTCCCTGCAACTGTGAAAGCAGACACCTCTCCAGAAGAGCGATTTGTGACCACCCAGACAAGTGGAGGTGCAGACCTGCTCAGTCCCAGCTTAGGAGTAGGACAGTCTTCTTCCTCCCTGGATCCCTCTGCGGGGGAAGAGTCTTTGGCTGTTCTTCCAGGGGGTGGCTTAATCTCAAACCTGGAAAGAAGCAGACACAAGCTGGAAGAAAGGGCTCCACCTTCCCTTGGCATCCAGTGACAGAGGTGGCCGGCAGTCACTGCAAGGTCTCTAGTTTTCTGAACCAGCACATCCAGGCTGTTCACCACCTTGGAGGACTCCGGCAGGTAACTGTGTGACACAGCCAAGAGCCCCGCGGCTCCCTAGCAGTCCCTCCCTGATGCATGCTCTAGATTTGTACAGAGCCAGCTCTGTCCCACGCCTCATCGGTGGATCTCCTCAGCAGGGCTTGTCCCAGCGTGGAGCTCTGCAGAGCCCCACAGCCTCCCTTTGGGCCAGCGAGTCCCTCCTCTCCTCCCCCTCGCTCCAAGGAGAAGTCATTCCGGAGACTTTTCATGTACTGGAGTCTCAGGAAAGACGGGCAAATGTCCCCAGCAGGACTTGTACAGGTCAGGTCTTTGACCAACCTTGAAGAGAGGCTTCTTGGGTACAAGTCAACACAGGAAAACTGAGGAGCTGTTTTTTGAAATTCTTTTTGCCATCATCCCATCTGGGTCTATAACCATGTCGGGAGGGTAAAGCACAATCCCTCTTCCACATTAACCCAGGTGAGGACAGTCAGAGTCAGGAATAAGAAGGAACATGCATGGAGGTAGCCGGAACTTTTCCTTTAAGGAGGCATTCTTGAATAACCTCAGGAGTAGGCAAGGTCTGGCAACACAGCCCTACTGAGCAGGAGCTGAGAAGCCAAGCAAATGTACTCACGTGGGCAGCACGCGGATCCCTCCAGGACACACGTGGAAAGCAGCAGGTTCGTTGCCTGATACCACGTTAATCTTTGTCCATGGGTTCTGCAGAAAGCACAGAGACGTGGCAGGTGAGGCCAAGGAAAGGAGCTCCTCCTTCACAAAGGCAGCAAGCTTTCCCACCACTCAGCATAGTTGCCGCAAGGAAACTCTCTGCTATGCATGTCTTTCACCACCAGCAGCCCTCCCTTAGCGTGAAGAGGAGCTGCACAGTTGTGCTACAAGACTTGCCCTGGTCTTGCACCCTTTCCCCAAGCTGCTGGGAGTGCGATCCCCGGCTACAGATCTTGGCTTGAGCCAAGACAGCTCTTCTCCGCACCTCCTCTGTAGCTAAGACCACCGAAGGCAAGCAAGGAGCTCTACGGAAAGCTTACGTTCCAGAAGGCCCAGTCTTGCCTAAGTAGTACGCTGATCGTGGCAGGCCAAGAGAAGCCAGCACCCGAGTGAGGTCCTCACCCGAGGACCTCAGAAGACTGCCAAGGAGCACTGGAAAAATGTTAAACTTACAGACAGCAGACAGTTTAACAGAATTCCAGTGCCATCGATGGCGAGAAGAAAGTCTTCGTAGTATCTCATTTTGAGGATCCTGTTTCGGCTCATAAGGAAACCGATGCCCTTGAAAACAAGGTCATAATCCTGTCCGAGCCCTGCACCCCAGCTGAAGAGCACCACAATGTCATTCACGCATTCCTTCACTAGCTTCTCTGGAAGGGTCGTCTTCAGGGACAGCTGAGAATAGTCCAGGGGGACGATTTTGAGGTCATCTGGAAAACAGCAAAAGAGGAGCAAGGTCAGGTAGGCAGCAGCTCTGCAGGCTGAAGAAGCTGCCCACCCCACTGGCAGTCCTGTGCTACAGACATGTCTTGTCCAATGCCCTGGCCTAAATTCAAAGCCCTCCGCAAACTGGTGTCAGGTAGAAAGCAAGGGTTTCTTCCAAGCAGAAGCAGGACAAAAGAAGCGTGGCCGTCGGGTAGGAGCCCTCTGCAGGGAGATGGGTCCAGCTCCCATGGCCACGTGGAGGGTGCCAGCTCCTGCAGCTGTGCCACGCTTAGGCCATCAAAGACTGCATAACAGCCTTGAGGGTCAGCCTGGCCATCCCACCCTGGGCCCTCATGACTGCTCGGAGGACGTCTTGGCTTTCAGTGACACAGATGTGACACAGGTCTTGCGTTTGGACAAGGTGAAGATGTTCTCTGGCTCACAGCCCCAACGCTGCCGCAAGAGAAAGCCAAGGCTTCATGCTGCCGCCTTACCAGGAATGTCTCTGTTGGCATGGCTGATCCCCTGAGCCTGTGCCACTCTCTCGGACAGATGAAACTTGGGTGCGATCACATCCCTGTTCACTTCACTGCTGTACTTTCTCAGCACATAGAAAACGCCGAGCACATCTATGGCGACACCCTGAAACCAGCAGAGAGCAGAGGAGCAGAAGAAGGGGTTTAGATGCACAAATGGATGGAGGACTCACCTTCTAAGATACGCGAAGGTAAAAGTCAAACAAATATCTCGTAGCTACGCCAGGTTCAAGGGGTGTTGGGCAATTGAGTGAGCCCCGAGAAGGGTCCCAGGCTGTCACCTGGGGCTCTGCCCTCCAGCAGTGAGGGCTACAAGTGGCCAGAAAGGCTCAAAGCCTGTCGTCTACTAGAGCCAAATTCCCTTCTTGGCATCCAGTGTCGAAGGAGCAGCTCTGTCACACCTTTGTGCCCTTCTGGGGCATTTCCTCTGCTTTCCCAGGAGGGGATGGACGCTCGCACTTCATGGTGGGGCTGCATGCCAGCTGATCATGGAAACCATTTCCAGGCACATGAAGGACCAGAAAGCCATCAGGAGCTGTCAGCACGGCTCCACCAAGGGGATGTCATGCTGGACCAACCTGATAACCTACGCTGACATGGCTGGCTTGGGAGATGAGGGGAGAGCAGTGGCTATTGTCTACCTATACTTCATTAAGGATTTTGACATTCTCTCCCAGGAGGTCCTTACAGAAAAGCCGATGAAGTATGGTCTGGAAGAGCAGACAGTGAGGTGGATTGAAAACTGTGGAAATGGCCGTGCCCAGAGTGTGGAGATAAGTGGCACAAAGTCTAGTTGGAGGTGGGGAACCAACGGAGCACCCCAGGAGTCAATTCTGGATGTGCAGAGTTGGACGTGGGTCCAATCCTGTTTAACATTTTCATTAACATCTTCATTAATGATGATGGGACGGAGTGCACCATCGGCACATTTGCTGATGACCCCAAACTGGGAGGAGTGGCTGATAATGCCAGGGTCATGCTGCCATCCCAAGGGACCTTGACAGGCTGGAGAAATGGGCTGGCAGAGACCTCATGAAGTTCATGGCTGGGAGCTGCAGCACCAGGGGGAACGGCAGAGCGAGCACCCTGCCTGCCCCGCCCCGATTGACCATGGCGAGGGGGAGAGAGGGACTCTGCTGGAGCAGCAAGGAGGCCGCCTGCTCTAATGAGCCTTCTCCCAGAAGGACACAAAATCCTGGCACAAGCGGTGGTTGGGATGCTGGTGCCTACTCTTTCCCCAAGCTGCTGGGAATGGGATCCCAGGTGTTTCGATTGAGCCAGGACAGCTCTTCTCCAGGCCTCCTCTAGTAGCCAAGGCCACCAAATGCAAGCAAGGAGCTCTATGGAAAGCTGGCACTGCAGAAGGCCCTGCCTCGCCCAAGTGCTACGCTGATGATGGCAGGCCAAGAGAAGCCAGCTCCCGAGTCCTCTGAGAGGACCACAGAAGACTGCCAAGGAGCCCCCACTTTAGGGCAAGGGGACTGCCCAGGCTGCTGCAAGCTTCCAGGTACCAGGAGGAAGAGGAGGAAAACCCCACCTTGTTCAGCGCAAACTGCTGTAGCATGTACTCAGACACGCTGTCCCAGATTCTCATGACTTCTAAAGAGGAAGAGTGAGACAAGTCAGGCTCTGAGCCGGCGGGCTCACCACCCCTCAGCACCATCCCAGCCACAGAGGTGATGGACGCAGCTGTAATCAAACACACGGCAGAAGAAGGACGTGCACGGCCGGGGCTGCAGAGCCCAGCTCTTGGCTGACTGCTGACCCTCAGCCTCAGTGTGAGCCCGGGAGCAGGCTGCAGCTTGGCCAGGGGCAGCAGAAGGGGTTTGGGCATGGGCACCCCACTGTCTCGTGTCCACAGAGGGAAGCTGTCCCCCAGCTCCAGGGCGGGGAAAGACTTGTCAAAACCAAGCCAAGCTGGTTGGAAGGAAAGCCTCCAATTTCCAACAGACACATTGGACTGGTCTCTAGAGACCTGAGGGAGGTGCACAACACCTCAGCCTTCCTCACACAGCATGCTTCCCCTTCCCCTTCCTCTTCCCCTTCCCCTTTCCTTTCCCCTTCGCCTTTCCCTTCCCCTTCCCTTCCCCTTCATAAGCCAATCTCCAGGGCAGACCCTCTCCCTGGAGAAATGCCACCATGGACTTCTCCCACCAGGAGGGCAGTGCTGTGCTCCTCGGGGGCTCTGGCATCCCTAGAGTCTCCTTGGCTGGGACCAGCTGGGGTCCCCGAGGCAGCCCACAATCTTGGAAGCTGGTATCCTGTGCAGTAACGGGGCTGGAGGCGCTCCTGAAGGCCTTACCATCCAGGCTGAGCACTCTCAGCGCTGGGAGCTTGATGAAGGGAAACTTCATCCTTTTGGCTGTGCTTCCCATTAGGAAACGCCGCCTTCCCTGCTCTCCTCCTGCTCCTCCTCTGCTGCCCTTCAGGAAAGCACAGGGAGGGCCAGGGGCAGGTGGGTTAGGGGCAGCTGTCACTGTGATGTCAGATATCCCAGTGTGACCTCAGGCGGTGTCAGAGACACGTCACAGGCACAGGGCAGAGTCAGGCCCCGGACCCAGCAGTCCAGGCAACCGCCGTCACCCCCGAGCTGTAGGGGACCACTGGTCGGGATCCCCACTGCCTCGGAGAGGGCAATTCTGCCTCTCCGCCACGGCCACCCCCGCGGGGCACCCCTGGGCAGCAGCAGCCCCCCAGCACCCCCTCAGCCCCTGTGCTGCCCCCCACACCCACGCCATGGGGGACCCAGCAGGCCCTAGGAAGAGGAGGGTTGGTGTAGGCTGGGGTTTCAGCCTGTTTGCATTTCATGATGAAGGTTGTGTTGGGAGGACTGTCGGAAGTCTCCAGGCCTGTGCTCCACAGAATCACAGAACGCTTTGGGATGGAAGGGATCTCTAAAGGCCACCCAGTCCAACCTCCCTGCAATGGGCAGGGACATCTCCAACCAGATCAGGTTGCTCAGAGCCCCGTCCAGCCTGGCCTTGACTATTTCCTGGGATGGGGCATCTCCCACCTCTCTGGGCAACCTGTGCCAGTGTTTCACTACCCTCATTGTAAAAAATTTCTTCCTTATATCTAGTCTGAATCTCCCCTCTTTTACTTTAAAACCATCACCCCTTGTCCTATCGCTACAGGCCCTGCTAAAAAGTCTGTCCCCACCTTTCTTACAAGCTCCCTTTAAGTATTGAAAGGCTGCAACAAGGTCTCCCTGCAGCCTTCTCTTCTCCAGGCTGAACACCCCCAGCTCTCAGCCTGTCGTCACAGCAGAGGTGCTCCAGCCTCTGATCATCTTTGTGCCCTCCTCTGGCCCCGCTCCCACAGCTCCATGTCCTTCCCGTGCTGAGGACCCCCGAGCTGGACGCAGGGCTCCAGGGGGTCTCCCCAGAGTGGGGCAGAGGGGCAGAATCCCCTCCCTCGCCCCGCTGCCCACGCTGCGGGGGATGCAGCCCAGGAGACGCTTGGCTTTCTGGGCTGCGAGAGCACATTGCCAGCTCGTGGCCAGCTTTTCATCCCCCAGTACCCCCAAGTCCTTCTCGGCAGGGCTGCTCTCCATCCCTCCATCCCCCAGCCTGTGCTGATACCGGGGGTTGCCCCAAGCCAGGTGCAGGACCCTGCACTTGGCCTTGTTGAGCCCCATGAGGTTCACACGGGCCCACCTCTCCAGCCTGTCCGGGTCCCTCTGGATGCCGTCCCGTCCCTCAGGCGTGTCTGCTGCACCCCTCAGCTTGGTGTCATCTGCAAACTTGCTGAGGGTGCACTTGATCCCGCTGTCTGTGTCATTGATGAAGATATTGAACAGCACTGGCATCTGTACGGACCCCTGAGGGACACCACTCTTCACTGATCTCCATCTGGACATCGAGCCATTGGCCACTGCTCTCTGGATGCGACCATCCAGCCAGTTTGCTATCCACCGAACAGTCCACCCATCAAATCCGTATCCTTCCAATTTAGAGAGAAGGATATTGTGGGGGATCGTGTCAAAGGCCTTACAGAAGTCCAGACAGATGACATCCGCAGCTCTTCCCTCATCCACTGACGTAGTCACTCCATCACAGAAGGCCACTAGGTTGGTCAGGCAGGACTTGCCCTTGGTGAAGCCATGCTGGCTGTCTCTAATCACCTCCCTGTCCTCCACGTGCCTTAGCATAGCTTCTAGGAGTATCTGTTCCATGATCTTCCCAGGCACAGGGGTGAGGCTGACAGGCTGGTACTTCCCAAGGTCCTCCTTTTTACCCTTTTTAAAAATGGGTGCAATATTTCCCTTTTTCCAGTCCCCAGGGACTTCACCTGACTGCCAGGACCTTTCAAATATCATGGAGAGTGGCTTGGCAACTACATCAGCCAATTCCCTCAGGACTCTGGGATGCATCTCGTCAGGACCCATAGACTTATGTACGTTCAGGTGCCTCAGGTGGTCGCGAATCTGATCTTCTCTTACAGTGGGAGGACTTCTGTCCTCCCGATCTCCATCAAATGGCCCATTGACTCGGGAGGTGTGAGGAGAGAGGCTGCCAGTGAAGACTGAGGCAAAGAAGTTGTTGAGTACCTCAGCCTTCTCCTTGTCTGTTGTTACCAGCTCGCCACTTCTGCTCATCAGAGGGGGTACGCTTTCTTTAACTTTCCTTTTCTGGTTGATGTACCTGTAGAAGCCCTTCTTATTATTCTTCACATCCCTCACCAGGTTCAGCTCCAGCCAAGCCTTGGCCTTCCTGGTCCCATCCTTACACAACCGGGCAGCGTCCCTCTACTCTTCCCAAGATACCAGTCCCTTCTGCCACTGCCTGTGCAATCTCTTCTTGTCCTTTAGTTTGACCAACAGGTTGTGGCTCAGCCATGCTGGCCTCTTCCCTTCCTTGCCTGATTTCTTGCACCTGGGGATCGAGAGCTCTTGTGCCCTATGGAAAGCGTCCTTGAAGACCTGCCAGCTCTGTTCTGCTCCCTCGTCCCTGAGGGCCATTTCCCAGGGGGTCCTGTTGATTAACTCCTTGAAGAGCTGGAAGTTTGCTTTCCTAAAATTCAGGGTCCTGACTCTGCTCTTCACCCAACCCTTACCTCTCCGGACTGTGAACTCTACCAGCGCGTGATCACTGCAGCCGAGGCTGCCGCCAGTCCTGACATCACCGATGAGCTCACTTACATTGGTGACCACCAGGTCCAGTACTGCAGCCCCTCTGGTAGGGCTATTACTTGGCTTACGAAGTTGGCCTCCATGCGCTCCAGGAGCCTCCTGGGTTGCCTACGGCCTGCCCTGTTGCTTCCCCAGCAGATGTCGGGGCGGTTGAATCCCCCAGCAGGACGGGAGCCCGGGAGCGCGAACCTTCCTGTGGCTGGAGGAAAAAGGCTTCGTCGGGGGCTGCCCTGGGGGGCGGCGGGCGGCAGGGCCCAGCCGGGAGGCTACCCCAGCGCCATGGCGCCTGGGAGCTGCTGCCCCTGGGGCCTTGGGGTCCCCAGGGAACGGAAGTGAGGTGGGGGGCCGCGGGTGCCATCGGGGGGAGCCGAGGGTCCCGCTGCCAGTTTTGGGGAGCCTGGGGGTCCCCTGGGTGTCGGGGGGCGGGGGCAGGGGGTCCCCTGGGAACCACAGCAGGGCGGAGGGGGCCCGTCGGGGCGGCCGGAACGGCGCGGCGCGGCGCGGGTTCCGGGCGGGCCGAGGCGCGGAAGGGGGCCGGGACCGGAAGTGCGGGGGACGGCGCGGCGCGGACCGGAAGCGCGGCCGGGCGCGGTTGCCGTGACAGCGGGCCCGGAGCCGCCATGGAGGCCGCGGCCGCGCTCACCGACATGTACGACCAGGCGCTGCTGGGGATCCTGCAGCACGTCGGGAACGTGGAGGAGTTCCTGCGCGTCCTCTTCGGCTTCCTCTACCGCAAAACCGACTTCTACCGCCTCCTCCTGCGGCCCGGGGACCGCCTGGGCTTCCCTCCCGGCGCGGCGCAGGCCATGGCCCTCCAGGTACCGGCGGGGCGCCCGGGACTGCTGCACCCTCTCGGCCTTCAGGGTCTCCCGGGGCCGGTGGTGCTGGGCGGGCTGTGGGGGTGACGGGGCCCGGCCGTGCTGGCTGTCCCCGGCGCTGGGCCTCACCGCCCGTGTTTGTGCCCTCCGAGCCGAGCGGGCCGCGTTCCCGGGGCTGGGCGGGTGCCTGCCAGCGGGACGGCCGGGGCTGCTCTGTGGCGGCTGCGGTGGAGATTGGGGCAGGGCGAGGGGGGCCGGGCAGCACAGCAGCCCCCGGGTAGCTGGCTGTGCCCGGGGAGGGGGGGGAGGCGGCGGGAGAGGTGTCCTGGCGGGGGTGGCTGCTGGCATGGCTGGATGGGAGGCGTCACCCCCGTCAAAGGACGAGGAGCCCTGGGGGCCGGCGAGACCCTCATGGAAAGAGCTGGGGTGCGATCCTCCCCTCGGAGCTTGGCCCTGGCTGAGGGCGGCTGCCAGCGGCACAGGGGACAGGCCGGGCTCCTGAGGAGCTGCCGGCGTGGGAGCAGGGAGCCTAGAGAGCGGCCGAGGGCAGGCGGGGGCCCCGGGGGCCGTGTGGGGAGCTGGCTGGGGCCCGCTTAGTGGGAGCTTGCGGCCGGCACCTGGCTCGCCTCGGTGGCGGGTGAGAGATGGCAAAAGCCCCGACCTGGTGTTTATGCCACCCAGCTACTGCTGGGGCGGTGCTGGAGGGCTCTGACTCGGGGCTGTTCTGGGCTGTCATTAATCTTTATTAGCAGGGAGGAAACAAGCCCATAAAAACAGGGGTAAGGCTGGATTTGGGGTGTTCATCTGCTCGGACCGAGCGAGTGTCCCTTCCCAGGCCTGTCAGGCCAGGGGGTGACACAGGCTGATAGGAGATCCCTGCCCCTCTCCCTGGGGTGGGACGAGGGGGTCCTCGGCACCCCCTGTGTCCCCATGTCCCCGGATTAGCCCCTGCCGTGGGAGTGTACTGGGCTCTGCAGGCGAGCGGGGAGCCCAGGGAGGTCTCCAGCTGCAGAGGGGAGAGTGTGGAGCCTGAACCGCTTGGCAGCGGGGCAGCAGCAGCGGGAGACCCGTCTTGTGTGCACCCCGGGGACCGCTCTGGGCCTGGGCACAAGGCGGGAGGCGCAGCGCTGCAGCGATGGCATTCATTCCCCAGAACGGTGTTGGCCAGGGCGGCCTTGCAGCTGTGACCGCAGGGACGCGGAGCGAAGGGAGGGTGTGGGAGCAGTTGGGAAGGGACTCGGCCCCCGTCCTGGCTTGGCTGCAGCCCAGGGGAAGGACATGCTTTCGAGCCGTCACTCTGCATGCTCCACGCGGGGCTGGCTTGAGTTTGGGCTTTGGATGGGGAGAAGGAGCCGGGGCCGGGCACCGCGGCTTCGCACGGAGTAAAAGCGATTACAAAGAAAGAGGCAAACGGAGCGGGGACAGTGCCCGGCACTCGCCTCTCCCATGTCCTCGTCCCACGGGCTGGTCCCCGTGTGGCGAAGAAGCCTGGGGTGAGGGGCATGAGCACGCACCACCATAAAGCTGCTCCTGTCCTGCTGCGGCTGTGATGGCGGGAGCCCTCCCGGCGCTGCGTCCCTTTGCCATACACCTCCTGTGCCTGGAGGAAGACTCAATCAAGTGGCGCCGTGGGCTGTGCTTAGGATCGGTCTCCCACTAGAAGCACTGGAGCTGGCTCTGAAATACTCCCAGGAAGCAAGGGACGGCTGCGTTCAAGGCTCACTTACTTTCCAGCACGTGTTTACTGTGACAAATGCCCTGGCAGCTGGGTGGGAGAAGCTTCAGCTCCTTTGAGGAGTGGGTGCAGGTCTCGGGTGGCCGCGCCTCCCTTGGCTGCATCCCGCAGTTGTGGGTTTAACTTTTAACCCCCAGCCTGCACTAGACGGGCACAGCTAGAAGCAAACTGCAGGGTGGGATTATGCCTTCTCCTGCTGCCCCTGGCTTGGGCAGCAGCCTTCTCGTCTGTTGCACCTCTGGGCATGAGGAGGGATGACTTTTCTCTGAGCAAGTGCATGTTTTTGGGCTGAATCAGTCAGTTCTGGCTCAAAACCCCACATGAGGTCACTCTGCTCCTTCTCCTGTGACAGCTAAGAGAGCTCTGAGTCCGTTCAGGCTCAGCCAGCAGCAGTTAAGCTGTCCTCCAGCTTCTCCTGGGGCAGCTCAGCCCGTTTGTGCCTCGGAGGGTTGGTCTGAGCTTTGGGCTTGCAAACAGCCCCTCAGTGAGCGCTGGAATGCAGGGCGAGGGGCGATGGCTCCCTCCAAGCCCCCTTCCCAGCCAGGAGTCAGAGCTCATTGCTTTTCCCTGGAGTAACCAGCCCTTTTCCCAGCAGCAGAGGGATTTCAATGATTTCAAAGCGGCTCCCAGGAACTGGGGCGTTCTCCTGAGATGGCTTTAATGTGGCTGTGTGAGTTTTGAAATAGTCGGTGGCTGGTTTTGTCGGGGATTGAAGCAACTCGGTGTAGGGAGTGGGGGGCGTGTGGTGTCCAGAGAGGGAGGGACAGTAATAAGTGCCCCAACCGTGCGATGCTTCTCCTCTCCTTCTCCCCCAGCTTCTTGGGCAGAGCTTGGCAGCTTGACTACCCGCTCGGTTTGCTTTTTATCTTTCAGGCATTCAAAGTATTTGAGCGGATGGCCCGGCAGGATGATGAGAAGAGGCGCCGAGAGCTGGAGGCGAAGCTAAGGAAGAAGGAAGAGGAGGAGGAGGCTGCCGCAGCCGCTGAGAGGGTGAAACTGTCCCCTGCAGCTCAGGAGGTTGAGGTAGAGACAACAGCAGAGCACGTCCCTGCGCCGGATGCTGAGGGAGCTGTGGGGACGCAGGATTCGGCCGTAGCCCAGGACGCTGCCCCCAGTCCCGTGTCGGCAGAGCCCCCGGGGGCCGCTGCCCCGGCAGAGCCCCGGCCAGCAGAACTGCCCACGTAAGGGCCTCTTACTTTCTTCGTGCTCCTGGCAGGGGGGAGGCAAAAACACCAAGGTGGTGTTCGCTGTCCTGCCGTGCAGCCGTTTTTGGGTGGGTGGCCCTCCTCTGTGGGCACTCAGCCCTTCGGGAGGCTGTGAGGATTTCCCTTGCAGGCTCCTGCGCCCGGGATGTCATGGAATTCCCCATGGGAGGGCAGGGCTTGGTTCTCCTACGGGCGGTTTGGTGTCTCCTGTTCCGCTCTGAGCAGGGAAGGTGGCAGGTCCCTGTGCACAGCCCCGCAGAGCTGGGCCAGTCCGTGCGGCTTCTCCTCGCGCTGGCTGCGGTGAGCAGCGTCCCTTTTCTGGTGCTTGCTGCAGCACAGCTGGGCTGATGGTCCTGTCTGTCGCAGCTCTGGGAGACCCTGGCACCATCCTGTAGCCCTTTTCTCACAGAAATTCGGTGTCGGACTCCCCTGGTGTGCCGTGAGATGTCCCGGCAGCCAGCCAGGAGCTTGCATAGATACCCCCAGTACCTGCAAGTCAATGCGGGCAGGCCTGGCTGTGGGGCAGGCAGCAAGGCCAGGCGCAGCATCAAATATGCGCGGCAAAAAATGTGTTTGGAGACCTCCGGAGGTCTCTGGCCCAACCCTTTGCTCAGAGCAGGACCAACTTTGAAGATCAATCAAGCGCTGCAAAGAGTTTTCTCTTCAGTGGTGTTCTTTCATCAGACTCAGTCGCTTTCAAACAGGGCTAAGCAGCCTTGGTTTTTCCAAAAATGTCCTTGTTTCAAAGTCCTTCCAGGGTATCAGTGGCTCTTCCAGCTCGGCTCTGTCTGCTGAGCAGCGGGAGGGGAGCTCCAGCGGGCCGGCATGGCCTTTATGAACCGCTTACCTGTGCAGGGTTCGCTCATCCTTCCCTGGGCGTCACCTTGACCCCGAGCCAAGGCAAAGCTGTCTCACCTTCTCCTCACATGCTGCTGAGTTTCAAGCTCCTGTGTCTCCCCGCTGCCCAAGTCAGAGCTTTGCCTCGCCTCGGGGAGGGATGCTGCGAGCAGGCCACGGCAGACCGCCGTCTCCTCCCAGGGTCTCTGGTGGTCAGAGCCCCAGGCGGTGGCTGCGCTGACCCCACACGCTCACCACTGCTTTCTTGGTTGTACGTGGGGCTTTGCCGTGGCCCGTCCCCGCTGTCCCGCTGGTGCTTGGCGAGGAGGACAGCTTGGGGCAGTGATCCCTGTCCTCGGGGCCAGGTTTAGACATCAGTGGTGAGAGCAAGCCACTGGAGAGAAGCAAGCTTTCCTGGGAGAGCCCCACGTTCTGGAAGGACTGGGGTGGCCGATGCCCCTGAGGGGCAGAGAGGCTCCAGAGCCCAGACTTTGGGGGCTGTTGGCCCTCGGCGTGTGGAAGGGATGGTCTGAGGGCCGACATCCTGAGGGCAGGATGCGGCAGGACTGTGTCGGGGTGGCAGCCTGCAGCCTCGGCTCCAGGAGGGCGCGAGCGTGGCAGCCATCGGGTGGAAGGGGAAGGGTGCCGGCTGCGCCCGGGCAAAGCGCCTGCCAAGTAACTTGATCCAATGGGAAAGAGAAGGACTCGACTTAACTCGACCAGTCTGACATACATCCCGCAGGATAAAAATAAGCCAGAAGCCAAAAATGAAATCACCTGAAAAGCCACGTTCTGCTGCCTGTGCCAGAGCTGTCCTGCGAAAGAAAGATTGTCCCCGGGGCTGGCAGTCTGACACCTCTCCTCGTGCAAAATTAACGAGCCAAAAAAAGCCCTGTTAGAGCTGGCAGGTCTCTGCGGCTGGGCTGCGTGGCCCTGGTGCTGACCCGTGTGTTTCCAGCCCGGCTTTATCCTAAATGGAAAGGAGAGGGAGAGACTGGAGGCCGCAAGCGGGAGGGAGCTGGGGCTGGTCTGAGTGCCAGCTGCCTGTGCCCCCTTGCAGTCCACGTTTGTTGCGTTCTGCCACATGAAATTTCAACTCAGGCCTTTTGTTGTGGGGGCAGCAGCCGTTGCGAGTGGTATTTAGCTGCCTGAAAACAGATGTCAAGGCTGCGGGAAGGAAACTGGAGGGATTAGGAAGGAAGCTGGGGGTTGGTGCGGGGGCAGGACGTGTCTGATGGGGACGGTTTCTGCTGCGGGTGGGGAGAGCTGGTCTTGCGTGCTCAGCCGGCTGCAAAGCCCAGCCCTTGCATCCTCCACCCTTCCAGTGGCTGTCCTGGCGCAGCCAGAGAGTGGCCCCTGACAGACTTCAGACGCTCGGATGCTCTTTGGCAGCCTGCTGATGTGGCATCAAATGCAAAGCCCCGTGTGGTAGCTCTCCCGCCGGTCTATCCGTGAAAAGAAGGTGCCTTCAGCTGAATACAGGTGTCCCTACAGCTTCTGCCCTGCCCGGCGGGCTTTTCTCCCTTTCCTCTTCCTGCCTGCGCCTGCTCCGACTGCCCTGAACCCTCTGGCGGGGTCAAACACTCGCAGCCCCCTTGGTGCCTGCCCAGTTTGGGTGCCTGGTGGGTGAGACTGGGCGCAGGAGGACCCGTCCAGCGAGGCTTCGCAGCCCGGTGGTTTCCAGGCCAGGAGAACAGGCTGTCTGGCCTCGAAGTAGGGCAGAGTGGCCAACAGGTTTGTCAAACGGCTGTAGTTGGTTTCTGTGCCTCTGGGGGGCACTGGAGCCCCCCGAAAGGCAGCGGGGACCAGGAGCGGGTGGCCTGGGCACCCCCCGACAGACTATTAATAATTTAACCGGCTGCTTAATTCTGCACAGCCCCTTCTGAGCAAAACCCAGAGCCACCAGCCTGGTTACGAGGGGCGCATGAATAATGTGCGACTCCGGCAGCAAGAATGCAGAAAAGAGCTTAAATGAAAATATTTTCCATCTCCCTTCCTCTCCCCGCCCCGCTGCCGATGAAGAAAACCGCTGCCACCGAAATCTATATAAAAACTCGCTCATTCTGTCAACCTGACTGCTCCGTAAATGTAGGGCAGGTACCATCCCAGATCTGCCAGCTCCCATCAGAGCCGCGCTGTGCGCCCGGGTGCTGGGGCGCCGTTTGTGAGCATCTTGCAAAGCGCAGCGAGATGGTAGCAGCTTTTTCGGGGTCGATGCGGAAGGGGAGAGCGGAATCAAGCTGGCTTTGCGGGTGCGGAGGATTGCCTGCAGGCAAGGAGGGTAGCAGGGCTCGGTTCCTTGCTCTGCGAGGGGCTTGGCCAGGTCTCCCCGCATCTCTCGCCTTCCCTGCCTGTGAAACGCGGGCGATGCAGTTCCCCTTCGCTAGGAAGGCTGCCCTGTAAACATGCTGGGGACTGGGGTGTCTTTGGGGTGACCCACGTGTCAGGAGCAGTGCCGAGGGGGACCAGAGGTCTCCTTTGTGCTGCTGAAGAAGCTGGCTTCTTAGCCTGGCTTGCAGCTGCCCTGGGCCTCCTCGCCATCCTTCCCTGGCCGTCATGGCTCTCGTGCTCTCCCCACCTTGCTGGGAGGGCAGAGGGGAGCGTGCCCCCCCTCGCACCCTCTGCCACGGGGCTGTTCATCCCGGGAGCACGCGGCCGGGGCCGGCGTGGCAGCTGCACATCTCGCACAGGCCCCGGCTCCGGCTCTTCCCCCATCTGCTCCCAGAAGCCATTCTCGCCTGAGCTCAGCTCCTAATTTTGAACACCTCCGCCGCCCAGCACCCTCCCCTTCCCCCAGCTTGGATCTCATCCTGCATATATTTGCCACACAGCATTTAAAATAGAGCCCGGCAGCCCACGTGTGGCACTGCGCAGCCCGGCCTGGGCGCTCAGCTTGTGCTTTCCGACTCTGGTTGCTGGCTTCCCTCTGCTCCTTTCTTTCTCTGAGGATGAACCAGGGGCCATGCTCTCCCCACATCCCGTGAGCCCCATCCTGGGGGTTATTCCGTGCGCAAGCGGTGGCAGGAGGCTCGGAGCGGCAGCTCTGGAAGCCTGTGCGTGATGGTGAATGCCTCACTTTCATGTATTTCTCCATCCAGCCCTTGCGTCTCTCCTGGGTGCTCCGGCCAGGCATGGTCAGGACTGGGCTGTTTGGGGTGCTCTGTTAGAGACCATCTTGGGCCTTGGGAGAACGACCCGTTGGAAAGAGCAGCAGGGCATTTGATTGTCAGGCGGGTGAGGTCTCCCAGAGAAGATCTTTGGGGGTGGACAGGTGTTGAAGGGTTCCCCCCCAAGACGACAGTTTCCCCCCAGGTGACTCCAGCCTGGCCCCTGCCTTCCCCGGGGCAGTGGGGAGCTGCTGGTCCTCCCGCTGCCCTGCCTGTGCAGGGCCATGGCTCGGGTCAGAGCGGGCTGGCGTTGAGCCGCGGCACCCACATGCCGCGGGTCGGGCTGCCTCGCTGTGTGCGGTGTGCCCGGCACTCCAAATGGGACCAGCGGGACGCGGAGGCGGGCCAAGGAGGACATGCAACACCTCGTCCCTGGGGAAGGTTTGTGGCTGCTGCCAGGGGACTCAGCGCTGCTGAGCCAGAGCAGAACAAAACCCTGGGGCCTCCGTGGCCCAACCGTTCACCTCCTTGGGCGCGGAGAGGGAAGAAGATGCTGTAGGAGGGGACTGTGGTGAGAAGGGGGCTGTTTGCGGCTCCACTGCCGCCTTGGTCCGGCCTCGAAGGAGACCCTGCCGGTCCTGTGCCGTGTGCGACCTGGGGAAGACAGTCCCCCCGCCAGGGAAGGGGACGCACGGGCAGCAGCGTTGCCTGCGCCCCGTCCTGGCCCTCGCTGGCCAGCCGAGCCCAGGCCACCCTGGCCACCCTGTCCAGGTGAGCTCTGCCTCGGGGCCGGCCGCCCGCTCGCTGCTCTGCCGTCCCGGTAAGTGGGTGGCAGGGCTCGGCAGTGACCTACAAAAATCACTTGTGTACTTTCCGGCTCGCTGTCCCTAGTGAGAAGCAGGGCAAAATTGAACTGAAATGTGTTAATCTGGTGAGCTGACTTCTCTGACGCTCCAGCTCTCCTCTCCTGAGAGCGGCCGCTTCCATTCCCAGAGTCCGTGCAGCCTGGGGTTAACCCTTTGTGGGGTGCGCTGGGGAGCATCCCCAAGATGACACAGCAGCGCTCTGGGAAATTTCCATGAGGCTCCTGTGTTAATCTAATTTGACTTAGCAACGGCTTGGCTGTGCCGGAAGCCCAGATGGATTTTTTTCGTTGCGAGGTGCTTGCAGGATGGGCTTTCTGGCGTGGCTTCATTCTCCTCGGGGTGCCGGGGAGGGGAATTTCACTGCTGGTCACCCTCAGCGGAGGAGCAGGGCTGCGGAGAGGAGGTATCGCTGCACGCTGCTGGCTTTGAGGCCAGTCTTATTTGACTCAGAGGCAGCGTTATCACAAGCTTTCTTCTCTCAAGCCTTTTCCAAGAGAACAGGCAGGGGAAGGGAGTGGAGCCCACGGATGCTCCTGTTCAGCAGGCTCTGTTGGGGACCTGTCCAGACCAGAAGCCAGTTAAACTGGTTTCCTTCCCTGATGTCCCTATGGGTTTTCCTGGTGAGCTCACCACAGGAGCCCAGGGTCCATGCTGTTCTTCCAGCCTGACCCAGAAAGACGGAGCTGATCCTGATCCATATTTAAGGGAGAGCCTGTCCTGGTTCCGATTCCTTTCGCACGCATGAGCTGCGCAGAGGTGCCGCAAGGCACCCGGGGCTGTGCGTGGGGAATTCCCCTGGCGCGGCCGAGGCCTGTCACGAGCAGGAGCCAGGCAGACCTCCGGAGAACGGCCTGACCTGGTACAGCCGAGCTCCATCTGGCCCCCTATCCTGTCTCCATCAGCGGCAGACGCTTGGGGAAGAGTAGAAGAACAGAACGAGCAAGCGGTGATGCTTCCTCCGTGTTTTCCCCCTGCCGCCGGCAAATTGTGGCTCAGCAGCTTTGAGCCAGAGCGAGCGCTTGGTCTTTCGTGTCTTGGTGGATTATTTTTTTCCCTTTTGTCTCTAAATTTCAGCCCTCATGTGCCTGGGGTCTCCGTGGCAGCGTCCTGCAGCAGGTCCACCACCGTGCGGCACCGCTGCGTGCGGCTTTTGTCTCTGCGCAGGTGGAGAGGCAGCGAGGGGTTCCCCATTTCCCTTCCCCACCCTGTGTGGGGTTTTTCTGTCACGTCTGTTTCCCCCTTTCAGCCTCTTTTTAGGCCAAAGAGTCCTCATTTGCTTGGTTGTTTCTCACTTAAGTGTCCTCGTGCTCCTCCCGGTCCTACACAGTCCTCCGTTGTTCCTTGCCGCTGCTGGGGCAGGGAGGGCCATCCCTGTGCTCTGTGTGTGTGAACCCATCAGGATTCTCCACTTCTTACCCCGTTTCTTTGCTCCTCAGCCGTCCTGGTGGGGCCAGGAAACTCTTTTCCAGCCACATGGTCCCCCCCAGTCAACTGGCATCACTCAGTCCCTTTTCCTCCCCTTCCAGTGCTGACAGCCAGCTTTCCAGATGGGAGCTGCAGCCCGTGCCGGCTGGGAACATGAGCTTCCTTCAAGCCTTGCTGCTCAAAAGCCCCGTTTTGGCCAGACCTCCCTTCTCCGACATGCCCAGGAGAGGAAAGGCAGCACGTCCTTGGCTTGTCGTGTAACACAAAGGCTGTTTCAGTCTCGGGAGCTGCGGTGCAGTCGTGGTTGGTTACTAGTAGGGATGTGTCCAGGTTATACTGGGGGAAGCAGGGAATCTTCTCTTTAAGTCCTCCCTGCCAAGCGGAGTCTTTCTTCTTGCAATGGAGAGAGGCCGTGGCTTCCTGCTGGGAGAATTATTTTAATACGTAAGCCATCTCCCATAGCAGTGGCAACTCAGCTTCTCGGGAAGCATCTTTTCAAAGGGCTGAAACGTTTGAGCCGAGGATGAGATCCCCCAGCCCTCTGTCTGGTGCAGCCCTCGACTGTAACGAGCCTTTTGCAGCTGATGAGGAATCAGTCGGGGCCCAATTTTCCAGCGCTTTCACGGGGAATCGGACTCCTCCGGCTGGGTTGCTGAGATCAGCAGCAGAGTGCCAGTTCCCCTGTCAGGCACTGAATCGCTTAGGGCTTTGGTTGCCCTACCAAGGTACTGAGCTCCAAAATTAGGTCCCGGGACCAAAAATAACTAAATTAAAACCTATAAATTTTTCTCTTAACAAGCAGAAAATCCCAGGGCTGGAGGCCGAGGGACAGCGTGTGCCTGATTCTTATTTAAAAAAGCAATATCTGTTTGCTTGTTTTAAGATCGCGTTGTTCACCAAAGGAAGCGGCGTAATGTGGAAAACTACTCCGAGCGCGCGGGTCTGGCACGGCCCCGTTGTGCCGTCAGGTGTCGGGGAGAGATCGGGCCAGGTTGCGTCGGTGGTCTGGGGATCTGAGAGGCCACCTTGTCCTGTGCTCCCACAATTCAATCCCGTTGGATTTCTTTGGCCTTATCCCTTTTTTCCAGGGGAGCTATAATTGAATCCAGCCTGGTTTGGCTGCGCGTAGGTCTCTCGGAGGAGACCTCTGAAACCCAAGGTTGTATAAGCTCTGTGCAAACACTAAAGATCCCAGGGGACTCTTCCAAACAGTAGCGTGTCCTGCCGCCCTTGACCTAAATATCCCAGCAGTAGTGAAATCTAGCCCTCTGGTGACGACGCTCCGACGCTCTCCTGCGAGCTGGCGGTGGCATTTAAACTCGCCTAATGTCAGTAAGTTGGCTCCGTCGAATGGCTCCGTAAATAACTCGGAAACCGAAAGGGAAGGCTTAAAAGCTGCCCTGAAGAGTGCAAGCTTGGAAAAGAGCAAGCCTCTCACCTGGCAGGGATTGGGGCAGAGCGCCTTGGTCCTGTGTGGTGGGGCTGGTGGGGCTCTGGCTGCTGCGGGTTGGGTGGATTCGCTGTTCGGCTGCTGGGTCGGGCAGTAAAGGCTTCGTCTCGTGTGGGTGGTACCTTGGGCACCTCATACAGGGGAGCCTTGGCCCCACAGCAGCCTCCGGGCTCGATGGTACAATGCGATACAGGGGAAAAGTGTCGATGCGGTCTCTTTTTGGGCGTTGGTCCCATCCTGGGGATGAGTTGAAGCTCTGAGGCTTCCTGAAGGCGAGGAGACCTTCCTGGAGAGCTGACGGTGGGCACCACAGGCTGGAGCCCGGGCTGCACAGCCTGGCCGGGGCGTGCCTGAGTTTTGGGGGTGAGGGGGAAGGCATTAGCTTCCATTTTTCAGTCTTTTTTGAGAGCAGGACCGCCAAGGCTGCACTTTGTGTGCTTGGGAGCCCTGAGGCTGGGGTAGCAGGTGATTGGGGAGCCACTAATGAACTTCTGTCCACCTCAAGGGTGAAGGAGACCTTCCAGAACTGGATTTGGGGTGTTCTTCCCCAGCAACCCAAACATACCTGGGCTGGAAGAAACCCTGAGGGTTGGGAGGGCCCCGGGACCCACCCCGGGCCACCGCTGCGCTCGGGGCTGGAGCTCGCTGACAGCCGGAGAGCGATGGAGTGGATCGGAGCGGATCCTGAGGCTTGTTGACTGCGGGTGTGAACTGAACTGTAAGAGGGAAGGGTTTGGTATTCAGCTTGCTTAACGCTTTGCCGGAGACCTAATTAACTGAAGTGTTCTGTACAAAGGGAGCCTTTATGAAACACTGGGTGCCTCCAGGACCTCAGCGAAGGTGCCGAGGGCCCACGGTAAACGTTCCTCCTGCCTCAGCGCTTCTCGGGCAAAACCGATAGAGGCGAAGTGCAACAGTCCTGATGTTTTGATGCCAAAAGATGTTAAATCTGGAGGCGGGGGGAGGCTCCTTCGCAGCTTGCCTGCAGAAGGAGCACAAACCTGGTATTTTCCACGCACGCAATGCCTGCAGCTTTGGAAGCACAGCTTTCTGAAGAGGTTAAGCTTTTGGCTTCTCTACCTGTTGCTCGGCTGCTCCAGCAGTTGGGACCCCAAGGAGCAGAGGGCATGTTTGACCCCCTTCAAATTAATCTTAAAAGCTGTGGCTTTTTTACGGTGGCTGTAGTCCAGCTCGAGCTGGGGCTTGACAGAGGCTGTACAGGGTGCACAGACCTTCCTGGGGCTCGAGGTGGCTTTGAGTTTTCATCTGGTCATGCTGGCAGGGGGCTGGGAGCCAGGAGCTCTGGAAATCTGTATTCCGGTGTGCGTGTTGGTGCCGTCGGGAGAACGTGGCCCCTGCGTAGCAATGCGGAGAGGGCCCGGCCGTCTGCCTGCTGCCTGCCCGGCTTGGCGGGCCCTCGCCCCACTTCTGCGACGATTTCCACCCCGGTGGGCTGCGTGCAGCTCCGTTAGCGCTGGGAAGGCTGGGTGCAGGTGTGGTCCAGGGTGCTTCCCCAGGAGGGAGAGGGGATTTAGGATCGTGTGAAGGCCTGGAGGCTGCCAGGGGTCTGATGGGGGCAGGAGCCTGGGTGGGTGATGCGACCATTGCCGGGGCAGGAGGACGATGGCTGCTGACACGGTGCTGGTTCCCAGCAGAGCTGAGCACATTGTGGCGGTTTCGGGGGGACAGGCTGTGAATGCTCCTCTTGTCGTCCTCTACGTCGTCCTCCCCGCTTGCTGGGAAGCCCAGCAAGATGCTTTGAGCCAAGCAATGCCGGCTGTGAGCTACAGGAAGATCTGCACGCTGCCGCCTTGGGCGAGGCAGAGATGGCGGGGTCGCGGTGTGCAGGAGGTAGGGCCCTTCTTCCACCTCGCCTCGGGTCCTGCCAGCTCTGGCACTGGCAGCTGCGGCGGAAGCGTCTGGCTCGGAGAAACCCAGCCCAGGGCAGGCGTTTCCAGCCGAGTCAGAGGGGAGAAGCCCTCGGCTACAGCCCCGCTGCGGTGCTGGGTGTCTGGCAGCACGGCAGCCTGCCCGAGGCGCTTGTGTGTCGGCAGCAGCTTCTCTTCCTGAATTTGCCGGTCCCTCCTTGAGTCATGGTGATGCTGGGGACACAGGATTAATTATGCTGATGGACGCCGCTCGCTCTAGGCTGCTGTCACAGAGCAACAGCCTTGATCCAAACGTCTGATCATTGCAATAAATGCTGGCTGGATTGACGGCGTGTGGTGCATCTCCCTGGAAGGCCCCACTCGCTGCATGCTTATTTGGGTTAGGCATGCGGACGCGTTGTGCCTGATTTTCTCTTTTCCTACTTGCTCGGAACTTCATTATTAGTTAATGAGATCTTTCCATTCTTGGCAACCTCTCGAGCTTGAAGAAGGTTTCATGCATCGCACGGGGCCTCTGACAGTGGTTAAAATACAAAGCTGGGGTGTTTTTTCTCTGCTGTTTGCTGGCAGGGTGACTCCGTACAACACCATTCCCCTCTGTTTCCCCCACTCTAAACGGAGGAAGGTCTCGCAGAGGGGAGAGGCTTGCTTTCGCGGTGGGGATGTGCTTGTGGGACCTGATGGGATGTTGATGGGAGAGCGCAGGTAGGGTAGGGCTATTATAAAACCTCCTTCAGGAGCAGCTTTGCAGAAGGGAGCGGGTCTAGGTCTCCATTTCTGTGTACGCAGGGTTGGTCATCTCGCAGCACCAGCCCGGCTTTCTCCCCACATCTTCCTCTTCGGCCTTGGCCTCGGCCAGTCCCGCTTGCCCAGCTTCAGCTGCTGAGGTTGTTTCTTTTCTCCACCCGCCTCCACATCTGCATCGCTTAACTGGCTTGACACGTTTTCCTTAAAGCTGCCTAAATAATTCACCTTGACTAAGAGCAAACAGCAGTGCTGGCCCCGGAGGAGGCTTTCTGTGAATGCCAAGTGGCTGGAGGGTACCTGCTGTACCGGCCCTCGGCAGTGCTGGTGAGGCAGACCCCCACCCTGAGCTCAGTGGTCTGCTCAGCCAAAGAACCAGCGCTGGCTGAGGCAGGTCACCGGTGCCGGCAGCAGTGGATGCTGAGCCGTCGAGCAAGCCTGACTCTGCAAAACCCAGGTATCCCGGACTTCCATCAGCCTGCTTCCCGAGAGGGCAGGGATCCTGCATCAGAAAGCTGAGATGCTCCAGGCTGAGAGGATCGGTTTCCTTTAGTAGTTCTGAAAATCCTTGGGATTTTGTTCTTTTCTTCTTTTTATGGAGGAAAAAAAAAAGTCCATTGGGGTTAGGCCCATATTAACTCCTTCCCATGATGCTTGCCCCCCCCGCACCCCCTCAGCCTGCCGCATCGGGCTGATGGACAGCTGCTCCCGTGCTGCTGTATCTATTCCTCAACTTCTGCGTTCTTGCACCAAAAATCCTCAGTAAAGAGGAACTCGGTGAGCTGCCCTACTTCTCCTCGTATAAAATATTAAACCAAATCCTTCGGCGCTTGGTTCCTGCTCTTGGTTTGTGTCCGGCACTGCTTTGACAGAGCTGGTGCTGGAGCTGTTGCGCTCTGAGGACAGAAACGTGTTCAGCCGAGTGTCCGCAGAGGAGAGGATTGCTCTGTCGCCGTTTCCGCATCGCTTGGCTCATCGTGCATCACCAACCCACGGAGCTGGAAATCCCGGAATAAGAAATGCCCAGAAATCTGTATGTGGGGCCCAGCGTGCGGCTCGACCCTCGGGTGTCCAGCCTGGACGCCGAGGCCAGCTCTGCCTCGGCCAGCCTCGCTCGAGCGGCACCTCCTGGTGACACCACCACCACTCCTCAGGTCCCGTCCCCCTCTCGCTGCCATCGGGGGTCTGAATCTGCATGAGGGGAACGGCTCTGGTACCGGTGACGGCGCAGCCGTGCAGTGCGGCTCCTAGGAGTGGAAAACAGATCGGCTGCTTCTTGACGGTGCATTGTTAAAGGTTTCACCTCCCCCAAAATGACACATTGCGAGCAAAAATAGAACAAGACAGAACACACAGACCCACCCACACCATCCCCACCACCCGGCAGCCAAGTGCACGCGGTGCCAAACCCTTGGTTTTAAAAGCTGATGCTTTTTCACCCTCCCTCTCCTCAGCCCTGCCACCACCTGCCCTGCCCCAGCAGGCGGTTCGGTATCCTGGTGAGCTGACCATCGCACCGGGAGCTGCTGTGCTATCACCAGGCTGCTGGGAGGATCGCCATCCAACCCACGCCGCGCTCTGGATCTGGCTTTGGTCTTCGCCTGGTGGATCTGAGGATGGGGATATCTCCTGGTGATGGTGTTCGTGCAGGAAATTCTCTCGCCCGCTGCACGGTGGTGCTGTTGAAGCGATGCGAGGGACAGGTTTGGCTGGGAGAGCCACCTCCGGTGTGGTGGCATGGCTCGCTGTGAGCTGGGGCCATCTTCGGATGGCAAGGGAAGCTGCCTCCCAACCAGGGAGCTGGGTCCAATTTCTTGAGTGCCGCCGGCGTGAAGGGTGGCGTGTGCTAAGCACAGTTGGACCAGGCAAGGATCTGCCTGGAAAACCTCCAGGAAAGGAAGAGTTGCTCCAGGAGATGGTAGAGCTGTCAGCCGTTTGTCAGAGGCGCCTAACGAGGCTGAGGCCTGCCTTCGTCACCCTGGATCCTTATTTGCTTAAGAGTAGGCAGTTAAACTTGCAGGGGAATTTGCCGAGGCCTTCGTGAGTTCCCCCTGTGATCCAGTTTTGGGGCACAAAGCCACCCCATTAGTTTCACATCTGAGGATTTTGAACGTCAGGAGCAGAGATCGGTGGTGGTGACTTGCAGGAAGGGCTGGAGAGGTTCGGGCTGGCTGTTAGGGAGGAGAGGAGCAGAGAAGCGCCGGCGCTGATCCCCACGCCCATGGGACAAGCAGCCACGGCTGGAAGGAGGTTTAGGCACAAGGGAAAATTCTCCCCGATGAAGCTGGCTGAGCACGGGGATGGTTTGGCTGGGGCATATGTCGCCTGGCCAGGCCGGGAGGGCGGTGAGGATGAGGCAGCGTGGACAGAGCTCGTCCCAGCAAGCTGCACGTGGAGGCAGAGACGGCCGTGAAACGTCCCTCCATCACCCAGCGCGCTGCTCTAGTTACGGCACGGCGGGAGCGAGGACAGAGCCGTCCCGTGGGGGACTGTCGAGGCTGGGAGGAAGACTGCTTTCACTTGTTCAGTAGCGATGCCAAGCAAAGAGAAGTTCGACAGTCATTGCAGAGCAAGTCCTGCCTCAGTTTCCCTGTGGAAGTAACCCAATTAACACTGACATCTCCTGGGGCTGCCGTGAAGCCACTCGTGTCCTCCTGGGACAATGAAATCATGCTCGGCGAGCTCTTGGGGGGCTAAAACATCCAGGATGTGCCTGGCCAGGGTCTGCTCAGCCCCAGCACTTTCCTCCCGAGGAAGAGACACAACAAGGAGGGACCCGGTGGCTTTGTGGCAGCAAGCGGCTGCGCCGGCATTGTATTTATCCGTGCTGTGGCCGTGAGGCATTTGCAGCTGGCGTCTTACGCACGCTTGCCTTTGCGCTGATGGGTTTTCTCCCACCTTTGATGCTCTGCATCTGCTCTAACAAGCCTTGGCCCGAGCACGGGCTCGCTGCCTCCCCCTTTAGCCTTCGAGCTTTTCCTGGGAAAGGCCTGCGGGGGGAAACAGCCTGGAAGTAAATAGCCATTTGCTGGTTCTTGTCTGGTTCTTTGCTCACTCTCAGGGAGCTGTCGATGCTTGGGATGGTGACTCCCAGCCGATGTGCCTTGCCTCTGGTGTCTTGCTGGCAGGTTTGGAAGGAGCCTGGTGAGTTCTGCCTCGCAGCTCAGGTCTGTGCTGATTAGAAGGAAAGACTCTCTTAGGAGGAAAAAACTCAGCTGGTTTTAAACCCCAGTCAGGTTTGTGCTCTGGTTCACTGCGCAGCCACGTACACGCTCCAGCCCGAGGGAGTCGGGGCGGAGGGCGGGAGCCTCGCAGTGCTGCGCCGTGCCCGGGCAGACCCCGCCACACGGGGACGCGTCCTGCGAGGGCACTTAACCGGCCGAGCTGCCCCTGGCAGCACACGGATCCTCACCCGGGAGAGAAACGTCCCTCCCCTCTGGGGGGGCTTGTGCAGGGTGGTCTCTGGGACGATCATGCCCCGAGAGCGGGGCCAGGTGCCGCCGCTGCGCTGGCTCTAGGTGAGGACCTGGGGACACGCAAGACGATGCTTGGGGATGTGCCACCTCCTTTCAACGCCTTTACTTCCCCGTGGGGTGAGAGCGGGGCCCCGCAGACCCCGGTCGCCTGCACCATTCCCCCTCTCGCCCTCCAGCCTGTTCGACTCCTACAATCCGGGGGCGGTTGGGAAACCGACAGCTGGAGCCAACCCGCGCCAGCGCCGGTTCGGCGCTGCCATGCCAACCCCGTTTCCATGGCAATGGGCACCCAATGGGTGACCGCCAGGCAAGGCCAAGATGCCCGAAAAAAGTGATGCGGTGACCCCGAAATCGCCGGCCTGAGGCTGGGAGCCTGCGGCCGCTGCCAGTCCCCGGTGCTGCCCGCGCTGCCTGCGCTGCCCAGAGAGCTGGATGAAATCCACCGCGGGGCGCGGGTGGGTGTAACAGGGCAGGTAAAACCCTGCGAAACCATCAAGGAAAAAAAAAAAAAAGGTGTGTGTCTGTACACCCAGCCCCTTCGACAACACCCTCCAACCGTCTTAGAGCCTAATTTAATTAAAATCGATGGATCTTACATAATCCTCAGGGTGCCGTGCTGCTGGAAGCCGCCCCCGCCCGGTGCTGGCGAGGGCCCCTGGGTGTGGGGGTGTCGGGAAGACAGCGGGGCGCAGGGAGACGCGGTCCCCGGGGCCGGCTGCCCCCCAGGGCTGCTCGTTACTGGCCCCCCCTTACGTAAGTCGCTGAAGCCCCATGTTTATACAGCTCCAGATTGAGGACTAGGTGCGTATCAAAACATTTTAAAATAACTCTGCCTTTTGTTAGCACCGCAGCTATCTTTAGAAAAGATTTTATTTTATTTGAAAGCCCTCTCCGGGAGGTTTCGGTGGAATAGATCCTCAGCCCGCCAGCAGTTTGAAAGGACATGGGTGTGATGGAGATCTTTCTTGGCTAGAAACATGGTATTGATTATTGCATAGTGATCTGATAAATCCCATCCTGCCCTCACAACCGCCTCCTCATCCTTCTCCTGAGATTTCTGCAGCTGGAAGTGGCTGTGTTTTGCTCAAAGTGTTGCTCGTGATCCACTTGCCCCCTTCCAGTGCCACACCGGGCTGGCTCTTCAGGCATCCCGCTCCACGGCTCCATCACCTCTGTGTCAGCAGCTGCCTGGGTTACAACAGCTGATGGTTTTCCCAAACACGCTAAAATTGGGAGGAGAAGAACCAGCTCTGGTTTTTCATGGTGAGCCGAGGTTGCAGTTGTCCTGTTTGCAGCCTGTTCCGTTGCGGCACACTGGGGAGAGGGGCGCGCGAGTCTCCTGCAGCGGGCAGGGTGGCTGGGGTGTCTTTGTGTTGGGGCTGCCGACCTGAACCTTCTCCCTTCCTAGATAGGGCCAGCAGCGCAGGAGAGACTGGGCATCAGCCTGAAGCGTTAGGGATGCTCGCAGGAAGGCCCAGCAGAGGCTCTGCCTTCCCTTTCTGCTTCTTGTACCCTGCTCTCAGGTTTCCTGCTCTCTCCAGGCTCTGATCTGTCCGACGCTTAGCATGTTGCCTCTTTCTTCCCCCCACAGGAGACAGGAGCAGTTCCAGACAAACCCCGACAGCTACAACGGAGCTGTGCGAGAGAATTATGCCTGGTCCCAAGACTACAGCGACCTGGAGATTAAAGTGCCTGTGCCCAAGCACATCGTAAAAGGCAAACAGGTAAAGTGGTGTTCATGGTGTGCCTTTCAGCCTTTCCCGTGGGGTGCCCAGCTTTCCTGAGAAGCTGTGTTTGGAGCGGGAAGGTTCCTTGTGCTTCGTACTCAAGGAGCAGGATGCGGTTGTGCCTTTTTCGCTGGTGGTGGGTGTGTGGCTGGTGGGGACCGACGGTCCCAGCCTGGCCGCATTCCCGTCGTGACTGCAGGGTCCTGTTGCTCCAGCCGCAGTGGGGTTCCCTGGCACCGCGTGGCAATTTCTGTGCTTTTTCTCTCCTCTTCCACTGACTGCAAACTTGCATGTGGGTTTCTGAGCCTGGCTGAGGATGGACGCTCCTTCCCCAGTTGCTCCCTCTGTCTCGGAGTGTCTCCTGCCTCTCGCTTGCAAGCAGGAGCTGCTGGAATGGCTCCTCTTGGGCACTGGAGTGGCACTTGGGAACCGGAGCAGGCACCGCCCGGGTGAGACTTGACCTGCTCTGGCGGAAGGGAAGGCTGAGCGGCCGGACCCTCTCCCTGGCTGCCTGCGTGGGCAGGGAGGTCTCACCTCCGTCCATGGCTCAGGCAGGAACTTTCCTTCTCTGCTCGTGGCCACGAGCGATCACCTTGTTTTTCCTTCACCACTTCTCTTCCCTCCCGGCGAGGGTCTTGAGAGGAGCGTGCCCACGGCTGGCGTTAGTTGGACCCAGAGGTTTGAACTGTCCTGTCTCCCGAGTGCTGCCCTCCCCATGGCTGATTCTGTATTTTTCCATTTGGGAAGTCCGCGCTCCCCCACCTCCCGTTCTTCTCTGCTTCCAGGGCGGCTGAAATGAGCACGCTTGGGTTTGTTCACCGGCTCCAGCCTACACAGCTCCTGATCATGCCAAAAGAGTGTAATTGGCAGCAGCAACCCGGACCGGAGGGGTGAGGGAGCAAACGGCTGCCACGGGGACAGCAGGGGGACCAGGAGATGCATCTCTCCCAGTGGGTCTCTAAAACAAACCCAGGCTGTTTCTTGGAAGGATTCGGGGGCATCCAGACGGATGTTCCATCCCTCTGCATCATATTGCGATCACGATGCCTCTCCCTGCCCAGGGAAGGGCCCTTTGTGCCAGGAGAATTGTGTCCTTGCCAAAAAACAACGCATCAGGCTTTGTCTGCCCCGTCCTTTGCCACCCAGAGGCGTGGGGGCCTTGCAGGTGCTCGGAGGAGCTGGGACGGGACCTTTTCTTGACTCGAGGCTGTGCCATCCCTGCGGAAGAGCCCCTGCGTGTCAGTGGGGGTGATAATCAGGGCAGTTCCCTGCCACGCCGTTGCCTGTGGCACAGCTCTGCCTGCCCTGGCCCCGGTTTCTGCCTGCGCTGCCCTCTCCGGGCGATTGATTGTTCAGACATCGGACTTTCCTTATCCTTACGAGGCATCTCCTGGTATTTGGTTCGTACATCCCTCTTGGGGCTCCTCTTGGCAGCCGACTTTTCATTTTAAAGTGATTCTTTAAATCTCTTCCAGCCTCGGGGGAGTGGAAGCAGATAGGCTGGGTCACGGGCCTGAGCAGGATTGTTCAGAGCCATTTTAAAGCTCGATGGACTTCGGATGCGTTGTTGATGGGTTCCTGCAAAAGAGCAGCATTCCCCTACATTCACCACACAGCTTCATCTTTTTAAAAAATTATCAGGTTTTTGGCTTCTGCCTGCCAAGGCGAGATTAAAAATCTCCTCCGTTTGGTCCCTGGGCTCAGAGTGCGCCCAACTCTAATGCTGCTCAAAATCTTCCTTATGACACTTTTTTGGATTCAGGCTGTTGCTATGGCACATTTTCGCTCAGGCGAGTTTAAGGTTTCCTTGTGTGGAGCTCCAAAAAAGTGTCCACGGAGCAGGAATGGGCAATGGGGTAGGTGGGAGCATCTTCCCCTGTGCTCTCCACCTCTCTGATCTACTTACAGGCACAACAGGGGCCCATGGATCCGAGCGCTTCCCGAGCACTTAAATAGAGATAATGACAACAAGCCTCTCTTTTTGCCTGGCTCGGAGGAGACGAGCTAGATTCCTTCATAGGTTTGTGTTTGCTTGTTTGATTTGCGTGGGCGGGTGTGGGCGTTTTAGTGTGCACAGAAATTACTGTGGTGGAAAGCCACGGCAGAGAGCTGAGATCTGGGTTTCCTCGCGAGTGCCAGGAAAGCCAGGCATTTTGGGGGGCAGAGGTGCTCGTGGGGAGCGCATGGTGGCGGACGAGCAGCCTTGGAGCCTCCGGGGTGGCCCTGCTCATGGCTGTGGGACAGCGTGTTTCCCATGGGATCGCCCTTGGCCTCCCCCCAGCCGCTGCCTGGGGTCAGGTGCAGGCTGTCCGTGCCTGGTTCTGGCAAAGCCTGGTTTTGCCGGCGGTGCGTGCCCCGAGCCCAGTGCGGCAGGACGGTTCAGGTGGCGGAGGGAGGAAGGGCAGCCCCTCGGAGAGCCCGGCCACCCTCCCAGTGGAGCGGGGATGCCAAGCGGAGGCAATTTTTCCACCAAGGCACCCGAGAAGGAGCCGCTGCCCACGTGCGCCAAACCCTGCGTTCACCGGGCACCACCACGTACGCACGTGAGTCCTCTCGGACATTCCTCTCTGCACAAGGCCTCTCCGGCGGCGCGTGCTTTGCTCCTGTCCCCTGTCACCGCTCCGGTGGGCTGGCGTGCCAAGAGGGGCCTTTTTGCTGGCTGCAGGTAGAAGCGGGTGTTGTGATCGCTTCTTGTGCTGGCCGCTTGCGCGGCGAAGTGGCTGGATGAAGGCTGCCCGCTTTGGATCTCTTCTTCCATTTGGGTTTTTCCACTCCCTCTCCTAACGCCTTGCTGGTCCCAGAGCCACCTTGAGGACGTCCCTCAGCCCCACCAGCTGTCTTGTGCAGCCACCTCGGAATAAAACCCCTCTCACATTTGATTTCTCCTGTCCCCATGGATCCCACAGCCACAATGCTGCGTCTGTGCCTTCCGTATCTCCAGCCTCCCTGGCCCTCACACCCAAAGAAGCCCCCCCGAGAAGGCGACTTGCGGGTCACCTTGCTTTTTTCCCCTTGACCCTTTCTGGGCAGGCCCCGTCCTGTGCCGAGAGCGCAGCGTCAGCAGCCCCGTCCCTGCGCCCTGGGAGCAGAGCAGTCGGTGGTGGCGGGGAGCAGAGCCTCGTCCCCACACCTCATCCCTGCGGTGGGGCCTCAGCCCTGGCCTGGAGGAAGCTGCTCTGTGCTGCAGCCTCTCTGGAGACGTTTCCCGTCCAGGAGGAGCTGCTTTCGGAGAGGCTGTCCACAGCCACGTGCCGGGGGAAAGCCAAGCGTCCTCTCCTGTCTGGCAGAGCTGGAGCTCGCATCCCTTCCCCGATCCCCTGCGACTGCGGTCCTGCTCCCAGCTGTCAGCGTTGGAGCTCAGTCCCCGTGTCGCCCTGCACCGTGTGTGCTGGGCCTCCTCTGCTCCTGTCGAAGCCCTGGCAGCTCCCCGTCGCACGCAGCTGGTTTGGGGGCTTTATCTGGGTGGCATCAATCAGGTGCAGCCGTGGTGCCCTCCCCGGCTGGAGCAGCTTTGCCTGTCTCTTGCCTGCGTGGAGCTAGTGAGCCGCTGGAAATCTCCTAGGTAATGGATAATGTAATAACATTTCAAATGAGATCTGCAGAGCGGGAGGAAGATCTGGGGGAACTCTGGGAGAGAATGCAGGCAAATCTCACTGCAGTCTCCTCCTCTCGGGCCAGAGACGGAGCAGTGCCGGGGGCCACAAACCTGCCCCTTCCCGGACAGGTCCTCCCTTAGTCCCCTGGCCTGGCCCAGCCCAGGCTCTCTGCTGGCGGCAGCTCGGGGCCGAAGGGGAAAGGAGAGAGCATATGGTCTCTCCGGAGACCGAGGGTACTGCGTGCCGCGCAGCAAAGTCGCAGTCTGCCTCTGTCTCCCCAGGGGAGAGCCATGTCACCTCCGCAGCAGGTCGGAGCAGGGTTCCCCATATGGCTGCTGCGGGCGGGAGCTGGCCCCGTTCCTGGGGACAGAGCTGCCTCGTCCCCGCGCCCCCGCGGCGGGGAGAAGGGGAGCCGTGCCGCAGCGTCCCTCCCGCACGCGGCCCCTCCTCGCACGCCCGACGGGAGGGCTGGGCTGAGCCCAGCGCTGGCTCTGGCGGCAGAAACAGAGCCAAGGAGCATGCTTTCGGTGTGGTGCAGCAGAAGGGGGGATGAGCCGCTGCGGCCCTTCCTGGTGTAGAAATCCCCAAATTGCTCCCGCTCGGTAGGGAAGCGCTCAGCCCCCAGGAAGACACACAGCCATGCCCAGCTCATCACGGTGACGGCCGGGCACCTGCTGTGCTCCGAACGGCTTGGTCGCAGCAAGTGGGCATCCAGCCTTTGAGCACTGTATGGAGGAGGCCTGTAGCATTGCTGGTTTTCTCTGTGGGGAAACTGAGGCACGGGGCAGTTGCAGTGGCAGAACCAGCTGCCTCGAATCCTTCTAGGGCTCTGTCTGCTGGGCCCTGCTGCCTTTCCTTCCCTGGAGAGGTTTCTTTCTCCTCCGAGCTGTTGCTATTTGCTCTGAAATGACAGCGGGATTCCCACCCTCCTGCTACATGCAGGTCTGAAAGCTCTTCTCTCTCTCTCATCCCCAGCGAGTGCACTTGACCCCGCACCCCAACTAGCACAGCAAGAGGGCGAGCAGGAACCTTCCTGATTATTTTCTCTCTCTCTGTGTTTCCAGGTGTCTGTGGATATCAGCAGCGGTGCAATTCGCGTAGCGGTGCTGGAGGGGAGCAGCCAGCGTGTCCTCATGGAAGGGAAACTCACGCACAAGATCAACACAGAGAGTTCCCTCTGGAGCCTGGAGCCGGGGAAGTGCGTTTTGGTAAGGGTGGTCCATGCCAGCCGTGTCTCTGCATGCTGGCTTGCAGCTCCGCTGGGCTCGACCGGGAAAACTGGGGCAGTTGGAAGTTTGAGCCAGATCTGGATGTGTCTGGCTCTCCCCACCTAACATCTGTCTCGCTTTGCCCTTGCCTGTGTGCCGTGCCCTGCCTCCAGCTCCTGAGCTGCCCCTGCGGGTGAGCGGCAGCAGCGTGGCGGGGTGCTGGCAGAGCAGCACAGCCATCGGGTCGGGCGCGGAGGGTCCCGAAGCCCCAGCCTGCGGTGGGGGGAGTATGTCTGTGACCTAGAGGTGGTCGCTCTCCCCTGATCCTGGCACGCAGGGTTTGCCAGTGGAGAGGCTGTGGCACTGCATCGCGGTGCCGGTGCTGCGCACCCGTCCTTGCCGGCTTTGCCCTCTGGCTCTCCTGGCCCTGGTCCTACCCCAGCATCCCGTCGGATGCCTGTTCCCTGCCGTTCATTTCTGTCCTGCCTCGGGTTTCTTACTTATCCTGTTTGAAGTAGTCACTGTGGCTACTTCTCCATTTGCCCTCAGCACGCACCGTGGCTTGCTGCGTGCCTGCCACCCCAGCGTCACAAATCTTCCCTGTCGAGGTGGTTTGAGGGCTGTTGCCGCCCAGCAGTGCATTCCGGTGGGTTCCCAGCCTCGTGGCTGGTTTCTGGTGTGCTCCAGATGGCCAGGCTGAGGGTGTGAGTTCTGCTGTGCCAGGGCTGTGCCCACAGCTGAAGCTGTCCTGGGGGTTGCATTGCTGCCTGTCAGCCTGGGGCCTCGAGTGTCAAACAGTTGCCAAACTGCTGTGCAAGTTTTGGGGCCAGGATTGTGCTGGGAGCGGGGTTTTGCCACCTGTGGCCATCTTCACCCTCTCCTTTTCCACCCGGAGGCTTTCCCAGATGTGCTTCAGGAGCTCTCGAGGCTGTCGTCAGCCCCAGGAGGGGATGCTGGCTGCCTGGGTCAGGCAGGTGAGGCGGATCCTGACCCTGGGCAGGCAGCACTGTCCCTGCAAGGGAGGGAGCGGGCTTCAAGCCTTCCACCCTGTGTCACGAGGGTGGCAGCGCACCGGCACCCAAAGCCAAGCCCCCGCAGCGGTAAATGGAGTGGGAATGTGCTGCCGGAGGCAGAAGTGCTGAGGGTGGTGCGTGGGGAGGCTGCGCGGGCACCGCCTGGCCACTGCAGATCCGTATGGACGTACCCCAGGGTGACGGACCTGGTGCCAAAAGAGTGAGGTCCCTGCCAGAGAGAGGAGCTGCTCTGACTCTGTTAGGCCGTTGAAAGGATGTGAAAAAGGAGGTGGTGACATCATTAACCTGCATTTTTTAAATGGTCTTAAGCTTCTTAAAAATTAGCTGATCTGGGAAGAGAAGCAATCTTGGGAAGGAATAAACCCATTCAAGAGGAGTTGGTCCGACGGGTGGCTGCTCTGCGGTGCGGATGGGAGTCCCTGGTGGGTGTTCCCAGGATCAGCAAGGGAGGCAATGTTTGTTAAATACCGGGCGCCGGAGGAGGATGGGAACAGCGCGCGGGTGGAGCGAGACTCGGGGCCTTCTGGAGCGGCCGCAGGCAGCACGGGGAGCGGTCCCATTACCTCCAACCCTAGAGCTGGGTCTTGCCTCAAATTAGCACGAGCACGGGGTTGTGAGGATCTCCAGCTGGCTGCCAACATATTGATGGTGGGATGAAATTTCTCTTGAAGAATTGTAAGGTAACTGGAGCAGAGTGAGTAATTCTCGCCCGAGAGCATCTCCTTTTCCCGTGCGCAGAGTAGCCAAAAGTGGTTTGCGACTCCTCCCGATTCATTCATCAGGAGACACCCAGCGTGTGTTAGTGAACTGCTTCGTTTGGCGCCTGGGAGGGGACTGGGTGGGAGCCGTTGGGGTTTGGTTGGAGGGCTGACGGGGCGTATGGGCCTTCTCTGTACCCAAGTTTGTGCATCCACTTGTTGTGTGCTCCCTGTGAACTCCGAATGCAGCGGTCGGGAACGTCTTTGTCCTGCAAGGTGTTGCAAGGTGCCACCTGGCTTCCCTCCCTGGGACCCAGGGGACGGCATTCCCCGGCAGCGTGGGGATGCAGCTGAAACTGAACTCACCCGGTGCCAGCGCCGGAGTCGTCCGAGGAGCTCCTGACTGCCTCGGTTACGGCTTGGGGCGCCTCAGCGGCTCTGTCTGGAGAAAAACCTGTGTATGCTTGTGTCCTCGTGCTCTGTGAGTGAGGCAATCCCTGCGGGCAGAGCTTGGATCCGTGCGCCGAGGAGGGGAAATTTCTCCTGCTTGATATTGTCCATCTGGGAGAGTCCCAGTTCCATGCAGAGAGGCCGTTGAGTCCCGTGCGCTCTTGCAGGACACATCAAGCATCATCAAGATCCCTGTGCTCTCCAGGCTGCTGTTACAGCCGCCTTCCATCGCCTTGGCTTCCCCTGCCCCCTGCTCAGCTCCCTTCTGGGACAGCTGTTCCCGGGCCCTCATTAGCCGGCCTCCCTTCTCCCCCCAGCTCTTACTGTAAGAAGGTTAATTTGCCTTATAACCCCCGCCGGCGCTGCTTTCCCCATCCTGTCTGCTGTTCTTATCAATTTATCCTCTTCGCCGCATGTCTGCCCACTCTCCAGCAGCCCCAGCGCTCCCCTCTTCCCGGTGCTCAGAGACCGCTCGGCTCTGCCTTTCCCCTCCTGCTCCGCGAGGTTCTCCCTGCCGGAGCCTGGGCTGAGCACCAGCGTCTTTCCCATCTTGTCCCGGTTTGTGCGACAGCATGGCCGTGGCAGAAACCCAGCGGGCGTCATTTCGAAGCGGAGTGCTCTGCCGATGCCTGTGGCGCGTGGCGGGGGCCCTGCCCACACCTCCTCCCGCTCGGGGTCCTGTCCCGGGCTCCTGCCCCTGCCTGTGGCGCCACACCGAAGCCCCGGTCCCAGGTATAATCCCTGTGTTCTCCCTTCTCTGTCACACCCGCTCGCTTGTCAAAAGTGAGATTAAAATAGCTTCGCACGAGCTGTTTTTAGAAGTCTCCGCTGGGTGTTGTGCACAACACATTTTGGGATTATTTTCCTTGTTGAGGATTTTTTCCCCCTGTTCCCTCTCTTTTTCTCATCCTCTCCAGCATTTGTTATCCATGCTTGGGCTTTTGTCACCAAGTCCTGCCTTGAACAGCTATTACAGTCTTCGGCTTGTCATCTCGTGAGCCACGAGGCCAAGTTAATAACAATCTGCGGTGCTCTCCCTCCGCCCTGCCCTGCACACACTGCTGGAAACATCGCCTGCTTCCTCCTCCATACCCCCTAAACATCTCCCGCTGCCGTTTGGGGCGACGGCTGCTGCTGTTCCAGAAGGAAAGCAGGTGGTGAGAGGTTGTTTTTCCAAGACCTACTTATATCCCTTGGTGGCATCTCTCCAGCTCTGACAAGGTATTTAGGATCGGGGAAGAAACCTCGTGCTATGATGAAGCCCAGCACCGGCCACAACAGGCTGTGACCTTCCCGGCAGGGCGTGGAGATGTGACATGACACCGTGTCCATGCCGATGACGCCTGTCACCCTCTTCGCGTGCTGCTGGAGGATCCCTCCTGGCTGCAGACGTGCCTGCCGAGTGTCCCGTCCCTCCCACGTGCCCGTCTCCACCTGCAGTGATCCTCCTTGCGATCCAGCCCCTGTGCTTTGCTGAGGGCAAAAGGGATCAGCCCCTTCCCCTCCTGGCTGACAGCTTGCGTCTCGGCCACCGGCTTTGGGAACATGGGCGCTGCAGCACGAGGACGCTGCTGGCTTCGGATGCAGCAGCAGGGGCGTCCCCCCTGCAAGCCTCCCTCTCCTCAGGCCGCCGTTGCAGAGGCTGTTCCTGCCTCCCTGTGCACCCCAAAAGACTCAGCTGGGCTTTTACCCCTTTCGCTGTGGGTGAAGGATCTCTCTACAGCCCAGGAGGCCCTCTGGGACGCGCCAGCCTAAAAAGCAGAGACAAAGTCTGACCGAGAGCCCGGGCATGCTGCCGGGACCCGATCCTTCCTCTGGCAAGTGGCCACCAGCGTTTCTAGGACCTCAGAGGGTCGGCCTGAGCTGTCGGCTGGGAAACTTGTAGCAGCAGTTTCAAGCGCGGGCAAAGCTTTTGCCTTGTCTTGAAGTGAGAAACATCATCGGGTCGAGATTTGTCCTTGGGAAAAAAGCCCTGCTGCCTCCTGGAGCCCCCCGGGGTTGCCGGAGCGCTCCCCGGGGGAGCGTGCAGCCTCGCGCGGTGCTGTCGGTTGAGTGCCGGAGCCTTCCTCTGTGGGTGGGCGAGGGCTGGCACTCGTAGGGCGTCACCCTGCCTGGGCTGAGCCCAGGGATCTGCCACGGTCTCTTGGCCCTCCCTTACCTCAACCTTCTCACACCCAAGCACTCGGTGAGGCTCCCACCCATGTCTCCATCACCACAAGCTCTCGTAGCCTACGTGTCCAGCTCAGCGCTGGGCTGAATCAACGGAGACTGTCGGCAGAAATGTGTCTGAGAAATCATCCTGAGCCCACGCTTCCCCTCCTGGACGTTGGACCTGTCCGCGGTGAGTGCTCTAGCACCACTTCGAACCACAAAACCCAAACTCAAGGTGATAGAGCGAGCTTTGCCCTGGCCGATGGCTTGGAGGCTCACATCGGAAAGTGGGGCTCCTGCCTTGGAGCCCCCTGGAATAAAGGGGGATGAGCAAATTCCCCCGTGCGCACAAGGCGGGCTGCAGAGGTTAATTAATTATTGTTTGCAAAGCACTCAGCGCTGTAGCGATGCGCGCCGCAGAAAAGCTGGCGAGGAAATGAATAATTCTGTCTTCCCAGCAGGGTGGGAAACAGTATGCGGTAAATAAAGCCGGGGCCGTGCATGGGGCGGGGAGGAGGAAAGGATCCCTGGGCTGGCACTCACGGCGGCAGCTCCACAGTCTTTTGCCGGGGGTGGTCTGCGGATGAGGGGGATTCGGGTCTCATGGGTGTTTCCCACCTGGTCCGTGGCTCCGTGGGGCTTCCCTGCGGTCTGCTGGTGGTGGGGGACAGTGGTGGCATGCCAGGGGAGGAAGGGGGTTTGGTAGGGAAGGGAGAGGGGATGGGTTTTCCTTCGCCTGGTGCTCTGGGATGGAGGCGGGGTGACGCCTGACAAGCCATGAAGTCCTCCGGCGTCCGTTCATCCCTCTGCTGCCAGCCTGGCTCTGGTGGGGACGTACCAAGTGCGGCCTTGCTGTGCACGGTCAGCAGCGATGCCGCGAGAGCACGGCTCGCACCGAAGCCGTCACCGGGGAAGCTCATGCTTCACCGGCAGCACTGTGGGGGCATTCCTCTTGTTTCAAACCCGGAGGAGCAGCAGCAAGCCTGGAGAGTGCTCCTGCCGTAGGCTTGGGCTGGCCAGGCCTGCTGACCCATGGCTCGTCTTGCCCAACGAGGGGACAACGTTCCCGGGAAGCTTGCCGTTCCCCTGCCTGCCCACCCAGGGTTGGGAAGCCCACGAGGAAACCCTCAGCAGCTCTTCCTTCCCTCGAAAGTGGAACTGTGCAATTAAGAGGAGAACAAGCACGCCTGTCTAGCTGGAAAAACTAACGCCTTCCCCAAGCTGGAATATTTTACCGGCTCTGCTCTCCCAGAAGGATTAAGCCCCAGCCACCCCCTCCCGTATTAATTGGATCCTTTTCTTTGCACCACAGAGACACCCAGCTCCGTAACTTTAATGGCTGCCCGTGTTTTCCCCTCCAGAGCTGTTGAGCTTCCAGGGAGGTTTGAGTAAATCGTATTGTCTGCCTTTATTGATGATTTTGCAGAGAGGCCGACGAACACCGTAAATCTTCCTTGCTGCTGGGATTATTGCTAAAATAATACAGGAAAAAGCAGCCCACCCCTCCTGGCAAAAAAAGCAGCGCGTCGGGCTTCCCGGCGCGGGATGCCCCACAGTCACGCCAGCGCTCGCTGGCACCCGGCACAGCCCCTCCGGCCGTCTGGCTCCATGCAAGGCGCTGCCTGCGCTGGTGCGTTGGGCAGGCTCGCGGCTACGGCCAGCGGGTTTTGCCAGGGAGGGTGTCTGCTGGAGGCGAGGGGATGTCCCCTCTCCTCAGGCCATCCCTCTTGGGCTGGCCGACGAGCCACGGCGCCACGGGAGGCAGGTGCTGGCGGCGAGCAGGGGTGACATGGAGCGGCGGGTGACATTTTCACCTCCTTCGCCACCCACGCTGCTGCCTGCGGAGCAAGCCCTGGGGGAGCCGAGGCGAGGGCTTCTTCTGGGTTAGCGAAACGCGAAATCGCAGCCCTGCGATGCTGGGAGCCCCTGGCCCCACGCTCTGCTGGACAAGGCCTCTTCATCTGACAGGTCCCCGGGCTCTCGGCTCCTGGGTGGTTGTGGACAAGCTGGCCCGCTTCTCCAGGCCCCGTTGCTGCTGCCGCATTGGCCACGTGGTCCCGGGCTGGCGTTACCCGTGGGCAGGCCCCCGCAGAGTACGCCTGTCCCAGCCTGGAGCCACGGCGTGGGATGAGATTTTGGCCGTGCCATCCAGCCCAGAGGCTTGAGCTGGGACCGGGGTGGGATGGTGCAAAGCCCTCGGAGTGCCAAGGGAGGGAAGGATGAGCCTTTCTCCCCCTCTGCCAGCCGTGGGGGAGGACCTGGGACTCGATCGGTGGCAAGCGGGACCTCCACTCATGGGCAAGCCCCAGCCACGCTGCAGAGCGATGCATGGGCACGGCCGAGCTCAGCGCATTGCTGCCACGGAGGTGTGGGGCGGGCGGGGGGTAACGCATCCCAGGGGTGGGACGGGGGCTCCCCTCCCCGCTCTCTGCTGAGCCGCACTTTGTCCCCAGATCAACCTGAACAAAGGGGACGAGTACTGGTGGAACGCCATCCTGGAGGGCGAGGAGCAGATCGACATCGACAAGATCAACAAGGAGCGCTCCATGGCCACGGTGGACGAGGAGGAGCACGCCGTGCTGGACCGCCTCACCTTCGACTACCACCAGAAGCTGCAGGGCAAGCCCCAGAGCCACGAGCTGGTAAGTGCCCTCCGCGCCGCCAGCCCAGCCCTGCCCTGCCACACGCCCTCCGGCTCCTCCGTGGGTCCCATCTCCGGTATAAAGGGTGTGGCGTGGGGCCCGCTCCGTCTCAGAGCTCCTCCTCACACAGCGTCCCCCCACATCTCCGTTTCGGGGGTGTGAGGTTCTGCTAGTCCCTGTCATTTGCACGCTCCCGTCTTCCCCTTCCCGGCACCTTGGCAAACGCCCGTGAGCCCAGACCCCCCTGCACCGGCGATGGGCCCCGCATGCCTGTGCCTCCTCCAGAGCCAGCCCTGCCGTCTCCCCGCTGCCTCTGCTCCGGGATGAACCCACGCGGGTCTGGTTCAGCCCCACCAAGGAGCCGCCTTTCGCTGCCCATCGCTCGGGTGCTGCTGTCACCCAGGGCAGAGGGGTGCTGCTGCTGAGCCCCAAACGCCCTTTCATGCATCGGGTGGCCACACAGCCCTTGGCGCCTGCGGGATGAGCCCGTACCCTCGGTGGGGATGGTGGGGAGTACGGGCGAAGGTGTGGGGTCATCCCCATCCTGAGGGAGCCCTGTGGCCCTGTGGCCTCTTTGCAGAAGGTGCACGAGATGCTGAAGAAGGGCTGGGACACCGAGGGCTCCCCTTTCCGTGGGCAGAAGTTCGACCCCTCCATGTTCAACATCTCCCCCGGCGCCGTGCAGTTTTGACGGCAGCCAAAAATGGCCGAGAAATGAAGCGGGGAGAGGAGAAACCCACCCAAACGCCCACCCGGCACCCTTGCACCCAACACTGGCACCGGTAACCCGCTCACCAATGATATACGCTGCCGGCAGCCTTGCACTGCCTTTGCCACCCTGCACCGGCCCTGGCACCGGCATCGGCATTGGGCTCGGCGGTTTGATGTACGTGCGGGGAAACCTGGCGAATGCAGATTTACGTCCCGTCACCAAGGCAACCCGAGCGGCTGGGACCCTTCTCCTCTCCTCGCCTCACGCTGGCGACGGCTCTGTTGTTTTTCAGGAATAGACAGAGCTGGTTGGGTGACATAATTATTATTTCTGGTGGCTGAGGATGCTTCTTTTTGGGCTTCTGGGGGTGCAGCTCCCTCCCCGCCCTGGCGCAGGGCAGCTTTGCCCCTCACAGGCAGAGCTGTGCTCTCCGCAGCTCCGGGTAGGGGCAGCGGGGATGGCGGGGGGCACACGGGGAGAGAGCCTGCCCCTGCCTGCGCCCTGCCTGCGCCCTGCCTGCTGCCCTGCCTGCCTGGCACCCCCAACTCCCCTTGCCGGGCCCTGCTCCGGGGTCTCCCATGGGTACTGCGCTGCCTCTGCCCGGCCGAGGGCCCCGTCCAGCACCGCGGGGGGGTTTCTCCCGGCTTCTCCCCCCTTCAGCCCGTTGCTGGAGGGGGCCCGGGGCACACCGGAGCGCGCGCAGCCCCTCGGCGGTGGGCAGAGGCCCCGGGGTTTGCTTCCCCCTTCCTTGGGGGTCAGTGGGGAGCAGCGGGGCTGCCACCCACAACACCATTGTGGGGAGGGGGCCAGGCTGCGCCCATGAGTCCCTGCCAGGGGGCTACAGGCCTGGCCCTCATGGCCACCAGACCCCCCTACTGGTGGGCAGTAGCCCCAGAAACGTCTGGGCTTCCCTGGCACGGCACTTTGGGATCTGGCAGGGGGCACATGGTGAGCCCTGGCCCCCGCCAGGCCCAGCCTGGCTCTGGTGGCTTCCCACGGGCGCCCACCCTGGAGTGCGTGGGCTGGGGGTCCCTGGCTGTCACCCTGCCCCCCCGCTGCCCCCCTTCCCCTTGGTTTGCAATAAACGCGTTTCTCGAGCGCGGGGCCTGCGAGTGATTCGGTGCCACCGCCGGGGGGGACGCCTGTGCCCCGGCCCCCCCAGCACTGCCCCGCCTAAAGGCTGGGGACGGGGACACCCAAGGGCGTCTGCAGGTGGCCCTCATGTCCCCCCATGGGGACGGGGTCCCTCCCATGTGGTGGTGGGGGCTGGATTTTAGGGTCCTTTGGGGCATCAATATGGGATCCCTGGTGGGTGGGGGGGGGCTGGATTTTGGGGTCCTTTGTGGGTGAATATGGGATCCCCGGGGGGGGATTTGGTGGGGTGGGCGTGGGGTGCCTGGTGGCTTTGGGGGTGCCAACCTCGGGGTCTTGCCCCATTGCTCCCCACCTCCCTGTCCCCGTTCCCCCCCTAATCCCCCCCCGCGCCGGGCGCCGAAATTTCTCCGTGGCGATGCACAAATATAACCGGGCTCGGCGCAGTCCCCCACGGCCGCCCACGGTCCCCATGGCAACGGCAGCGCCAGCCGCCAGCCGCCCACCCGCGTTCGCCCCGCGCCCCGGGGTGGGCACCCGCCTGCCCGCGCCCCATGCCGCCCACCCACCCGCTCGCCCCCGGCCCCACCGCTGACGTGTGCCCACGGCGGGGCGGGGGGGAAGGACCCCGGTGTCCCCGCACCCTGGCCAGGCCCTGGGGCTGCTGGTGGCCTCCAGGGTGGCCTCTAGTGCTCCACCCCCCCAAAAAACCTGCCCCCCTAGCAAGCCTCTGGCATTGGGGGGCTTCAAGGTGCCCTTGGGGGAGGGAGATTTTTGCCCCCCCAGACCCCTGCCGGGTGTTTTGCTGAGGGGGGTTGGAGCCTGGAGGGGTTGTTTGGGGTGACACTGGGGGGGGCTCGGTGTTGGGGGGTGCAGGGGGATGGTGGAGGGGGTGGGTGTGGGGTCCTCGAGGGGGGTGCCTGGATTTTGGGGTCTTTTGGGGGGTGATGTCGGATCGGGGGGGGGGGGGGATTTGGGGTCCTCCAGGGGGGGATGTGGGGGTCTGGGTACGGGGATATTGGGGGGGGATCCCGGGGAGGGGGTCTGGATGTGGGGCCTTTTGGGGGGCAGCTGTGGGTGCTCAGGGCGGGGAGTCGGGATTTGGGGTCCTTTGCGGGGGGAGATGTGGGATGCGTGGGAGGGGGTCTGGGTACGGGGATATTGGGGGGAATCCCGGGAGGGGGTCTGGGTACGGGGCCTTTCGGGGGTGGCTGGGGAGGGTGGGACGGAGGGGTCCGGGGGGGTGCGGATGGGGGCGGTGGGGGTCCCCGGGGCGGGGGCAGGTCCGGGCGGGGGGTGCCCAGCGGGGGGGGATCCCAGGCGGGGGGCGGCGGGGGCTGTCCCGGGCTGGTGCCTCCCCCGGCCCGGCAGCGCCTCCTCCCGCCCCCCCGCGCCAGGCGGAGCCGGAGCCGGAGCCGGAGCGGAGCCGGTGCCGGGGCGGCTCATTGCGGCGCGGCGCGGCGGCAGCATGGCCACCACCGTGCCCTGCACCCGCTTCACCGACGAGTACCAGCTCTACGAGGAGATCGGCAAGTAAGGGCCGGCGGACACCGGGCACGGCAGCGGGCACGGCCCCGGGGGCGGCGGGGGGCGGCGGGGGGGGGGGCGCTGCCCGGGGCTCCGGCCGCCGCTCGGTGCAGACGTGACGCACCCCCCCCCCCGGGATCGGGCCCCCCCCCACCCCCGGGACCGGCCCTGCCCAGTCCCGTCCCCCCCCCCCCCCGTACTGCCCTCCCCCGGTACTGGCCCTGCCCCCCCCACCGCCCCCCCCCGGTCCGGTGCCTGCCCCCCCCCGGCCGCAGGGACCCCCGGGCCTTACAGCCCCTCCCCGGCGGCCCGGACCCCCCCAGTTCCTCCCACCCCCCCCTCCCAGTCCCTGCAGCCCCCTTGTTCCCCAGGGACCCCCCATCCCTGCAGACCCCCCTGATCTTTCCTGATCCCCCCGGTCTCCCCAGACCCCTCCAGATCCCCCCCAGTCCCCAATCACCCATCCCTATAGACCCCTCCAGTCCCTACGGCTGCCCTTGGCCCTATGGACACCCCCCCCCTTATAGACCCCCCCTTCCATTTCTCCTGACCCCCCAGTCCTCGCAGATCCCCCAGCGCTCCCGATTCTGCCCCTGGCTCCTACAGCCCCCCCCGTCCTTATAGCCCCCACCTGCTCCTATAGACCCCCCCCATCTCTCCAGATCCCCTGCTCCTTATAGCCCCTCTGGTCCTTATAGACCCCCCCGAAGCTCTTACCGACAGCCCCCCAGCCCTTATAGCCCCATCGGTCCTTATAGACCTCCCAAACCCCCCCAGTCCTGATACCCGCCCCCGAGTCCTTATAGCCCCCTGGTCCCTATGGACATCCTCACCCTCCAGACCGTCCTTGTCCTTACAGGCACCTGCTCCTTTTGGACCCCCCCAGCCTCCAGGCCCCCCAATCTCTCCAGCCCCCCCATCTCTATAGACCCCTCATCCATATGTCCCCGCTGGTCCTTACGGACCCTCCTCATCTGCCGGCCCCCATTAGACCCCTTTGGGCCTTATGTAACTCCCCAAATCTGCTACCCGCCCCGCCGGTCCCTATAGACGCCAGCCCCCCTGGCCCCCCCAGTCCTTAAAGACCCCCAGGTCCCCCCTGGCCCCCCCCGGGTCCTTCCAGCCCCCCCCGCCTGTGAACCCCTGGGACGGGTGTTGGGGGGAGACCTCGTCGGGAAGGAGGGGACCCCCCCATAGCGGGGGGACATTTTGCAGGGGTAGACGTGGTCCCTTTGGGGGTATCGGGGGGGGGGAATGTGGTGCCGTCAGCGGCTGTTCCCTCGCTCTCCCCAAAATCCAGCCCATCCTGGTTGCCATGGCAACGTGGTTCCCCCCCCCCCCATCCCTCCGTGTCACCCGCCAGCCACTGTGTGTGTGTGTCCCCACGCCGGGATTGTCGGGGACATCTGCCCCCGGCCAGTGGGGAAACTGAGGCACAGCTGGGAGGGGGCCACGACGGCCGCCCCTCCCACAGGAGCTGGCACCCACCATGTCCCCTCTCCGTGGGGCCATGTGGGGAGGGGACGGGGGGACAGGGGGTGCCAGGCCCTGGGGAGTTCTCCCTTGTCCCCCGGCGGTGGCAGGGTCCCCGCCATCCCGGCCGGCGTGGGGCCCTCGGTGTCCCAGGACATGGGGACCCGGCGCGGTGGCAGGGGACGGCCTGGCCCCCAGCCTCCCGGGGCCCACGTGTCCCCTGCGGGACCCTCGGCGTGGCGGGGCCAGGGTGCTGCCGGGCTCTGCCGCGTCCCCAGCCTGCCTGGGGGGGCCGTGCCCTGCCAAGGTCCCCTCTCTGTCCCCCCAGACGCTGCTCTGACCCCCCCCGGCGTGGGTGCTGCTGAGCACAGGCAGGGCTGGGGCACCTGCTGCCCCTGGGGACCCTGGCGGGCAGGGGACGGGCAGGGACAGTGGTCCTGGGAGGGGGACAGATGGTGGTGGCACTTGGAGGGGCTGCAGGGTGTTGCTGCCCGGCGCGGGCTCGGCCACGCCGTCTCCGTCCCCGTCCCTGTCCCCAGGGGTGTCGGTGGCCGCTGGCTCCCCGTGCCCCGCCATGCCCACAGCCGGGCCCTGTGCCCGCTGCCACCGCCACCGCCGCAACCGCCACCATTGCCACCACCATCGCCACCACCACCATCGCCACTGCCGCCACCATGGCCACCGCCGCCATCCGGGCCACCCGCCGTCCCCATGGCAACGGGCTGCCGGTGCCAGATCCTTCCCCAGACCCCCTCCGTGATGCCGGCCCCCGGTCCCCCGCCAGGCGCTCTCCCCGCCGAGCCCCCCCTGCCCGGCACCCCCAGCCCCCCCATCCGCAGGCCCCCGGCGTGCCTGGGGCGGGGGCCAAGCGGCGTCGGGTCCCCCCCGCTGCCGGGGTTCACCCCCGGGTGCTGAGTCACGGCCGGCGCAGCCCCCGGCCCCGGGGCGCTGAGTCACGGGTGGGAGCCCACCCGTGCCTGGTTTTGGGGCGGGGGGGCCGAGGCAGGCGGGGGGCGCTGAGCCTGTCCCCCTCCCCAGGGGGGCTTTCTCGGTGGTCCGGCGCTGCGTCAAGCTCTGCACCGGCCATGAGTACGCCGCCAAGATCATCAACACCAAAAAGCTCTCCGCCAGAGGTAGGACCCCCCCGTGACCTGTGGGCGGGTGCTCCCAGGGCCCCCCCAGCCCGGCCACCCCGGTGCCCATGGTGACACCCGTGGTACCCCTGGTACCCACAATACCCGTGTCACCCGTGATACCCCTGCCACCCGTGGTGCTCGTGGCAAAGGGTGCCAGCGGGGGGTGGGGGGTGCTCCGTGGGGGCTGGATCCGGCCCTTCCCGTCCCTGTCCTCTCCTGCTGCTCCGCGGGGTCCCCCCTCCCCGCCCCGGTGCCCCTCGGTGCCCCACGGCGTCCCCCAGGGCCCCGCAGCAGCCGCGGTGCGTGTCCCCCGCGGGCTGTGCGCACGTGTGAGCGGGCTGTGCGTCTGCGTGTGGACGTGCACGCGTGTCTGTGTGCGGGCACAGTGTGCACAGGCGTGCATGTAGTGTGTGTGCGTGTGTCTGTGTGCACGCGCGGGTGTGAGCAGTGGGGGTGTGCGGTGCGCGTCCGATGTGTACATGGGTGTGCGTGCACAAGTGTGTGCAGTGTGTGTGCGTGGGGGGGTGTGCTTGCACCGGTGTGAGCTCTGTGTGTGCATGGGGGTGCGCACAGGTGTGTGCAAGGGTGCGTGTGCTTGCACAGGTGTGAGTTGTGTGTACGATGTGTACCTGGGGGGGTGTGCATGGGTGTGTTAGCGTGTGTGTGTGTGCATGCACCGGCGTGAGCTCTGCGTGTGCACACAAGTGCGTGCGATGTGTCCATGGGGCTGCGTGCACGCACAGGTGTGTGCATTGTGTCCTGTGTCATGGGGTGTGTGCACACCTCAGCAGTGTGCGTGTACGCTGTGTGCGGGGGGTGTGCGCAGGTGCGGGACGTGTGTGTGCACAGCATGCACGGGTGCAGATGTGGGGTGTGCACACGTGTGAGCAGGCAGCGTACGGTTGCACTGGGTGTGCGGGTGTGTGCTCCATGTGTACACATGTGTGTGCCTCGGCCATGGATGTGTGTGTGCGCGCACAGGTGTGAGCAGCGTGTGTTTGCTCTGTGTGAGTACAGTGTGCGTGGGGATGTGTGTGCACACACGTGTGCACGTTGTGTGTGTGCACACGGTGCATGGGATGTGCAGGCTGCGTGTGTGTGCACACGTGTGCAGGCCGGGGGGTGTGCCGTGTGCGAGCCGTGTGTGTGAGATCATGGCTATACACGTGTGCACACATGCACATGTGTGCAGGTGTGTGTGAGCAGGTGCACACCCCTGTCCGTGCGTCCGTGTGCCCTCCCTGCCCAGCACAGCCCTCCCCCGCTCACAGATGGGGCTGCCCTCACTCTGCCTGCCCCTGCCCTCACCTGTACTCAGAGGTACAGCCACGCACCCCGGTACACACGCACACACAGGTACAACCGCATGCAGGTACAGCTGCATGCTCGTACAGCAGCAAACACGGGTACACATGGGCACACACATACGGCCAGACAGGGGTACAGCTGCACACACGCACAGGTACACCTGCACACGTGAGTACAGCCGCACACACGGGTACAACCGCATGGATGTACAGCTGCACACGCATGAACTGCCACACACGGGTACAGTGGTATGCACGTGCGCATACGTACAGCTGCACACAGAGGTACAGCCATGCACACGGGTACAGCTGCACACAGGCACACCTGCACACAGGTGCACAACTACAGGCACATGTAACCCCCCCACATGGACATGGACAACCGCACCCGTGTGCACACCCACACACGTGCACATCCACACATGTGCAGACACACCCACGTGCGCACACCCATACATGCACAACCACATGGATGTACATCCGCACACATGCACAGCTGCATAAATATGCACAACCACACAGACGTGCACACCCGTGCACAGCTGCGCACACCTGCACATGTGCAAACCTGCCCACACTTGCACACCTGCACACCCAGACACACCGACACACGTGCCCATGCCCACAGGTGCCGACCCACACCCACGTGCACACCGGTACATGCACGCACAGTCCCCACACGTGCACACCGGCACGCACCCCCCCCCCGCACCCTTGTGCACACCCACGCACACCTACACATGCGTGCACACCCCTGCACTCGCACAACCACACCCAGGTGCACACCCATGCACACCCACACCCACGTGCGCTCACACGTGGGCACCTGCGGGCTCCTCCGGCCAGGGACGGGGACGGGGCCACGGACGGGGACCCCTGGGGCGTCGCGGGGTGGGGACGCGGGGCGGGTGCCTGGCTGACCCCTGTGTCCCCAGACCACCAGAAGCTGGAGCGGGAGGCCCGCATCTGCCGGCTGCTGAAGCACTCCAACATCGGTGAGTGGCCGGGGACGCCGCTGCCACCCGGGGACGGGCTGGGGGCCGCCGTGGGCTGTGCTGGGTGCCACCCGGGGACACGCTGGGTGCCACCGTGGGGGTGTGCCATGCTGGGAACATGGGGTCCTGCTGGGTGTCCCCTGGGGTCCTGCTGGGCAGCAGCCCTGGGACACGCTGGGTGCCCCTCTGGGGACACGGGGTCCCACCCTGGGGTCCTGCTGGGTGCCCCCCTGGGGACGTGCTGGGTGCAGCGCGAGGGCTGCGTGTGACAGAGACGTGTGTGCCACACGTGGCGGCTGCGCGGGGGCCATGGGCTCCTGGGGCTGTGGCTGAGCCTGTCCCTGTCCCTGTCCCCATCCCTGTCCCTGTCCTGTCCCCGCAGTGCGGCTCCACGACAGCATCTCGGAGGAGGGGTTCCATTACCTCGTCTTTGACCTGTGAGTGCGGCTGGGGGCTCGGGGGGTATCGGGGGGTCCCGGGGGGGTTGTGGGTGCCCAGATGCCAGGATCCCGGGGTGACGCGGTGCCCTGGCTGCGTTGCAGGGTGACCGGCGGCGAGCTCTTTGAGGACATCGTGGCAAGGGAGTACTACAGCGAAGCCGATGCCAGGTGAGCCCCCGCGCCCCCCCAGCCCCTCCCAAGCCCCCCGGACACCCCCAGCCCCCCCAGTGCCCCCCCCGGGGGGGCTGCAGGGATGGGGCAGCTCCAGCAAGGCAGGCAGGGGGACACCCAGTGGGTGGGGAGGTGCCCCCCCATTATCGTAGCCCCCCACCGGCTCTGTCCTGCTGCTGGGTGCTCGGTGGGGCCCCCCCATGTCCCGCCCCTCCCACCCCATGCTCCCCCCCCGCCACTGAGGCCTGGTGCTGTCATGACATGTGCTGGGGGGGGCTGGTGGCGGGTGGGGGGCCCCCAGGGCCCCCCCCCATGCCGGTACCGAGCCCCCAGCGCCCTGTGTGCCCGCCGTGTGCCCCTCCCCGTGGTCTCTGGGCTTTCACAACATTGTTTCTCCCCTTCTCTCGTTCCCCCCATCTCTGCCCCCCCGTCCCCCCCCGTGCCCCCCACCCCTCGTCCCCCCCCGTGCCCCCCTCATCCCTCCCTGTCTCCCATCACGCGTCGCTCGGGCTCTGTGCGTGTCCGTGTGTCCGTCCGTGTGTCTGTCCGTCCCACCGCTCGCTGCCCCCTCCCGGCACCCTCTTCCCTCTGTTTTGCCTCTTGCCATCCCACTTGCCCCCTACCTGCCTTCCTGCCCTTCTACCTGCCTTCTTGCCCCCCCACCTGCCCTCCTGCCCCCCCTCCTGCCCCCCCACCCCTTTATCCCCCCTCCTGCCCACTCCCACCCCCTTTACCCCCTCCTGCCCCCTCTCCCCCCTATTCCCCCCATCCTGTCCCCCACTCCCATCCCATTCCTCTCCATCCTGCTCCCCCTCCTGCCCCCCTTTACCCCCCCGCCCCCCGTTTTGTTTTGCAGTCACTGTGTCCATGAGCTATTAGCACGCGTTTCTCCCACCCATCACTTTGCCCCTGTGCAGAGGGAGCCGCAGGTCAGTATAACGGGGGGGGCCGGGGGGGCCGTGCCCCCTGCGCTGCCCCCGCCCGCCGGAGCATCCCGCTTCACGGCCCCCGCTCCCCTTGCCGGGACCCCGCTTTGGGGCTCTCTCTTCCCTCCTTTTTCTCCCCCCTCCCACCACTTTTTTTGCCCCCCCCCCCTCCTTGCAGGGAGGTTGCCCCCCCCCCCCGCCATGCCCCAGCACCCCCAGCCGGGCCGGGCCCCCCCTTCACCCCCATTTCAGCCTCTCATCCCCCTGCTCCTTCCCTCTTTCTTTCTTGTCTCGTCTCCATCCGCCCTCCCCGCACCCCTGTCCCCCCCGTGAGTCCTGTCTGGGGGGACCCGGTGTCCGGGCGGCAGCAGGGCTGGGGGGGGTCCCCATGGAGGGGGGGGCACAGCAGCACCGTTAGGGTGACCCCCATGGCTCCGTGCCAAGGTGGGAGCACCCCTTGATGGGCACCCAGGGGTGACCCCCCCAGGGGTGACCCCCCCAGGCAGGGGCATAGGGGGTGCCAAGCTCAGCACCCCCCCCAGTACAAGATCACTGCTTGCTTTTGTAGGGTCCCCCCCAGGGCGCAGTGGGGTGCCGGCAGCGGGGCAGGGGGCCGGTTTTGGGGGGGGCATAGGTCCCGGGTGCCCCCGGGCAAGGGGGTGCGGGAGGTGGCATGGGGGGCAGCGTGTCCCTGACCCCCCCCGACGTTTGCACGCAGCCACTGCATCCAGCAGATCCTGGAGGCCGTCCTCCACTGTCACCAAATGGGCGTCGTCCACAGGGACCTCAAGGTGAGTGCCTCCGTCTGTCCGTCCCTCTGTCCCTCTGCACAGGGTGGGTCCCCTCCCTCACAGGTCTTGGGGTCCCTGAGTCCCCACAGCCCGGGGGCGCCCTGGCTCGGTGGGTCCCCAAGCCCCCGGCTCCTGGGGGGGTCACTGAGCTCCTGCTGGGGCTGGGGGGGGTCCCTTCCTCCCTGAGTGCCCCCCAGCTGCCATCTTCCCTTTCTGGGGGTGTGTGTGACCTCCCCCCCGGTCACGCCACACTTCTGCACTGAGTTGGGTGCTCACTGCGACCCCCCCGCTCGCATTGGGGTGCGAGGGGGCCGTGAGCTGGGTGGGATGTGGGGACGGGGATGAGCCGGGGGGGCGGCTGGAGCTTGGCTGTGGGGTGGGACATGGGGCTGGGAGGGAGCCGGGGTGACACCGAGGTGGGGCTGGGCCCGGGGCTGTGCCACCCGGGCACCCCCAGGCATTTGGCACGGGGCACCCACAGCCCCCAGACCCGCTGCCTGGGGCAGGGGGCTGCCAGACGGGCAGCACCCACTCGACGGCGGCTGCAAAGCACCCTCTGCTTCCTCCCTCTCCTCCTCTGCCCGCCCCGTGCCCGATGCTGCCCTTCTTGGCACGGCCCTCGCCCGGCGCTGCCGCCGCAGCCGGAGAACCTGCTCCTGGCCAGCAAGTGCAAAGGGGCGGCGGTGAAGCTGGCCGACTTCGGCCTCGCCATCGAGGTGCAAGGGGATCAGCAGGCCTGGTTCGGTGAGTGCCACCGCGTCCTCGTGCCTGCCACGTCCCTGTCCCGTGCCCGCTGTGTCCTGCACCATAGCCACCATGTCCGTGCCCCATGCCCACAGCATCCTGCGCACTGTGGCACAGCCCCCTGCCCACCGCGTCCCTGCCCTGTCCCTGTCCCATGCCCACCGTGTCCCTGTCCCATGCCAAACGTGTCCGTGCAGTGTCCCCACCACGTCCCCTGTGCCCACCGCTTCCCTACCCCATGCCCAACACATCCCTGCCCCGTGCCTGTGCCCCAGTCCCGTGCCCACTGCGTCCTGCCCCGTGCCCACCCTGTCCCTGTCGCTGTCCCTGTCCCCGTCCCTGTCCCTGTCCCCTGCCCGTTGCCTCCTGCCCGCTGCGGCTCGGCTCAGCTCCTGCCCGTCTCCGTCCCAGGCTTCGCAGGCACGCCCGGCTACCTCTCCCCTGAAGTCCTGCGCAAAGAGGCCTACGGCAAACCCGTGGACATCTGGGCATGCGGTAAGAGCCTGATCCCGGCCTGATCCCATTCCCCTCCCATCCTGATCCCCTTCCAGTCCCTTCCTGATCCCATCCTGATCCCATCCTGTCCCCTTCCTGGCTCCATCCTAGTCCCATCCCATTCCCATCCCAGTCTCATCCTATTCCCTATCCCAATTCTATGCTGGTCCCATCCCAGTTCCTGTCCTGGCCCTATCCCAATCCTCATCCTGGTCTCATCCCTGTCCCCATCCTAGTCCTGTCCCCTTCACCCTGTCCCTGTCCTGGTCCCATCCCAGTCCCCATCCTGTCCCTGTCCCCTTCATCCTGGCCCCATCCCGTGGCCAGCCCGGGCTGCGTGCCCCGGCCATGCCACACTCTCCCCGGTGGGTGGATGCTGCCACAGGGGACGGTGCCATCCCAGCAGCACCGGGGAGGCTGGCATGGGGACAGGCCACCCTGGGGACACTGCTTCCCGGGGGCAGGGCTGGAGGGAGCCACGGGGAGGCTGGGGGTCCCTGGCCTCCCCGGCCCTGACCCTGCTTTCCTTCGCCCAGGCGTCATCCTGTACATCTTGCTGGTGGGCTACCCACCATTTTGGGACGAGGACCAGCACAAACTCTACCAACAGATCAAGGCCGGTGCCTACGACGTAAGTCCCCGGCGCCAGGCACGCCCCGCGCTGTGGCTGGCCGGCTTGTTAACCCTGGAACCTACTGAGGGACACTACAGCTAATCACCACCAGGGAGAGCCTGGGGCGGGGCTTTGGGCCACGTCTCTGGCGGCTGGTTGGGGACGTGTGGGGAGGCGGAGGGACGCAGGTGCCGTGGGGCTGCCCCTCCCCAGCCGTCACCCCGCCATGTCCCCCCCCACAGTTCCCTTCGCCCGAGTGGGACACGGTCACCCCCGAAGCGAAAAACCTCATCAACCAGATGCTGACCATCAACCCCGCCAAGCGCATCACAGCCCACGAAGCCCTCAAGCACCCGTGGGTCTGCGTAAGTGCCATGTCCCCGCACCCGGTGTCCCCCCCAGCGCGGTGGCCGCCGGCACCTGGCGCTGACCCCCCTGTCCCCCGCAGCAACGCTCCACCGTGGCCTCCATGATGCACAGGCAGGAGACGGTAGAGTGTCTGAAAAAGTTCAACGCCCGGAGGAAGCTCAAGGTGAGGTTCTTCTCCAGGGAGGAGCGTGGGCTGGATCCGGCCCTGGCCCTGCCCGGTGTTTCCCCACCCGGCACAGCACCGCCCTGCCCATCCCCGGGGCTTTTCCGTGGGGCACAGTCCCACCCTGCCCATGCCCGGTGCAGCACGGTCGCATCCTGGCAGCGCCCGGTGCGGCGTGGTCCCGTCCTGGCCACCCCACGGTCCCATCCTGGCCGTGCCTGCTGCTTTGCCATGGGCCACGGTCCCCTCCCAGCGGTACCCAGTGCAGCAGGGTCCAATCCTGCCCCTGCCTGGCGCATTGCACTGTGCCCTGGCCCCATTCTGCACCCTCTGGTCCCATCGCCATGTACCAGGGCCCCATCCTGCACCCCCCATCCCATCACCGCACCCCATGGGCCCCATCCTGTACCCCGCCGTCCCAGGGCCTCATCCTGCCCCTTCCCTCCCTTCCAGGGCGCCATCCTCACCACCATGTTGGCCACCAGGAACTTCTCAGGTAAGGGGGGGCTCCCGCTGGCCGGGGGGGGCCGGGGGCCACAGCCCCCCTGCCCGCAGCCCCCGCCGAGGCCGGTGCCCCCCTGCCCCTCTCTCTGTCGCTGTCTTTCTCTCTTTCTCCCCCCCACCCCCTAAACCCCCCCCATTTTTTCCCTGTCGGCGAGGACGGGGGCGTGTGTTAGCCAAGGGGGGGGCAGGATCCGGCCCCCCCACGCACACAGCAGCAGGTAGTGCCCGGTCCTCGTGTCCCCCCCACCCCACTCCGGTGGCTGGCGGATGGGGGGGGACACGGGGAAGGGGGGGGATACGACGGAGCAGCGCCAGCCACCCCCAGGCCTGAGGCCGGGGTGATGGGCACCCCAGGACTTGTTGGGGGGGGTGGGGGTGTGGGAAGGTGGGGGTCCTGGCTGCAGCCCCCCCCCACCTGCCCCCCCCTCCCCTAACAGGAGCTCTGCTCCCTTTCTCTCCTCTCTTCTCTCTCTCCTGCCCGTCTCCTGCCCGCAGTGGGCAGACAGACCACCGCTCCTCCGACCATGTCGGCGGCCGCCGCCGGGGCCCCCCTGGGGCTGGTGGAACAAGGTAGACGCATCCGCAAAGGGCCCCCCCGGCCCCCCCGGCCCCGCTTGGTTTCTGTGTGTCCCCCTCTCCTTCCAGATCCTTCGTCCCCATGTCCCCCCCAACCCCAGCCTCTTCCTCACCCCCCCCAACGGGTTTCGGGTGCCCTCCTCGGAAATCGGAGCGCAAGCATGGCCCCCCCGCATTGCTCCCCCCACACCCCCCCTGCATCCCCCAGCCTCTTCCCCTCCCCATGGGGATGGAGAGATGCCACTGTCCCCCCCCGCTGTCTCCCCCCGGCTGGCCCCGGGGGGGGCTCTGCAACCCCCCACATCGCTTGCCCCCCACCCCATCATCCCGGGGGGGCAGTTTGTGCCCTGCTGTGGGCCCTGGAGGGGGACACACTGTGGTGGCACCCCCAGGGGACACCCGGGGACCCCGCCTGGGTCAGCAACGGGGAGCTGGGGGGGGAAAGGATAATTTTAGGGTGCCCCCCCCATTGCTCCCACCCCATGGCACTGTCCCCCCCCACGCACACGGGGGGGGCACACCGGTGCATGGAGGGGGGCAAACCGGCCGCATGCCCCATGCCCCCGCCGTGTCCCCCCCGTGCCCCCCTGCACGCCCCCCCAGCATGTGCGCCCCTCCCCGCATGCCCCCCCCCGCACGGCTTCCGAGAGCTGCAGCCGGTGTTCGTGGCGCCGCGGAACACTCGGCGGGTCTTAAACCGTGCCCCCCAAAGGGCTACAGCTGCCCCCCCGCCGGGCATCCCCCCGGCCCCCCAATTCGGCTCTGGTTTAAACCCCCACCTCTCAGCGCCCGCCTGCTTTCAGAGGAGGGACCGGGACCCTTGGGGACACCCCACCAGGGACCCCCGTGGGGACATGGGTCCGCGGGGGGGGGACAGGGGTGTCCCCTTCCCCCCCACTCCCACCCCCCCTTTGGGTGCTGCTCCATGCCACCCTGCTGTCACCGGACTTGTCACCGCACAGCCCCTGGCACCCGATGATGCCGGCAGGGGGGTCCCTGAGCTTGGAGGAGCGACGAGGATGCTCGAGGTGACGCCCCCCCCCCACGGCCACTTGTGTCCCCCCCAGGTCCCCGTTCCCCCTGCCCCTCACTGGCCAGAGATCTCGATAGCAGTGACAGATGCTCCCCGCCCCGTCCTCGTCCCCTCCAGGGTGACACGGGGGGGGCACAGGGGGCCGCCCCCCCCCCGGACTCAACTCATCTTTTTTATGTTGTTTTTTTATGTTTTTCCCTTTTTCCTCCTTTCCCGCCCCGTTTCTCTCTCACCCCCCCTCCTCTCTCTCTCGCTTTCCTCTCTGCATTTCTCTAAGGTAAGCCAGCTCTGCCCCCCCCCCACGGGGGGGCCACCAGGATGGGGACACCCCCAGGTTGGGGACACCCCAGGACGGGGACACCCCCCTCCCAGCGTGTGTGTGTCCCCCGACGCCGGGGTGGCGGGTGCTGCCGGCACCCGGGGGGCATCGGGGTGGGGGGCTGGGGTGGGTGGGTCAGGGCGGGGGGACACGCGGTGTCCCTTGTCCCCAAGGGAGGGGACAGCCGCTGATGCTCTCTCCCCCCCGCAGCAGCTAAGAGCTTACTGAACAAGAAGGCGGACGGCGTGAAGGTGAGGGGCCGCGGGGGGGCCGTGGGGGGGCTGCCCCCCCCGTGCCGCTGAGCCCCCCACTTCTGTCCCCCCCAGCCTCAGACCAACAGCACCAAAGGCAGCGCCGGCGTCACCAGCCCCAAGGGGACGCTCCCGCCCGCCGCCCTGGTAGGTGACCCCCCACCCGCACCCCCCGCACCCCCACCCCGGCCGGATCCATCCCGCCAGCCCATCCCATCCATCGCCATGCGCCCCTGATCCCTGCCGCCTCGTCCGGCTGTCTGTCCGTCTGTTGGTCCCTGGTGTCGCTGGGGATAGGGGGGTGACGTGGAGAGGGGGGGTGCAGGATACGGGCATGGGGGTGCCACTGCCACAGGGACGTGAGGTGGGTGCAGGAGACGGGCGCGGAGATGTCCCTGCCATGGGGACAGCGAGGTGGGTGCAGGAGATGGGCACGGGGGTGCCCCACCACGAGGACAAGGCAGGTGCAGGCGATGGGCACAGAAACGTCCCTGCCGTGGGGACAGCGAGGTGGGTGCAGGATTCAGGGATGCCCCACCATGAAGACAAGGTGGGTGCAGGACAGGGGCACGGGGACCCCACCACGCGGGCGCAGGATGCGGGCACAGGGAGGGGGATGCTGGCCGGGAGCCTGCCGGGAAGGTAAGCGCGGCGTACGGCGCGGGGCTGCCCCGGCAACGCGGACGGCGAGGTGGGTGCAAGGGTACGGGCCCAGGGATGCCCCGCCAGCACAGGGAGGGCAGGACGCGGCCGTGGGGATGCGTGGCTGGTACGGTAAGTGCGGGATACGGGCAGGATGCCTGGCCAGCGCAGGACACGGGCGCGGGGACGCCCAGCCGGCACAGTGAGTGCGGGACGTGGGCCTGAGGCTGCCGGCCGGTACCAGGAGTGCGGGATGCAGGCAGAGGGGTGTCCAGCCCACCCGGCGAGTGCAGGATACGGGCACGGGGCTGCCCTCCACGACCCGGCCGGCTCCTCCTCGGCTGTCCACGGGGGTCCCGCTGCGGCTCTCTTCCCCTGCTCTTTCCCCCCGCCTCCGTCTTTCTGTGAATTAAACCATTTGGCTTTCGCTGGACTAATGACTCTCTGCTTCTCTCCCCCCTCTGCCCCTCCCCGAATCCGGTCTGGGTCTCTCTTCGCCCCCGTCCGCGTGCCGCTCGCTCCGTCGTCCCCCACTCCGTTGTCCCCCCCCGGGCTCTCGCTTTCTCCCCCCCCCCCGCCTCTGTCTCTCTCCCTTCTCCCATAGGAGCCTCAAACTACCGTAATTCATAACCCCGCGGACGGCATAAAGGTATTGCTGCCTCTCTTCCCTTCTCGCCTCGCCCGTGATCGTTAGCCCCCGGGGTCGTTTGGGGCCCCGCTTTCCGCCTCCATCCCCCCCTCAGCATCAGCCATGGCGCGGGGTGGGGAGGGGGCTGACGTGGCGCTGGAGCGGATGAGGATCGCGCACGGGGCGCGGTGACGGCGGGGGCTTCCCCCTACCGCAGCGTCCGGCATCGCCGGGGTCCTGCCGAGCCCCAGCCGGGCTCATCCCTGTCTCCATCCCCGGCTGGGCCGGATTCTGACCCTCTCTGTTTGTGTCTCTCCCCCTGCACCGCCGCCGTCCCGCTGGCAGGAGTCGTCCGATAGCACCAACACCACCATCGAGGACGAGGACACGAAAGGTGACGGGGGCGCGGGAGGGCTGCGGGGCGGGGCTGGCAGTGGGGCGCATTGGGATGCACTGCGAGGGTGCTGGGATGCACTGCGAGGGTGCTGGAATGCACTGGGATGGAGCTGGGATGCACTGGGAGGGTGCTGGAATGCACTAGGATGGAGCTGGGATGCACTGGGATGGAGCTAGGATGGAATGGGATGCACTGTAATGGCACTGGGATGCAGTGGAATGGCTCTGGGATGGCACTGAGGTGCATTAGGGTGCACTGAGATAGACTGAGATGGCACTGGGATGCACTGGGGTGGCATTGGGATGCACTGAGATGGCACTGGAGTGGACTGGGATGCATTGAGATGCACTGTGTCGCACTGGGATGCAGTAAGATGGCACTGGGATGCACCATGAGGCACTGGAATGACACTGGGACACAGTGGGATGGTACCAAGATGACTTGAGATGCACTGGAAAGGCAGTGGGATGCACTGGATAGAACTAGGCTGTACTGGGATGTATTGGGATGCACTGGAATGGCACTGGGACACAGCAGGATGGCATTGAGATGCAGTGGGATGTCACTGAGATGCACTGGGACAAACGAGTGTAATGATATACTCTGGAATAGCACTGGGATGGAACTGGGCTGTGTTGGAATGACACTGGGATGCACTAGGATGCAATAGGATGGCACTGGGACATACTGGAATGGAACTGGGCTGTGTTGGAATGCACTGGGAAACACTGGGATGCACTAGGAAGGCGCTGGGATGGTGCTGAGATGCACTGGGACACACTGGGATATAGCGGAGTGGCACCGAGATGCATTGGAATGGCACTGGAACACATTAGGGTGACACAGGGATGGACTGGGATGCACTGGAATACAGTGGGATGATACCACGATGAACTGAGATACACTGGAATGGCAGTGGGATACACTGGATGGAGCTGGGGTGTACTGGAATGCACTAGAATGGTACTGGGATGCACTGGGAAGCAATAGGATGGTACTGCAATGCACTGGAATGGAACTGGGATGTATTGGGATGCACTGGAATAGCGCTGGGACAATCTACTACACACAGCAGATTGGCACTGAGATGCAGTGGGATGTCGCTGGAATGCACTGGGACAAACTGGAGTGTAATGATATGCTGTGGAATAGCGCTGGTACATACTGGGCTGGAACTGGGCTGTATTGGAATGCAGTGGAGTGGCACTGGGATGCAGTAGGATGGCACTGGGATGCACTGGGGTGGCATTGGGATATAGTGGAGTGGGCTGCATTGGAATGGCACTGGAACACACTGGGATTGCACTGAGATGCACTGGGACACACAAATTCAACAGCATGACGCTGGGATGCACTGGGATGGAACTGGGGTGAACTGGAATGCTTGGAATGGCACTGGGACACAGTAGGCTGGCACTGGATTGCATTAAAATGCAGTGGGATGGCCCTGAGATGTACTGGTGTAAACTGGGGTGTATTGGGCTGCATGGGAATGGTACTGGAACATGCCAGGATGTAACTGAGATGTAGTGGAATGCACTGGAATGTACTGGGGTGTCACCGGGATGCAGTCCACTAGGGTGGAACTGGGGCATACTGGAATGCACTGGGATGTAATGGAGTGCACCGGAGCGGCACTGGGATGCAATAGGATCGCACTGGGATGTGTTGTAATGCACTTGCATGGGTCTGGGATCTATTGTAATACACTGGGATGGTACTGGGATGCACTGGAATGGCACTGAGCCACAGTGGGATGGCACTGGGAGACACTGGTATGGAACTGGATGTATTGGGATGCACTGGAATGGCACTGGAATATACTAGGACATGCTAGGGTAACGCTGGGATGCACTGGGCAGCACTGGGACATGCTGAGCTGGCGCTGGGAGGGCACTGGGCAGCACTGGGACATGCTGGGAGGGCACTGGGCAGCACTGGGACATGCTGAGCTGGCGCTGGGAGGGCACTGGGCAGCACTGGGACATGCTGGGAGGGCACTGGGCAGCACTGGGACGTGCTGAGCTGGCGCTGGGAGGGCACTGGGCAGCACTGGGACATGCTGGGACGGCACTGGGCAGCACTGGGACATGCTGGGAGGGCCCAGGACGCCGGCTGGGCCGTGGGGATGCAGAGACCGGTGCGGCAGAGCTGCGGGGCCTGGGCGTGTGGAGGTCCCTGTGTCTGTCCCCATGGTCCATCTGTCTGTCTGTCCCCGTGGCCCATGGATCTGTCCCCATAGTCTGTCCTCAAGGTCTGTATGTCTGTCTTCACGGTCTGTCTGTCCTCATGGTCCGTCTGTCTGTCCCCATTGTCTGTGTCTGCTCCGCGGTCCATGTGTCTGTCCCCATGGACTGACTGTCTGCCTGTCCCCATGGTCCACGTGTCCGTCCCTGTGGTCCGTCTGTCCGTCCGCATGCCCCCTCCACGTCCCTTCTCCACCTCCCGTCCCCCCGTGTCCGTCCCGCCAGCGGGTGTCCGTGTGTCCATCCCTCTCCCGCCCCCATCCCCGTGTCCCCCCCGCCCCAGCTGACGCTGGCTCTGCCCCCAGCCCGCAAGCAGGAGATCATCAAGATCACGGAGCAGCTCATCGAGGCCGTCAACAACGGGGACTTCGAGGCCTACGCGTGAGTGGGGCCCGCGGGCGGGGCCGGGCGGGGCCGGGCGGGGCCGGGCGGGGCCGGGTGGGGCCGGGTGGGCGGGGCCGGGCGGGGCCGCTGCTCACCCACTGCCTTGCAGGAAGATCTGCGACCCGGGGCTCACCTCCTTCGAGCCCGAGGCCCTGGGCAACCTGGTGGAGGGCATGGACTTCCACCGCTTCTACTTCGAGAACTGTGAGTGCCCTGCCCTGCCCGCCCCTGCCCGCCCCTGCCCGCCCCTGCCTGTCCCCTGCCCGCCCCTGCCTGTCCCCTTCCCGCCCCTGCCCGCCTGGCTGTCCATCCTCCCGTCCCTTTGTCCTGCCTGGCCACAGCCCTCCCCCTGCCTGTTTGCCTTACCTCTCCCTGTCTGCCCCCCTGCCTGCCAATCTTGCCCATCCCCTGCCCTTTTTCTGCCTGTCCATCTGTCCGTCCAAACTTCCCAACCCCTGCCTAGCCTCTGCCAGTCTCGCCCAGCTCCTGCCTGCCTGCCTGTCCCCTGCTTGGTCCCTCTGTCCGTCCATCCTGACCATCCCCTGCCTGTCCTTCCTGTTCCCCTGCCCGGTCCCTCTGTCCGTCCATCCTGACCATCCCCTGCCTGTCCTTCCTGTTCCCCTGCCCATCCCCTGCCTGGCCACTGCCTGCTGCCCTGCTTGTCCTGCCTGTTCCCCATCTGTCTCTCTTCTGCCTGTCTGTCCTGGCTGCGTGTCCATCCGCCCATCTCTGCCTGCTGTCTGTCCTGCCTGCACCCTCCCTGTCCATCCTGCCTGCCTGCCTGTCCATCCACCCACCTAGCCTGTCTGTTGCCTGCCTGCCCATCCCGTCTGCCTGCCTGTACCCTCCCTGCCTGCACATCACGCCTGCCTGTCCATCCTGCCTGCCTCCCTCTATCCCTCTCCGCCTGCCCATCCCCGTGCCCGCTTGGCCGTCCATCCGCCTGCCCCGCCACCATCCCTGCCCGCACCCCTGCCCGTTCCCCTGCCCGCCTGACGGCCGCCTCCCGGCAGTGCTCTCCAAGAACAACAAGCCGATCCACACGACCATCCTGAACCCCCACGTGCACGTCATCGGGGAGGACGCCGCCTGCATCGCCTACATCCGCCTCACCCAGTACATCGACGCCCAGGGCCGGCCCCGCACCAGCCAGTCGGAGGAGACCCGCGTCTGGCACCGCCGCGACGGCAAGTGGCAGAACGTCCACTTCCACGGCTCGGGGGCCCCCGTCGCCCCGCTCCAGTGAAGGTGAGCGCGGGATCGGGGCGAGAGGGGTGCTGGGGTGCCCCGGTTCTGGCTCACAGGGGTCCCCCGTCCCGGCAGAGCTCGCGGTGGCTGTCCTGGTTCCAGCCCGACGGAGACGGCGATGGGAGCCGAGCCGGCAGCCGGAGCTGCGGCCCTGAAGCACGCGTCCGCATGCCTGTCCCCCCTCCGCCCCGGCCCCTGCTCCTCCCCCCTCCAGTGCCTGTGTTTGCAGAAAACAAAAAGACAAAAAAAAAAAAAGCCAAAATGACATCAACAACAAAAAAAGGCAAAAAAAAAAAAAGGGGAAAAAAGACCCAACCCAACCCCAACCCAACCCCACACACCCAAAAACCAACCCAGCCGCTCGGCCACAGGCGGGGGGGGCTGGGGGGACGCCCCCACGGCCAGACCCCCCCTCTCTGCCCGTCTCCGCCCGGGGGGGTCTCCTGGCTGGCGGGGGGGCGGTCCCGACCCCCTCCCCGGCTCTGCTTGTGGCGTTTCGCTGTTGCTGGTGGTGGATGTTGTTCTTGGACTCCGCTTTCGCTCTTTCCCTCCCCAGCCCCTGTACATAGAGAGAGCTCTTTATTTTTGAATTCCCACGGGGGGCCCCGGCCACGGGGTGCTGCCGGGTGGTGAGCGAGGTGGCGGGGGGAGGGACCCCCCCCAAAGTCCGGTGCTGCCCCCGGAGCGACGCCCGCGGGGGACCGAGGCTGATCCCGGGCGCACGGTGGGCGCCTGTGGGAGTGTCCCCCGACGGGCACCCCCGTGTCCCCATCCCGGTGACAAAGCCCGGGCACCCAGCACCCCGTTTCCCCCTCCCCGGGCAGGCGGGTGGCTGGGTGCCGGCGACGGGTGCTGGTGGGTTTTGGCAGAGGGGAGGTGGGTGCCACGGAAGGGGGCTGGAGGGCGGCGGGGGGGCTGCGGCCCAGGCGGCGGGGATCGGGGCGGGGGGATCGGGGCGATCCAGCCAGCACTGACGCAGCATCGAAAGCACTTTAGACTAAGAGAACGGGTCTCTTAGGGGGCACAGGCTGCTCCGCCGGGTGCCGGGGCTCCCCCGCCGCTCCCCCCACGGCCCAGGGGCACTGGGCAGCGCTCCCGGCTCCGGCCGAGGGCGTTGGCTCCCCTCCTGCGCCCCTTCCCCCCGGCCAGCGCTCGGGGGGCCCCGGCTCCCCTCACTCCCCTGCCCCGGGGAGGCATCACCCCGCTCCGGGCGCTCTGCGGCTCGGCCACGCGTGTTCCCCGGGGCTTCCCCTTCCTCCATCTCTGCGTCCGGAGGCGCCGTGTGTTGCTGGGGGCTGTTTTTGGCTGGGGGGGGTGCGGGGCGGGAGGGCCGGGGGATATTTTTTCTTTTTTAAATTATTATTATTTTTTTCTGCATGCCCTTTGCGCGGGAGCAAACCTCGGGCGCTAACGCTGTATGTCGAGGAGCTGAGCTGAGCTGTTACTGTCCCATGAATGCTGGTGGATCGTTGCCAAATTTTTCTCTTCTCCCCCCCTTTTCTCTCATTCTTTTTCCGTCCCCCCCGGCATATCTCCCCCCCGCCCCAAACCCCTTCGTCTTTTCTTTCTGAGCCTTGTAAGTGTAAAAGATGACTCTGATTTCGTTTTTGTCTCGGGAAAACTGCAAATAAATTATGAGGAAAAAAACAACTGACCAAAAAAAAAATAGCCGGAGGGCAAAGGCTGAGTCAATCTGTACCCGCCGGTTCGCCCCGCGGACGCCCCGTGGCCATTCCCGGCCCCGGCTCGATTCCCGACCCGGGAAGGCACAAGGAGAGTCGGAGCCGGGCTACAACCGCCAAAGACAACTTTATCCCTGCCCGGCCGGTGCGGCCAGCGGCACAGAAACGATAGGCAACACCGATCACGATACAATCCCGAGCGAAAGCTTTTTCCCTTCCAGAGGAGGAGGAAGAGGAGGCAGCGAGGGCCGCGGGGCAGCCGGCGGGCGCTGGGCCCCAGGCTGCCGGGAGCAGGGGAGGGGGCTCCCAGCCGCGGGGAAGCCCGGCGAGCCCCCCCGGCCGCCCGCCGGCCCTGAGCACCGGGGCTGGCTTCCAGCCGGCCCCGTGCTGCCTAAACGGGGGGCTCAGGCACGTCAGTGGGGGACAGAGCCCCCGAGCCAGCCAGGGGCACGGGGGGCTGGGGGCTGCCCGGGGCCCCCCCGTCCCAGCTCGGCTCTTCCCCATGCCACCACTGAAGAGAGGGAAGGGGCCCAGAGGCGACCCCCTCCCCGGCACCGCCTCGGCCCTGTCCCTTCCCCGGGGACGGGCGCCACAGCTTCCCGCTCACCGGCACTGGGAAAAGCTCCTGAGGAGGCAACAGGTGATAACGCAGCAGCGAGCCTCCCCCAGCAGAGGAAAGCGCCTCTTCTTCCCTTCCCACCCCTCTCCCACCCCCCCGGGCTCCCTCTTAGGACCCTCACCCCAAAGACCCCCCCCAGTTCCCCCAGGCAGCCCCGGGGAGCCCCGGCTCCTCTCTCCCCGGCCGCCCGGGAGGCCGAGGCGCTGGCTAGTGTTACAGGTGTAAAGGCAGGGGCGGGCGCGCGGCCGGGCGCCCCGTGGTCCAAGCCGCCCTCGGGAAAAGCGAGGGCAGCGGGTCTCCGGCGCTCCCCCCACCCCGCAGGGCGCCAGCCCAACACCGGCCTCGCCATCCCCTCGAGACGAAAAAAAGTCATGTAACCGCGCGGCGCCGAGGACGCCCGGCCCCGGCCGCTGCAGCGCAGCCCAGACCTGGGAGCCCACCCTGGGCTTCTGCTTGCTGTCCTGGGTGCGGTGAGGTCCGAAGGGGAGCGAAGGCCTGGTGGTCCGGAGCAGAAGACCCCGGGCTCCGCGTCACATGATTTCACAGCACGAGTTCTGCTTTCGAGCCTGGGAAGAGAAGGAAAACCGGCAGTGACGCTCGCTGCAGCTCCCTGAAGCTCGCCACGAAGGCAAAGGCCCTGTGGCCCCACGCCGAAGGCTCGTGGCACAGATCTGCCCCCCTCAGCCGTCCCCTTAGCCAGAGCCCGTGCCGGGAGCTGCCGCGGCCGGGATCGGCATCAGCCTCCACCCCGCAGGGCAAGGAACAGCCCAGGCGAGGGGCTGAGGAGCTCCGCAGCTGGGGTTTGGGCAACAGAGCTCCCTCCAGGTCCAAAGCAGCTGCGCCGGCGGACGGCGATCCTTGCCCGGCACCCGCATCCACCGCCCTGGGGGTTTATTCTGCCCTTCCCTGGCTCTCCGGGGAGGGGGCGACCCTCCCCTGGGATGCAAATCTGCACTCACAGTTTTGTAGAAGGCTTTGGACTGTGCCCCGAGCACCTCCGATTTGGAAACCAAGTCGTCCAGCTTCTCCCCTCGCTCCAACAGCGACTCCATGGTGTTGTGCTGCCGACAGAAACCGGCGCTGAGCCCCGGCCCCGGCCCCCCGGGCCCTCCCCGCCCCGAGCAGAAGATGGAGGTGCCACCACGTCCCCATCCGCACAGGAGGGGACGAGCCTCTGCCCTTCCACGGCCGCCCCGGCCCCGCGGCGAGGGAGGGAGCGATCCCAGCCCCAGCAAAGACGGGAAGGTGGCAGCGAGCGGGAGCAGAGGAGCCCTCGGTGCAGGCGGCCGCACACGCGCGTCACTTAAAGCGGACGACATGCGAGGATGTAACGCTGCGCAGGGGAGGGACCGTGGCTTGGAGGAGGGAAGCGGAGGGGAGCCAGTGCCCCCGAGGAGCCGGGAGGGAAGGGGAGAAGCAGCTCCGGCAGCACCGGGAATGTCCCCGGGGAATGGAGGGGGCCGGATGGCCCCTGGAGGGCCACCCTGCACCCGAGCCCCCCGAAGGGCGTCCCCACGGCCCCGAGCGGTTGTGCCAGCCGGAGCATCCCAGCCGCGGGCCCAGCGTCCTCCTCACCAGGATGATTTTGGTCTCGTCCAGCTCCGCCTGCACTCTGGTCATGGGGTCGGCATCGCGGGGGTTCTCGGAGAGAAACAACATGGCGTCAGCACCACCGCCGCAGGGACGCCGGCGTTCCCCGGGCCACGGCCCCGCAGCACCGGTGTCCCAGCACACGCCGAGGCGTCACCTCCAGAGCTGGGGCCGTGGGGAGCATTTCCCGGCCTCCGTGCAGGAGCCGGGGGCCGTACCTGGTATTTGCTGAGGTACCCGTCCAAGGCCGCGTAGCTGATTGTCGCCGGGGATCCCGAAGGCCAGTCTACTTTGCTGACCTGCCTGGAGAATTCATCCAGCACCTGCGACGCAAGGAAGCGGGCGGTTACTGCCTGGCCAGAAGGGATTTTCCTCCTCGAAAAATGAGATCTTCATCCTCCTTGTTCCCTTCTGAACAAACCAAGGGAAGAGGCAGAAACCAACTTCCTCATCAAACGACGGACAGAGCAGTGCCTACGCCAGGTAGGGGCGGTCATCCCCGACTGTCCCCAAAGCCCTGTGCCCTGCCAGGGTGGCCTGACACGTCATCACCGGATTTTGGCAACACCGGGAGCGCAGCGACACCCAGTTTCCCCCCATAAAACCCAAGCCAGACAGGGAGGACGGGGTGGTTGTGAGGCCAAGGCCTGGGCTGGCAGCAGAGCGGAGCCGGGACTAAGTCCTAGCGGGCAAAGCCAAGCCACTGCACGGCCGGGAAGTCTTTGGGCCGGTCGGGTCCTGCTCGGCTCAGCTCTGATGCCCCCAGCTAACAAGCAGGAGGGCCATTTCCTCATCGGAGCACGAGCACAAGATCTGGATTTGCTCCCCGGAGCAGCCCTGCCGCAGACTCTCGCCCCCGGAGCTGCTCCTGGCCCGCGCGCTCACCTTGTCCAGCAAGGTGAAGCAAACCCGCTGCGGATACTCGTTATCTGCAATCACCACGCCGGCCAGCCCGTCGTTCCGGACGTACACGTGGCAGAGGTACTCTGGGCAGAGAGTTCACGTCAGAGAGGCAGCGGGAAGGTCCAGAGCCTCCCCCAGCACCCGCCGCCTCCCACCCGGCCCCGGCAGCTCTTCCACAACCCACGAATTGCACTGGAAGGTTTCATTCAGTGACCGCGCTTCACGTGATTTCATTAGGAGAGCGGGAAGGGCTCAAGGGAGGATCAAAATCAGCCCCAAATTGTGTTTCAGCAGGTTACCGCAGCCTGGCCACGTGGTGGGGACACGACGCTGCCTTTCCAGGGCAGCAGGTACTGCCAGCGTTAACCAAAAACCAGAGGGGGAAGCGCTCAGCCTGATTTTCATAAATAACAACTTGTCACAAGCCTGGAGTGTCATTAAAGAGGCTGCAGCGGCCAACTCCAGGCCGCACCCTGCGCGTCTCAGGGGGCGGGAGGGACGCGGAGCAGGGCGGGGAGGCGCGAGGAGAGGCCAGAGATCGTGGGAGGGGACAAACCCGGCAAGCGGCAGGCACGCAGCCCAACAGCTCCAGGTGTCCCAAGGGCGGCCAGGAGCGTAACGAAGCTCGACCTTTCACTGCTTTGAGGTCTCGTTTTTTATCATAAACGGACAAGGAACGAAGCACGTGCGGCTGCGTGCTGACCCCGGGTTATCCTCTTACCTTGCTCCTTGACGGAGGCTCTGCTGCCCAGCTCCGAGCGCTCCACGATCAGCTGGCTCGTGAAGGTCATGAATTCCTGCACGCTGCAAAGACAAAGCGTCGGCGCTCGAGTCTGCGAGGGGACCCGGGGCCGTGTGCGGCCCAGAGAGCCACGGGCGTGCTGGCGCAGCAGCGATGGCGGGGATCACCTGTCCCACAGGGCCCCGGCGGTTTGGGCAGACCGAAACCCCCAACGTCTGGGGAGCGGGGACATGGCCGAGCCGTCGGTTTTCCTCGGGGAAGAGGCCGGAGCCTGCACCTATGCAGAGCTGCAGCCACCACCCAAACACCTCCAGCTTCGCCAGGCCAGGGGAGCGCCCACCCCTCCCCAGCCGTGGCGAGGGACTCGCGTCCTTGGGCTGAACTTGCTTTTGGGGGATTTAGCAGCCAGCAAACCTCCGCTGAACCACGGACCTGCCCGGCTGAAGCCTGGCGAGCGGCTGCGCCCTGCTCACACGCAGCGAGGGGCTGCGGGGGCCTCCGGCCCCTTCCCTCGCCTGAGCTTTTATCCCGTGCTCGGGGCCCTGACCCCAACCCCACGCAAGGCGCCAGCGAGCCGGGGAGGGGCTCGACCCGCAAACACACCTCACCTACCCACCAGTTTGATCAAAGTCGAGGAACATCCTCAAGTCGGGCTCACGCTAAGTCTGGATAACATTCCCGAGCCCAGCCACGCTCCCTGCCAAGGGCCGGACAGGCTTCTCACGTAAACCCTCTCCTTCGCCCCACAGTAAAAGAAAAGAGGCCAAAGTCACGAGCAAGCGCAAAATCGATCCGTTCCCAACACACACCGGGATTAACGCTGACAAATTCCCCACTTCACCTGGAAAGTCCCAGGAAGGGAAACCTGTCGGAGCTCAGATTACCGAGTTTGCTCAAACACCCCCCGCACCAACACGGGAGCTTCACGTGACGCGGCGCCGAGGAAATGTCAACGAACACGGACACCGGCACGGCAGAGACCGCGGTCTCCCCCACTGCCTTCCACTGCTGGAAGCAACTCCAGATCGGGGATTTGCCTCTCGCACTTTACGTGTTCCTTAGGGGTTTTGCATTTCCCCCAGCCCGGACACCACGCGATCGGATGCCGGCTCCACCGAGACTCCGAACCGACAGGTTTCCAGGCGCTGCAGAGAAAAGACCAGCCCAAAGATTTCTTAACATCAAACTTCAGCAGAAACAGAGGACCAACGCGTTCCTCCTGGCCTGGGGGATCTGCTGGCAGCCACAGCCGCCGCAATTCCAGGATTTAAGAGTACTCCCGGAGGAATCAGCCACGGAAGACTTCATTCCCTCACGCCCCCTTCCTCACCCTCCTAAACTCTTCGGCAGACGTTGGACGGCTGACGGCCCGCGCTGGCATGGCCAGGCCAGCCCTGTCCTCCTGCCCGCGGGCTCCGATGGCTCCCAGGAGCCCCAGCCGCGTTCACCCCAGACCCGAACCCCAAACCCAACTCTCTGGTAACTCCACAGCCTCAAAAAAAGGTACAGGCAGCGTTTTTAACCCAAACTTCAGTTAATCGCACCTTAAATATCACACCGAGGCCGCGCTCTCACAGGCACCGAGGCGCAAGCAGCCCCTCCAAGCACAACCAGGCAACCAGCCCAGGGCAAGGATTAGCCACCAGAGAAAAGCTGCGAGACTGACGAGCACAGACACCCCCTCACCCTCCACGCACGGCATCGCTGTTCCCAAAAAGCCAAGACTTTTTTTTGGGCAAAGAACCAGCCAGCTGCCGGGCAAGCGGCTCTTTTCAGCTGTAGCCAATGGCAAAACCATGCAGGGAATTTTCTCAGGATTTGGCAAACTGAGAGCTGCGACTACGAAGCGATTTGGGTTTTTAAGAGATTACTTCACCCACCGCAATCCATCTTCGAGCGCCTGCGTTGGCAGCACTGGCACAGCTCCTTTATCCCTCTTGCATATTTGGCTAAGAAAGTATTTTTTAAGACAATCTTACTTCAGTATTTTTGCTTTATCACTGGAATTGCAGAACCAAATGTGCTCGAGGCTCCATAAAATCTTGGCAGGGACAGGACACGGAAAATTCGAGTCCTATAGGTGAGTATTTCCTAAAGCCTTTATCATCTGGAGCTGGGGGCCGGGAAAAGAGCATTTCCCAACAGGCACCTGCTTTATTTTACAGCTTTCAGAGGCTGTCGGGAGCTCCCCTCAACTGCAAGCTCAAGGGCGACCGCTGAGAGAGCTCCGCGACCTCTCTGCGTGCACGGAGCGGGCAGCGGGACGCCCGGATCAGCGTTCAGGCCTAAACCAGCTCACCCGAAGCTGTCAGAATAACCCGAGCGGAGGTTTGTGGGCTGGGAAAAGTTTAAGATTAAACCAAACACCTAAATAAAAAGAGCGCGGAGGTGTCAGGCGAGCCTCGTTCGTCTGACACAGAGAGGAGCCTCCTCCCACTCGCCTCTCGCACCCAGCAGCCGCCGTGACTACCAGGCTCAGGCACTCGCTGGAGGGGCAGCAGCTGACCTGAGCGCTCGGGGTGTTTCCCTGCACCCAGATTTTGCCGCTTGGCTATGGCCGACGAGTTACCAGGTCAAACCTGACCTCCTGCTGCTGGCCCTGGGCGGCTCGTAGGGAAAACGAGGTTTCGCTCCACTCCCGAGGCTGAAAGGTGGCTCCAAGTGGATTTTGCAGCACTGTGCAGGCTCACGGCTCCCCAGGGGAGTGTCTCCGGTGGGTTTATCCCTTCGGAGAAGCCTGTCACCGCTGCCACTGCATCCCTGGTGCCACCGACCAGGAAAGAAAAGCCCCCAAAAGCTTCTACTCCCTCTCCCTGAGGCCCTGCCCGAGCCACGTGCCAGCCTCGCAGCACACAGGGGAGATTCCCCCGCCCCAAGGCTCCCTCGGGGGGTTCGGGCGCCCCGGGCACCCACCTGGAGCGCTGGAAGAAGTTGAAAGTGGACACGTCGTAGGCGGCCTTCAGTAAATGCACTTTGGGGTCTCCCTTGTAGAGGACGCTCAGGCTGTAGAGCCTCATGGCGCCGGCTCCCGCTCTCCTGGGCGCAGGGGGGCCGGGGTGAGGGGGGGCCGGGCGAGGGGCCCGGGCGGCCGGTGGGGGCCCCCCCAGCGGGGCTGGGGCTCGGTGGGACCCTGCTGCCACCACGGCTGGGGCTCCCCCAAACCCTCCCTGCTTTAAACACCCACTCCAGGATAACCCAGCTAGCCCGGTTCCCCACCCCAGTATAGCCCAGCTAGCCCGGTTCCCCACCCCAGTATAGCCCAGCTAGCCCGGTTCCCCGCCCCAGTATAGCCCAGCTAGCCCGGTTCCCCGCCCCAGTATAGCCCAGCTAGCCCGGTTCCCCGCCCCAGTATAGCCCAGCTAGCCCGGTTCCCCGCCCCAGTATAGCCCAGCTAGCCCGGTTCCCCGCCCCAGTATAGCCCAGCTAGCCCGGTTCCCCGCCCCAGTATAGCCCAGCTAGCCCGGTTCCCCGCCCCAGTATAGCCCAGCTAGCCCAGTCACCAGCCCCAGTATAGCCCAGCTAGCCCGGTTCCCCGCCCCAGTATAGCCCAGCTAGCCCGGTTCCCCGCCCCAGTATAACCCAGCTAGCCCAGTCACCAGCCCCAGTGTAACCCAGCTAACCCAGTCCGCCGCCCCAGTATAACCCAGCCAGCCCAGCCCAGCCCGCCCCAGCAGGTAGAACCCCGTCGCCACCAGGCAGAACCCAGCTCTCCATCCCCATCCCCCCCGGCCCTCCCGGCCCGGCCCGCGGTACCGGCGGCTCCGGAGGGGGCTGTGAGGAGGCGGCGGCCGACGGAAGGGGGAGAACGAGCCCGACCCGGAAGCAGAACCGCGGCGGCCGGAAGTGACACCGGCCCCGGGCAACTGCCACGGGGCCTCGCCCGCTCTGCGCTCGCGCGGACTCCGCCCCGCCCCCTCAGCCTCTTGACCAATAAGCGCTCCGTCTCCCCCCCCTCCCGCCTCGCCCACCGCCCCTCGCGGCCAATCAGCGCCGTCCTGGCGTCATGGGGCGGGGCTTCTTCCGCCGGAGCTCCGGCGGGGGGCGCTCGACCGGTGTGGGGCGGGGGCCTGCGTGGGCCCCCCCGTGGGGCGGGGGCGCTCGTGGGGCTGCTCTGCCCGTGAGGGGGCCCCTCCCTGGCGTGGGGAACCCCCGTGGGGCTGCTCTGCCCGTGAGCGGGCCCCTCCGTGGCGTGGGGACCCCCCGTGGGGCTGCTCTGCCCGTGAGGGGGCCCCTCCCTGGCGTGGGGACCCCCTGTGGGGCTGCTCTGCCCGTGGGGCGACCCCTCTGTGGCGTGGCCCCATGCGCGGGACCCCCGCCGTGGGTTGGGGCCGCCTCCTCTGCGCGGCTGCCCTCTCCCCCGTGGGGTGGGGCCCACCGACGAGATGTGGGTGCACCCCCCGAGAGTTTGGGACCCCTCTGTGGGGTGAGGACCCCCCCATAGGGCCAGCTCCCCCCACGGCTGGGGCAGGGGTGCCTGAGCCCCCCCCCCCCGCCGCCCCACGGGTGCCCCCAGGCCATGGGCAGGGTGGGGAGCAGGCGCTGTGGGGTGACCCTGGCCCCGCCATTGCACCCCAAACCCTGCCCCCAGCCCCCTCGCTCCCCCGCGGGACTGCCGGCACCCCCAGGGCCCCCCCAGGCTCCGGGGGGACCCTTCCTTCTTCCTCCTCAGCTCCGTGAGCGAGGGGCCGCCGCCGTGGGCCGGCACCGGGAGGTTTTGGGGTCCACCCGTGGCTGGAAGTGTCCTCTTGCCTGTTGCGACCCCCATAAGTCTGCGTTTCCCCAGGTGCCCCCCAACGCTTGGCTGACGGCACCGACCCAGGGGCAAGAGGGGAACGCCGTGTCCCTGTCCCCCAAAACCAGTGGCTGTCCACGGTCCGCCGCGACGCCCGGCATCACCGGAGCTTTTCCCATCCCGGGGGCACGGAGCACTTTCCAGTCACCCTCGTCCCTCGCCGTGTGTCCGTAACCTTTGTCATCGAGCGACCGGCTCCTCCGGCCCGGCGCGGTCTCCATGGGAGCGTGCCAGGTTGCTAAGCCGTCCGGTGGAGTGCTTGCCACCGCCACCAGGACATCGAGCCGTTGATATGACAACTGGAGCGGGGACACGGGTGGCCCGGGGCGTGGTGCTTCGCATGACGGGGCCAGCGGCCCCCGGCGGGGAGGGGTCCCGGCCAAGCCTCGCCACTGCACCAGGACTTCCCTGCTGCCTGTAGAAACCCACCGGGGTGGGCTCGCGACCCCTCGCCGCGCTGAAAACCGTCCGGTAAAATAAATTTACTGGTGAAAGGAAGCGAGTGGGAAGAGCGTGACGAGCATCCCCGCCGGCACAGAGGGCTGCGGCCCCGAGATGTGGGGTGAGAGGGCTGAGCGCGCCGGGGTGCCGGGCCCCTCTCCCTGCCCCTCCGCTTGAGGGTCCGGAGGCCGGGGGGGGAGAGCGGGACCCCCCCTCAGCGGGTGCCGGAGAGGAGGCGGCCGCTGCCGGGCATCGGATGAGATAAAGCGGCGAAAGTGGAGCATCCCCCGGCGGAGCGAGGGACGGAGCAGCCCAGTGCCGGCCGGACGACTGCCGGGACGGGGAAGGGGGCTCGCTCCCTGGGCCAGGTGTGGCGGCGGGGTGCCCGGGGCTTGGCGGGGGGACGGCTCGGCCCGCAGCCCACCCCGCCCCGACGGCTGCCCCCATGCTGGATCACCGAGCCAGGATGGAGAGCGGCAGGAAGGAGAAGGTGAGGCTGCCGCCGGGGCGATCCCAGGGGTGACTGGCGGGGAGATGGGGCGGGGGGCACCCCGCGGATGCGGGCAGCGGTGCAGATCCTCCCCGGGCTGCCAGCCCTCCCTGCGGCGAGCGGCCAGGCGCTGATGGCGTCTGCTGCCGGGCAAGGTTCCGCTTGGGGACGGAGGTAGCCGGGAGGGGAGGACAGCTAGCGGGTCGGACGTCAGCTCCAGAGGCAAAGCCGTGCAGCCCGGCGTCAGCCCCGACGTGCCCAGGGGGGTCGCCGTCCCGGAGGTCACCCCCCGGCACGCTCCGGGGAGGGGACCCAGCGCCACGAGCCAGGGCTCTGGGTTTTGGTGCACCGGATCTCGGCACGGCACGGGCCGTGCCCCATCCCCGTGCCACCGAGGACCCGGGACGGAGCCGGGAATGCCTGTGGGACTGCACCGCCTGGCTGGGATGCTCCCGCTGTCCAGGCATTGCCGTTGGCATCTTGCTGCCAACCAAGCAGCTGCCATCCCTGGGACAAGATGGGGCCTGTCACCTCCTTCGGCTGGTCGTCACATTGTCCCCGAGGCACCCAGAAGGACGGCACCCGGCTCATCCCTGGCCAAACGTCGGTTGGGGGCAGCTGCTCCCATCTCCTCTCCCGGATGGATTGAGCTGATGGGGCTGTGCCATGGGTGAGGACAGCGAGATGCCTCCCAGCTGCGGACCGGGATGTCCAAGGGGACACCGAGGGGACATGGCACGTGCTGGGGCAGGAGTGCGTGGCTGGCAGAGTCGGGCATCGCCGGCCACTGCAACCTTCGGCCGCGTGGTTCCCAGCTTTGTCCCCTTTGTGGGATGTGTCAGAGCAAACAGTTTCCTTGGGAAGCCGAGAGCCGGTTTCGGTGGCATGGGAAGAGCCAAATCCTGCCGAGGAAGAGTGAAACCCCTTGTTTCGGAGGCAAGAGAAGGGATGAGTCGGGACACGCGGCACCCGAGATGGAAAAAATGTTGGAGAAATAAAACTCAGACCCTGGGGTGCCACTCGCGGGTGCCGGCCCTGGGGACGGGGACCCTCTGGCCGCGGCAAATTTGGTGCTCATGTGCCGAACAGTGCCACAGGATGGCTTCATGCTGAATACCTTCAGCCGACAGCTCAGGCGAGATGGTCTAATCCAGCTCCACACTTTTCCTGGCAGGATTTTTCCAGCCATCCTGGGCTGAACACCCTCCGGGTCGTGGAAAACCTCACCACGGTGCTGCCTTGGGCTGCCCCGGTCCCTTTCTGGGGTGGCCGGTGGCATCCCCCAGCACGGCGGCATCCTCCGTGGTGCAGCCACGTCTCTTGGCATCTTGTCTCGTGGCACCTCGGGGGTTCAGGGCTAATGGAGCCCCCAGGCTTCGGCACCGGGACAGGGCGGGGAGGATGGCTGGAGAGGTGCCGGGGTGCCGCGATCCCGCCCGGCTGAGGGTGGTGGCTGAGGCCTGCCCAGGCGCGAGTGCTCTGCAGGGCAGGAGCTTTCGGGGCAAGGAGATATTTGGGATCAGCCCCTGCTCAGGGAGCTGGAGGCTGAGGGACGGCGTTCGGGGCCGGGCGAGGTATCAGGGTGCGCTGGGGGGATCGGGGCGAGCAGCTGCAGGTTTGGCTGAGCCGAGGCGGTGTGTGCTCTCCCCATACCGGGATGCTCCAAACGACGTCCCAAAGCATTTTGCAGAGCCCCCCCACCCCGAAACACATCGGGAAGCAGCAGCAGCCTCGAGGAAAACATCCGTCTGCCGGCAGAAGTGCAAGCGGGAGCGTTTGAAGCTTGCCCAGATCCCAGTGACTAATGAGCCCTCTAATGCCGCCGGCTGCATCTGGCCAAGCCGCAAGCGCGCTCTCTCCCCCCGCCAGCTCCATCTGACAGCCCGGGGCTGCCTGCCCCCGATTACGTGCCGTGGCTAATGGAGGCTGCGCCGGCGGCGGAGCCTGGGGTTGCTACGTAAAGGGTAAATACAGGTCCTGCCTGCCAGGCGCTTCCCTCGAGTGGGCCCTGCGATTCTCCCTGGTAGCGAGGCAAGGGAGCATTTCCTGAGAATAGTTTTTATATCCCGCCCGCGGTCCGGGCTGCCTGCCCTTGGCCTCCCTTTCGTGCCAAGTTCGATGGGCGGAAAATGGTACCCGCAATTCCCAGGGGGATACAGGGAGAGGGATGCTCCCGGCTCCCAGGGGACGGAGAACGCAGCATCCTCGTCGCAGACACGGAGGGGTCCCGCATCCTTGGTGGGAGCTGCTGAGCTCCTAAATGGGATTGCTGGAAGTGCTCCTTGCTGGGAAAGACTCTGGGGTTCGGCAGGATGGGACGTCCCAGGTCACTGGTCCGAGGCCTGCTGGAATGGCGCCGGCTTCAATGTGGTGTCAACCATCCGAGCTTGTGGAAAATCAATGGGCTGAAAGCGACGGCACGGGGACCATCTGACAGGCTGCGCCGGGAGAGGATCTGGGGCCAGCAGCGGCTCGTGCTGGTCGTGCGGATTCACCAGCGTGTCCGTTAGGTTGGAGGCAGGATAGTGGAGAGATGGGATAAGGTGTTTCGGGGTGTCTGTGTGCTGATGGGGAAAAGCAGGGCCAGGGGAAGGAAAATTTGGATTATTTATTGCGGTTCAGGCCAGCCGGGTCCCATATCCCCCATCCCCAGCTGATACCATCCGTCCTGCCGCAGGTGGAGCAGATCCTGTCGGAGTTTCGGCTGAAGGAGGAGGACCTGAAGAAGGTGATGTACCGGATGCAAAAAGAGATGGACCGAGGGCTAAAGCTGGAGACGCATGAGGAAGCCTCCGTCAAAATGCTGCCCACCTACGTCCGCTCCACACCCGAGGGCTCAGGTACAGCACTGCCGGGCCCCTCGGGCATCGCTCCTGGTCCTTTGCCATGTCACCTCTTCCCCAGACCTTGCCGAGCTCGGTGCAGGAGGCTGAGCCCCCCCCGAGCCGGTCACCTCCCGGCTTTGCAGAGGTCGGAGATTTCCTGTCGCTGGACCTCGGCGGCACCAATTTCCGCGTGATGCTGGTGAAAGTGGGCGAGGGGGAGGAAGGGCAGTGGAAGGTGAAGACGAAGCACCAGATGTACTCCATCCCGGAGGACGCCATGACGGGGACGGCCGAGATGGTGAGCTGGGCACACGGGGCGTCCCGTCCCCTCCCGCACGGTCCCCGTCACCGGGCAGGGGCACGCCGTGCCGCGTTTCGGTGGGGACGCTGGTGGGGGCATCCCTCATCCCTCCGGGGGGTGGCAGGGAGGTGGCCACGCACTGGGGACCCGTGGTGGGGTGGTGGCCGGCTGCAGGCGGTGGGAGGATGGGGGACAGCCCCCGGCGAAGGCTGGACCTCCTCTCTTCCAGCTCTTCGACTACATCTCCGAGTGCATCTCCGATTTCCTGGACAAGCACCAGATGAAGCACAAAAAGCTGCCCCTGGGCTTCACCTTCTCCTTCCCCGTGCGGCACGAGGACATCGACAAGGTGAGGGGGTGGCCGGGCAGCACGAGGACTCGGGGGGTCCCCAGGACCCAGCTACACCCACAGCCCCATTTCGGTCTTACCCTTGCTCCAGGGCATCCTCCTGAATTGGACCAAGGGCTTCAAAGCCTCTGGCGCGGAAGGGAACAACGTGGTTGGGCTCCTGAGAGACGCCATCAAACGGCGAGGGGTGAGATGATCGTACGGTTTGTGCCAGTACCGCAGTGGTGGGGAGACCCCAGCACCCCTGGCTGTCCCCACGATGGGGCCGCTGGAGCCTGGCGTGTCCCCGGGAAGGGTCGTTCCACGCGTGCGCACACGCAAGTGTGTGACACATGCCTGCATCCTCGCCCTCGGGACCCCCCCCCCCCCCAGACCCGCCTGCTGCGGCACAGCCCACACCCCCGGCGAGACCCCGATGGTCCCTCTCCCCTCCCCAGGACTTTGAGATGGACGTGGTGGCGATGGTGAACGACACGGTGGCCACGATGATCTCCTGCTACTACGAAGATCACCGGTGCGAGGTTGGGATGATTGTGGGTAAGACGGCCCCTTCCCGCAGGGACACGCAGCAGGCCAGGGGGGAACCGTTCCCACGGCCCCGCTCACGCTCCCCTGCTGCGAGCAGGGGCTTGTCCCTTTTGGGGACGCCCACCAGGGACAGGGGGTTGGCAGCGGCGCCCTGCCGAGGTCCTCCCGAGGTTGGGACGCCGGATGGCATCGCCTGGCCCCGGCACGGTGGCGGGGGCACCTTTGGGGTGGAGAGGGGGTCTGCTCACCCAGGGCGCGGGTCTGTCCCCAAGAGCCATTCTTTCTCCAGGCTGCCGGTGGCTCCGGCGTCTCACCGTACGGCTGGGGACCCACTGAAGGTGGCCAGCGCTGGCCGTGCCGGGGAGCCCGGGAGGTGGGGATGGGTTTGAACCCCGCAGGCTCCTTTGTCCCCCGCAGGGGAGCAGCCCCCCGCCATCCTCCAGACCCACGCTGGCTTTAGTGCCATCAACCATGTGGCCATCTGGGCTTTCCGCACTGGCTCACACCGTCCCCTCGGCCTGGGTAAACACCGCGCCGCCAGCACCGGGCTGTTTATCAGCTCCTCCGGAGGCCAGGCTGCCCTCGCTGCGCAGCAGCCGGAGCCCCTGGGACCCCGCGGTGGCCGTCCCTGACACCCACCAGGGACACGCAGCCGGCTGGGGCCGTGGGGAAGGATCGGGGGGAGCAGGAGGCTGAGCTTCCCGATCCGCATCGGGATGGGGACGTACAGCTCCGAGCGCAGCCCCCCAGCCACGGCGCTGGTTGCCCCACGGAGCCGTCAGGACAGGCGGGACGCGGGTGCTGGGGGTCAGCGCTGTCCCCCGCCACCACCACCCGCTCCCATCCCCGGTTCCCGCTGGCAGGGACGGGCTGCAATGCCTGCTACATGGAGGAGATGCAGAACGTGGAGCTGGTGGAGGGCGACGAGGGGCGGATGTGCGTCAACACGGAGTGGGGGGCCTTCGGCGCCTCGGGGGAGCTGGACGAGTTCCTCCTGGAATACGACCGCGTGGTGGACGAGACCTCACTTAACCCCGGTCAGCAACTGTAAGGAATAGGACAGATCCAGTTCCTCTGGGCGTCCCCCCGCCATCCCCGGCCGCGTCCCCTCCGCCCACCCTTCTCTTTCCCCCTGCCCGCCCTCACCACACTGGGCTCAGCTGAGGCTGGAGCAGCTCAGCACAGGTACCCCCAAAGCGGGGGTCCTTCGCCCCGGCCGCCGTGCCCACGTGCGGGGATGCGTCCGGCAAGGGGGGGGAAGGAAAGAGGGGGTGCCGCGGGACGTGGCCCCCCATATCCCGGCCCTGACGGCCGCCCCCTCGCCTGTGTCCCCCCCCAGCTACGAGAAGATCATCGGGGGGAAGTACATGGGAGAGATCGTCCGGCTGGTGCTGCTGAAGCTGGTGGACGAGAACCTGCTCTTCAACGGGGAGGCCTCCGAGAAGCTCAAGACCCGTGGGACCTTCGAGACCCGCTTCGTGTCGCAGATCGAGAGGTACGGGGCTGGCGGGGCCGCGGCGGGGGGCCGGCACCCCCAAACCAGCCTGCTGTGCTGCCCCACACTGGGGTCTTCCGTCCCGTAACCGCACAGGCGCATCAGGGTGTCTGTCCTGTCACCCCACGCCAGGCTGTCCCACATTGGGGTCCCCTGTCCCGTCACCCCACGCCAGCGCTCTATAACCGCCCCGCACGGGGTCCCCGTGTCCCCCCGTCCCCTGACCGACGCACCCCTCTCTCCCTGTCCCAGCGACTCCGGCGACCGCAAGCAGATCTACAACATCCTGACGGCCTTCGAGCTGCTGCCCTCGGGGACAGACTGTGACATCGTGCGGATGGTCTGCGAGAGCGTCTCCACCCGCGCCGCCCAGATGTGCTCGGCCGGGCTGGCCGGCGTCATCAACCGCATGCGGGAAAGCCGGAGCCAGGAGACCCTCAAAATCACCGTGGGGGTCGACGGCTCCGTCTACAAGCTCCATCCCAGGTGAAGATCCCTGGGAGCCTTCCTCCCACCGTGGTCCCCTTCTTCCTCCTCCTCCTGCATCTCCCAAGCCTTGACCCCGTTTTTTTCCCCTCTGACAGCTTCAAGGACCGCTTCCACGCCACGGTTCGGCAGCTGACGCCCGGCTGCGACATCACCTTCATCCAGTCGGAGGAAGGCAGCGGCCGCGGGGCCGCGCTCATCTCGGCCGTCGCCTGCAAAATGGCCTGCATGATGGGGCAGTGAGAGAGGACTCGGGTGGAGGATGAGGATGATGATGGCCTGGGGGGTGGGAGGACGGCGGTCCCGCTCGGAGCTCTGCGAGGAGCAGAGACGGACGTGGGAAGGGATTTGCCGCTGGCGAAGGCGGCTCCTGGCTCCCCAATAAACGGGGTTTGCGTGGACTTCTCCTCTGGGGCCGCTTGAGCGAGAGCTCCTCGTCTTCCTCGTGCCAGCGGGGAGACCCCCCCGTGGGGCTGCCCCACGTCTGCGGGGTCATCCTGCGCCTCCCTGGCCCCGCTGGGGACCCGGCCGTGGGGAGCGGGACCCCCGTGCACCCCCCCAGCCCCTGTGCTGGGACTGAGACCCCCCGGGGGGCTGGCCAAGGGGTGAGGGGCTGGTTGGGGAGGACCTGGGGACAGAGGGGGCCGGGGTGGCCCCCACCAGTGAGCCCCGGAGGTGCAGAGACCGACTGGGGTGCGCCGGAGCTGTGCCGGCCGTGCCGCAGCACCGATTTCTGGGGATCCCCTCCAGCCTTGTCCCCGCAACAGACGCAGGGTGGGGGGCAGAGCCTGGGGGCACCCCAGCCTCCCCCTCCCAGCACTGACCCCCCCAAAAGGGGGCACAGACCCCCGCCAGGGGCTAAATCCTGCTCCCGCCAGCGGCAGGACCCCAAAACCCAGCGGGTCCCAGCCCACCCCAAAAATGTGCCGTGGCTTGGCCCCCTTCCCAAGCAGCCAAAAATAGTGTCCCCTGCTCCGGTGACAGCCGGGGGGCCCGGCCTGGCTTGTGTCCGGCACAGCCCCGCGGTGTCAGCACCCGGCGCCAGCGCCAAGTTTGGCTCGGCCGCCCGCCCGCGTCCGCTGCCCGATTTAGCCTGGGGTGATAAGGGGGGGATAAAAGCCGGGGCGCCCCGGGGAGCCCCAGCCCAGGGCTGCGGCGGGGATGGTGAGTGCGGCCGGGGACACCCCAGGCACCAGGGATGGGGTGCCCCAGGGCGTGGGGATGCTGTGGGGGGGACTGGGGGCACCCCAGGGTGTCGGGGTCCCTCTGGGGGTCTGGGGCACCCCAGGGATTTGGATCGCCCTGAAGGTTTGGGGCACCCCAGGATGTTGGGGTCCCTCTAGGGATGGTGGTCACCCTGGGGTGTTGGGTTCCCCAGAGGGTCCAGGGCAGGGTTTTGGGGTCCCCCTGGGGGTCTGGTGGCACCCCAAGATGTTGGGGGTCCCCCTGGGGGTCTGGGGCATCCCACGGTGTTGAGGTCCTCCTGGGGCACCCCAGGGTGTGTGGGGTCCCTCTGAGGGTTGGGGGCACCCCAGGGTTTTGGGGTCCTCCTGGGGCACCCCCAGGTGTTGGGGTCCCTCTGAGGGTCTGGGGCACCCCAGGGTGTTGGGTCCCTCTGAGAGTCTGGTGGTACTCCAGGGTGTTGGGGTCCATCCGAGGGTCTCGAGCACCCCAGGGTGTTGGGGGGGGGGGGTCTGGGGGCACTCTAGGGTGTTGGGGTCCCTCTGGGTGTGTGCAAGCACCCCAGGGGTGTTGGGGTCTGCCTGGGGGCACCCCAGGGTGCTGAGGTCCTCCAGGGGCACCCAGGGTGTTGGGGTCCCCCTGGGAGTCGGGAGCACCCCAGGGTGTTGGGTCCCTCTGAGAGTCTGGTGGTACCCCAGGGTGTTGGGGTCCATCCGCGGGTCTTGAGCACCCCAGGGTGTTGGGGGGAGGTCTGGGGGCACCCTAGGGTGTTGGGGTCCCTCTGGGTGTGTGCGAGCACCCCAGGGATTGAGGTCCTCCTGGGGCATCCCGGGGTGTTGGGGTCTGCCTGGGGGCACCCCAGGGTGCTGAGGTCCTCCGGGGGCATCCCGGGGTGTTGGGTTCCCTCTGGGGGTCGGGGGCACCCCAGGTCTGGGACCCCCTCGGGCTGTTGGGAGTCAGCCCATGGTAGGGGCCATCGTGGGGGGCCGGGGCCACCCTGGGACGCCTGGGGCCACCCCAGGATCCGGGAACGTCTCAGGGTGTCGGGGTCATCCTTGGGCGTCGGGGGGCACCCTGGGCATCAGCCAGCAGGATTCCCTGTGTTCTGATTGGCTGCGGCCAGCAGCCAGCAGGATTCCCTGTGTTCTGATTGGCTGCGCCCAGCAGCAGTAGGGTTCCCTGTGCTCATGGCCGTGGCCAAAAGTGGATTCCCTGTGCTCTGATTGGCGGCAGCCCTCAGCCAGCAGGATTCTCTCTGTTCCGATTGGCCAAGGCCAAACAAAAGGGATTCCCTGTGCTCTGATTGGTTGGAGGACCAAAAAGGGATTCCCTGTGCTCCGACTGGCCAGGGCCAAACAAAAGGGATTCCCTGCACTCTGATTGGCTGTGGGACCAAAAAGGGATTCCCTACGCTCCGATTGGCCGGGGCCAAACAAAAAGGATTCCCTGTGCTCTGATTGGCCGGGGCCGGACCAAGGCTTCCCCGCGCCCCGGTTGGCTCCCGCAGGCCAGCAGGAGGGCGGGCACGCGCGGCAGGGCGGCGGCCAGGCGGGCGCAGCGCCGCTCCTCCAACGTCTTCTCCATGTTCGAGCAGTCGCAGATCCAGGAGTTCAAGGAGGTAACGGGGCGGGGGGTCCCGGGTGGGGGGTCCCGGGTGGGGGATCCCAGAGCAGGGGGTCCCAGGGTGGGGGGGTCCCCGGGCTCGTCCCCCCCGACCCCCTCGCCCGCTCTGCTCCAGGCCTTCAGCTGCATCGACCAGAACCGGGACGGGATCATCACCAAGGCGGACCTGAAGGAGACCTACGCACAGCTGGGTCAGTGGCGCCGCGCGGGGACGCGACGGGGACGGGGCCGGCTGCGGCGCCGAGTCAGGGTGGTAACAGTGGCAGGGGACAGTGACGGTGCCAAGCTGGGGACGGCGGTGATGCCAATCGCAGGGACGGTGGCAGTGCCAAGGGTGGGGACGGTGACGGTGCCAAGCCCGTGGCAGTGATGGTGCCGGCGATGGCGCCAAGTGGGTGACGGTGCCAGTGCCAAGGGGGTGACGGTGCCAGTGCCCAGTGTGGGGACAGATGTGGTGCCAGGCACAGGGAAGTGACCGTGCCAAGTGCGGGGCCAGTGACGGTGCGAAGCCCGGGGCGGTGACAGCCGGGGCCGCCCGGGCGCGCCGAGGGAACCACTGGCTTTATCTCCCGAGGGACACGTCCCCGCGCTCCCGCTGGCATCTCCGGTGCCGCCTCTCCCCTCCCGGGGCCAGGCTGTCCCCGGTGCCACGTGGCCTTGTCACTGTGTCCCCCCCCAGGGAAGACGAACGTGAGTGACGCGGAGCTGGAGGAGATGCTGAAGGAGGGGAAGGGGCCCATTAACTTCACCGTCTTCCTGACGCTCTTCGGGGAGAAGCTGAACGGTGAGCGGCCCCGGGTGTCCCCCGACACCCCCCAACACCCCTGACACCCCGACACCCCCAGGGGTCAGCCCCAAGCCCCACCTAACACCTCCCCGCCAGGCACCGACCCTGAGGAGTCCATCCTCAACGCCTTCAAGCTCTTCGACCCCGCCGGCACCGGCACCGTGAACAAGGACGAGTGAGCGGGGGACAGCAGGGACCCCTCGGGGCACCCGGCCAGATCCTGCCTCCCCCGGGCGGGGGACGGGAGCCGACCCCGGGCTCAGCCGTTCCCTCTTCCCGCAGGTTTAAGCAGCTCCTCCTGACCCAGGCGGATAAGTTCTCCCCAGAGGAGGTGAGGCGGCTCCCCTGGCCGTCACCGTCCCCGTCCCCGTCCCCTGCGCTGGCCCCTGCCCACCCCGTCCCCTCACAGTGTCCCTGCACGAGGGGGGACAACAGGACCCTCGGGGGGAGTGGGTGCCCAGGACACCCGGCTCTGCCTGCCCACGGGGAGATGTGGGGAGGGGGACACAGCCCCCAGCCCCAGCTCCCCATGTGTCCCCCAAAGACCCTGTCCCCAAGGTCCCCGTGTGTCCCCCATAGTCCCTGTCCCCAGGGTCCCCGTCCTCCACAGGTGGAGCAGATGTTCGCGGTGACGCCCATCGACGTCTCGGGGAACATCGACTACAAGTCCCTGTGCTACATCATCACCCACGGGGACGAGAAGGAGGACTGAGGGAACAGCGGGTCCCCCGCCCTCCGCCGCTCGCTCTGGCCAAATAAACCACCAAACGAGGGGATCTTGTCCGTCTGTCCGTCTGCAGTGGCCCCAGGGAGGGAGGTGGCTCTGTTCAGCCTGGGCTTTGCACCCTCGCATGGCTCCCGGTGTCCCTGTGGAGCTGGCGTGTCCCCAACGCAAGGGACAGCCCCCCTGCAAAGGACGGGCTCCCAGGGGACCCCGGCACGGGGGACAGCAGGGCCACTGTCCCCAAGAGACGCAGCGGCCTGGGGCAAGATGCTTTATTGCACGGGGAGGGGGATGCGGGGGCCAGGGTGGCAGGTGGGGCTGGGAGGGGATTTCAGGGTTCGGGGGGTGGCACTCGGGGCTGGTCGTGGTCTGAGCCCTGCGGAGACAAGGAAGGAGCAGTGAGTCGGGGGCCACCGTCACCCCCAACGCATGTGCCAGCGAAAGTGGCTCCTCCAACATTCCCCCCGCCTCCAGGAGGCATTTTGGGGTCCCCTGCCTCACCCCCACCCTCCAGGGGCGCAGGCAGTTCCCTCCTGGAGACACAGGACCCCCAAGTGCTCTCCCGTGCTGGGGCAGGCGCGGGTGCAGGACATGGGGTGCGGGATACGGGCTGGGGGAACGTGGGGTGCGGGATGGAGGATGCGGGGTGGAGGACTTGGGACGCGGGATCAGGACGCGGGATGCAGGATCAGGACACGGGATGCAGGACCAGGACGCGGGGTGCGGGACGCGGGGCGGGTGCTGACCGGGCTCAGGCCTTGCAGAAGCCGATGGCGGCGCAGGTGTCCTGGGGCTCGTCACCGTTCTGCAGCGCCTCGCTGATCTGGTCCCGGTACTTCTTCACCAGCTGCTTGCAGACGCGGCCCAGGCGCTTGCCCAGGGCCCGGCAGGCTTTGCCCAGCGCCGCCTCCACCGCTGCCTGCCACAACCAGCCCCGGCGGCGTCAGCGGGGCCGCCTGCGGGGCCCCGCTCCCCCGAGCCCCCCGCCCGCCTGCCGGGCCCCGCTCCCCCGAGCCCCCCAGCCGCCCGCTCACCTCGTCGGGGTCGTCGCCCACCATCGCCTTGATCTGCTCCAGGATTTTGGTGCACAGGGTGCACTTCTTCCCCTTGCGCAGCGCCATTGCGTCCCCTTCAGCCACGTCCCCTTCGGTCATGTCCCACTGTGGGAGGACAAGGCGGACCCTCAGGGCTGCGCCGGGCCCCCCGATACAGGCGGGGGGCTGCCCCATGGCCGTGGGGCGGCGGCGGGGCCAGTGCTCACCAGGGCCAGGCTGTCCCAGAGGTCACGGCAGTACTGCTCCCTGCCGCAGCGGCTGGCGGTGGCCACGTCCTGGCACCAGGCTGCGGGGCCGCCCTGGCAGGGCTCGGGGACCGCAGCCTGCGCCGCTGAGCGGGGATGGGGACGGTGAGCGCGGCCGCGGGAGCGCGCGGCCGTCACCGAGGTCCCTGGGTGCCGCAGGAGTGCCCAGACCCCGTCCCCACGCAGACCCTGTCCCCACTGTACCCCGGCTGGCACACGGACCTTGTCCCTGCCACCCCCAGGTGCCTGTCCCCACGTGGCCGCCATCCCCGCCATCCCCGGCTCCCCATGTGGAACCCATCCCCACCATCCCCATGTCCCCACATAGACCTTGTCCCCACCGTCCCCACTGCCCCCACGAGGACCCCGTCCCACCATCCCAAGGTCCCCACGCAGACCCCGTCCCCAGGCCGCCATCCCCGCTGTCCCCCGTGCCCGTCCCTGCCTGTCCCCCTCCCCTGCGCCCCGGGGTGCCTGTCCCCCCGCCACCCCGTCCCTCCTCGGGGGCGCGGGGCAGGGGGGACCCCCGTTACCTCCCACCGCCACCAGCACCAAGAGGAAGGCGGCAGCCATGGCGAGCCCACTCGAGAGGGTGACAGCAGGTGACAGCGGGTGACAACCGGCCGGCCCGCCCCGACGGCTTTTATAGCGGGGCGAGCGGGCTGTGGGGACGGCCGCGCCACTCAGCGCCGCCGAAACCCAAAAAACCCTTAAAATGGAGCGGCGCCGGCTCGCAAACCCCTTCCTCCCTCGCACCTCCGCCCTCCGCCCCCGCGGCAGGAAGGGGAGCCGGGGGGGCCCAGCCCCGCGCCCCACCGAGCCCCCGCGCCCCGCGGCGGGGTGCCGCCGGCGGCCCCCAGCCCTGGGCCCGGCGGGGGGCGGCCCAGCAGCCCCCCAAGCGGGGGGGGGCGTGGGGCCGGGGGCTCTGCGGGGGTCCCCTCTGCCCCCGCCCGGGCTCGGGGGGCCTGGGGCTCCGTCCCGCTGACCCCGGTCCCCCCATGAGCAGTGGAGGGGCCCGGGGGCCGGTCCCGGTGTCCCCTGTCCCCTCCCGGACCCCCCGAGGCCTCAGGCGTCGGCCTCGTGTCCCCTGTCCGCCATGGCCTCCGTGGGGCCTGTCCCGGTGTCCCCGTCCCCTCCGGGGCCCGCCGGGGCCTGGGGCCCGGTCCCGGTGTCCCCGTCCCCTCCGGGGCTCCGTGGGGTCCCGGTGCCCCCCTCCCCCCGCCCCCGCCGGTTTCCACGGTAACGGCCTCGCGCCGCCGCCACCGGCGGTTGCCACGGCGACCCGCCGCTTTGGCGTCACTTCCGCCCCGCGGCCACGCGACTTCCGGGCTTTGCGGCGTTCGCGCCTTTTCCCCCCCCCGCCCCTTCCCCATGGCGGGCCCGCGGTGCCGGCGGCCCCCCCCGACCTCTGACCCCTGACCTCTGACCCCGTAGGTGACCTGCGGCCTGGGGGGGCCCGGAGGGGGGTGAGGACGGGGGGGTTTGGGGCTGTCCCGCTCGGGGGGCGGCCCGGAGGGGGGGCGATGGGGGCCCGGGGGGGGGCTGGTGCCTTTTGGGGGTCCCTGGGGGGGGGCGGAGGGTCCTTGGCGCGGGGGGGCTCCCGGGGGACCCCCGCGAGGGTCCTGGGGGGACCCTGGTTTGGGGAGGGGGGGTCCTGGTGCCCGGGGGGGGCTGGGGGGTCCCTGTAGGGTCCTGCGGACTGGGGGGGGCTTGGGCCGGGGAGTTTTGGGGCGGGGGTGTCCTCGGGGGGGGTCGTGGTGCTCGGAGGTGTCTGGGGGGGCTCCCGGTGCCCTGGGGGGGGTCTCCGTGCGGGGGGGTGTTTAGGGGGGATCCGGGGGGCTGTGCAGGGCTCGTGGTGCCGGGGGCATTTGGTGGTCCAGTGGCCAGGCTGTGACTGGGGGGGCTGCGGGTGTCCTGCTGCGGGGGGTGACTGGGGGGTCCTGGGGTTTTCCTGGCACCAGCGTGGGTCTGGGGGTGCCCTGGTGCTGGGGAGGGGGGCGGTGATGGGGGGGGGTCAGTCGTGTTTTGGGGGGGGAGGGGGGCAGTTTGGGGGTGGGGGCTGCCTCCAGGGAGGGATTCGGGGCGACGGTGATGGCCGGGGTGTGCCGGGCTCGGCGCCGTGCCGCTTTGCCACCCTTAATTTGCCCGGATCCTTAATTTGCCCATTTCCTTGCCAGATCCTCCATTAAAATCCCGCCGTGTCCAGCCCAGCTGCTCCGGCCCGGCGCCCACCATGTTCTGGGAGCAGGCGGCCGCCACGGCGCAGGGTTTGCTGGCCCCCCCCTCCGCCGAGGCCTCCACCTTCGCCAGGCTGCCGGTTTCGGCGTACACCGACTGCTCCCAGCCCTTTCGGCTGGGCGAGCGCAGCTTCAGCCGCCAGTACGCTCACATCTACGCCGCGCGCCTGATCGAGATGCGGCCCATCCTGGAGGAGCGGGCGCGGCAGAAGTGGGGTGAGTCGGTTTGGGGAGTAACCCCCCTCTTTGGGGCAGGAGGGCAAAGCCGCGCGGCCGGCACAGTGCCTGCTGGAAGCTCTTCGGTGATTTTTTGGCGGGTGCTGGCCATCCTTTCCTAAGCTTAGGCACACATTAGGGGTCGAATAACCCTTTGGGGGATGGTTTCTCTGCCGGACATGTCCCAGCCTTTCTAAAATCAGCTTTAAACATCAGCTGTGTGGAGAAAACCTTTTTTCTTTTTTGCTCACCGGGCCAGGTCAGAGCTCTCGCTCGCTGTCGGGAGCACGAGTTAAGCGCAAGGTTTGCACGGCGAGGGGCTGGCGGGCGCCCCGGCCAGGAAGCGGGCTGTGGGGGGCGCGAGAGGCGCCGCTTGCGCCGGGGGGGCCGTTTCCTCGCCCGGCAGAGCTGTGTTAGCGGTTAGCGGGTGGGATCCTCGTGCTAGAGAGTTTCCATCCAGCGCCGCTGTTACGCCTTCGGATGAAGCAACTGCCTCGCTGCTGCCAGAGCGCGGTGGCTGAGCTTTCTGACAGGCCTCGGCGCGGCACATGGCTCCCTGAGCGTGGTAAAAGCCTGTTATCAAATTTCACCCTCTCGGACCAGCCAAGCTTTCAGCTTTGCCCTTCTATGGAGGTTTTTGGGCTTGGCCACTTGTTTTTCTTTCTCTCCCCGGCCCCGTGGGCCGCGTGGAGCGAGGGGAAGCAAAGCCCGCGCCGGGCTGTGCCGGTTACACAGCGGATGTTGTTCCTTGGCCGGCCACCCTGCGCCGTAACCCTGGATTTTGCCGAGGGTGACGGGAACCAGTGGTTTTGTAAAGCTCCACTTCCCAGAGTCATGTGATGGGACGAGATTTCTGGCGTTTGTCTCACAGCGAGAAGTGCCTGCAGGCAAAATCTGGAGAGAGCAGCCCCCCTCCCCCTAAACACACACATTTGGAGGGTTAGAGCCAAGAATAAGAAACTAAAATGGGATTGTTTTTTCTGACTCTGAGTGTTTGCATTCCTGGGATTGATGAACCTGTGTTTCCAGCTCCGCTGAGCCCAGGGTGCCGGTGATGGCAGCGGGGTGCTTTCCACCGGAGAGGAGTCACGTTCAGCAGGCGCGTGATTAGCAAAGGGAGAGTCTGGGGGGGGAAAAGGTCACCCCACCGCCCACAGCCAGAAAGGGCGGCCCGACGGAGGAGCTGGCGCGGCAGCGGGCTTCGGCCGTGTTGTTCTGGGAGAGGAGCCCGGCAGCTCCCGCCGCCCCGGCGCAGTCCTCCTCCCTCCCGCGCTTGAGGCTCGGGGTGGCTGGGCTTCACGGCTTGATTTAAGCAGGAGGAAATAAAAGTCCTGCAGACACGTACAGGACAGGGCTGAAGCATCTCTGGGTCCTGGTGGGCGAGGTGAGAAGTCTTGGGCTCAGCCTGTGGTGAGGGAGGTGCATTTTTTGCTGTCTGCGCATGCTCCCCAGCCACAGAGACAATGAAGCGCTGGGGCTGCAATGCTCTTTGCACCTCCTGAGGCGTGACTTGGTTCCCCCGGCCCATATCCCCCCTGGTAAAGCCCAGGGACCTGTTTGTGCCTTTCAGGCAGAGGAAACCCTGCCCTCCCCAGCAGCCTGGCTTCATGCTGGGATCTTCCCAAATGCCCGGCTGCGATGGGGATCCTGGCTTCCAGCAGGGATCCCGGGCAGAGGATCTGGCCCTGGCAGAGGCAGAGGTCAGACTTGGGGGTGGTGAACGATCTCTCCTGCCTGTCAAATCTGAGTGGGATGTTTGGGTCATCTGGATGAGGAGCAGGAACACCAGCCCCTCGTGCTCAAGGGCAAGAGCACCAGTTCCGTGCCCAGGTGGGACAATCCTGGACCTGTGCCCCCTGCAGAGCTGGAGCTGTGGGCCCAGCGGGAGCTCTGCACGCTGTCCTGGGTGGTGGCCGGGAGCTGTGGGTCCCCCAGACCCTGGTGTGACCCAGCTTTCCTCCCCCTCAACGCAGAGGAAATGCCTGCAGGCAGCGCTGGCTCTCTGGCATGCTCCGTTGGCCCCATCTGGCCTACACATGTGGATTGGGCTCCGTGCCTCAAGGAAGAGCGAGAAGCTTTGCAACATTCCCTCGCCGCCTCTTGCTGGCCTGGACGTTCAGGCCCTTTCAGCTGGTCCCGGCCAGCCTTGAGCCTTGCCTGCCCTCACAACCGTCCCCGAGGCCGGCTGAGCCCCGTTTCTCTCCGCAGGGAACGGTGTGGTGGTGAGGAAGCTCTGCGAGCTGCGGGCGGGCGAGAAGTGCTGCGTGGTGGGGACACTCTTCAAGGCGATGCAGCTGCAGCCCTCCATCCTGCAGGAGATCAGCGAGGAGGTAGCGGCGGGGACGTTCCCTCCCGCGGGCCCCCCCGTCCTCCTCCGCATGGCTCTGGGGGACGTGCCAACACATGGGCAGCTTCCCATCGCTTCCCTCGTGCTCGCTGTGGCCGAGCAAGTGGGAACTGCCAGGGCCTTGACCTGGGGAGCCGGTGTATAATCTTCTCTGTGCCTACGCTGTCCCTAGACGCCGCCACTCTTGCTGCCACCCCTTTGTGCCAGTGCGGATTGTGTACGTGCCTGCTTGGTGTTGCTTTTCCTGCCCTTGGAGGGTTTGGATCCAGCAGAGCAAACCTCCTTTCCCTGCTGCAGGGGAGGAGGATGAGGGGGGTGTCCGGGGAGACTCTGCCGTCCCCATGCCGTGCTGGGGGCCCATCTGCTCCCAGCCAGCTCACAGGGAGCACGTTGGGAAGTTTGGAGCCTGCTCGTCGCAGCATGAGGTTAGCCCCGTGCCTGCCGGGCAGGGTTCAAAGGGAGCGGAGCGCTTGCCCGGGCGATGATTGCAAACACGTTTCCCAAGGCGAGCCAGAGCGCCGTCTCCCGCCGCCTGGCTGAGCCGCTTCCTCCTTGGCCGGGGAGCCACGCTCGTGTTTGCTTCGCCAGGGCGCTGCAGGGAAGCGTTAAGCGAAACCAGCTCGTCCGGGCGGCGTGCAGCTGGCGAGCAGCGCCGAGAGCTGCCGGGGCCTCCAAAGCGCCGCTTTCAAAGCGGCAGTGGGGGTGTTGGCCGCACCGGCGGCGGGGGGCCGCGCCGGCGGCTCTCATGAGTCACGCGCCCGCACTCTGGTTTCCACGAGCGGGGTTTGGCTGGGGTGAGGAAGGGCCCTTTGGGGCAGCTCGGCCTTGCCAAGGCCATGACAGCCTGCCCTGTCCCCCCGCAGCACAACCTGGTGCCTCAGCCGCCCTTGCCCAAGTACATCCACCCCTCCGACGAGCTGATCCTGGAGGACGAGCTGCAGCGGATCAAGCTGGAAGGAGCTGTCGAGGTGCAGAGGCTGGTGACAGGTAGGGGACGATGGCTCTGTGGTGGGAGCCACCTCACAAGCCCTGGCCGGGGGCTGACCGTCCGCTCTCTGCCATAGGGACCATCTGTGCCGTGTATGGCTCCGAGCAGGATGATGGCAAGTTCCTGGTGGAGGATCACTGCTTTGCCAACCTGCCCCGGCCGCTGCCCTGGAAGGGCCCCAGCTTGGACCGGTGAGTCTCCGCAGGGACAGGAGCGGGGCTGGCACCGCCGTATCTGGAGCCCCTTGGTGTGGGCAGCCCTGGCATCGCCGTGCAGGCAGGGATGGGCGCAGGCAGGGAGCACTGCCCGAGCCTCTCCGCTTAGGTTCGTCCTGCTGGTGTCGGGGCTGGGGCTGGGCAGCGGCAGCGGCGAGTCCCTGCTGAGCACGCAGCTGCTGGTGGACGTGGTGACGGGGCAGCTGGGCGCCGAGGGCGAGCAGAGCTGCGCCGCACAGATCTCCCGCGTCATTCTGGCGGGGAACCTGCTGAGCCAGAACACGCAGAGCCGGGACACCATCAACAAGGTACGGCGGGGAAGGGGCCTTCAGCCTCGACCCTGCTCTCTGGGGCTGGGGCTGGCACGGGGAGGCGCGTGAAGGTGGGGAAGGAGGAGTCAGAGAGGGCACGGGGTTGTTCCCTCACTCTCTCCCCACTGCCCCAGGCCAAGTACTTGACCAAGAAGACCCAGGCTGCGAGTGTGGAGGCCGTGAAGATGCTGGATGAGATCCTGCTGCAGCTTTGTGTAAGTGCTTGGAGCGGGATAGGGTTGGCTGGGGCCTTGGGTACCTTCTGGGGGAGGGAGCCTGGCTCCCAAGCCAGGGAAGCAGTGCTCTGCCAGCAGCCTGGGGCTGCGGGGTGGCAAACACCCCTTCCCCGGCCCCCAGCTTCCCTTTGAGCACCGCATATGGTGCTGTACGGGAACGCGGCAAGAAGGGGAGGCAGCGCACAGCCCAGCTTCAGATCCCTCTCCTGGCATCTGGTCTCTGCGGTGAAGCCAAGCGGGGCTTCCTGCGGGGAAGTGGTGGGAGCCAAATCAGGGATTGGGCAGAGCCGGGGCTTTGCTCTGAGCCCCTTCGAAGGAGGGTGGCTGGGCCGTCCCCCGTAATCCCCGCTCTGCCTGCAGACCTCCGTGCCCGTGGACGTGATGCCTGGTGAGTTTGACCCCACCAACTACACGCTGCCGCAGCAGCCCCTGCATCACTGCATGCTGCCCCTCGCCAGCGCCTACTCCACGCTCCGGCTCGTCACCAACCCCTACCAGGCCGACGTGGACGGCGTCAGGTAAAAACACCTCGTGTGCCACCGGCTCTGTGATAACTGCTGGCGGCATGGGATCGCGGGGCAAGTCACGGCAAGTACAGCTGTCAAATCCCTCCTTCTTTCCCCCAAAATGGTGTAGGTTTTTGGGGACCTCAGGGCAAAACATCAGCGACATCTTTAAATACAGCAGCATGGATGACTACCTGGAGATCCTGGAGTGGACGCTGCTGGCGGGACACATCAGCCCCACGGCCCCGGACACGCTGGGTAAGGCGAGAGCTGGGTGGCCGCCAAGGCTGGGGGGCTGTTTGCCCTCGAAGGGGTGCAAGGTGCAGGTTCCCCTCCTAATTTCCATCCCTCCCAGGCTGCTACCCCTTTTACAAATCGGACCCTTTCATCCTCACCGACTGCCCTCACGTCTACTTCTGCGGCAACGCTCCCCGCTTCCAGTCCAAGCTGCTCAAAGGTGAGTCCCGCAGCCTGCAGGGCCCCCGATCCTCGCTCGGGGCTGGGACCCTGCCCCGGGGTGCCGCCCGAGGGCTCACCCGCCTGACGCCCACCTATTTTTGCAGGGGAGGACAAGCAGCAGGTCCTGCTGCTGACGGTGCCCGCCTTCAGCACCACGCAGACCGCCTGCCTCGTCAACCTGCGCGACCTCAGCTGCCAGCCCATCAGCTTCTCCGGCTTCGGGGCCGAGGACGATGACGGGGACATGGAGGTCGGGCACTGACTGAGCAGGCAGGGCACGGACTCGATAAACCCCTGGCCCCTCGGAGGGCCCTGGCGCCCTCCGCCTTTGTGTCATCATCCCCGTCTGCCCTCCCGGGAGGGCTGGCACGGAGCTGCCGGGGGCGCAGGAGAGAAGAGATGCTTGTACCAATATAACTTGATTTATTTGTGTAACAAAAAAACTGTGTGGAGGGGACAGGGGCTGCGCCTGCCTCCGTGTGGGCCCTGCCCTGGAGAGCGGGACCACCCCTGCCAGCCCCGCTGTGCCGGGAGACGGGGACGGGGCGAGGGCTGGGTCCTGCTTCGCCCCCTCCCTTGCCAGGCAAGGGCTGGTGCTGCCCAGCCCCGAGGGACGGGGCAGCACGTCCTCTCCTGCCGGGCTCTGGAGCCTGGCAAGGGGGATGCTCTGCAGCCGCCCAGCCTTTGGGGCGAGCGTCGGCATGGCGTGCCCTGCAGTCAGGAAGCAGCGCGGGTGAGAAGCCGGAGCCCACCCGGGGCGGGCTACCCAGAGCGGGCTGCCCGGGGCTCGAGGAAGGCTTTAGAAGCAGATGCCGGAGCCTGCTGCAGGCGAAACCAAACCGGCCGCGAGCGTCCGGCCTTGGCCCGAGGCAGGAGCGAGGGGACGAGCATCTCCTAGTCACCAAAGTTCACGGTGTAGGTCTCGGCCGTGGTGAAGGGCTGCGCTGTCCCTGTGCCCAGCTCCCAGGCCTCCGTCTCCGTCACCAGCTCAGTCACCACCTCCGTTTCGGTCTCCATCTCCCAGGTGCCGGCTGTGGGTGGCTCTTGGCTCCAGGGCGCGTAGGCAGTGCTGCTGAAGGGGAAGGGCAGGGCCGTGGTGGGTGGCGGGGCCGTGGGGCCGCTGGCGGCTGTGGTGGCATTGAGACGCCGCAGCCTCATCTGCTGCCGGAGCCGCATGCGCTGCCGGAGGCGCATACGCAGGCGCATGCGTTCGCGGGGCGTCATGGGGCGGCCGGGCACGATGCGGCGGATGGGCCGGTTCCCGTTCATGGCCATGATCTCCCGGATGCGTTTCCAGTTGGAGCGCGAGAGGACGAAGTTGCACTGGGTGGCCCCGATGTCGTAGAAGACGCTGCAGGTCTTGACGCTGGGGTTGTAGCCCTCGGCCCGAGCCGAGACGCGGTACTCGCCCGGGTTCAGGATGCGCCAGTAGTCCCCGCCGCTGGCTGCGGAGAGCGAGGGGAGGCAGCGGGGTGTGAAGGAGGCAGCACGGTGCTGCCGGCACCCCGCCTGGCGCCCTGCCCTGTGCCATACCTGTCTTGATGTTGTGGTTGATGCCCCCTACGACGATGGTGGCGTTGGCGATGGGTTCTCCCTGCTGGTCCGTCACCAAGCCCTTGATGCCCCGGTGGACCTACGCGAGGAAAGGGGACGAGAGGATGCACGTGGGGCAGGCGGGGCAGCGCCGGCTCCCCGCCCGGCGCGTCCCAGTGCCTACCTGCTCCATGAAGGTGAGCAACGACTCCTTGTTGTTCTCCCACTCCTGCTGCAGCTCGCTCTCGTGGGGGAACTTGTCGCAGCCCAGGTAGACGGAGAGCTCCAGGCAGTTGGTGTGCAGGTAGCTGAAGTCATTCATGGCTGTAAAACAAACCAAGCGCTCACCCAGCCGCTCACTCGCACCTTCGGGTGGCGGGAGTGCGGGGCGGGCGGACCGACGCCGTATGGCGTGGGACCCACTTACTGCCAGCCCGGGGGTGCCACTTGGCCCCCTGCACGATGCCCATGGCGTTGGTCATGTCCTGCGTGTGGCAGCCCCCGCGGAAGGTCTCGGTCATGGTGAGGTGGGCTGAGGCGTAGGAGATGGCGAGCCAGCGGAAGATGGCATGGTCGGGCGTCTCCTGCAGCTCGGGGTTGTCGTCCTCGTAGTCGTCTGGCGGGCGAGGGGCGGCCGCTGGTGTCTCGCTGACGGGCCGGGCCGTGTCGAAGGGGTAGGACACCAGCTTCTCCCCGCCCTGCAGGTTGGCTCCCAGCACGAAGGGGTTCTTGTCCATCCATGCCATGACGGCCCGCGTCTCCACTGCCACCTGCCGAGGCAGGCACGGCAGCGTGAGACGCCACGTCCCCATCACCGTCCCACCACCCCGCCCCGTGCCGTGGCTCACCGTGGCGTCCTCAACCAGGTAGTGCTCCGGGATGGGGATGTGGTGGTTGGGGAACTTGTGGGGCACCAGCTTCCTCTCCTCGGCCGCCCAGAGCGCCGAAGCCAAGTCGGGGAAGTTCTCAAAGAGGTCGTAGCCCTCCTCCGTCCAGTGGCCCAGCGCCCAGTTGCCCAGCTCGGAGCCCTGCGGGCAGCCCAGGGCAGCGGTGAGCCCGGGGGCTGCATCCCACCGTCCCATCCCACCGCTCCGCCGTCCCATCCCCTGCTCTGCCGTCCCCTTACCGCCTCGCGGGCCAGCTCGTAGCCATCGGGGTTGAGGGAGGGCACGAGGTGGATGCGGGTTTCGGTCACCAGGCTCCGCACCCGGGGGTTGCCGTCGTGGTACTCCTTGCACAGGAACTGCATCAGCAGGAGCAGCAGCTCCCGGCCCAGCACTTCGTTCCCGTGCAGCCCCGCCGTGTACCTGAACTCGGGCTCGCCTGCGGGCAGGGTACAGGCAGGGTCACCGTGTTGCCTGCGGCAGGGGACAGCAGCCAGGTCCCCCCACACCTCCCCTTCTCACCCGTCTCGTGCTCGCCCGGGTTGTCCGAGATCTCCATGGCGTAGATCTTCAGCCCGCGCGAGCTCTTGCCGATGTTGTAGATGCGGGTGATGGTGGGACACTCCTCGTTCACCACCTTCATCAGCTGCGGGCGCAGGGTGGGGGGCAGGTGATGGGGGACAGCGCTCGGGGGGCCGAGCCCACCCCCCCGTGAAGGAGCCCACCCCACGGAGGTGCCCACCGCCCCACGGAGGTGCTCACCTGCCTCATGTCCTTGTAGGTGTGGTGGCGGAAGTCCAGGTTGTCGGTGGAGGTCACCTCGTTCTGCTGGGCGTAGTAGCTGCTGATGGCTGCGGACGGGACAGGGACACGGCGGTGGGGGGCTGCAGAGCTGCCATCCCCCCAGTCCCCTCAGCCGCCGCTTTGGGGTGGCTCTTACTGGAGAGGGGGCAGCCCAGGACCTCGAGGCGCAGGCAGAGGCTGCCGTTCCACGTCTGGGGGTAGATGCGGATGTAACGGGCTACCATGGGCTCGGGGAACTCAGTCAGCACTGGCGTGTCCTTGTCCACGTTGCCGTAAAACATCTGCAGAGGGGAGCAAGACGTAGCCACGGCAGGGGAGCGGGTCCCTGCTGTCCCCGTCCCCCCCAGCCAGCCCGTTCTGGGGTCCCGTACCATCTCCTCGTAGCCGTTGGTGTACATCACCCAGTTCTGGCTGTCGTTGCTGAAGCCCACGTAGAAGCTGGTGACAAAGTCCTCGCTGTGGGAGGAAGGGGACAGGTTGGGAGAGGAGGTCCCCGAGCTGCTCCCCCACCCCGTGTCCCCGGATCCGTCCCCTCCTGCTCGTCCCCGGCCCCGTACTGGATCTGGGAGTCGCGGCCCTGGGTGATGACGCCAGTGAACTTGGTGGTGCGGCGGGTGTCCACCTCGATCCAGTGCGCCCGGCTGTCGTCCTCAGCGCACCAAGCCCCGTCGAAGAAATCGTCCTCGTTGGTGCCCGCCTGGGGTGGGGACAGTGGGGGGGACGTGGGTGGGGGGCCCGCTGGTGTGGAGGGTGGGCGCGGGGCGGGCGACCCTCACCTGCATGTTGAGGCGCCCGCGCTGGGCACCCAGCCCGTGGCGCAGCATGGAGGAGGCCAGGATCTGGTCGTCCTCGATGCGGTGGGACTCCAGGCCGATGGGGGGACACCCTGGGGACAGTGGGGGGGCGGGAAGGTGGTGGGCACCCCCCTGCAGCGGGGTGCCCGCTTCCCCCTCAGGACCGGGGACACTCACTTGTCTTCTCCTCTGGAGGGGCCCATTCGTCCTCGTCCGGCTCCCACTTCTTCCCCCCTGGTTTTTTGGGTTTTCCTGGAAAAGGGGCGCATGAGGGGGAGCAGAGCCCGGGGGGCTGGGGGCGAGGGGACGGGGCTGGGGGGGCTGGCACCCACCTTTGCGGTCCCGGCCCTTCTCCTCCGCCCAAGGGTCCTCCTCCTCCTCCTTGCTGCTGCCGCCTTTCTTGGGCTTCCCTGGGATGGGAGAGCGGCTGCTGGGGACATGCCACCTGCCCCAGGGACGTGCCACCCACCCAGGGGACGTGCCACCCGCCCCAGGGATGTGCCACCCACCCAGGGGACATGCCACCCACCCAGGGGACGTGCCACCCACCCCGGCACCCAGCCCGTCTCTCACAGGGCTTGAGTTTCTCCTCGTCCGTCTCCATCTCGTCATCTTTGTCCGGGTGTTTCCTGGGCTTCGGCGGGGGGGGCAGCCCGTACTCCACTGCGGGGTGCAAAGGGGGAGCGGGGCTGGGACACCCCTTCAGGGCCGGGGGACGGCGCGGGGGTGCCACCCGCCAGAGCCCAGCTGGGCACGGGGGGAGATCCCTACCCATGGGGCCGGGCAGAGCCCCCCAGGAACGGGGGTCCTGGGCTGCCCCGGCCCCCCATGGCTCGTCACTCACAGTCATCGTAGTCGGGTCGTAGGAAGCCGTCCTCGTAGTCCCCTTCGGTCACCAGGACGGGCGGCGGGGGTGGTGGCTGAGGGGGTGGCACCTCCGGCTTCGCTGGGGAGGGCGAAAGAGGCCGTGCTGGGGATTGGGGGGGAATGGGGGTACCCCCACGTCCCTGTGGGGTCCCTGTGCCCCTATGGGATCCCTCAGTCCCTGTGGGGTTCCTCATGCCTCCGCGGATCCCCACACCCCTACTGTGCCCCCAGGGGTCCCCCATGTCCCTGTAGGGTCCCCCATGCTTCTGTGGGATCCCTGTGTCCCTGTGGGATCCCCCATGCCCCTGTGGGGTCCCCATGTCCCCCTCTGTATTCGCACGGGATCCCCGTGCCCCCAGGAGATCCCCATGCCCCTAGGGGGTCCCTGCAGCCCTGTGGGGTCTCCTGCACCCCTTACGCAGTCCCCATGCCCCCCCCCAGCTCCAGGCTGTCCCAAAATGATGCTCCCCTGGGTCCCCAAGGCTGGGGACTGTCCCCTCCACCCCAAGAGGTGCCAGCCCCCCCTTGTCCCCCTGTCACCCCACTTACGTGGCTCCTCGGGCTGGGGCCAGACTCTCTCGGGTTTTTTCCTGCTCGGGGGCTTGCGGGGTTTCTGCTGGCGCCGGATGTACTCGACTGGGGACGGAAAGGGGGTGGCGGTGACTTTGGGGGGACGAGGTGGGGGGACACCCCCTCCCTCCTTTCCTGGAGGCCGGGGGACCCCGGTGGTCCCCCCGCCCACGCCCTGGCACCGTACAGTCCTCGTAGTCCTCCCGCTCCAGCTGCTCGTTGTAGTCCAGCGTTGGTGGCTCCGGCTCCTCGGGGACCTCTGCGGGGACAGGGCACGTGGGGACGGGGCGCAGGGTGGCACCGGGGAGCAGGGAGGTGGCATTGGGGTGTAGGGAGGTGACACTGGGACGCAGGCAGGTGGCCCTGGGGTGCAGGGAGGTGGCATTGGGACACAGGGTGGTGGCCCCAGGGTGGAGGGAGGTGGCCCCGGGGTGGAGGGAGGTGGCCCTGGGGTGGAGGGAGGTGGCCCCGGGGTGCAGGGAGGTGACACCAGGGTGCAGGGAGGTGGCCCCAAGACACAGGGAGGTGGCCCTGGGGACAGGGCACTCACCAGGCTCAGGCTCGGGGCTCCAGTCCTCCCGCCCTGGCTCCCAGGGCTCGCTCGGTGGCTCCTCCAGCTCCCCTGGGGACAGGGACACAGAGCGAGGGGCTGGCGGGGCCCCCCGGCAGCCCCCCGCCGAAGGAAAATCCCGTCGGGAGGCAGGCTGGCGGGGCGGAGGGGTGACCCCGGCGGGACAAAGCCCAGCCAGCCATGGGGTGCCGCCGGGAAGCCGAGCGGGACACGGGGGGACGCCGTGGGGTGCCACCCCCCCACCCCAACCCGGCTGGCGGCGAGATCAGGCCCCCCAAGACTCACCTCGGCCACCTCCATCCTCCTCCTCCTCGTAAGGCGAAGGCTGCTCTGGGAACCGGGGTGTCCCCGCATCATCCTCGCCCCGCGGGGGCTGCAGGGTGGCAGGGGGCTCCGGGGGGGTGGTCGGTGGCTCCGGTGGCTTCTTACCGGAGGGTTTTTTGGTGGCCTTGGGCGGCTTCTCCTTGGGCGGCTTCTCCTTGGGCTTTTTGGAGCCTTTCGGGGGTTTTTCGGAGCCTTTTGGGGGTTTTTCGGAGCCTTTCGGGGATTTTTCAGAGCCTTTGGGGGTTTTTTCAGAGCCTTTTGGGGGTTTTTCGGAGCCTTTGGGGGTCTTCTCCTTGGGCTTCTTGGGGGGCTTGTCCGTGCCCCTGTCCCTGTCCTTCTTGGCGCCCCGGCCTCTCTCCTTGGGCTTTTTGGTGGGCTTGGGCGGTTTTTCCTTCTTCCCCTTCTTGGGTTTCTCGGGCTCCGTCAGTCCCGGGGAGCCTGGGGAGGGGAGCGGGGGCAGCAGCCGCCCCGCCGCGGGGTGAGGGGCGGCCGGGGCCGGGCTGGGGGGGTCCCCACCTCCCGCCGCGCCCCGCTACCGGCGCGGCCCCGACCCGCGGTGCCGCTGCCGCCCGCTCACCGGTGCCGGTGCCGGTGCCGACGCCCAGGTCGGTGCCGAAGCCCAGGTCGGCGCCGTCCCCGTCCCCGTCCCCGTCCTCGCCGTCGCCGCCGCCGGGGCCGAGGAAGCCCCGCAGAAACGCCTCGATCTCGGCGTCGGTGAGCGCGGGCGGCGCGGCGGGGCCCGGGGCGGCCCCGGGCAGCAGCGGCAGCAGCGCGGCCGCCAGCAGGAGGCAGGAGCGGGGCGGCCCCGCCAGCCCCATCGCCGCGTCCGCCGCACCGGCCCCGGCCCCGGCCCCGAGCGCCCGGGCGGGACGGGCGGGGGGCGGGCGCAGGGCCGGGGGCGGCACCGAGCTGCGGCGGGGCCGAGCGGCACCCGCGCCGCACCGGGAACAACGGGAACAACGGGAACGGCACCGGGAACGGCACCGCACGGGAACGGGAACAGCACCGGCACCGGCACCAGCATGGCACGGGAATGGCACCGGCGCTGGCACGGCACGGGAATGGCACCGGCGCTGGCACTGCACCAGCACTGCACGGGAATGGCACCGGCACTGGCACGGCACGGGAATGGCACCGGCGCTGGCACTGCACCAGCACTGCACGGGAAGGGCACTGGCACCGGCACGGCACCGGCACTGCACGGGAATGGCACTGGCACGGCACCGGCACAGCACCGGCACTGCATGGAACCGGGACGGTACCGGCACTGTACGGGACCCACACTGCACGGGCACTGCACTGGCACCAACACCGCACAGGAATAGCACCGGCACCGCACTGGCACTCTGCGGTGTGGTGCGCCTGACGCTGGACTGACACTGGCACTGCCACCGCCCGGGGAACCCACGCCGAACCGGCACCGCACGGGCACTGCCGCTGCCCAGGGAACCCACGCCAAACCGGCACCGCACGGGCACTGCCACTGCCCAGGGAACCCACGCCAAACCGGCACCGCACGGGCACTGCCACCGCCCGGGGAACCCATGCCGAACCGGCACCGCACGGGCACTGCCGCTGCCCAGGGCCCCGCACCGGTTGGGAACCAGCGCTGTGCTGGCACTGCCTGGGCCCTGGTTTGCAGGGGCACCAGCACCGCACGGGGACCAGCGCTGCACCGGCGCTGGCACGACGCGGGCACCGGCCCTGGGCACGCAGAGCCCACGCTCACGTGCTGCGGCCTGGTACGGACACACGGACACCGCGTGTGCAGGCACACACACTGCACGCAAACACCGCCGCGCTGCGCGCACACCGCATGCGTGACGCTGCACGCACGACGCGTGGGAAGCCCGCCGTCGCGCCGACGCGCTGCACACGCGGAGACCCCGCACGCGGGACACGCACCACACGTGTCCCTGCACACGCGTGGGCAACTGCCCATGGGCCCCCCGCGCACGGAGGCACCACGCACACGGACCACGCGCTGCACGTAGGACGCGGCGCACACGCAGCGCACACGCGTGACCCCCGCCCACCCCCTTCCCGGGGAAGGGAAGCCCCCCGGGTGCCACCCGAGGCGCTAAGGGGGTGCGGTGGGCGCCCCCCACCCGCCCCGGCCCCCCAGGCTCCCCGGGCCGCGCGGTGGCCGGTGGGGCCACGTGGCGGGCTCAGGCCGCCCGCGCTCGTCACACGCATGGCCCCCCCGGCCGTGAGTCACTTCCCAGCAATGCTGCGGCCGGGGCCTGGGGGGAGCTGGGGGGGGGTGCCCTGCTCTGCACCTCCCAGTGCCTCCCAGTGTTCCCAGTGCCTCCCAGTGAGCCTCCACTGCAGCCCCCCTGCAATGCAGCCCCCAGTAGCGCCCCCCCCTCCCAGTGCAGCTCCCAGTACGGACTCCTCCACCCGTTACAGCTCCCCCAGTACAGCCCTCCCCTCCCAGTACAGCCCTCCCTTCCCAGTACAGCATCCCAGTACAACCCTCTCCCAGTACAGCTCCCAGTATACCCCCCAAGTGCACCCCCCCATATAGCCCTCCCAGTACAGCTCCCAGTACAGCCCCCACCCATTATAGACCCCTCAGTACAATCCCCTCCCAGTGCAGCCCCACCCAGTACAGCTCCCAGTATACCCTCCCCAGTGCAGCCCCCCTGTTTAGCCCTCCCAGTACAGCCCCCAGTACAGCCTCCCCACCCAGTAGGGCCACCCCCTCCCAGTAGAGCCCCCCTGTACCCCCCTGGCAGGGCACAGGGCTGGGACCCCCCCGGGGGGGGTGGCCCACGGGTGACACTCAGTGCCCTGGGTGACAGTGGGTCCCGGTGGGGTGGGGGGTCCCAGGAGGGTGGGAGGGTTCCAGTAGTGGGGTGGGGTCCCAGCAGTGGGGTGGGGGGGTCCCAGGAGGGTGGGAGGGGGGTCCCAGCAGTGGGGTGGGGGGGTCCCAGTGGGGTGGGGGTCCCAGAGGGGAGGAGGACCCCACCGTGGTGTGAGGGGCCCCACTCGAGGCCACGTGTCGCCGTGGGGGGCCCACGCGGGGCCAGGCCCGTCCCCCCCGTCCCCACCCTTTCCTGCCGCCTGAGTCACCGCCGCCGCCTTCCGGGAGGCTCCGCGGCTGTTGGGGCGTCCGTCTGTCCTGCCGCGGCCTGCTGCCGTCCGCCTGAGCGAGGGGCTGTCTGACTGTCGGGGCGTCCGTCTGTCTATCAGGGTGTCTGTCCGTCTGTCTGTCTGTGTGGCTGGCTGTCCGTCGGGGGGGGGGGTGGTGGTGTGTCTCTGGGGTATCTGTCTGTCCATCTGGGTGTCCTTTGGGGTGTCCATCCGTCCGGCCAGCTGTCTGTCTATCGGGGTGTCCTTCGGGGTGTCCTTCAGGGTGTCTGTCTGTCCATCACGGGGTGTGTGCCTCTGGGGATGTCCATCTGTCTGTCCTGGGGGTTTCCCCACCCACTGGAGTGTTTGTCTTTCTGTCTGTCCTTCCTGGTGTCCACCTATCCATCGGGGTGCTCATCTGTTTGTAGGGGTGTCTGTCTGTCCTTCCAAGTGTCCAGCTGTACATTGGGGTACATCTGACCATTGGGGTGTCCATCTGTCCATAGTGGTGTCCCCCTATCCGTAGGGGCATCCATCTGTATGAAAAGGTGTCTGTCCATCCTTCTAGGCATCCGTCTGTCCATTGGGGCTTCCATCTACCTGTCGGGTGTCTACCCCTCCTTCTGGGTGTCTGTCTGTCCTTCTGGGTGTCCATCTGTCCGCTGGGGTGTCGATCTGTCCGCTGGGGGCTCCACTTCTCCTTCTGGGTGTCTGTTGGGGTGTCCGTCTGTCCACTGGGGCATCCATTTCCCTATCGGGGCGCCCTTGACCCCGCGGCTCTCCACCCCTTGTGCTCTCCATCTCACGGTGCCCCTCCGTCCGCAGGTCCAGCCCTCCGCTCCGCCACCCCACGCGTCACCACCTCCCCGCCGCCATGTACACCGCGCTCCCCAAAAGGTACCCCCGCCCCCCCCCTCCCCTTCCCCTCGCCCCCCGGCTCACGCCGCCCCTCGCCCCGCAGCGGTTCCCCCTTCGGCCCCGCCGCCACCCGCCCGGGGCTGCACATCTGGCGGGTGGAGAAGCTGCAGCCGGTGGAGGTCCCCAAGGCGACGTGGGGCGTCTTCTTCTCCGGGGATGCCTACCTGGTGCTGCACAACGGGCCGGACGAGCGAGCCCACCTCCACCTCTGGCTGGGTGAGCCCCAGGGTGGGTGGGTGGGTGGGGGCGCGGGGGGTGGCGGTGGGAGCGGGGGGCTCAGCGCTGGCTGCCGCCGCAGGCCGGGATTCCTCGCGGGACGAGCAGGGCGCCTGCGCCCTCCTCTCCACCCAGCTGAACGCGCTGCTGGGCGAGCGCCCCGTGACGCACCGTGAGGTGCAGGGCAACGAGTCCGACGTCTTCATGGAGTACTTCCCCCGCGGCATCACCTACCAGGTACGGGCGCTGGGCATCCCCGGTGGGGGCTCGGGGCGCTCCCGGCGCTCAGCGTCCCCACTGAGCACTCAGCATCCCGACCAGGCTCTCGGCATCCCCGCTGGGCGCTCAGCATCCCCACCACTGGGCATGTGGGATCCCCTCTGGGTGCTGGGCAGCCCTAGTAGGTGCTCAGCCTCGCTGGTGGGTGCTCAACACCTCTACCATGTGCTCAGCATCCCCTCTGGGTGCTCAGTATCCCTGATGGATACTGAGCACCCTTGCTGGGTGCTCAACACCTCTACCACATGCTCAGCATCCCCTCTGGGTGCTTAGCACCCAAGCTGGGTGCTTGTCATCCCTGCTGGGTGCTGGGCACCCACCAAGCACTCAGCACGCCTCGTTGGGTGCTGGGCACCCCAGCGGGCGCTCAGCACCCCCGTGCCGGCAGGAGGGCGGCGTGGACTCGGCCTTCAAGCCCACCTGCCCCGGCGCCGGCGCCGGCCCCGTGCGCAAACTCTACCAGGTGAAGGGGAAGAAGAACATCCGGGCGAGCGAGCGCGGCCTGAGCTGGGCCAGCTTCAACACCGGCGACTGCTTCATCCTCGACCTGGGCGAGGTGGGCAGGCGCCGCCGCGTGGCCCTGTCCCCACCGTCCCTCTCCCTGTCCCCCAGAGCTTCTCACCTTGAGCGTCCTTCTGGGTGGCCATCTGTCAAAGTGTCCATCCATCCGTAGGGGTGTCTGTCTGGTTTTCTGGGTGTCTATCTGTTGGGATGTCTGTCTGTCCTTCTGCGTATCAGTCTGTTGGGTTGTTCGTCTGTCCTTCCAGGCAGCCATTTGTCCACTGGGGCATCTGTCTGTCCATAGGGGTGCCTGTCTGTCCTTGGAGATGTCTGTCTCTTGGGGTGCCCATCAATCAGTTGGGGTGGCTCCCCTACCCATAGGTGTGTTTGATCGTTGGGGTATCTGTCTGTCCATCTCGGTGTCCATCCATCCATTGGGGCAACCCTTTATCCATCTGGGTGTCTGTCTGTCGGGGTGTCCATTTGTCCAGCGCGGCGTCTCCCTGGGCCAGCGTCAACCCCAGTGACTGCTTCATCCTCAGCCTGGATGAGATGGGTTGGGGGCCACCACGGTGGCCCGGGGGAGGTGGGATGGCTCCGTCACCACTGTCCCTCTCCCTGTCCCCAGACCCTCTTCGTCTGGTGCGGGGCCAAGTGCAACGTGCTGGAGCGCAGCAGGGCGCAGGAGCTGGCCGCGGCCATCCGGGACGGCGAGCGGGGCGGCAAGGCTCGCCTGGAGATCGTGGCAGATGGCGAGGAGCCGCCTGAGATGCTGCAGGTGTGCCGGGGCCCCGACGTCCCCAGTGGGAGCAGAGGGGGACCTGAGTATCCCCGGGGTGGCTCTGTGACAGCCCCTGTCTCTTCACCCGGCAGGTGCTGGGCCCCAAGCCCACCTTGCAGGAAGGCAGCCCCGAGGAGGACGTCTTGGCCGATCAGAGGAACGCGGGGGCAGCCATCCTCTACAAGGCAAGGCCACCTCGGGACACCAGGGTGGTCCCCGGGCTGGGCATAGCTGAGTGTCCCCATGGTGGTCCTGGGGCTGGGCATGGCCAGGGGACACCGCGGTGGCCCTGGGGCAGGGCACAGATGGGGGATGCTGCAGTGGCTGTGGGGGGGGGACACAGGACGGGGCACGGCCGAGGGACCCCGGGGTGGCCCCGCGGTGACATCCCGGCCACGGGCAGGTGTCGGACGCAACGGGGCGCATGGACCTGACCCAGGTGGCCGCGAGCAGCCCCTTCAGCCAGAGCCTGCTCTGCTCCGACGACTGCTTCGTGCTGGACAACGGTGCCGGCGGGAAGGTCTACGTCTGGAAAGGTGCCTGGGGACGGGGGCGGGGGGGGGACGCGGGGACAGGGGCCACCCCCAGCGTGGCTCTGACATCCCCGTCCGCAGGGCGCAAGGCCAACGAGCAGGAGCGCCAGGCGGCCCTGAAAGTGGCCGAGGAGGTCATCGCCCGCATGGGCCACTCGCCCCGGACACAGGTGGGTGCAGGCGGCGAGGGCTGCCCAGGGGCTGGCACGGGCGAGCTCACCCTGTCCCGGTCCCCGTCCCCTCCCTGTCCCTGTCCCTGTCCCGGCAGGTGGAAATCCTGCCCGAGGGCCGCGAGACGCCCCTCTTCAAGCAGTTCTTCACCAGCTGGAAGTGAGGGAACGGGTACCCGCGGGGCCAGCGCCCGGCCCAGGGCGTCACCAGGCTTGTGCCAGCTGTGCCAGCTCCCTGCCAACACCTGCGCCCTGCTCAGCTGTCCCGTGACTGTGCCATCCCCATCCCCATGTCATCCCCATCCCCATGTCATCCCCATGCCCACATCAGTCACATCCCCATGCCCTCCCCAAGCCTGTGCCAACCCCATACCGTCCCTGTGCCATGCCCACGCCACCCCTGTGCCTTTGCCCACCCCATGCCCGTGTCATTCCCATCCCCTTGCCATCCTCATGTCCATGCCATCCTCAACCCCATCCCCATGACCGTACCATCCCCATTCCTTTGGCATCCCCGTGCCGTTGCCCACCCCATCCCCTTGTCATCCCCGTCCCCATGTCATTCCCATCCCCGTGCCATCCCCGTCCCCGTGCCCATGTCATTCCTGTCCCCGTGCCATGCCCACGGTCTGTGCCAATGCCGTCCCCCCACCCTCACTGCTGCCGCACCTCTGCCACCCCCACGCCCTCACCGCCTTTCCGCTTGTGCCCGTGCTACCCCCGTGCCCACGCTGTGCCACCTCCACGCCCCATCATCTCCGTGCCCACGCCATGCCGCGCTGTCCCCGTGCCCACATCATCTTCTTGCCCATGCCGTGCCCGTGCCCACACCGTGCCCACGCCCACGCCAGGCCCACGCCCACGCCAGGCCCACGCCCACACGTCTCCCCCGTCCTGCGCCCAGGCCCTGGCGAACACAGGGTGGGTGCCGAGCCCTGTGTCTCGCTGCTCCGGGTGCGGTGCTGCGTGAGCACCCCAAGATGGCTGGGAGAGGTGGGAGATGGCTCGTGGCACCCGCCAGCCCTGCGTCTCCAGTGTCCCCACATCCCCAGTGTCCCCACATCCCCAAGTCCCTCATGTCCCCAAATCCCCGGTGTCCCTGCACGCCTGGGACCTGCATCCCCAAGGTCCCTTCAGCCCGGCGTCCCTGCCACCTCCATGTCCTCACGGCCCCGGTGTCCCCACTCCCCGCTATCTCCACAGTCCCTGCACCCTGATGGCCTCAGTGTCCCCAAATCCCCAGCATCCCCAAAACCACCCCTAAAGCCCCTCTACACACCCGGGGCCACCCAGACCCCGTCGCTGCCTGCACATTTCTGCCAGCCGCTGCCTCCGGCTGCTTTTCTGACCCAACCTCCCTCCGTATTAGACTCAAATAATTAGTGCTGGGGCTAATTACGTATCTAATTATCCCTGCCTTCGCTCCTCTCTCTGGAGCACGAGCCTGGTCACGATGACCCGTTGCGAAAACATGTGGTGATTCCCACGCGCGGCCCAGCTTTACCTTATTAAAAGATTTCTTGTTGGCGCTGGCGGCTGACGTTAGGAATACGTGAGCTGTGCCCGGCCCCACGCCAAACACCGGCATTTCACCCCAATTCATGCCCGGGACCGCACGGCCGGATCCTGCTGCAGCCATCACCAAAGAAAAGCCCTTTTATTGTTGCCGGGAGGGATGGGGACGGCACGGGAGGCGTGAGCGGTGGGGAAGGAGCCCACGGGACCCCCGGGGAATGGGCTTGGAGGAGCCACCGCGTCCCCCAGCGCCCGTGGGAGCGGTGGGCAAGCCGGGACCGCCGGCATCTCCAAACTCCTCCTACTTCTAAAGCAACACCAAGGAAAGAAACTCAACAAGGGGGGAAGGTGGCAGCTGGGCTGGGCTCTTCCTTGTTCACAGTGAATTTGGGGTGATGGGGGGAGGGATCCCACGCTCACAGGTTTTGCTGGAAAAAAAAAAAACCAAACCAAACCCCAAACCACCCGCTTTGGTCTGGTTCGACCTCCCCTGCAGGGAGCTGGCTCGCACCCGAGTCGAACCCCCGCAGCAGGGTTTGGGGAGAGGGGAGGGCAGAGGAAACGCCTCTGGGGGACAGCAGGGAGGAGGACACAGGGACAGCGGCGGCCCCGCTGGCAAGCTCTCGGGTGCTCGGGGGGGGTGGTGGCACCGCCGTGCAGCCAGGATTTGGCTCTCTAGGTGGTGTTAGACCCTGCGAGGTGCCAAAAGCAATCCAGTGAGCTTCGTCAGCGAGGCGAAACGGGGAAAGCGGTTTCTCCACCGTGGCCACGTCGGTTCTGAGGCCACAGGGTTGGGGGGAGCGCGGGGGGAGAGGCAACTTGTTCCCTGAAAATGCCCCATAAGGGATTTGTCCCCTCCTTCAGCCCTGAAAGAGAATCCACGCCCCAAACCAGGGGGAGGAGGGGGAGATCAGCACTGCGGGGGCTCAGGATGGGATCGGGCCCTTCATCCCAACCGAGGGCCAGCTACGGGGATGGGAGAGGGCGGAGGAGAGCAGCGCCTGGGTCAGCCCTGCTGCTGAGGGAGCAGGGCAATGGCACTTCACTTGGAGAAAAAAAAAGAAGAAATAAAAGCCACATATCGTTTGGAAGAATCAGGCAGGAGCCACGTGCTCCCGGGAGGACGGAGCGGCTCTGGTCCCCGCAGCCCCGCCAGCCCCCTTACTCTATCAGTTCCACATAATTGGCAGGGAACATGCCAAAGTGGCCGTCGGGACCGTAGCCACGCCACCAGCCTTCGTCGATCATCTCGATGTTAGTGATGATGTTTTCTGGATCAAACGAGATCTCAGTGTCATCAGCTGGAATGAGACAGAGCGAGGGGGGGGTCAGAGCCAAGCCGAACCCCCCCAGCACAGCCGGAGACGCTGGGACCCCCCGCCTGCCTCAGACGTCCCTCCCGCAGGGACACAGTGCCAGGCACGCAGCCCCCCGCCGGAGCCCCCCGCTTAAAGGGAGGAGGCGGTGGCAGAGTCAGCTTCCCCGGGGCTGTGTCCCGCCGGAGCCCAAACCCCTCGACAGCCACTCCTCACAGCAGACTGGCGATTTTACGGCTGGAGAAAGCACGGGCAGCTCAGCCCCGCTGCCGCTGTGAAAGGCCAGGGGTCCAGTAAATTATAAGATGTGAATGTCCAGGCAAAACAGGCTCCGAGGCAGGAGGCAGGGGAGGGAAGGCAGGGAGGCGAGTGAGAAACAGATGTTAGGGGAAAAAAAAGAGAAGCCATCAGCTGCCTTCCTTTTCCAGCTCCACTTTGGGTGGAAGACGCTGCACCTAGCACCCAGCCGTGGGATCGCCTGGCGTGATGGGCAATGTCTCCGGTCCAGCTCTCTGGGAAGAGACTGGGCCCAGCAAAGCCCTGCCCAGTTCAGAGGGAAAGGCAGAGCTCTGCAGGTCTTACCAGCCTGGTAGTCGTAGAGCGCCCGTGCACACAGCCCCTTCCCCGTCAGGTCCGGCGGCTGCTGGTACTCAACCGGGTAGTCGTATTTGGCATCCTCAACTTGTTCCTTCAGGAAGGAGAGAGGCAGGAAAGGAGTTACCAGCGTGGGCGATGCTGTGCCAGGCAGCTCGCGCTTGGCTAGCCGCAGCAAGGGTCTGCGGCCCGGGGTCTCACCGCCCCAATGCACGGCACGCGGGGTGCACATCGCCCCGCTCCGCTTCTCGCAGCCCCGCTTGGTTTCCCGGGTGGATCGGGAGGTGTTGCACACCAGGAATTGCAGGGGAAAACAGTGGGAGGGAGGAATGCAACACCGTGCAACACCCAGAGATTTAAATCAGCCCCCCGAGCCTTGGGGAACTGCGTGCAGGAGGTCCCAGATGCCCCCCCCGTAATAAAAACGCCGGCTCTGGGGGCTCCACGCGTCTCTGCCAGGAGATAAAGGGGACGAGCGTGCAAACCAGCCCGGCACCGAAGAGCGGAGGCGGCCAGCTCTCCTGTTTGGCTCACAAGCCGGCACCGATCCTGCAGTGCCTCTGGCCCAGGAGCCAGCATCACAACCAGAAATACCAGAGACCAGCAGCAGACAACCCTTCTGGAAGCCGATCCCTCGGGATCTCCGCTGCAGACGGCAGTTCATCACCCCCACGTTTAAGCCTGTTGAAGCTGGACAAGCTCCAGCTCCAGTTTTCCAAGCACTTCTCTCTCATGACTGTTTTGAGACCTGAGCTGGCTGCTTTTTACTTTTCTTTCGTACGGAAAGGCTGAGGCGATCACTCAGTCCATCTCCCACTCCTTTTGAACCAGCTGGACACTTCCAGACCAATTTGAGAATGAGAAAATTAAGTATGTTTGAAATGCTTATGGTTTTGGGGGGGGGAACGGACACAAGACGGATGAATAGAGGAGAGGAAACCAAACGGCCACCACAACTCCGAGGGAAATACTGCAGCATGACACAACCCCGCTATTAGACGCTGGAGAATCTGACGGGCATGCCAAGAATAGCTGGGCTTTGTTGGCTCCGCTGGTTTTGGACGTGCAAAGAAGCAGGAGAAGGAGGAGAAGGGGCTTTGGCCAAGGGGCTGATGGGGGTCTCCCCGTGCCCCCCTCGGGGCTCCAGGGCCGCAGTGACGCCGGCCGAAGCACCCCAGGGTGCGGGACGGGCGACGGGGGCTCGGCGCCAGCATCTCTCGCCGTCAGCGCGGGGAAGGGACGCCGCAGCATCCCCTCGCCACACAGATGAGGCCCGAGCGTGTGCGAGCGCCGGGGTTTCTCCGTTTCCTACTGATTTTAGCCCAGGCAGCCGGGCCCCGAGCACCGGAGGGTGGGTTTGTACCCAAAGAGACGAGATGCTCGTAAGAGGGTTCCAGGCTCACCCTAACAGATGAGGCAAAGCCCTGCCCTCTCGCGTGAGGATCCTGGCCAGCTCCGGGTGCCCTTTTCCCCCCGGGGTCCTCCATCCTCCCCCATGCACCAACCTGAGGCGGTTCTTCATAGATGGCTGAGGAGTCCAGCGGCTCCGTGTACAGATTCGCCTCTTCCACGTGGGAAGCCGGGACGCTTGAATTGTACCCGGCGTCTCGTCCTGCTGAAGAAACACGGTATCTCACCACGATATCCATCACCAAAACCTCTCCCTGTCCCCTCGTTCATCCAGCTCCAGGCTGAAGTGCCACCGAACTCCTGCTACGAGCTGGCCGTCACCCGGCTCTCCTGTCCTGCAGAGGGGACGGGTCCAGCAAGCACAACCCCAGCCGCGGGGCGAGCAGGGGTGTAGGGAACGATAAAAAGGACAAGGGAGAGATCCAGGACCTCCGATGGGGAAAGGAATAAGCTTGCTCAAGAGGAACCATTTCCAAGCTGCTCCTGGTGGTGAGCACGGGCCCTGACGGGAAGGTTTGGCGCGGAGACCCTGGCCGAGAGCAGCATCTAGCGGTGACTGCGGCCCGGGGGCGGCCGGAGCTCGGCCCTGGCCCCGTCGCTGGGGTGGATGGCACAGAGAGCAGGCACACGGCGCTCTGAAACAACCCCTGGTTTTGCTCCACCAAAGAAAATCTGTTTCTGGCTGAAGCGTTTTGCTGAACCCAATCTTGGTTTTTAACCAGGTCTGTTTTGGTTTATTTGGGAAAAGGCAGCTTGGAGGTTGTTTCCCAGCTCCCACCTTCCTGAAGCAAAGCTCCGGAGCAGCCTTGGGACAGGGCAGCGAGCCGCCTGGCAAGCTGGGGACAAGCCAGCAAGGACGTGAAGCCACACAGCCCTTCAAGGACAAGGGAACCCCTCCGTGCCACCCACGGTGCACAGGGAGACCTTCCAGATACAGCCAGCCCTCCTCCAGACTTGCTCTTCCCACCCAAACCACATGAAAAGGGACAGAGCATCTCGCCACATGCAGAGAAAGCTCTGCGTAGCCCAGCTCCCTCTGCCTGCCTTGCTGCCCCAGCGGCGAGGGCAGCGATGCCGGGGCAGACAGGCGCTGCCAGCCCTTGGAGCCCCGCATCCTCTGGTCTTTACTGGGATGGTGAAACCCAGCCCCGTCGAGCTGCTACAGCTGGCTGCTGTCACCATGCTCTGCTGCCCGGAGGGAAATCCCTGCGTGGGCGCAGAAAGCCTCCTGTGCTGGGTCTCCAAGGCATTTTGGAAAGGTCTGCGTGCGAACCTCAAAGCCCCTGCAGCGGGAGGTCTGGAGAGGGGCTCTGGGGGTGCGCGGAGCTGAATTTCAGCCTTTCAGCCAGGAGATGTCCTCATCCCCTCGGCCGCTGAACCTCCTGCTAAGTCTGAGAAAGAAAGGAAGGGACCTCGGCACCGGGCAGCAATAACTCTCCTCCTTCCCCAGCCTCAGCATCACGCTCAGCCCCTCCGGCTGGCAACAAAGCCTGCGGGTTCCTGGCCTAAAGATCCTCGCGCCCTGCCGAGGCGTGGGAAACGAAACAGAAACTGGGAGCCTGGCCTCAACGTGCCCAAGTTTGGGGGCTTATCTGGAAAGGCGAGGCGAAAAGCTTTGGTTAGGCGAGAAAGCAAAGCCACGCACCTGCCGCGGGTACCGGAGAGGCTGGAGGGGTCCCCCAGGCAGAGGAGGGGGCGAAGGAGGCTGGGGGAACATCCCGGGCAGGAGAGACAGAAGAGGCAGGGCTCGGCACGGAGTTCACCTCCTTCTGCAGGAAAGGGCTGCGAAGCTTGCCTGGAAAAGGAGCGAAACGTGCTGCAGGAGCCGGGCAGGCATCGAGGCTTCCAGCCGCACGGCGACAGCCCCACGGCTCCCCAGGAGTTAGTCACCGAAGGGTGTTGTCGGATGCTTTTTGCCTTAGGTTATTCTCCTAAACAGGATTTTCCAGCTCTAATCCTGGTTGTGGAAAACAAGTTTGTCTACTGGTTACAGCAGTAGCTGCAGCCAAGCAAAAAAATAAAAAAGACATAATTTTAGGGAGGAAGAGTAAGCGGAGGACACCACCACCCAGGCCCTGCTCTCCAGGCTCTCTAGGGCGATTTTCGGAGCACCGTGGATTTCACAGACATTAGGCCCAGCAACTGGGAGAGGCACGATTCAAACTGGTTGCTGCCAGCCTTCTAAGCCCTTTCCTTTGGCAGAAGGTGACTGCGCGCTGTTATCTCCCCCATCTACGCCTCTGAAGCAAACAAAAGCAAAGCAGGAGTTGCCAGGCAAGCCCTGCCCCGGCACAGCAGTGAACACGCACCAGGACTTGCCAGCCTGCCCTTAGCCCGCGGGTTTTATCGGTGCCAGGGCATTTGTCTCCTCTGCCTCCATTGAAAAACATCAAATACTAACACAAACAAGGGAAATCCCGAGGGATTCCTCGGCCTCACAAATCAGCCTCCCCGCCATGATGTTTAAACAGCAAGAAAGACATTTTCCCACCCTGGGATTTCATCCGGTCCCGCCGATGGCTTGCCCACACAAGAAAGCACGTTTGCGCTCCTATCACGAAATAAAAGTGCTTATTCCAAAGTAATTCAAGCTACTTTCAAGGGGGCCGAGCTGAGGAGGAGACGCTCATCCAGGGATATCACGTGTTCTCAGCGACTTCCTCGGCCGGTTTCAGCTTCGGTTTTCACAGCTTCCTGCTTCTATCCGATAGATCAGATCGGTCTTTTCTAAAGGGCTGCACTCCCGCTTGGTTCAGCAGGGCAAAAAATCGGGCGGAATTTACGGCAGTCAGGAGAGATTGCAACAGCGGTCCCTTTCTGGCATTAATATACTTAATTTTCATTTTAAAAATCAAATATAAGCCTCATGAGTTGACTCAAAGTATGGAAAACCAGTCTCGGCTGTTAAAACCTGGCGCAGCAAGGGCCTTACCATGAAAAACGTCGCGTGAGCCGGGTGTGAGACATCGCCCTGCCTACAGCTGAGAGCACCGGGTGTGATGAGAGCGACCCGTGCTCAGCGGGAACCGCGGCCTCACGGGTAACGCGCCCACCCCAAACACGCGCTCCCCGCGCTGGGAGCACTCTCTGCCCGCAGATTCACCCGGTGCAGGGAACGGGAACCGGCTCACGCTGCCCGACCCGCTGCCGGCGCTGTGCCCCGCGCCGTACCTGGCTGGGAAGCCGTCGCCGCGTCCGCCGGCACCGACTTCTCCTTCTGCTTGAAGATGTCCCGGGGGTTCACCGCCCTCTGCGCTATCAGCGACGCAGCCTCCTGCGAGGGCGAAGAGCGCAGAAACCCCGCAGTCAAGGACCACGGCCTTGGGTGGGGAGCAGCCCCCCCACCGCTGCACGAGGCGGGGAGCCGAGCCGACGCAGCCCCCCCAGCAAAGCGCTCGGGCTCCTGGCAGCGTACCTGGGCTTTCTCCACCGATTCGCTTCTCTTGAAGCCCTTCCGCTGCCTGGCCTCGTACTCCTCGGCTTGCTCCTTCTGCAGCACAAGAGGGGGTCTACTGAAGCCTCGGCGGGCGCCCAGCCAGCCCCCTCCTTGCCCAGCCAGCCCCCTCCTTGCCCGGGGATCGCAGGAACGGGAACAAGGAACAGACACGGCGACGGAGGGTGAACGGGGACGAAACCCCCTGGGTCTGGGAGGGAGAGGCAGGAGGTTTGCTGGGCTGAGGATAAGGGCTTGGTTTCCTCCAGTGTCCCCAGGCTCTTCTCCAGAGTTTTCAACTCTGCTTTCCCCAGAGGCCGTGGCTGGACCGGCCATCGGGAGCATGTGGCCAGCGTGAGTAGAGATATAAAGCGAGATCCAGCAAAATCAAAGGATGGAGCAAGAGACCTGGGCGACCAGCTCGTGGCACCTCTCCTGCCAGAGCGTGTCCGTGGATCTTTCCACGTCCCCCGCCTGCCGTGACAACGCCCGGGGTGCTCCTCCATTGCCCTCCTGCCTCTCCCGGCAGCACCGTCTGCACCCGAGCACCCTGTCCTCTCCATCATGGGGGATGTGTGAAGAAACCTGCCACGGGGGACGATGCCAAAGCTCACCCATTGCTGCTGCTCCCTGTCCCTGTTCTCTGCCTCCTGCTGCTGCTGGAGTCTCCTGCGGTGACAAATGACAAACTGGGGTTAGCAAACAGGCAGGACGAGCGGTTTGCTCTGCACAGGGCTGCTCTGGGACCTCACCCTGCTGCAGCTACACTTTGCTTCTTTGGGAAGACCAAAGAAAGGCTGTTCCCCCTCACCTCCGGGGCCAGGCAAGGAGCCACAGGCCACCTCCGGAGCCGTGCAGGGGGCAAGAGCAAGGAGCGAGGGGCAGAGTAGCAGGAGCTGCTTCAAACAGTGGGACCAAACCAGGGAAATCTTTTCCTTCAGGGGCACAGACAAGAGCACCCGGCACGGAGGGGCCGGGCAGACTTCCCCATCCGAGCTCAAAACAGGAAGGCAGTGCCCGCTGCTGCTCGCCGAAGTGAGCTCCGCCACCTAACCGGGGTCACGCCGGGCTCGGAGAGGAAGGAAACCAGCACAATGCCGGTCCCCGCACAGGCCGCTCCTCCCTGCAGGGCGCAGAGCCCTCCACCAGCCGGCCCGGACCTCCGGCACCCCACAAATGGTGGCCACAGATTTCGACGATGTCTTTGAGAAGCACCCTGCAAGGGGGGGACTTGGTCCTGGGGGCAGGATCCACGGGCAGGGAGACCCACGGGTGATGCTGGACAAGCAGCCGAGCTTGCTGGCGGGTCGGCCAGGGGCTCGCTGGGGGACACCCAGCCGGGGAGCCCGCAGGTCAGCCAGACCAGCCGGGCCAAACCTCTGCCACCGCTCCAGGAAGGTGAGCGAAGGCAAACACAACTCATTTGCACGTCGGCAGGAGCAGACGGACGTTCGGGATGCACAGGGGCTATCAGGAGGATCGGACCTGCGGATCGCGGTGCCCGAGGGCCGCGTGCTGCAGGGGCAGCCGGGCTGAGCCTGTCCCGGCACAAGCCGAGGCAGATCCCCTCCACAGCTGCTGCCTTAAAAGAGGTTTCCTGGAATTGCAGCAATTGCAGCAGCCGGGAACACACGGACATGATCCGCCACTCCCTGAGGAACAACCCTCCGCTGGCAGCGCAGGGGCTGGAGCGGGGACAGCAGCTCGGGAGAGGTGGTGACAAGGGCACACAGCACCACCGAGAGCAAAGCCACGAGATCCCAGAGAGCGGGCCGGGCTCCGGGAATCGTTACGAACGCTTGTCAGCAGCAGAGACTCACTTCTGGGCTTCGATTTCGTTGGATCTCGCTTTGTATCTCTGTTCTCGCCCTGCCGCTTCCTGCAGCTCCCGCTCCCGACGCTCTCTCTCTAGCCGCTGCCGCTCCTCCTCCGCTCTCCTCTTCTCCTCCAGCCGGCGGTTTTCTTCATCTTTCTAATGGGAGACGCGCATCAAGTCGTGAGTTTAACGCTGCCAGCTCCGAGAACCCCCCAGCTCTTTGCACGCTGCGCTGTGCCCCCAGCCAGCACGGCAGATCTCCTGCAGCTCCCAGGGCGCCCGTAACGCTTCCGCAGCCTGACGGTGCACGCACCGTAAAACCCCGGGGTAAAGCAACTGGAATGGGAAGCAAATACAGAGCAGACTTGCCCTGCTGTCCAGCCTTGGAGAGCTGCCTTCAGAAAGGTCAAAACCCAGCCCCCTCACCCAAATGGCGTTTGCCATCCACCAGGAGCCGGGCCGCAGCCCAGCCCTCTCCCCCTGTGCCTGCCCCAGCAGCCCCGAGCCAAATTAAGATGAGATAAAAAGCATCTTGCTCTTCAAGCCCAATTTCTTCCTCCCCTTGCACGCCAAGGCAGCAGGACCTCTGCAGCCAGCCCAGCTCCATGCTGCTTTCCCCCCTTTGCCAGAGGTCTGGATCCCTGACTCGGCGCAGGAGAGCCCGGGTTAGAGAGGGACGGTGCAGACGGAGAGAAATCTCCATCTACATCTAAATGCCTCGTCCTGCTCACGCCTGGCTGCTGAAGAGAAGCAGCAGCGCTCACCTCAGCTTTGGCCCAGAAATTATCTTTATTGACTCTCTTGATTTCGGACATCGCATTCGTCTTCTGGTAGACGGAGCCCTGGGGGAGGCAGAATGCAGCACGTGTGAGCAGTAGTCACCGAGCAATCACAGTTTTTGCGTCCCTCTGCAGAACCGTGTCCCCGTGGCTTTCTGGCAGCTCTCTCCCGCTGCCGCGGGACCGGGCAGGCCCTCTTCGCCTTCCCCTGGCAGAGGGCACCCAGCCCCGCACAGCCACGGGCCAGCAGGCTGGGTCGAAGGGGTCAATGGAAGATATTTAGCATGAAGAATTAACAAAAGAGACACTTTCTGATAGAATATAACAGCAAAACCAGCACGGTCCCGTGTTCAGCACAGTCCGTGACTTTTTAGAAGTTACTATAACCTGATGCTTTGCCCCAGACTTTAAAGAAGGGCTGGCTTCATGAAGCCCAGCGATGCGCATGTTGCCAAAACCGGGGACTTCCAGCCTGGTTTTCCTCTTGCCTCAAGCAAAAATCAGGTTGCTGAAGCGCTGCAGAGCCCAGGCTGGAGCAGCCAGCAGAGGAGCGGCCAGGACGCCGGGGAACCTGGCACTGCCGCACCGAAGCGGGGCCGGGGGCAGAGCGAGGGCCTCGCACAGCTCAGGTTTGCTCTTTACCCACATCTCAGAGCAGGGTCAAGCGACTCAGAGTCAGAGAGCACGTGCGGCTGAGCTTCTCCTTGGTACAGCTGAGAAACCTCGCTTGCTTGGCGTGTGTTAAAAAACCACCTTCCACAGAACATTTCCACATAGACAGAAAGGACGCTGCTGACTTCTCTGGCCTCGACGCTTCACCGCACCGGGGGAAGCCGCAGTTTTCGTTTGCAAGCAGGTCAAAACGCCGCTGCACGGACACGTCTTGTTCCCTGTCCCTCGGCTGCACCGCAGCCTCGGAGAAGCCCCAGGCCTCGCAGATACTCTCCAAATTTGAAAAGCTGGGGCTTTTGTGTCTCTACAAACCTGAGTAGAACGGGGGGAATCAGTCCCGCTTAAAAAATTGGTTGGGCCTATGCAGAGGAGAGCTTAGGCTTTCTGTCTGCTGCACAGACATCTCGGCTCTGCCACCACCCCGTGCTCTCGCCCCGATTCACTCTGCAACGAGCCAGAGAGAGGAACCAGCCCTGGGCAAAACCATCGGTGCTTCCAGGGCCACGTCAAAGCACGGGGAGCCCCTTCCACCGCAGGGTGACGGCGGTCCCGGACTCTGCCCCTGCCCGACTGCGAGCCCGGAGGGACGAGAAAGCCCCCACGGAGCAAACTCACCACCGGCGCCTGAGGGCCCGCGTCCTGGAACTTGCTGCTCTCCTTGTGGAAGTTGTAGTTGGCCCCAGAGGCCTTGGCAACCTTCTCCATGATGAGCTCAGGCTCCACGTCCTCCTCCGCGCGGGCGTTGATGGTGACGTGAGCCCCCTGAGCAGGAGAAAGCCAGCACGGGAGTGAGAGGGCGACGCCAGGGGCCACCAAACCCAGCACGCGGCTCGCCGGGCCCTCTGCGCTCCTGGAGCTCCCGAGGGAAGGAAAAGGGCTCAGGTGACAACGGGAGGCCACTGGCCACTCTAAGGTAACGCAACGCGGGGAAAGCACATGCTTGCGAGGGAAAGAGAGGCTTGTTTCGCCTCCTCTGCAGTCTCCAGAGCTGTTTTTAGACCGCAAGGGGTTTGTGTTGCGCATCAGCCTCTGAAACGGCTCTCTCATGCACCGCAGGGAGCACCGGGTGCTGGGGCAGCGCTCCCCGGCCTCTCCGGGCCACGCTCCTGCCTGCCAACGGGCGCCTCCGGGCCACCCCGAAGAGCAGCGCGAGCCACGCAGGGCGCAGCTCCCCAGCCCGGGGCCCACCGACGCGGGGAGGGCGCCAGGAAGAGGACCAGACCTTTAGGAAGTTTGCTACGGTGCTGACGTGGTTGGCGCAGGCTCCTTTTCTCACGTCATTCACGCCTTCGCCCGTCTGCAAAGAGAAACCATCGGCACCTGCTTACCCCAGAGTCCCATCCCAGGCTGCTTTTATAGCAGCAGCACCTTGATCTAAGCCTGCAAATCATCCGCGCTGGCCAGGGCGAGGGCTTCACCAGGGCTCGCTGCGTGGGAAAAGACCCTGCTCTGCAGCGGGCGCTGCCCGGAGGGAGAGCGAGCCTCCTGCCCAGGGACGACGGCCGCACCGCGAGCGCTCCAGGCTCCTGCTGGTCCTCAAGCGCTTCATTCACCCCACCTTAGATGGGCTCAGTGCCATTTACCGGCAGCGTCACCGCCAGCCGGGTGAGCTACGTGGCCAAAGAGATGCAACGGGGAGGTGAATCCTCCCAGCCTCTTGTCACCTATATGCTCAGGGTTTGGACCAGGCGCCCGCGGCAGCGGGCACGGTACGCCCTCGGCGTTGCAGCCTGGTGGAGAGGATTCAACACGCTGTCTGCGAGCGGTCGGCAACTACGATTCCAGAGAGAATCGGAGGGAGAAACAGTCATTTATTTCCAGCAGGTCCCCACTCACCCAGTTGACAAGGACGTATTTGGGCAGGCCGGAGTTGGGGTCCTTCACCCTGCAGAAGGCGTACATCACCTTCCCGCTGTTGAGCTCCTCCACCATCTCCTCCAGGCCACCATCTGCCCCGGGAGGGAAACGAGAGGCGTGAGACGAGCCAACCACGGACAGGTGGAGGGCACGGCCGAGCCTGCAGAGCTTGCAGCCGCCTGGCTGTTTATTTCCCGGAGATTATTCCTGGTAGATTTGGAGTTGTCCTACACCGAGAGTATTTCAGACCCCTCGCGTTTGCCCTGGTCCTTCCGTTACCTGCTCGTTTGCGCAGGAGCCGAGCCTCAGCCTGCTCTCACCCACACCCCCGTCCCCAGCAGCCTTTGCCACCAGAGCTCCTCTTCCTCAGACCTTCACTGCGACAAGCACAAATCCACATACGGAAAGATCCCGGGTCCATAACGCAAGTCAAGGGACGAGAGAGAAGGGAAAGGAGATGCTTGCGTGCCCCAGACTAATTAGAGGCTTTAACCAGAGCAGGCAGCTGCAAACTCTGCCCACAGCTTCCTACATGAAACTGCACCGCGAGGTCTCCGGCAAGCACCTCCAACGCCGGAGAACAGCTCAGCGATGATCGGAAAAGTCCCCAGAAGCGGCGGAGGAACTGGCTACGCCTTGTTCCCGTCCCACCTTCTACGTCGGGCCGCGGCTGTGACGAGCCCTGCTTCGTCAAATGGGAAGTAGAGAAGAAACTGAGACAGGAGACCCCTGCCCTGGCGCCCTCCTCGCTGGCGTTAAACCCACGGGGCCCCTCCCGGCAGGTCTGTGCAGGGGCTGCTCTCAGCTACGAGCTCGGGGACGAAGGAGGAGAGCCCACCTCTGCACAGGGGAAAAAAAATTGTGCAAGGCTCAGCAGAGGGGTTGTGCAAGGCGGGCGAGGGATGGAAAGTGCTACGTTGCCCCACGAACCGCAGCATCGCTCTCGCTAAAACCGTATGCCAAAAAACGACCAGAAAAGGAGGAAAAATGCAAAAACATGTGCTCTCATTTCAAAAAAATTCCCACAGACCACGATTCCTCCTACTTTGGTTTGTCTGACCCCTGAAAAGCAGAAGACAAGCTACTGCTTAGCATCAAACACCAGCAGCAACTGCACAGTTGTTTTGCTCTGCACTGCAGCAGGACCTGAGATCGTTTTCTTCTCCGCTATTAAATATTTATGCTTTGGCTCTAAATTTGTCATGGTGGTTTCCAAGCCTAGCAGAAAAGTTTAAGGGCAGAAGTCTGAAGGAGGCTGGCTGACGGAGCCCCGGCCGGGCGCCGGGAGGGTTCCGGGGCTGCGTCTTTGCCGGGTGGACGTTCAACGCGGCGGCGGCGGGCACGGAAGGACACAAAGGGAAGTGCTGGGAGGAGCAGAGCTGTGCGGAGAGGTCGGGGCTCCGGTAACAGGGAGCAGCAGTTAAGCTGCGCCTAACTGAGCAGGGTCCAGCATGAGGACCACGTGGGACTTTTAATTTACAGACAAAACCCGCCAAGCAGCTAACACCCGTGCGAGCCCTGCGTTCGGATCTCTCTTCCATACAACCCTAACCCTTCAACGGCGGCCCACCCGCGCCTCCGCCCCGCCGACGGTCCCCCGCAGCCGCTCTCTAGCGCAGATCCGGTGCTCAGGCAGTCGCATCCTCTGCAGCCTCCCCGGGGCTCCCCGCAGCCCTCGGTAACAGCTTTGGCTGAACACAAGGCCCCGGCACCAAACAACCCACAACGGAGGCTTTGCCGGACCCTGCAAAGCTGCCCAGAAACGTCTCACCTGACCGCAGTAACCAAGAGCTTCGTGGGTCGTGAGAAACGCTTGCAAATGAGAAAGGCAGCCGGCAAGGGAACAGAGCTGAGCGCTGGAGGATGCAAATCTAGAGAGCGGAGAAACCTGCCTGGATGCGTTGCTTTCTACCAGCGTTAGCTTTGCATCAAGAAGGATTTGTGTGGGAATCGGCAGCCGGATAAAAAAATAAAAAAAAGTCCCACGAAGCAAGGAACCAAAGAAAGAAGAGGCACTTCAGCTGCAGCGAGCTGGAATTGCCAGCCTGAGAAAGCCAGCTTTGAAGCGCTTCGTGGTCCTGCCTTCATCTTGCCCTGCGGCCAGCTGGGATCTACAATACTTCAGGACTGCAAAGAGGTACAAGGAAGTGAACTTTGGATCCTTCGGAAAAGAGGAAAACGAAAGGGAAGGAGAAGGCAGAGCCACGCACGCGCCTCTCCCGCTTGCCACCGAGACTCTTCTCCACTTCCCTCGCTCAGAAACCGCACCGAACACCCCGCTGCTCCCAGACGCGCGCTCTCGCCCCCGTCCCAGCGCCGAGGGGCGAGAACAGGCTCGGGGACTGAAATAAAAATCAGCCTTCAGCGAGGGGCGAGGGAGCGAGCACCGCTTCCCGCCGCTGGAGTCCTTCCAGGCAGGGGCTGGATGCCACCAGAAGCACCGAGCGACAAAAGCCAGCCAGACCTCGTGAGCCGAGCCCTGCAAACAGCCCCAGCCTCGGCCGGCGGCGCCAGGCCGGGGGGACGGTCCCTAACACGCTCACCTCCGCAGCCGGCCACGCGCAGGTCGTTGCTGTTGCCTTCATAGGTGAACAGAGCCCTAAAACAAAGCCAGAAGCAGAGGTTTTATCCAGCCCGGTGCGAAACGCTCGCCCCAAACCTCACACCCCATCACCCACCCCTCTGGACCCTCTGCAGCGCACCCAAAACACTGCCCCGTGCTGACGGTGCCCGTCTGGGGTGTCCGCACGCCCCGGAGGCCCCCGCTGCACCCAGCTCCATAGGGCCCCTGCCCCACACTCCGGCCCCACATCCCAGATGCTTCCTGATCCCCCCTACGCACCCCACATCCCTGATCCCCCCCTACACGCCCCACACCCCCACAGCCCTGACCTCCTCCATACAACCCCCACCCCAGACACCCCCACACATCCTGGGTTCGCTCGTGTCCTCCCAATCCCCACCCCCTGAGATCCCCCCCATACACCCTGATCCCCCCTATACACCCCAGACCCCCCCACAGGCCCCTATACACCCCAGCACCCCCCAGATCCCCCTATACACCCCAGACCCCCCCAGACACCCCCACAGCCCCCCTATACACCCCAGCACCCCCCAGATCCCCCTATACACCCCAGACCCCCCCCAGACACCCCCACAGCCCCCTATACACCCCAGACCCCCCTCCCCGCCACCCCCCATCCCCTGACCGCCCCCCCCAGCCCCCCATAGCCCCCACACCCCCCCGGCACCCCCCAACCTTCCCTGGCAGACCCTCCCTCGCCCCCCCCGCCCCTCACCAGTCGGTGGGGCTCCCCGCCGCCACCACCCGCCCGTAGGCCTCCTGCAGCGCCCGCCCGTTCTTGCTGAGGTTCAGCGCCATGGCAGCGCCCGTTCCCGGCCCGCCCCGCGCTGCCACCGCCACCCGGCCCGCCCCGGGCCCGCCCACCGCCCCACCGCCCGCCCCGGGCCCGCCCACCGCCCCACCGCCCCACCGCCCGCCCCGGGCCCGCCCACCGCCCCACCGCCCGCCCCGGGCCCGCCCCGCCGGTGCTACCGGGCCCGCCTCGCCCGCCGCCCCGCCGCGCCCCGCCCCGGCAAAACCACGCCCCCGGAGCTCCAAGCCACGCCCACTGGTGTCCACGCCACGACCCTGATTGGCCACACCACGCCCCAGGACCGCCACGCCACGCCCCCTTACGGCCACGCCACGCCCCCCGCACCGCTACACCACGCCCCCGGGCCGCCAAGCCGCGCCCCCCCGCACCGCAAAGCCACGCCCACAAGTCTCCACGCCACACCCCCTGGGTTGCCCCGCCCCGCCCCGGGAACGCCCCGCCCCTGGACCACTAAGCCACGCCCCCCTCCGAGGGGGTCCCCCGCGGCCCCCCCAGCCGCGGCGCTGCTGCCCTCGTCCCAGGCCAGGAGAACCGGGGTTTTCGGGGATTTCCCCCCTTTCCCAAGCTGAGGAGCAGGAGGGGCCTGGGGGCTCCCAGCGCGGCAGCAGCATTCAGCCCGCGGCTGTCTGGGGTGCAAATGCGCCTCGGTTTCACCCCAAATCATCAGAATTCTGCTTTTTGGGGAAACGGGGCTCCAGCAAGGGGGGTATTTTCGCAGGGCAAAGATTTTCCCATGCTGGGCATGGGGGGGGCCCTCTCCTCTGCCCCCCAGTGAGTCACCCCAAAAGTTGGGAAAGGAAAGGGGGGGTTCAGGCAGGAACGCAAGCACCAAACCCAAATTGCCTTTTTTTTTGCTTCCTCCGCATTCGGTGTCACCCTAAAGTGGGACGAGTGGGGGGAGGCAGAGGCAGGAGGGGCTCCCCAAAAACTCCGGCAGTGTTTCATCCCCACCCCGCCAGCCTCAGGGGGCAACGGGGGGGGGAAGCCACCCATGAGCCGTCACCGTCACCCACCGGCGAAATAACCGGGGGCTGAGCTCCCACCGCCCCGGCCTCCCTGGGAGGGTGAGCCCCCCTGGCACCCCCGTTTGTCCCCGGTGACGGTGTCGTGCCGGGATTTCTCTCCTCCGGGCTTCAGGCTTCGGTTGGGGAGGCGGTGGAGGGGGACGGGTGTCCCCCCGTGTCCCCAGCCACCAAGGGAAAAGGGGTGGGAGATGGTGGATGGGGTGGTCGAGGGTCCCGGGGTGGTCGAGGGTCCCGGGGTGGCTGAGGGTCCTGGGGTGGCTGAGGGTCCTGGGGTGGTCGACGGTCCTGGGGTGGCTGTAGGTCCTGGGACTGCTGAGGGTCCTGGGGTGCCTGAGGGTCCCAGGGCAGCCAAGGGTCCCATGGTGGCTGAAGGTCCTGGGGCGTCCGACGGTCCCACCCTACCGCAGCTGCAGCACCGCGCCGCTGGAGCCATTTCCAACCACGCCATCGGCAGCAGCGGCCCCGCTCCAGAGACTCGTTTTGCCAAGGGACCGTCCCCGGGTCCCCGAGCCTCCGCTCCCTTCTCCATCCCCAGCCTCGCGGCACCTTCGGGGCGCTGCTGCCGGGGTCCCAGCGGCTTTTAACACCAGGACGTGCTGGGGCAAAGGCCGGGTGACGGGATCCGACCCAGCGGCACACGGCAGCGCCCGTAATTGCTTTTCGGTTTGGGCCGCGCAGCAGCAAGACGTTGCGTGAGATGGTTTTGAAGGGCTCGACCCTGCCGTCATCTCCTCGGTCTCGTGCACCTCCCATCCCACCTGCCCAGCCAGGATGCTCTTAATTATCGCTTAACGGGGCGGGGGGGTCTTGGGAACATCTTGGGAAATGAGTTACGATAAGGCTTTGCCTCCAGAGCACCAGTTGCCTCCTGGTGGCACCTTCAGACCCATCGTAGAGGCTCTCCTGCGTTTGTAGGACGTGCAAAAAATGTTGGGAAAGACCCCAGAACCGCGGCGCTGCCAGCTCCCTTGTTTTCACTTGGGGTCCTGCAGACCTGGGGGGCAGCTGGGGAGCGCTGGGCGGTGTGGGACGGGCACCCTCCCCGCGTCCCGCGCCAGGAACCAGCCACCGCCCCGCTCCTTCGTGGACTCCTGCCACGCGCTATTTATCTCCTGGCTGGGAGAATGTTGGGAAAAATAACGCTTTGGGTGGTTATTTATGGTTTTTAGCAGGCCAGGGCTGGTGCGGCCCCCCGGACACGTCCGGAGCCCGCACGGGAGGGCTCTCCCCACCGCATCTGCCCCTAAACACAGAGCAAGGAGCCGCCCGGGAAGGGGCAGATGTGAACGCCCCGGTCAGCACATGGATGGCAACGTTAATTAAAAGCAGGGCAATAAAACATCTGGAGGCCTGGGAGCTGGGGAGGGCCGGCCAGCACGATACCCTGCAGCTGCCTCTCGCCGCTCCTTGAGAAACTTGGGCAGGGGGGACCGGGGTCACCAGTTATTTAGATGTTACAAAAGCCTTTTCATGAAGTATTTCAGGCAAAGCAACTGAAGAACCTTTGTGGAGCGGAGCGAGGGGCTGCTGGCCTGGCGGGGAGGGGTGGGGAGAGGCTTGTGGCCCCGGGGACCGGGGATTCGGGGGCTCTCCTCGGTGTCCGGTGAAACCAGGAGGTGGCAAGTGCGGCTGGAGATGGGGGTTCACGGTCAGGCTGCGGGTGATGGGATGGGATGAAGCCAATTGCTTGGAGATGGTGGATGAAGCCCCATTTGGTGCCATCTTGGTGTGATGGGCAGTGGGGTGAGCACCCATCCCACCCGTGTGTCCCCGTCACGGGGGGACGAGCCCACCCTGCAAGAAAAAGGGTGGAAAAAGGGGTTTCCCATGGGGTCTGTCCTCCAGGCTGGCTTGGAGCTAGACGGGCACCATGGTGGCACCCTGGCACCCTGCTCCTGGCGTGGGGCGGGATGGGGAGCCCTCTCTGAGCTGATGTGGGTGACGGGGACACCCTGGTGGGATGGGGGCACCTTGGGTGGGAGGGCGGCACCCAGGTAGGATGGGGGCACCTGAAGAGGATGGGGCAGGGTAGGGACAACTTAAGCAGGATGGGGGTACCCAGATGGGATGGGGTGTCCTGGGTGGGATGGGGGGACCCTGGACGGGATGGAGGGACCCTGGACATGCTGGGGAGCCCCTGGATGGGATGGGGACACCCGTGTGGGAGGTGACACCCTGGATGGGATGGGGGAACCTCAGATGGGGCAGCCTGGATGGGGTAGAGGAACCCTGGATGGGATGAGGGGACCCTGGATGAGATGGGGGGGACCCTGGATGGGATGGGGAGACCCTGGATGTGCCAGGGAGCCCCTGGACATGCTGGGGAGCCCCTGGATGGGATGGGGGGACCCAAACGGGATGGAGCACCCTGGATGGGATGGAGGGAACACAGATGGGATGGGGGGGACCCTGGATGGGATGGGGAGCCCCTGGACAAGATGGGGGGTACCCAGATGGGTGGGGAGACCCTGGATGGGATGGAGGGAGCCAGATGGGATGGGTGGGATGGAGGGATCCTGGACGTGCCAGGGAGCCCCCAGATGGGATGGGGGGCCCTGGCGGGATGGGAGGACCCTGGATGGGACGGAGGGACCCAGATGGGACGGAGGGACCTGGGTGGAATGGAAGGAACACGGATGGGATGGGGGGACCCTGGACGGGATGGGGGGACTCTGAGTGGGATGGGGAGACCGTGGGTGGGATGGAGGGACCCTGGAGGTGCCAGGGAGCCCCTGGACATGCTGGGGAGCCCCTGGGCGGGATGGGGGGACCCAGATGGGTGGGGGGACCCTGGATGGGATGGAGGGACCCAGATGGGATGGGTGGGATGGGGAGCCCTGGCTGGGATGGAGGGACCCTGGCTGGGATGGGGGGACTCTGGGTGGGATGGGGGGACCGTGGGCGGGATGGAGGGACCCTGGAGGTGCCGGGGACCCCCCCGGACGCGGCGGGGCCACGCCGCCGCTGCCGCCCCGCGGGCGCTCGGCGGGCAGCGGGCCGGGTCCCCTCGGAGCGGGGCCGGGGCGGGCGGCGGAGCCGGCGGCGGGCGGCGGGGCGGTGCGATCGCCCTGCCCTGCCCCGCGGTGTCGGTTTGCAGCCGGGCTCCTCCTCTCCCCCGCCGCCCCGCGCATTCCCGACCCTCCCGGGCGGCGGCGGCGGCGGCGGGGGCCCGGCGGAGCCGGAGCGGGCGGCGGGGCCGGACCCCCACCATGCCGCAGCTGGAACCGGCGGCGGGGGACGACCTGGGGGCCCCCGACGAGCTCATCGCCTTCCAGGACGAAGGCGAGGAGCAGGACAAGGGAGCGGGGCGCGGTTCGGCCCACGGGGACCTGGACGAGCTGAAGTCCTCCTTGGTCAGCGAGACCGAGAACCGCGGCACCGGCACCGGCACCGGCGCCGGCTCCGACTCGGAGGTGAGCCCGGGGGCTGGCGGAGGGGGAGCGGGGGGAGGCGACCCCCGCCCGGCCCCGCTCACCGCCCTCTCCCCGCAGGCGGAGCGGCCCCCGCAGCCCCGGGAAAGTTTCCAGAAGCCGCGGGACTATTTGGCAGAAGGTACCGGCTCCGCTCCCGCCCCCGGTGTCCCCCCCCGCTCCCGCTCCCCGCCGCATCCCCCGGGACCACCCGACGCTTCCCAACTTCTTTGTTTCCGCCCCCGGCTGCGGGCGGGACCCCCCCGCGCCCCCCCGGTGCGCCGGACCCCCCGGCCCCGGGTCCCGCCCCCCCTCCCGGTAACCGACCCCCGGTCGCTTCCCCACGGAAGGATCGGTGCCTCTCCCCCCTCCCCGCCACGGAGGAACCGGGCTCGGGACCCCCCCCCCCCCGCAGCTGGGGCCTTTCCGGGAGTGACCCGCACCGGGACCCCCCCCGCCGGAGGAACCGGCACCCCCGGGACCCCCCTTACCGCCCGCCCGGCCCCCCACCCCTCTGCAACCGGGATCCCCTCCCCCGGAGCTGAGACCCCCCCAAGAAGAGCCAGGGACCCCCCGAGGGACTTGGGCACCCCCAGAGGGACCTACCCGGGCCCCCCAAGTGGGGGGCTCAGACCCATGGCCCAACCCGCCTCTGCAACCGGCACCCCCCGGAGCAACGGGTGCCGGGACCCCCCTCCCGCAGCTGGGATCCCCCCCAGAAGAACCAGGGACTGCCCCAAGGACTTGGGCACCCCCAGAGGGACCCACCCATGACCCCCCCACGCCCCCATCCTTGCCCCCCCCGTGGGAGCATCCCCCCCCCGCCGCCTCCTGACCCCCCCTTTCCTTCTCTCCCCAGTGGTCAGACGACAGCAAGATGGGGGTTTTTTTAAGGGCCCCCCCTACCCCGGCTACCCCTTCCTGATGCTCCCCGAGCTGGGCAGCCCCTACCTCGCCAACGGAGCCCTCTCCCCCGGCGGCGCCCGCACCGTAAGTGCCCCCCCGGGACCCCCGAGACCCCCCTGCTCCCCCACGGCAGGGCTGCTCGGCCCCCGCCTCGGCCCCCGCAGCCTCACGCCCCATCCCGCGGGAAGGCAACAGCCTGCTGCTAAAACACCAAAAAAATGGGGTTTATTGCCTGTATTTTTGGTTCCCCTTGCTCCTTCCAGGGGGGTGCACCCCGGGGAGGGGGGGGCTGGCCCCGGGCACCCGGCCCCGAAACCTGACCCTGAGCCCCTGCGCCGCTTTTCTTATTTAAAAGGGCTCCCTTCGACTTTTTAAAGCTCTTAATGGGCTGACATTGTCCGGCCCTCCTTTGGCGTTTAGAAAACTGATTAAGCAAATTGAGCGAGCGTTGGGGGGGGGGGGGGCACAAAGGAGGGCGGGATTGACCCCCCCAACCTCGACAGCATCGAAGCACCCAAACCATCCCGCACGCCAGCCTGGGCCGGAGCCACGAACCCGGTTCAGAAATGCAAACCCGGTTCAGAACTGCAAACCCGGTTCAGAGACATGACCATTCCCTCCCCGGCTCCCCCTGCCTCAGTTTCCCCTCCCGGTACCCCCGTGGCGGGGATGCGGTGCAGCCGCGGTACCGCCGCGTCCCGGCTGCAGCATCGCGCCACGCTCCTGGCTTTCTGGCTGGATTTCTCGCTCCGCAGCTGCGGTGCTGGTGACACCTGATGGGTTTAAGCACGTTGTTATTGCCCGGGCTCTATAGGAACCTGCGTTCCCGTATGGAATATGTACAGGACAGCAAAAGTTGCTGCAATCCAAATTGCTTCAAATCCCCGGCGCGAGCTCGCCGGCCGGGATCCCGCTTTCCGATGGCGTTGCGCGGAGTTTTCTATATTTTTGGGGGGTTTCTTGCTTTTGCTTTATTGGAAGCAACTGGTTTGAATGGCCGTCGAGCACAAACCCCGGGCTGGGGGCCCTGGCCGGCCGCCGGGTTACATACATGGCCCCGGTCTGGCCGGCGGCCGGGCAAAGGCTGTATTCCCAATTTGTCACTTTTGGTATTACTACATTTTGGAGATGATGCACAACTGGCCACCATCCCAAACACCGGTGAGGAATCAGGAATAATGAAACAGGAGAGGGGTTGGGATGCGTAGAAAACGGCCCCTAACGATGATTTAATGAATCCCAGAAAGGGGGGGTGATTAAAAGGGGCTGGGAGAGGAGCGGATGTTGCATCCCGGTTTTGGACCCGGGCTGATGTTGAGCCTGGAAAAGGGCTGGAGGGATGAGTGGGGCTGGGAAAGCGCCGGATCGGGGCCGAATCCCGCCGGATTGGGGTGTTTCTGTGCGGAGCTGAGCCCGGGGCGCCTGCGTGGCGGGGGCAAACTTGGGGTGCTGGGAGGATTTGCGGGCGCACGTCACGTCTCGATGCGACCGGGGGGGCTCTTGGAGCCGAATGTGGCTGCGCTGCTGGGGCAGGGTGAGGCCCCGCCGTATCCTGCGGCCACTCGTGCAATGAAAGTGTCTGAGCTCTGCACCGGTCGGCAAAACCCCCCCTTTCCACGCGCTCCCCCCGAAGCGGCAGCGCAGGGATCCCCTGGATCCCGGGACACCGTCATGCCGGCGAGCCCGGACCGCATCCAGGCGGGCGCAGCATCCCCGAGCCTGCACCAGATCCGGCCGGGCGCAGCATCCCCGCACGGCAGCATCGCCCACGGGCACCGAGCTCTGCGCCGACAAATCCGCCGCCCGCCCTCATCCCGGGAGGCTTCGAGGCAAGACCTGACACGTGAAGCATGGAGGTGGTAGGAGGCGGGAGGCCACCGAGCAGCCCTGGGAGCTTTTTTTTTTTTTCCCTGTTTCCTTCTTTTTTTCCCCCAGCCGTTGGAGGAAATGAGCTGATCCGCAGGATCCGGCCATCCCAGCGGCCACGGCATCCTCGCCATCCCTCAGCCGGGGTGCTGCGGATTGAACCGCGCGACTCTGCCGCGTGAAAAAGGAAGATTTGGGGGGGAAAAAAAACCCACAAACCCGAATAATCTCTGCGCCTGGGAGATGCTCCGAGGCAGCGGGGCGGGCGAGGGACGCTGGGGACGGCCATGCCCGTGGACGCAGGTGGTGGCTCGGCAGCGGTGAAACCACTGGAGGACTTTTTTTGGAGTAACAGGCAGCCAAGCCGGTGCTTTTGCATCTCTTCACTCCAAAATATTTAGAAATCTGGAAAATATTTAGAAATCTGGAAATGTGATGCCTTCATGCACCCCAAATCAGGAGAATCGCCTCCATCCCCGTGCACAGCTGCCGGGCACCGAAGCGACGGGATGCTCCTGCCCGTTATCTGGGTGAATTCGCTTCGCTCCAATATCGCCCCTGTTATTTCCAAACGGGACCCTGAAATTTGGGGCGTCCCCTCCGGTATCACTTTTCTGGCGATTCCTGGCCAGGGTGATGGTTTTTTGGGGCTCCTCTAAGCCAGGAGAGGAATTTGGCAGGGTCTCATGATGGCATTGCCGTTCGGAGCAGCGTTTTAGCCTGGTTTCCCCAGGAGCGCACTGGGAACCGGGAACTGGGGACCCCCGAGGCTGGATTTGGTTCCCTGGGAGCATCGGAGCCGCGATTCCCAAACACACGAGGGTACCCAAGGCAGGATGGAAAGGAAAAGCTCCGGGCAAGCACCGGCACCGCGAGCTGGACGGATGCAAGCCCCTGTCGCCACCGCGCCGGATCCATCCCATTGGGATCATTTGGAGCTGGCATCTTTTATCCCAAGCCCAGGACAAGCTGGATCCGTACCGGGGCAAAATCGCACCCCAGTATCCTTCTCCGGACCTCAGTATCCTCCTCTGATCCCCAGCTTGGGGAGGGAGAGGGACGGGAACCGGGCACTTGGCATCCCCAAACCAGGCACGGCACCGCCGGGGAGGCGAAGGCGAGACCACGCGTTGGCGGATAAAAACCCCTCGCACGGGACTGTCGTTATTTCCTCAAAAAAAGCAGTTTAACCCCAGGAATTCGAGTCTGGAGGCGAGTATTTAAATAAACCCGAACCTTCCTCGGGCGTGGAAATTCAGCCGAGGCACCCAAACAGCTCCCCGCGCCCTGCAACGATGCCGCGGCGGTGTCATTAACACACGCCGGTGTAATTAATGCACATCGGCGGGTTGCGGTCCCAAAATAAATGAGAAAAAAAACATAACCTGGACTTGTTTCGGCTTTTTTTTCCCTGTTCCTGAGATGAGCTCGCGATCCCCACGCGGGCTGCAATACAGAGGCATATCTGTCTGCAAAAGAAAATATATTCTCTTAAACGTGCGGCTGCCAAGAAAAATGATTAAAATACAGATTTTTGGCAAGAAAAAGGGTTGCTCCGAAAACCGGGCGGGTCTTGCCGGAGGCTCCGGCGGCGGCTCTGGCTGAGCGGAGAGGGTTTTGGCGTGCGCTCCTCGGGATGCGGGATGGTGGTGGTGGGATGGGGGCGATTTTTTTTGGCTGCGGGGGCTCGCTCGGTGCTCGGCATCCTCTAACCGCGGCGGTTCATCCTTCGCCGGTCGAGCTCCAGGCTCCTCCTCGGGATTCGCTGGTTTATTTGGGATTCCCCCACCGCAGCGCCAGGGGCTGCCTTCCCCACCTGGAAAATATTACAAAAAAAAGGATTTTTCGCACTTTTTGGCATCTTCATCTCGCCCTGCGCAGCTGCCGATCGCGTCCCTCCGGGCAGCGAACCCGCCCCGTGCCTCAGTTTCCCCACTCGAGGTGCTCCGGCCTGTTGAGCCTTTGCACACAATGGCTCCTTTATGTCTCCTCCTTAATTATGCTATTCGGCTAATTACCCTGGGTTTTCTTTTTTTTGGGGGGCTAAATGAGACCTCCAGGAGGTTTCCACTAAACCCCCCTAACTTCTCCCTCCTCCCTCCCTTTTCCAACACGATTCCCAAATTAAAGCAATGAAGTAAGTGCTCCGGGCGACTCTCATAAGACCTGGTTTTGTTAAGGGGACTTAACGCGCATTCATCATCTTTCTGGTATTCTGAGCAGCTGCTTTTCATTAGTTTTTCTTCCTTGAAGTCGCTGGCGGGAGCGGCGGAAAGAGGAACCCGGAGAGAAGCGCCCGGCGCATCCCGGCCGGAGGAAGAGGAGGGTTAAGGGCAGGGGGAGGTCGGGCTCGCGCCGGGTCCCCTCTCCCCGTGCTCGTGTCGGGTTTGAGGGTGTTGTGGGGGGAGAGGGGATGGGTTGGGGTGTGACGGGCTGGGTGAAGGTGCCCCGCGGAGGAGGAGGAAGGGGTGAGGATGATGTGCGGCTTCACGGCTTGCGTCGTTTTTGGGGTGGTTTTTGGCAGCAATGTCACCCTGTGCGTGCACCCCAGGAATCCCTGAGCCCCGGGAATCCCGCCCGGAGCTGTGGCAGGGGAGGCAGGCAGGCTGTGACGCTGGGTGAGCTGGTGTCCCCTGGGTGCTGCCGGGGGGTACAGGACCCCCCGGCATCCCATGGATGCTGCCAGGGGGGTACAGGACCCCCCGGCATTCCCATGGGTGCTACCAGGGGGGTGTGGGACCCCCTGGTGTCCCATGGGTGCTGCCAGGGGTACGGGACCCCCTGGCATCCCATGGGTGCTGCCCAGGGGGTACCGGACTCCCTTGGTGCTCCCCTGAGCCTGGGCGCAGCATCGCCCGGCAGGACGCAGGGATGCACCTCTGGAGGGGTCAGCCCCCAAAATCCTGGGCTTTGTGGCCGGCGGGGGCACGGCACGGTGATGGGACCCTCTTCACCCCAAATTTCCGTGGCAGTGTGGCTTCGAGTGACTTTTCCCATCATCCCCATACCTTGGATGGGATCTTAAACATTTTACGCATGCTAACATCCGTTAAAACAACCTTTCCCGGCTGGGCATCGCATGTCACGTCCCCCCGAGACCAAGGATGCTCCAGGGGGGGCTTCGGAGCCGGTGGGATTTTTTTTGCCAGGGCGGGGATGAGCCCTTTGCACCCGCTGGGATCCCCCCGGCGCGGATGCAGCCGCCGCCTGAATGCGGGATGAATGGAGCCATTCAGCGTGATGGACGGGAGCTGAAAGCTGCAGACAAAAGCCTCGGGGCAGCGGGGAAAACTTGTTGCCGCCAGGTTTGGGGAGCGGGGAGGGAACTGCTGGCGGCTGGGGGTCTCGGCTTGTGCCGCTTGTTTCTTTTTCGGTGGCTGGGTGGGTGCGTGAGGGATGCTTGGGGTGCTGGGGGTATCTGCAGGCAAGGGATGCTCGGGGCGGCCATGCATGGGGGATGCTCAGGGCACCCCTGGGTGAGGGATGCTCAGGGCACCCATAGGTGAGGGATGCCGGGGATATCCACAGGCGAGGGGTGCTTGGGACGTCCACACGTGGAGGATGCTCGGGGCATCCCCACACCAAGGTGGCTTTGGGATGAGGCTGCGCCCCATGAGCTGCCCGGGAGCCAGCTCGGCCGGCACCCTGGCCATGCTCCAGCTCCATCCCGCTTCCTTCCATCCCTCCCATCCCGCCTTCCTCCGCGGAGCTGCGGCCGGGGTCAAGCTGTTCAGCAGATGCCACCCGGCATCCCCAGCGCGGTGACACGGGGATCTGTGGCTGGAGATGAGGTCGGCTTTAAGCGCCGCCTCTCCGAGCTCATCCCAAATGGGGTTTTTTTGGCTTATTTTTCAGCTCCCAGCCTTTTTTTCTGGTTTCCCATCCTGGCGCCGTTGGCATTTCCCGCCTGGTTCGTGCCAGTGTCTGCGTGCCACCGGCTGATGGGTTTGGGCTGCGTCACAGGAACGGTCGAGCATCCTTTATCGAGGGGCTGCAAACTCCCAGCGCTGCACCCGTTCCCACCCCCGAGTCAGTGTCCCCACCTGGGACAGCCTTTGCCTGGCTTCTGTCGCCCTAGAAATGCCGGGAGGGGACACTGCGAGCCGCGGGGACAACCCGAGCCGCAGCATCGTGCCCCGTATCGCCCCTTTGCAGCCCTTTAAAAACCCCAAACCCCGATGGGAGAAGAAATGACCCCACTAGGAACTTTTGGGGTTCTCCTTGGTGGGATGCGGGGACGCAGGAGACCCCCCAGAGGTCTCGTCCCCGCTGGAAACCGCCATCCCAGCGTTCGCGGCCAACATCTGGAGGAGATTATTTGGCTGGGAAGCGGCTCGGAGGGGAGCGAGGCGGGGAGAGGGGGGCGAGGATTTACGGCTTGTTTCTTGGGCTGTAAATCCCAGCTGTAATTGGGATTTCTCCCTCCCTAATTATCCGCGGGGAAGCGGAACGCGGCGGTTCCCCGCGCGGGGCCGTGGGACGGGCGATGGGCCGCGTGGGGCCGGGATGCTTTTTGGTTTTTCCCCTTTTTCTTGGGCGTTAAGGTGATTTCTTCGAGCTCGAAGGACACCTGAGACCTGGCGCACGAAGGCAAGAAACCGGGTCCCCTTGTTCCATTTCTCTCCGGTCCCTTCCTTGCCGTCATTTCCAGCTCCACGCGGACCAAAATCCCGTGGCTGGGGTGTTGCCGGCCCGTTCGCTTTCCTCTTCCCTCAAAGCGCGACTCGCTTCCCCTGGCCTCTGATTGCTTCCAGGAAGGAGGGGTTTCCCCCTTTTCTCCCCCTTTCCCCCCCCTTTTTTTCCCCCCTCTTCCCCCCCTTCCCACCCCTTTCCCCCTCTTCCTCCTTCCCTCTTTTTCTCCCTTTTTCCCCCCCTTTCCCCCCTTTTTTCCCATCCCCCCTTTCCCCCTTCCCTCCTCCCCTATTTCCCCCCTTTTTTGGGGCTCAGCACCCACAGCCCCTCCCCACATCTCCCTTTGCACCCAGACCTCCTCCACAGCAGCCCCGGCACCTCCTGCCGAGGAAGTTTGGGGGGTTTCCAGCTTTTTGCTCCCAGGCACAAAGTTTTATCAAATAAGACAATGTAGAAAACCCATTTCCCTCAAAAATCGCATCTCTCTCTGACTGCCTGTGCTGTTAGGAGCCAAACTTGGTTGGTTTTAACCCAAAAGAGGTGGTGATGCTGCTCAGCGCTGGGATCTTGGGATGCTGCGGGACCGGAGCATCCAATGCCCGGATGAAGATTTTCGGGGGTTCCATTAAACATCCCACAAGACCCCATTTGCCGTATTTTGGGGGAAAAAGGGCCGGAGCGGCGGCGGGAGGGGGAAGGGCGCGCTGTCAGTTATCCCGCAGCTGTGTAAACAGGCTGGGAGCGAGGAGGGCCGGGGGGACCGGCGGGGGCCGCGGCGGGGCTGCGTTCAGGCTTGCCGAGCCCAGAGGCTTTGCAAAGCCCCGGGAATTCGGGCTGGAAAAAGGGGATGGTGTGGGGATGGGCAATTTGGGGTCACCGTCCCCCAGCACCTGCCCCAGGCGGCTCCCGGGGACGGAGGTGGCGTGGGAGGGATGGACGTCGGGGATGCGCCAGCGGGATGCTTCCCCGGATGCTTTCCAGCTCGCCCGCGGGGTTTTTGGGATGGGGACGAAGTGGCCGGGTGCCGGCATCGCGTGGATCTTCTCCACGGCGCTGGTGGTTCCTGCAGGCTCATCTCTGGGCTGGAGCCTGCACAGGCGAAGGGAAAAGCCAGCGCGGAGGCTTTCCGCCCCCGGCGCCTGTGCGCAGCGTTTTACCCGGAAAACCGTCAGCTCGGGTCCCAAAGGGAGTTTTCTCTCCCAAAACGAGAGGAGCCTGCTGTGACCCTGTGCTGTCTCGGTGCGACATGCAACATCGGGACAACTGATGTTGGAACATGCAATGCCGGGATGCGCAACGCCGGGATGCACAACGTCAGGAGGACAGGCAACACTGGGATACGCAATCCTGGGACGCACGATGCCGGGACATGCAATCCCGGGACATGCGATGCTGGGACACGCGATGCCATGACATGAGATGCCGGGATGTGCAATCCCGGGACACGCAACGCCAGGATCTGCAGTCCTGGGACATACGATCCATGCGATGCTGAGACACGTGAGACTGGGACATGTGATCCTGGGATTTGAGATGCCGGGACACGCAACACCAAGACACACAACACCGGGACATGCAATCCTGGGACGCGCAACACTGGGACATGTAATGCCAGGACACGCAATGCCAATACGCGATGCTGGGGCACGTGAAGCCGGGACACGCAACGCCAAGATCGGCAATCCCGGGACACGCGACGCCTGGACATACAACGCCAGGACACGCGATGCTGGGACACGCAACAGTGGGACGCGTAACGCCAGGCCACGCAATGCTGGGACGCACGGCACCGGCCCTGCCGCCAGCCAGGACTTCTCCAGCGGCGCTTTTCCCCCTTCCCAGGGAAAATGTCTCAGGCGGGATCGAGCCCCGCGCGCGGAAGAGGAGAGGAAATCCGCTCATTAAAGACCCTAATTGGGCATTAGGGGATCCCGCGGCGTTTGCGCCTCCTCCCCGAGCGTGGAGGCAAAACGCCGCCGCCGCCACGCGGCATGGCCCCCCCGGCACGCCGGCCCCCGGCACGCCGCCGCCGCCAGCCCTTCCTCCGGCTGCTGGGGCCGTGGGGTGGCTGCCGGCGGGGGCTCACCCCACCCCGGGGAGGGGACGGACAGACAGACAGGAGGCTTCATTGTGGTCCTACAGCTCCGGCAGGGAAGGGGTTAACTCCCTGCTTTTAATTGGGGGGTGGCTGGTAACGAGGAACCAGAACTTGCTCTAATCTCTCTGGAATGTGACCGATTTTCAACTATTTTCTCCTTTTTTTTTTTTTTTTTTTTTTTTTTTTTTTTAAATAGCTCCAATCTGCCGCTCGCGCGCGGCTCCCGCACGTGGTGGTACAGTGGGAGCTGTGTCCAGGCCGGGGCCGAGGGGAAGCAGGGGGGGGCTTCATTTTTCCACATTACCACTGAACCGTTCGCCAGCTCCCCCCCTCTTTGTATATTTTGAAAGGGTCCCCCCCTTCCTCTCCCCTCCCCGGCCTCCTGAAACGGCTTCAAAATGAGAAGCAGCCTTTTATATACCCGGCCTTTCCCCAGCCGCCGTCCCCCAGCGGCTTCTCCGCTTACAGAATAGACGAGAAAGCCCCCTTTGTGATGGGGGCAGCGGGCAGGGGACGGCGAGGCGGAGCCGAAGGCGCCCGTCGGGGACGCGGGGGGCATCTCCTGCCTCGCCCCGGCACGGCCCCGGGGATGGCGGGGGACCACGCGCGGCGTCGCCCCGGCGCGGCGGTAGGGATGGCGGGGCACTGCGTGCATCGTCCGAGCGTGGCTCCGGGGATGCTCAGGGCATCCAGCGTGTCAGCCCGGGCACGGTCACGGGGACGTCGGGATATCTCGTGTGCTGTCCCAGCGCAGCCACGGGGATGCGCAGGGCATCTCGTGTCTCGGATGGGTGCAGCCGCGGGGAGGTTGGGATGTCCCGTGCGTCACCCTGCCGTGGCTGCAGGGATGCTCCGGGCACCGCGTGCATTGCCCTGGGGATGTCGGGACGTCTCGTGCGTCACCCAGGCACATGCGATGCTTGGGGCATCCTGTGACAGTCATAGGGATGTCAGGACATCTCATGCATCGTCCAAGCGCTGCCATGGGGATGCTCAGGGCATCTCGCATATCACCCCAGGCATGGTCATGGGGACGTCGGGACATCTCGTGTGTCACCCAAGCACGGCCACGGGGACACTTAGGGCACCTCGTGCGTTGGCTGGGCACAGCCATGGGGATGTTGGGGCGTCCCGTGCGTCACCCTGGCGCGGCTGCAGGGATGCTCCAGGCACCTTGTGCCTCGCCCTGGGCGTGGACATAGGGATGTCGGGACATCTTGTGCATCACCCAGGCACGGCCCTGGGGGTGCCCAGGGCATCTCGCGCGTCGCCCCGTGTACCATCGTGGAGATGTCGGGATACCTCGTGCGTCGCCCCGTGTACCATCGTGGAGATGTCGGGATATCTCGCGCGTTGCCCCAGTGCAGCCATGGGGATGTCGGGGCATCCCCTGCATGGCGCTGGCACAGCCGCAGGGATGTTGGGGCACCCGGTACATCGTCCTGGCATGGCTACGGGGATGCTCAGGGCACCTCACGCGTCACCCCGGCGCGGATGTAAGGATGCTCAGGGCACCTTGTGCATCGCCCAGCCACGGCCGCGGGAACGCCGGGGCGCCTCATGCCTCACCGCCGCCAGCCCCGGAGCATCTCGAGCCAAAACCCTCTCCCCGTCCACGCGACGCTGCAGCTTCGGTGGCGCGCGGGGCGGCAGCGGCGGCGCTCGGCTCTTTGGAACCAGCCCGAAGTTGTATGGCAGCCAGACTCCAGGGCTTCCCCGCCACAGCCCGTCGCCTTTGATCACCCAGATTTGGAGGACGCATCAAAGCCAGCGCTTCAGGAAACGGCTCCTACTGTACTGGGGCGCGCAGGGTGTGCGGCAGGTCACGGCGCGAGCCCGCGCGGGTCACGGGGCCGCTCGCATACCAAGCGTGCTCCGAGCGTGCACGGCGCCCTGGCTGCCTGCCTCCTCCGCAACCGGCCTTCGGCGGAGCGGCTGAGGGCCAGATCTGGTTACGGCTCCCCAGCACCGACGGCTCCGTCTTGCCGCTATTATCCCACTGGTGCCAAAAATCTCCCCCGGGAGAGCGCGTGGAGGCATCGGGATGCTGGAGCATCCCGGTGCGTGGGATGGGGATGGGACGTGGGGTGCCTGGTTTAGGCGGTGAAGCAGGTTTTTAGGGGATCCCCCGTGCCGGTGGCTGCGGGAACGGTTGGGTCATGGGAAATCCCCATATCGGGCTTCGTCGGGACTGTGCCGCGGCCGGCGGGGTTTCCGGCAGCACCTTCGCGGCAGTGCTGTCGGCACAGGGTGGCCGCAGTTTGCCAGCGGGATCGTCCCCATGAGCAGTGCCGCGTCTTCTCCCAGCTTTGCCGGGCTGCTGGGAGGTGGTGCGGGGTTGTAGCTCAGCTGGGGGTGCGGGGGGCCAGCGGTGCGGGGCCGAGTGTCAGCAGTAAGGGGGCGTGATGATGGGGTGCTGGGGGGATACTGGAGATACTGGAGACCAAGGGAGTACTGGAAATGCGGGGTGGGGGATACTGGAGATGGAGGGGGGGATACTGAAGATGGGGGGGGGGATACTGGAGGAGCAAGGGGGATACTGGAGTTGCAGGAGGGGATGCAGGAGATGCAGAATGGATGCTGGGGTGTACTGGAAGCGCAGTAGGGGATGCAGGGGGGATGCTGGAGACTGGGGAAAAGGGGGAGGCAATGCTGGGGGGACAGAGGACGCTTTGGGGGGCCGCAGGAGGCAATGCAGGCGCGGATGCATCTGTCCCGCCGTGGAAGAGTTAACGCTCCGCGCAGCTCCTCGCTGGGTTTTCCTTCCAGCTGCTTCGGATCAGGAAGGTTTGTACGGCAGGGAAATTCCTGCGCGCAGCTGCGGCCCGTCCAGGCCACATTCCCCAGCCCCGGCATCTCGCGGGACGCGCCTCCCTCCCGCCGTCTGCCGGGAAATGCCTCCGGCCCCCCTCTGCCGAAAAACACAACACAAAGCACCTTTCTTTCGGGGGCTGCTTACGTCCAGTGCCAGGGAGACAAACCCTTGCGTCGCAGCAAGGTTTAACCCAGAGAGGGGGAAAAGCCCCAAAAAAGCCCCGTCTTTATCTCCCCCCACCCCTCATTGCAATATTGGGCTGGTTTCTCGCACTCCGGCGGTTTGGGGTTGGTGCTGGTGCCCTGGGGACCGGGGACAGGGAGGGCACGGGGAGCACCCCGGGGCTGAGCCCCACGGGCGATCACGGCTCGTGCTGTGCTGCGCCGGGCATCGCCGTGTCCCAAAAAGTCTGGGTTTGGGATAGGGAAAGGCGGCATTGGTGCAGGCGGGTGGGGAGTTGTGGGGAGGGCAGGCGGGGGCTCGTGGCTCCCCGGCAAGACAGCACAGAGCTTTGGGATTTGTACCATTTGGGGCAGGGATTTGGGATTTGGGGCTTTGCACCATTTGGAGCAGAGATTTGGGGTAGGGGATTTGGGGATTTGCATCATTTGGGGTGGAGGTTTGGGGTTTTGCAGCATTTGGGGCGGAGATTTGGGATTTAGGATTTGGGGCTTTGCATCATTTGGGGCTTTGCACCACTTATAGGGTCGGTAGGGGCTTGTAGGGCTGCAAACAGCCCTGCGTGCCCCCAAAGCCCCTTTGCCACCAGGCCACAGTGTCCTCCATGGGTTGGGGTGTCCCCAGCCGAGTGTGCAGCCAGTGCCGGGGGGGTGTTTTGGGGCTGGGGGTGTTTCAGGGCTGGCGGAGGGCGTCAGCCCGGCTCTCCTGCAGTACCTGCAGATGAAGTGGCCGCTGCTGGACGTGCCCGCCGGCGCCACGCTGAAGGACAGCCGCTCGCCCTCGCCTGCACATTTGGTAAGAGCAGCCGACTCCCACGGGGGTGTTGGGTTTCCTAGGGAAAGCCCTGCTCCAGCCTCCCATGGTGCTGATACGATGCCCATGGCGGGGTTTTGGGGGGGGTGGCCGTTGTTTCGCCCTCCCACGTGCTCTCCCTCGCTGCCCCGCAGTCGAACAAGGTCCCGGTGGTGCAGCACGCCCATCACATGCACCCGCTGACGCCGCTCATCACCTACAGCAACGACCACTTCTCACCAGGCTCGCCGCCCGGCCACCTCTCACCGGAGATCGACCCGAAGACGGGTGAGCGCGGGGGGGGACACGGCATAGGACATGTTTGGGTGAGCAAAGGGACGGTGACGGCGTCAGTGCTGTGCTGGGAACGGGGTGCTCGCCGTTGGATGGTCCCTCTGCTTCCCAGATGGTTTTCACAGCCTGGTCCCTGGGTGGTGAGAAGGGGACGCGGCCGGTGGCCGGGGATGGGTCCTGGCCTGGTCACAGGTTTGGTTGGGGTGCGTGGGGATGCCTCCAGGTCTCCGTTATGGTTATCTCAGCATCCTCTCCCTGTGCTCCAGACAGGGAGATGGGGTGCTGGGAGGGAGATGTGATGCATGGCAGCAGACAGGATGCTCAGAGAGGGACGGGGTGCTCGGAGGGAGATGGGGTGCTCGGACGGAGATGGGATGCTTGGAGGAAAACAGGGTGCTCGGAGGCCAACAGGGTGCTCAAAGGGAGGGTGCTCAGAGGCAGACAGGGTGCTAGGAGGCTGCCATGTCCGTGTTTTAACACCGCTCCCCCTTCGTCCCTCCCTCCCTCTGCAGGAATCCCACGACCGCCGCACCCGTCCGAGCTGCCCCCCTATTACCCGCTGTCACCAGGAGCCGTGGGCCAGATCCCGCACCCGCTGGGCTGGCTCGTGCCGCAGTAAGGATGGGCTCGACGCTGGGCTGGGGGCTCGCTCCCACCTCCGTGTCCCTGTCCCCGGGCAGGTCCTGTGAGCCCCACGTCCCCCCGAGCCCCACATCCCCCTGAGCGCCTCCTCCTCTTCCCACTTACCCGCTTTTTCCACAGTGATCTTGGTGGGATGCCCAGAGCTCCAGGGGCTGGGAAGGGAGGGACTCCCCACCACTGGAAATTTTGGGAATCGGTGGGATGGAGATCGGCCGGGGAGCGGTCCGAGGGTGCCCGTGAGTTGGGGAGGGATATTTTTTCCACTAAAACTTGTGCGTTTGCAGGCAAGGACAGCCCGTGTACTCCATCCCTCCCGGCGGCTTTCGGCACCCCTACCCCGCCCTCGCCATGAACGCCTCCATGTCCAGGTGGGTCTCGGCAGGGACGAGGGACCCTCCTTGGGCATCCCAGAGCTGGCAGCAGGTTTTTGGCCACTTCCCTGAGGACGATGCGGACTCTGCCCTGCAGCAGCATCGGTAGTGGGTGCTCCCGGGGACACCCCGCTCTGCACGGGCACAGACCAGCCCCAGGAGGCTGCGGTGGCCTCCTTGGCCAAAAATACCCCTGGGAGGGTGCAGATGGTCCGCACAGGTGATTCCGTGGGGGAAAAGCAACCTCCCACGGGCTCAGGGCATTGCTTAGGCTGGGTCCATGTTGCCATTCTGCAAGCTGGGGCAGGATCCAGTGTAAAACCAGATCCCAGCTGGGCTGGGGCTGGTGGTTTCTTAGCCCAGGAGGTTCTCGGGAGGGTTTGGGGCGGAAGCTGGGGGCTGTTGGTGCCCATGGGGAGCTGACGAGCCCTCCCCTCCCGCTCCCTCCGCTGCAGTTTGATGTCCAGCCGTTTCTCCCCTCACATGGTCCCACCACCCACCCACGGGCTGCACCCCTCGGGCATCCCGCACCCCACCATCGTCTCGCCCATCGTGAAGCAGGAGCCCACCCAGCCCAGCGTCAGCCCCAGAGCCAACTCGTGAGTCGGGGACGGGAAGGGACGGCCCTGGGGCCGGGAGCTTGTCCTGACCCACCGTCCCGCTCGTTGCAGGAAATCCCCTGTCACTGTGAAGAAGGAGGAGGAGAAGAAACCCCACATCAAGAAGCCGCTCAACGCCTTCATGTTGTACATGAAGGAGATGAGGGCCAAGGTGGTGGCCGAGTGCACGCTGAAGGAGAGCGCCGCCATCAACCAGATCCTGGGCAGACGGGTACGGGCATCTCCCTCGGCACTGCCTTTGCGTGCTGCCCGTTTGTGACCTTAAAATGGCTTTAACCCCGCTTTGCTCCACCCCTCCCTGTGGCTCGATCCCTTGTCCCGGGGCATCGCCAGCCCAGGAGGTCCCAGGGAGCTGGAGGCAACGGGGTGACAACGTGCTGGGGCTGGCTGGGAGCCCTGCAGCCCCAGGGCAGTGTGTCCTCAGGGCCAGCAGCGTGGCGTTGGGGTTTGCAGCGTGGCGTTGGGGTTTGCAGCGTGGCGTTGGGGTTTGCAGCGTGGCTTTGGGGTTTGCAGCGTGGCGTTGGGGTTTGCAGCGTGGCTTTGGGGTTTGCAGCGTGGCGTTGCGGTTTGCAGCGTGGCGTTGCGGTTTGCAGCGTGGCGTTGGGGTTTGCAGCGTGGCGTTGGGGTTTGCAGTGTCGCATTGGGGTTTGCAGCGTGGCGTTGGGGTTTGCAGCGTCGCATTGGGGTTTGCAGCGTGGTCTCTTCTCCCCCCTGCAGTGGCACTCGCTGTCGCGGGAGGAGCAGGCGAAGTACTACGAGCTCGCGCGGAAAGAGCGGCAGCTGCACTCGCAGCTCTACCCAACGTGGTCGGCGCGGGACAACTACGTAAGTGTGGCCCCCCCAAGCCCCGCAGCCATGGGGACCGGCTGGGAGGAGGCCTCCCCTCCTGTCCCTCTGCTGGGTTCCCGGATGGCTCCTCTCCAGGGCGTTTGGCTGGTGGGAGGTTGCTGCCGTGCTCGGGGAGGTCGGTGTTTGGGGTGCTAGGGGTGGTGGGTGATGGCGCTGGGTCCCTGGGGGATGCTCTGCCACCCTCAGCAGCTCCTGCATGCCTGTGAGCTGCCCCTGGGCACCGTCACCCCCCTTTCTCCCCAAGGTCTCATCCATCAAGCAGCCACCAAGGGCTCTTTGGTAGCAGAAAGCCACATAATGACTTTATAATATTTTCCAGGGCAAGAAAAAGAAGAGAAAGCGAGAGAAGCTGGCCCAGCAGCAAAGCCACGACACGGAGAGTGAGTATCCCCCCCGCCAGCCCCCTCTCTCCTCCGGCTTTCAGCCGCTCACGCCGTTCTCCATCGTTTGCAGGCTCCCTGGCATCCAAGAGCAAGAAGCCGTGCGTGCAGTACCTGCCGGCCGAGAAACCCTGCGACAGCCCCGCGTCCTCCCACGGCAGCATGCTGGATTCGCCTGCCACGCCGTCGGCTGCCCTGGCGTCCCCGGCCGCGCCGGCTGCCACCCACTCGGAACAGGCTCAGCCCCTCTCGCTCACCACCAAGCCGGAGGCCAGGGCTCAGCTCACCGTGCATTCGGCCGCCTTCCTCTCGGGCAAAGCCGCCTCTTCTTCCTCCTCCTCCTCTTCCTCCTCTTCCTCCTCCTCGAGCCTCGGCAGCCCACCCTCACTCCTCTCCAGACCCATCCCCTTCACCTCGGTGCCCTCCACGGCTCTCCTGTCCTCGCCTCCGTCCTTCGCGGCCGCCATCCCGTCCCCGCAGGCTGCCCTGGCCGTGCTGCAAACGCAGCCCCTTTCCCTGGTCACCAAACCTGCTGACTAAGGGAAAAACTCGTCCCCCCTCGTCCCGTCCCGTCCGTCCCCTCCCTGCTGTACATTGCAGAAGCCACAATCAAGATTCATATGCAGCCAAAACCATTATTGGTCAATATTTGACCCTTTCTGAACTCTTTTGTAAGCAGACTCTGGAGGAAGGGGCTTTCTGCTCAGAGCTGCTGCCAGCAGTCGACCTAAAGACCGTTTTTATTAAAAAAAAGGAAAAAAAGGAAAAAAAAAAAAGAAAAGAAACCCTCCACAAGCTGCCGACGATGGAAATCTGCGAGCTGACCGTGGGCAGGAGCCGAGTGCCCGTCGCTGCTGCCGGGCACGGTGATGCTGACGGCCCGGCGCTCCCATGCACGGGCATGCCGGCACCGAACGTGGCGGGCGTTGAGCTGGGGCCGGCGCTCTGTGCCGGAGGCAAGAGCAGAAACACCGGCTACCGACCCGGTGCCTCCGGGTGCTCCCAAGTCCTCCCATCCTGTGGCTCTGCTCCCAGCCACGGTCATCGCCTTCGCTCCGTCCCGGCGAGGAGCCGGATCCTGCCCTGAGGATGCTGCGCCGTCGGCCCTGCTCCTTCCCGTGGTCGTGCTGGGGTGGGCAGGATCCAGGGCTGAGCCCTGGGTGGGGGGGTTTTCCCCTTGGAACCCTGTTATTTTTCACAAAAGGAAATAAAACTACAGCTGCAACTTGCTGCGTGAGCGTGGTCAGTGGGGGAAGCACTCGCTCCTTGCCCATCGCCACCCTCTCCCCGCCAGCGCTCGAGCGTCACCGTGCCCTGGGAAGCATCTCAGGATGGGGCTGCGGTCCAGCCCCGGTGCGGGGCGCGGGGCCAGGCATGGCCCCACCGGAGAGCATCACCCAGACGCCTCCATCGATGGGCACAGGGTGATTTTGGGGTGTCCATCACAAACCTGCGATGGAGCGAGCAGGCAGCGTGCGGTTTGCTGGCGAGATACGGGCAGCAGGGTGCGGGATTAGGTACCCCGGTTCGGGGGTGCCTGAGAAGCCGAGGAGCGCGAGGTAGTGGTGCGTGTCTCGTGGCCGGGAACTGCAGGATGCCCTGCGCCTGCTTCTTCCAAACCAGGCATGAAAAGACAGGTTAGGATGAAAAAGGACCTTCGCAAAAGCAACCCAGGGTCACCCAGTGGATTTTCAGCCCATCTTAAGTTCTCGGTCAGTTCAACACTTGAGCTCATCGAGACTCTTCCATCTCCCTATATTTTTAACAGGAAAAATAACTATCTCAAAGTTTTCCTGTTGAAAGCCGCAATTTTGTTTTCTGTTGCAGATTTCTTTCCGAGCTGTGTCTGCCCAAAGGTGATTCATGGTGTTTATAGTCCTGTTTCGTTCCCCTTTCTGAATTTCTTGGCCGATTTCCATTTCCCAGGCCCCAGCCTGGCTCCTCTCTACCTGCACCAGTGCTGCGTTTGGGGACCGCGGTGTCCTCGGGCTCCCAGCCCGTGGCGGTGGGCAACGTCCAAGCCGTCCCTGTCAGTGATGGGCTGAGCCCTTCCCGTGGCTGCTGGCCCTCTGGCTCTCAGTTTGGTGGGTGCTTTTTGCTCAGTTGGTGGAATAAGTGACGCCTTCGCCTCCTGTTGTGACATTTCTCTTTTCCTTTCCAGCGCCGAGCTGGTGTGAGAAGCCACGGGGGAAGTATTTTTAGCAAGCTGGAGCAGCAGCAGATGTCCACCTGCAGGTAGAGGGGAAAAGGGACCATCTTGGTGTCTCGCCCTTAAGGAAGACGGCATCCACATTTACCAGATGTTACGCGAGACGAGCGCGTGCCACGGGATGACGCTGGCATCCGTCACCCCAGCAGATGACACTTGGATTCCAGGATTCCTGTTTCCGTATTGGAGCTGAGCAGAACTACCAGAACAGTACAGCCGAGCGATGCCCCCAGCTGCGGGTGCAGACGAGAGCCCAGTCTCGAGCCCTTGCGTGAGCACCAGGGACACATTTGGGGCGAACGCTGGCTCCTGGTAACCTTATGAAAGCTCCAGATGACTTCTGCAAGCAGTGACGGCACCTCCAGCAGGAGCACAGCTTCTCCCATCCAGCTGAGGATCATCTTCTGGACTGGAAGCGACAGCTTAAATTCACAGCTCAGAGCATCCCAGCTGGGTGGTAGCTCCTGAAATCATTGCTTTAAGGGGTCCTGGCTAGCTGAGAGCCTCGAGCAGCGAGAGGAGCCTGCAGCAGACCCAGCTCCTGCATACCAGCTTCTTGGTGGCCACCACCAAAGCCTCCGAGCGCGAGAAACTGCCCGGAGCCTCTTTATTCACTGTCACACCCAAGACAGCCCCGAGCTCGGTAGGCGTTTCCGTTCCACACACAAAATTGCTTAAAGTTCCTGCTTTCAAAGAACAAATTTGTAAATGCTGGGATGGGGCATGATTCCTCCGCAACGGCACCCAAGAGGACCAGCCACGATGCTTTAATTAATGGCATCCTGATAGCGTGTCGCGCGGTTGTGCGAGATCCAGGACTGAGAGGATTAGAGTGTCGCCGAAAACGTGCGTGGCCGTCATTTGAAAAGAGGCAAAACGTAGCTTTTTTTAGAAAGGCTGTTCCAAGAAACTGGTTTTCTGCGAGGAACGTCTGGATCGCATGCAGCCTCGCTCTCCCCAACACCGGGAGCAGGCTGCAGACAAACAACTTCTTGAATTAGATTTCATGGGAAATTAAAGGCATGAAGAGACCTGTCACAAGAATTAAAGTCTGAACCGGAGCCAGACAGCTTCAAACAGATGTTGGACTTCAGCAGGAGAATATTTCTTTGTTTTACTCGGCATTTTCCCATACAGAAAAGGAACATCTGTTCCGATGCTTTCGCAGTGCTCCTCAACTGAGATAGGCTTGGATTATCCCCTGCTAGAAGAGAAGCAACTGGCCACCAAAGCCCCCTTGGCTTCGCTCCTCCTGGAGAAGAGGGCGAGACCGGTTACGCGTTGCTCCGCTCCGCAATGGACACGCTGAGGCTATCTCAGTGGAAGCAGACTGATGGCGGTACCCGTTCATCCTTCGTGCTTGCAGATGGCGAGATGAAAAGGTTGCATTCAGGCTGCTTATCACTAGAAGACGGATCCCTCAGCAGGGTTTTCTTTGGCCTCTGGGAGGTGCTTCAATAAGGGGAAAATTCTGCGGTTTGTCTGTCTTGCAGAAAACCCCGAATATCCAGAGTGCTTCAGTTTGGGCTGTTGTGGCAAGGCTGTTGTAGCCCCTCTCCTCTTTTTTGGACAAGTTTTAGACGATATTCCTCGCAATGTTTAACTTATCCTCAGGCCCGGGAGCTGAAACTGAGCCAGGCAGCCCAGGATGCAGAGGAGAGCCATGCGTGGAGGTCCCGGGGAGCTCTCTAGCAGCATCTCCCAGTTACAAGAATTCACTTTTCAAACTTCCAACAAAAAAAACAATTTTGTGGCCAAAGATTCCTGACTTTTTCCCTTGGTCCCTTGAGAAAATGAGGCGTTTGCCACTGCGCGCTCCCTGGTCCTGCTCTGTAGATGACTTATTTTCCATAGGGTGCATCCCAACCACATCCAACGAAGGGGAAGAGGTCAGGGAGGGAATGAAATGGTGTCCCACGGAGAGCTGGCAGCAGAAGGAAGGGATAGCATGGTGTAAAGAGCAGGGAGAGGTGGGACAGCCGGATTCTGCCTTAACTGAGAGGCACGAAACAGCTGGGACGGGGGACGTCGTGCCAATGGCGGGGTCCCCGGTGCTCTCCCAGCTGCGGCAGATGTTGCCGTTTGCACGCACAGGTCAAGACGGTACGAACACCGCGGGGGGCTAAGCCCCGGCTGCGCGGAGATGGGTGAGGCGGACCTGCTCGTCTGGGGTTTGCCGTCACCTCCAGCAGTGGAGGTCCAGGTAGAAAGTGCCGAGAGGCAGCAGGAGGTACGGCCGGGTGGGAGAGCCGGGAGCAGCCGGGTGAATGATGAAGCTGGAATTGGGAACGGGCGGCCGCGTCCTTGGCAGATACACGTTCACCATCATTGCCACCCGTTCCCAGTGAAATGAAGTTCAAGAAGTGCCTGATGTCTCCGGGCTGGGAATACCCTGGGTGAGCAACTACGGCAGAGTGGGGTGGCCAGGGAGCTGGGCTGCGTCCTGGCGGATCGGCGGCACCAGGAACGGCACCGGGAGAGGGGAGGATGCGCCTGTGCATCTGTCCCTGTCCAGAAACATGATGTACAGTAAGAAACGGTTTAAAACCTCGATTAAAGGGTGCCGTTTTTGTGACGAGCCCAGCCCTAAATTCGCTGCAGCTCTCATGGGGGTTTTACTGCCGGGAGCTGGCGAACATCTCGTTAGGAGCTTGTCAAGAGCAAACTGCTGGGAGAGCTTGCTCTGGAGCGCGGGTAGCATCTGGGAGCCAGCTCGGTGCTTTCCCCACTTTTTTTTGGAAGCGGGGTTACTTCTGTCACCTCCGTCCGCTTGCTTAATTGCAGCCATCTTGATCAAACGGCCCTCGCCCCCCTCCCTCCGCAGCTCTGGCTATTCACTAATTGAAATGCCTAATGAGGTCCCAGGGGTCTCCTGCAGAGATGGAGCTAATTAGGGGCTCCGCCACGAATCCAGCGAGCAGCAGCAAATGAAGCTAAGGTTTCCTCGAACCCGCTTTTTTGCGAGGGGCCGGGGGGAGGGCGCACCAGATGTCCTGCTTCCCCGCTCCGCACCGGGGTACGGCTGGCGCGCCGCGGACTCCGGGCTCCTGCCAAAGCAGCTGGTGCAGAGGCAGTGGCTACACTTAATACATTTTAATTAGCATCATTAAATTCTTCCATTTGCTAATTGTTTCTCCTTTTGATCCCTTATCCTGACCAGATTAGCCCTCGGGGGAAACGGGCGGGAGGGGGGGCGCAGACGCTTCTGACGAGGTGAGGACTTTATTATCTCCAAGCGCGGGGCTGCCACCGGACCTCGGGACACCATGCTGCAACCCCCCGGTTGGTGCTAAACTACAGGCCAGATTTGTTTGTCCGGCCCGTTCTTGGCCGTTGTGGCTGTTCTCAGAAAGAGTCATCCCCAAAAAGCGACACCCCACAAGGATTTATGAGAAGAGACGGTACTGGTCTAGGAAACCAACCAACACCTCACTTAAGTTCAAATGTAAAGGAGTTGTTTTTCAGGCAATAAAGGACCGGCAGCTGCCGTCACATTGGGAAGCAGCTGGGTGGGACCGAAAGAGAATTTCCTCCTCCCGCTTTGCGGCGGACAGAGATAATAATCCTCGGTCCTCCTTTTCCTCCTGCCATCTACATCCGCGTCATCGTGCCGAAGCCAGAAGCAGCTTCCTTGTCGTCCCCGTCGATGGCAGCTTCCCGCTCCTCGGGCTGCGCGGAGAGGGTGCAGCCGCTCGGAGGTTAGGTGAGGTCGCCGGTCCTGTTTATCACGTTTTAGCCAAGAAAACCGTTGAAGGAAAACGAGCCTGGTGCGAGCCACCAGGCGCTGAGCTGATGTCAGCCTCGTCCTCGGTATTTTGGGCAGAATTCTGTTCCCAGATGCATTGTTGTAAATCCAGAGGAACTTGGCCTCCGTTCAGTTACTCTTGACTTCCAGGGGTGTGAGTGAAAGCCGAACTGGCTGGGCATGAGAAATAGCCTCGCTTGTCTGTTTTAAATCTCAACAAAAGCATTGGGCCAACTGTTCTTCTGTCTCCTTAGAAAGGCAGGCATGGGCAGAACCGAGCTGCTAGGATTATTGGAATGTATTGAATTGAATAGAGGATCGGAAAAAAAAGGAGAAAAATCAACCACATAATCCATCACACTTGAGGCCAAGTCAGGATTATTCCCCAAAGTATTATCGCTGTGCGGGACTCATTTGGTTTGCATGTTGAATGACATTGTGATAGTTTTCTGTGTTTTAGCGTTAAACGGACCGACCAGGGCAGCTAACGAATTCGTGATGTTACTGCGATTCCTTCCGGAGACGCGCGAGGCGTCGCTGCTTGTCCTCCGCACGCAGCGGCGCGGGCGCGACGGCGCTGGTGACACCGCGCAACGGCGGGAAGCGTGCGTGGTCCGCGGCAGCTGAGCACCGGGGAGTTCATCCTGGGCGGAGGCGAAGGCAAATCCGTTGATCTGAAAGGGAAGAAGTGATATGACGGGGAGGACAGAGTGGGATTGCCGCTAATAAGCCAAATTACAGGGATTTAACGGCACAATTCACGCTTCTGGGAAACTATCAAAGGTCCGGCTGGTTTGGGAAGGACAGGCAGGGCAAAAGCTGGAGAGAAAGCCTTATGAAGAGGGATGGACGCCCGTGCCGATGTCCCTAAACAGAGGGAGACAGGCCCGTGCGACACGAGGAAGGCCCAGGGAGAACATCTGGGGCTCTTTGTGCTACCGGGATCCCCCAAAAGCCGCGGCCCGGCAGAGGTCTGCTGGAAAAGGAGCAGAGCGGGAGGCAAACCCCCCGAGGAGGCCTCGGACAGCGGGCGGGGACAGCCTTCGGACACAGCGGGTGACGCGCGGCTGGAGGACGACGGCAGGGGACATCAGTCGCAGGCTCGCCGCCTCGGCTCGCCGCCGTAGGGTCGCGGTTCGTGGACCTGAGGGCGTCGAATCCGCCCGAGGCGCTCGGCCGCGGGCGTCAGACCCCCGCCGCGGCCCAGCCGTGGCAGAAGGACGCTGCGGGGCGCGAGGGCCTCGCAGAGTCCCAGCCCCGGCTTCGCAAGGCCCGGAGACAGACCCCAAAGTGGCAGGTTTTACCCCAAAATGCCGCGTTTACCCCAAAGATGGAGCAGGTTTGCGGAGGCAGCCGTGCCCGCGGTGCAGAACCGGGCCTGGCACGCGCCGGGGGCAGTGAAGCCCCGCCCTCAATTTGCATAAGCCCCACCTAATTAGACTGGGCAACGGCCCATGCTCCCTAAGCCCCGCCCCGATTCTCCACAAGCCCCGCCCCGGTTCCAACAAGCCATGCCCCATTCTCCCAAACCCCACCCCTGAGTCCCAACAAGCCCCGCCCCGGTCTTAGCAAGCCCCGCCCCGATTCTCAACAAGCCCCGCCCCGGTCTTAGCAAGCCCCGCCCCGATAATCAACAAGCCCCGCCCCGGTCTTAGCAAGCCCCACCCCGATTCGCCACAAACCCCGCCCCATCTCAGCAAGCCCCGCCCCAGCCTCTCAAAGCCCCGCCCCTTCCCGTGTCTCACCCGCGGCCGTTCCTGCGCCCGCCCGCCGCCTCCCGGCTCTCGCGAGATCTCCTCCGCAGGCAGCCCGCTCCTACCGGAAGCGGAAGCGGAAGTGGGCGGGCCGGCGGGGGCGGTGCGGGCCGTTCGCTGGGGCCGCCATGCCGCTGCGGCTGCTCCTCCTGCTCTTAGCGCTCTGCGCCGCCGCCCGGGCCGAGGGTGAGTGACCGGCCGGGGCGGCCCGAGGTGCCCGGGCCGGGGAAAGCAGTGAGAGGGCGCCCGCGGCCGGGGAAGCCCGGGGCCGGGCGGGGGGGGACCGGCGGGGAGGGCAGCGGCCGGGGCGGGGGGAAGCGGTTGGGGTGGGCGAGCGGCGAAGCCGGGGCAGCGCTTGCCCTCGGCCGGGGTCTGACACGGGCGCTGGGCTTGCGGGGGCTCCTCTGCCGCCGGGCCCCTCCTGCGTGCGGCGGGGCCGGGGTCCCTCGGGGGGACCCCGCCGCGGCTTCGTCGCCGCTCCGCTCCCCGCCGCCCCGCAGCGGGGTTCCTTCCCTCGGCAGCGGCGGGGCCGCCGTGTCCCCGGCAGCCGGGCACGCTGCTGCGGCGAGCGCGGGGCGGGCGGTGACCGCGGCCTCTCTCTGCTGACAGCTGCCGGGCGGGGGTCAGAGCCAGCGGGGACCAGCAACTCCTCAGCAGGCGCGGGGGGAGCCGCCCGGCCGGGAGCACCCGATGGGCAGGAAACCCGGAGCCAAGAGCACAAATCCAGCGGAGAGCAGCCCTCTGAATCCAATCCACCCAACGGCAGCAATCCCGAATCGGACACGAATAACGGAGGGGTGAAGGAAGAGGACAAGGAAAAGGACAAGGAGGGCACGGGTGTGTCTCACCAAGGCACCACCAACGAGCAGCAGACCAGCGGTCAGAGCGGCGGCGGCGGCCAAGGCAGCAACACAAGTTCCCAAAACAGCACAGGCAACGGCGGTGCCAGTGACCAGGGCGGCGGTGGCGGTGCGCAGGGCAGCAGCAGCCCTGGTACCCAGGGCAACAGCGAGACCCAGGGCAACAACAACCAGAACCAGGGAGACAACCAGGAGAGCAACGACGAGAACAAGGACGGCAACGAGGATGGCAACAACAGGACCCAGAGCAACAACCAGGACAGCGACAATAAGAACCGGGGCAGCAACGGGCCCAGCAGCAGCACGGACCAGGGCAGCAACGGGGGCAGCGGCGGCAAGGACCAGGGCAGCAACAGGGGCAGCAATGGCAAGGACCAGGGCAACAGTGAGGGCACCAGCGGCAAAAACCAGGGCAACGGCGAGGACAGCAGCAGCAAGAACAAAGGGGACAGCAATGACAAGAACCATGGTGACGACCAGGACAGCAACAACGTGGACCAGGGTAACAAGAACCAGGACAGCAAGAACGAGGACCAGGGTAACAAGAACCAGGACAGCAACAACAAGCAGGACCAGGGCAACAGCCCGGACAGCAAAGACACAAACCAGGGCAGCAACACCGAGAACCAGGACAGGAACGCAGAGAACCAGGGCAAGAACCAGGGCAGTAATGGCGATAGCCAGCCCAACAGCCAGGGCAATCAAATGAGCTCACCCACAAATCAAAACGTATCACCACAATTAACTTCCTCCACTGCTGAGGGCGACAGCGGTTTAGGCGATGGAGAAAGCCCTGGAGATGAAGAGGATGGGGCTAAAGAAGGCGACGATGCCTCCTCCTTCAATAAGAATAGAGAGAAGAGCATTCCTTCTCCCCCCAGGGACCAGTCGGAGAGCAGCCACTTCTTCGCCTATCTGGTGACCACGGCTATCATCGTTGCTGCCTTATACGTAGCGTATCACAACAAACGCAAGGTGAGTGGCTGTGCTCCTTACCCGGGCTCTCGACATCTCCCCTGCGGTGTCGGAGCCCCCTTTCCTCTCGCCGGTCACCGCTGCAGGTTGGGACCTGCTCGGTGGAAGGCCTTTCCCCTCGCCCTGACGTTTGCTTCTCTCCGATACCCCCCGCTTGCTGCGCGGCATGGGTTTGTTAACGTTAACTTGAGCTGTGGTCCCCACAGCTTTGGGAGGAGCGGAGGGGTGTTGTAACCAGGAAAGGGGGCGAATCTCCCTGGAAGCTGGGTGACCTCGGCTCTGGTGGTTATTTTCAGCTAAAGGAGGTGAAAAGGCAAAGATGTATGAAGTTACCCTGCATTTTCTCGCTGACAATGAGTTTTCTATAGCAGGTTGCAGAAGACTTGTCCTTAAATAGTCTTGCGGGGGGGATGCAGCTCACATGATGTAACTGGCTTTTGCTGTTTTTTTTTTTCCTCCTGTAAAGCAGTTTTTGAGGTAGGAGAAAGAAAACAAATTCTTACTGTTTTCTGCCTATTAGGCAAACCTCATTATCGCCTGCTTTCAATCTTAGCTGGGTTTAGATATTGGCGTTTGTTTGTTTCAAGTGCTTTTTCAAATGAAATATGGCCACTAAAAGGGGGTGAGCGAACCTGGTCTTTGGCCCATTAGAAAGTGCTTGCGTTCCAAGTGAGAAAAAGCATATTTGGTCGCTGCTGTCCCACTCACCGTGTCCCCACTTCTCTCTCCAAAGATCATTGCTTTTGCTCTGGAAGGGAAAAGATCGAAAAGTGGTCGACGGCCCAAATCTGGCGATTATCAGAGACTGGATCAAAAGGTAAGATCTAGCCGAAACGGGTGCTGCCTCCCCCCGGGAGCGGGGAGAAGGTTGCAGTGCCTGGTGTATGCCGCAAATGCGATCTGTTGGCCTTTCGCGTTAGAAACGGTCACAAAGCCCCTACTTGGTTGGTGTTGGAAAGCAGATTTTTTAGCAAAAACCCCACTCTTGGTCTGGAAACAGGGGTTTGCCAGAAAATGGAAGCAATAATGCTGAGAAATGGTGGGAGAGGGGGCTAACGCAGAGCAGAAGTTTGTGAGTCTCGAGCTGAAGTGTGCTTAAGAATAGTTTGTCGCTGACACAAATGACTTTTTCAAGGAAGTTCGTAGCAGGGGAAGGGTAGGATTCGGGGAGAATTCCCTTTCTTCTTCCCCTTGAAACTTTTTTCACCCGTTGTCCTTGAAGTCAGATGCGTCTGTAGTTGTTTTCTGCAATGGGAAGAGAAGGAGACAAGGACAGAAAATTTTTAAAAGTTGAGAAAGTTAAGCTGAAACTTCGTCTTTCAGAAGGCTGTCAGCATTTGGGGAACTGCGACGATGGCCGTTTTCAAACGCCGTTAGGGGTTTTGCATATAAAACTCAAGGCAGCGTCGTCCTCGGCTTGCTGTCAGCTCTGCAGCGGTGCAGCGCGGCGTTGGGGGTGGAAGCTCAGTTCTCTCCCTTCCCGAATCGCAGCCGTGCCTGGCTGGGGAAGCCGCCTGAGTTGATTTGCCTGCTTGAGCCTCCCCACTTAGTCTCACCAATATTTTAGGAATTTGTTTCCTTTGCCCAGATTTTCCTGACTTGCCCCTGAGGCGCAGTAAAGCAGGCAGGCAGTTAGAAAGAGCTTGGGTTTTATTTGAAAGCTCATCAGAGACACTCAGCCCGCTCAGACCCTGATGCTTTGTCAGAGTAGAAAAGCAATGCTGAGCTTTCAAATTGTTTCAACCTTTCTTTTTGCCTTCCCAGATCTAGGTTCCTCCTCGGATGTTCAGTGGAATGATGATGGCTGGCGATGAAAACGCAGTAACACTGGGACACCCACCGACTCCCCTGCTGTAGCGCTGAGTTGTAGCTGTGCTGCCGCGTTCAGATTTCAGACAACAGGAAGAAGGGGAAATGCTTTTCGGTTTGCACCTGCACCTTGGTAATGTCGAACCTCTCACTGCCTCGAAACGTGTTTCTCCTTTCCCGGCTGCCTGAAGATGAACTCGTTTTCTTGCTTGGGCGTCTGGCTTCTGGCCTGTGACCCGGGACAAGCCAGTCGCCAGCACTTGACAGAACTTTTGTGTCCAAATGAAATGGAATTTGCCATCTACTGTACTGACGTCTCCTCTTGGGGGGAAAAAAAAAAACCCGCCTGCGAAATGAGCCATCTGACTCTTCCCCTTCCAGAGTCATAGAGCTGCCTTTGTAACCAGCACAGTCTTGCTTGAGACACAGACGTTCTCCTCTTCTGTCCATTGTATTTGGATGCTAAAGTTCGCAGCGTGACTGATTGCACTAGTTTGGAAACGGTCTGCCGAGGACTCTGATTTGATTTGGTTATTTTCTCTCTCTGTGATGAAGACAACGTTAGAGTTTATCATCTAGACTCTCTCTTCCGTGCACATCTTTGGAACCGCTGGAGCAGTCTCTGGCCCTCGGGTTGTAGCTTAAACTTCCTCCTCTGCATCCTATGCTCCACGTGGGTCTTTTCCCTCCCGGTCCCCAGAGTTCAGGTGTTTGCACTAAAGGCTGCAGTTCGATGCTGTGAAGGAGGGCAGGTTAGGCTTAGAAAGCTTCGTGCCAAATTGCCGCGGTGTAGTTGTAGCAGACTTTGCCTTGGCAGATTCCTTTCCTACCCCTTGTCAAATGTAGTTACGTGGTAATGTAAAATGTACGGTAATCCCGAAGCGTTTGGGATGAATGAAACTTGCGGTCATTCAAACCTCTTCCTCAGAAACGCAGTACTGAGGCCCTGGAGCTTTCGGCTCCACTGAACGAGCTCAGCCTCGGCTCTTGCTGAAGAAGCGCCGCTTTCTCGCCCGGTCGAGAGGCGAGGTGGCTGCTCGCCCCCCGGCTGGCACGAGCCTTGGCGGCGCCGCGCCTGCCCAGCGCCTCTCGCCTTGGGAAACCGTTGTAGCCGGCGGCGCGGGCGCCGTCTCTTCTGCCTGTGAGTCACCACGGGGCGTCTTCTCCCCGAGGTCACCTCCTGAGCAGGTGACCGACGTGTGAAAGGGCTTGTGGCACAGCCGGCGCCTCTTCCCGCGGCTCTGCCGGCCCCGGCTTTGAGGAGTTCTGGGTGGTTGAATGTACACGTAACCGGCTGCTTGTCGCTGAGCCGGTTGCTTCGGCGTGCTGTGGAGCGCTTCAGCTAGGGCCTGGGACGTACTGCTTGTATTTAAGGCTGCAAAACACGTTGAGTCACGAGTTACAGCTGTGAGGTTGTTTTTATTTTTGTAGTTCTACTCCAAAGATGTTTGTTTGAGACAGTATGTTCCTGAAGAAGGTGTGAAGTGCCTGCCCGGCTCGTGCTTTTGTTTTTTGTGATATGGGCAGAACAAAATTGGTATGAGGCATTTAGAGCTCTTCACACGGGTGCCCATCCGCGCCCGAAGCTCGCGCCGGCCGTACGTGAGTCACCCTCGCCCTGCGCTTGCCGACTGACTGCGCAGGAAGAATCCCGCTCGGGGTGACTTCCCGCCAGCTGGCTGCAAAAGCGACTTGGGGGATGAGGCCGGCCTTTTTCCGGCCTTCCCGAGACTGCGAACAATTGGTAATCTGCCCTGTGGTTGCTAAAGATAGTCACGTTTGACAAGGGCAAAGGCGTTTCCTTGTCTGGACATGAACGATACAGCTGTATTTTTTTTTTTCCTCTAGTGGTTCATTCCCCACGTAAGAGGGGAGAAGGAGCTTGACCCTCTCTTAAAAGAATCCTCTTTTTTCTTTTTTTTTTTTTCTTTTTTGCTGGCTTTAGCAAGCACAAAGAGCAGGAGGAATTCCCTCTTGGCTTTAAACAGCTTTCAAGGTTTCCCTAGTAAACTTTTCTGATGCTAAAAGTACTTGCAGAAGCTATTTTGGAGAACAGGAGTGTGAGGTGGAGGGAAGAGAAAGGAAAACAAGTCTGGGAACATAACCCGTGGGGAAATGTGCCTTCTGGAAAGGGTGGGAGCTCCTGCAACAAGACTCCGCTGTTGCAGAGATCCCGTAGGATACGTCTGAGGCTCGCTGTTGTGCAGCTGATTTATGGGCAGGATGCGGGGTGGGAGGTGGTGGCTTTTGTCTTCTGACAGCGGGGAAAAAACCATATTCCAACATGTGAAATGCCCCGTGCTTCTGAGCTGCTCGTTCCTGGATTTTCAGAGTGTGCGCGCTGTTTTCCTGCTTTGTTTTTGAAATGGAAAGGTAATTTACAAGGGGGTTTTTTCACCGTCTGCTTGCTTTTCTATCCCACGAGCTTTCTCAAATGCCTCTCGGTCCTCTGTGGTTCCGCGTCGTGTTGGGAGCGCCGCCCCCGTTCCCAGCAGCTGGCTGTGCGCAGCGAGGGGGGTCTGCGGAGACAGGACCCTCCTACCTCCACCATCGCGAGCGTCGGGCTGGACCCAGCACCAGCTCCTTCGTCAGGCTAACGAGGACGTACCTCACATCTCGGTGGACGCCGTTGCTTTGCTCGGTGCCCGGCGTGGCTCTGGCAAAACAGAAATGCCCGGTGCCTGGGAAGCGCAGGGTTTGGGGAGAGGCAGAGCTAAATCGGGGGGACTCCCCCTCAATCTCCTCCTGCCCAGCAGCTCCCGAGGCCGGCATGTTTCTGGCAACGGTCGCCGTAATTGTCCGAGCCGCGTGAAACCTCTGGGAATGACTCCTGGTTTGTTGATCTTTATGGTATTTAAATTTATGCAATGTGATTCAAACGGGTCAAGGTGCACGTAACCTTTTCCCTTTGGACACAACACGTTTTGAATGGACGCTATCTGTCGGTATGTAGGATTTTTGCCAAAAGTTACCACTTTCAGGCCAGCTGCCTTGCCGGTTTGAATCAGCAAATGGTTTGTTTTCTGCTGCAGTGAAATGCAACTTGCTTTGAAGGATCAGAATTTTTATATTTCTTGGTACTTTTTTTTTTCCTGTGTGGTGAAGTCAATAAATGGATTTAAGAAAAATAAATAAGGAGTTTCACCTCTTTTTTTTTTTTTGTGCGTGTTCTTTTCATGGTCTCCTTTGAAACCTGGCAACAGCGGTGCAGGTTAGTTCCTCTTTGTGCAAAAAAAAAAAAGAAAAATGGTTTTAACAAAACCAGCGCTCTTTGAGCTGAGCGGTTCGTGTTGAGACCAACCCTGCGGGCGGAAGGAGCCGAGACAGGTTTCAGCCGCGAGCGGATCTGAAACGTTTCCAGTCTGCTTGACGATCGCCTGTAGCGACAACCCCGTTCCTCTTGCCCGTCTCGGTCCCTCGGGCGCATGGTAGCGAGCGGGGTTCGTTAGGACCTGACCTTAAGATAGAGTTTAAACTGCTTTTAACAGAGCTCCGTTGTGGATCTCTCCTGTTGTATTTCTTCTTTCACCCACAGGGAGGCTTCGAGGAGGACGCAGCCCGCATCCCAGCACGGCCCATCTCTGAGCAGCAGAGACTGGGAGAGACTGGGAAAGAGGGCGCCCGGTGGTGCCGCCCCGGTTCCCTGCGGCGAGAGCAGCCTGCGCGGGACGCTGCTGCCTGCCCAGCCGCGGAAAGGGGACGAGAAGGTGCCACGAGCACCAGCAGATGATGAAGGCGCTTCTGGGTAGCGCTTACTGCTGCTTCCTGCAGTAAATGGAAGAAACGCTCTCCTTTCCCCCACTTTTTCCCTAAAAGGAGAGAATCCACCCTCCTGCCCTCTCCTCCAACTGGGCCGGGCACCAGCTGCCTGGCAGTGAGCGCAGAGGACAGGCTAGGGAAAAGGGAGGACCACTTGTTTTCCTGTTGACGGGGTTGCTGAGAGCTTGAGGGAGGGAAAAAGGGTGGAAGTGGGGGATTAAAATGAAAATTCTCCATTCGCGTGCGCGTGGGGTTGTGGGATTGAGTGCTCGTCCGAGTCTTCCTAGGAGATGAGCGCACCACTCTGCTGCGTGGCCTTAGGGCGATTTCCCGAAGAAACAAGAGCTACTGAATGGTGCTTCAAGAGCTCTTTGAACCCCTTGTCCGCTTCCACCCTGATTTGAGAGAGCTGTAAAGGTCTCAAACCTATTTTATCCCACAGGTGGAGCGAATGTAGCGGGGAAGGAACAGCCCTGGTCCCTCAAGGGAGAGAGGCAGCAGCACGAGCAGCCCGTCAGGCGTGCCAGGACGCGGTGAGTGCCGAGCGTGGGTTGTGCCGGGGTAGCTGCACCGCGCACCTACCCGTGAGTCAAAGTCCAGGAGGGGAAAAAACGCTAAATGAAACCAAAATTACCTGCCAGCTGGGTTGGGCTCTGCTTATCGGAGCTGGATTGCACGGGGCTACACTGAGAAATACCGATACGGCCAGAGTTTATCCGAGAGGCCCTTAGGGCGGAGGCGGTGTGGGTTTGATGAAGAGCTTAATGCATGAGCGCAGGGTGAAACTCTGCTGCGTTGGTGGAGATCTTGGCCCCTTCAGCCCCTCCCTCCTCCTGCGGCCGCCCGGGGACCAGTCCCCTGTCCCGCAGAGCGGGGCTGTCCCCGTGCCCGCACAGGAGCCGCTCCGGCTCTTTATTGACGGGGCTTTCGTGCTTATTCTTGGTACCAAAGAGACGACAGCAGGAGAGGACCTGGAGCAAATGCGTCAGGCCCACGAGGTGTCCCGCCCGTCCGTCCCCTCCGCTCACATCCCGGCTGGAGCTTTTCCCCTCTCCCCTTGCTCACGTAAGAAGGAAGCTCCCAAAGACCCAGTTATCCATCGTGACCTCTTGGAGCTACCTTGAGCAAACACTCCTAAATCCACTCCCTGACCTCTGCTCCGGGTCTCGGCTTAACCCACCAACCTGCAAATCCTGCTAACCACCCTATTTTTTTTATTTTTAAAGCCTTGACTTTTTAAACAGCCTCACGAACAAACAGCTCGAACATGAGGTGATCTTTACAGCAGGGCAGCAGTATTTTCATTATGGGTAGGGCACCAGCCACATAAACATATCATCTTTGCCTCTGTAAGACAAAAGTCCATGGCCTGTGAGATTATTAAAAAAAAAAAAAAAATAAAAGGGTGAGATTGCATTTGCAAGGTTGGAGCTCTTTCGTGTAAGAAAACCAGGGGAGAAGCAGGTTTACGTCCCACTCCGGAGCTGTGGGCAGCTGTGGCGTGGGGCTGCTGCTGTAGGGCGTTTGGGTATCTCGGCATCATCATGCGCTTAAATCGGATGTTACTGCTCTGCTGAAGGTCCCGTGGTAAGGTTTGCCCCAGCTGCACTTGGCTTGCTAAAGCCTCCCCCCAGGCAGCTCCAACACGTCCCAGGCTGAGCCGGTCACCTTTCCAGAGGGGCTTTCTGGTGGTTTTCTCATTACTTGTCCTGTTTTCTCCATGCGTGACAGGGGAGTTCTTGCTGCTGCTCTTCGCCCCTTGGGCTTTTCTGCAGAGCTGGCAGCTCTCAAACACCGTCTGCCTCCTCCACGATGGGCGCCGAGAAGGGGAGGACCTCCTGCAGCAGGTTGGTGACGAAGCAGGGCATCTCCTTGCATCCCTCGTAGGTGCCCCTGGCCTGGCAGCAGAATGCCACCTCCCAGTTAATGCGGGTCATGAGGCGGTTGAGGTCCAGGTGACGTTCCTCGCCCTCCAGGACCTTGAGCAGGGCCTGGAGGAACATGGATCCGGAGAGGTTGAGGAAGGCCCCGTAGCCTGCAGAGTGTAAAGGAAGGAGAGCAACGTTGGCTGGGCCGTGGCCCTGTGATGGCGGCGTTGCCAAAAGGAAGCGTTTTCGGCTGGCGTTGGTGTGTCGGGGGCTCTCCCTTACCTGGGCTGCAGGCGAACATCACGGCGGTTTGGGGAGGGATGGAGAGGTAGTGTGAGAAGCAGTCTGGCTCGCGCTCCGGCTCGGGCTCCCCGCTGTCGCACTCCACAACCACCCCCTGGTCGAGTTCGTCTCCCCGGCAAGCCTGCGGGCAGAACGGCTGTCGTGAGCTTCCCCTGCTCCGCTCTCTCCCTTTTGCCCGTCTCCGGGGCAAGCCTAAAGCTCCTGGCGGCTCCGGGGGCTCCCTGTGCACCCGTAGCCCCCCCAAACCAAGCCTCCAACCCCTCCGGCGGTGCAGAGCCCCTCCCAGCTCCCGTTCCCTGGGTCCTACAGCCCCCCACGGTTCCTCTCCCACCTCTGTCCCCTTCCCATCTCATCCATTGGGCTTCCTCTTCCCTTCTCAGCCATGGCGGCTCGGCTTTGCCAAGCCTCTCTTCCCGACGAGCCTGGAGATGGGGCTCCCTCCTCCCTTCCCTCCGCATTTCTCACAAGGTTGGTTCCCCTTCTCTTTGCATTTACCCCTCCCCGGTAAATGCGGTGCTGCACGTGCGAACCCAGGAATACACCTGGAAATGCAGAAGTCCCCTGGGAAAGCGCTGGCAGAGATTCCCCTTGGACTGCAGCCCGCGGGCAGCCCAGTTTGTGCGCGGTCCTTTATTCTACGTGATGGTTTGGTCTTTCTCGCGGGGACGGAGTGGTGGTGGTGGGAAGGTGCTGGAGAGGGACTAGCGCTGCTGAGGCTGCTCCGAGGGCGCGTTTCACCCCTGCCTGGAGCCACCTCTGCTGGACGTGTTGGTCCCAGCACATCAGCACAAGCACAAGTTTTCCCCGCTGATGGAGATGCCCAGACCAGTCGCCGGGTTTGTTGGCTTGGCAGGGGGACGTCCCCAGCTGTCGCTGCTCCCTGAGCAGCAGCCAAGCCCTTTACCAGCAGGAAACGAACCCCGTGAGCGATTTGGACTTGCTTTCAGGTGAAAAGTCATCTGTGTATTTGCATGTTTGCCCAGCTCATGCTATCTGCTGGTATCGATCCAGCTGCTGAATTATTTGTGTTCAGTGATCTCATCCTCCCTGTCGGATCAGCGGCAAGGCGTACTTCCCGGGCTCCTTTCCTGCAAGGGCACGTTCACACTCCCCGCTGCTTCACTGCTTGGGAACCAGCTGGAGGCTTTATTTTTTTATCACCAGTTCCCAGCTGGGTTTCTCCCAGCCCTACCCCAGGAGTCTGCCGTGCCCAAATGTCACGGCAATGGGATTTGAAGGCAGCTTTTACCGATTCATCTATATCCTGGTGGTGTCTGGGAGGAATATTTGATCCCAGCAGCGTCATGTATCATGGCAAACAATTTGGTTTCAGCCCAGGCAGTCCAGAGGGTGCAAAGCAGCGGGAGAAACGCTCCTGTCTGGAGACACTGGGAAAAGACCGAGGCCGCTTCCCGAGGAAGGGACACGTGTGTGGGTGACGAGAGGCTGGGAGAGGAGGGTTTGCAGTGAGCAAGGAGACTTCAAAATCAGTGAAAGCATGAAAAAAAGAGGGGTTTGGATGTTGGAGGGTTGTGCTGGGAAGCTGGGGAGCGAGGAAGGGAGCAAGGTCTCACACGGATGTACCAAAATCTACAATTAAACCAGATTTATACTGGCAGCAGCCTCCTGCTTGTGCCAGTCTAATTCTGCACAAACCTAGCAAAAAGGGGATCAAATTATCATCCAGCAGCCGTGTTACCTGGATAAAGAAGATTTTCGGGATTTTGGCGAGCACTGGATGCTGCTCCGAGGATAAAATCTGGAAAATCTGGGTCAGCTTAACGGGTTCTGAGTCGGAACCGAATATGACCCCCTCCTTTCCGTGGCTGGAGATGATGCTCACAAAGTACTCCCCGTGCTCGCAGCCGCACTCTGCAAAGACACGGCCAAACTGGTGCCTTCGAGCATCGAGGCGGGGTGTGGCCGAGGGTACTTGGACCCAGAGGTGGGAAACGGGAGATGGCTGGGCTTGGGGAAGACGAGGGGCTGGCGGGGGGACGCGTACCTTGCTGGTAGAGGTCTTCTATCTCCTTGGCCGTCTTGTTATGCATCAGCTTCACCTCGTAGTTGAGCCGTGAGAGTACCTTGGAAAGCTTCTCCGCTTCTCTCTTGGCCCCTCTCCGGGTCGCAAACACCACATCGCCGTCGCTGCTGCAGAAATCGGTGTTGACGATGACAAGAGCCCGGTTTTGCCTTGGCTGGGACATGCTGGGGTGTCCCCTCGGAGGGTAGGTGGTCTCCAAACCCCCGCCGTGCCGGCGCGGAGGTCGGGCTTGTCTAGCGGTGAGCCCCGAGCGCTGCTTCGGGAAGCCCAGGGGAGCGTATCCTGCTCCGCCGGCTGACTCAGCACCCGTGCAGCTGATTTTCAAGGGCAAGGCGGGAGCGATGCCCTGTCACCCGCCACGGCAGCGAGATGGCACCCGGGCGTGACTCATAGGGGCAGGAGAGGGCCATGGCTCGCCCCGGGTTCAACGGGCATCGCCGGCTACGAGAGGGCTGGGCTGGCACCGTCCAGCCTGGGGCATATGTGGGGAGGGGAAAGAAAAAGGGGATTTTTTTCCCCAAGGGGATGGTGGCAGGGCTGGGGGATGCGAACGCCTGCATTGCTGGGAGCAGCCAGGCAATCCAGACTTGCCCTGTCTGAGTCTTCCCCAAAAAGCCAGGCAATTCCTGCTTCCCATCGCTGGCGGCGGGGAAAACGGCCCCTTCCAGCTTCCCCCGCGAGCTCCTGGCAGGGCTTTTTGGCCAGGGCTGCTCATCGCCTGACCCTGCCTGCTCCCGGGGGGCAGCAGGCGCTGGCCCGCTGGTGTTGCCCGCTTGGGGTACCCATTTGGAGCACTTCTGCCATCGTTCCTCCCCGAAACAGCCCGTGCCGGTGCAGGATGAGCTGCAGCGCCATGCTCACAAGGACGGGTCTCAGCCGCATCCCCTCTCTCCTTCCCTTCCCAAAATTCCTGACCTGGAGTGTCGAAAAGCAGCCCTCCCCTGCCCCCCGCCGCCAGCCCTGCTGAGCCCACATCACAAGGCACAGATCACAAGATGATCACCGTTATTTATTTCTGGTCTCACGTGCTTCCCTTTCCCATTTGGAGAGGGCTTTGATCATGTTCCCAAGCTCTTCCCAGCAGACAGAAAGGCTAGACTTTTTTTTTTTTCCTTGCTAAAGGAGCGGGTGTTTGCGCCATCGCACGTCTGCGGGCGATGGAGGGTAGAGCAGCGCTGAGATATCGCGGCGTGGCGGGGCCGAGGGGCTGCTTCGCTGCAGAGCACGCTGGTCCTGCTGCTCTGCTGCAGCAAGGCACCGTACAGCTAGCAAGCACTATTGCTCTTAAACAGCTTTAAACCTGGCTTAAATCACTCCAGCCTTCCCGCCTGGCCTCGGCATGGCAGAAGAACCTGCTTATTCCACCTCCCGGTTGAGCCAGGAGCTGGCTCCTTGCTAAAGGATGGTGTCCGTCGGCCTTTCCCAGGCGTCTGCGTTAAAACGCCGCGCTGGGGCTTAGGCTGGCCTAATTTCCCCTTGCTTAAATGCAGGCGGTGCCGGTCCAGCAGCTGGCAGGGATTTATCAAACTGCCTGATGCTGTTTGGACAAGCCCGTGCACAGCCCTGTCCCGGGGAGGTGCTGCTTCCTCTGCCTCCGCAAGCCCCGGGGCTCCGAGTCCCTCGTGGAGCTTTACGAGCCCAGCGAAGCTTTAGGAGCCCAACTCGGCGCCAAAGCTGCCGTCTGAAAGGGGGAAAGCATCCCCGGGGGCTCGCTGCCCTTGAGCCAGCGGGTCTGGGTGAAGGTCGATGCTCTTCCGATGGTCCAGGCGGCTGTCGGACACTGGTGGGGGATCAAGCGACCAAGGGGTGTTGCTGGTAGAAGCTGTTGGGTTTTGCCTTCTGGTGCAGCCTGGTTTTTGGGGTTGCTGTGACTTCTCTCGTGGCCACTGCTGCCCGTGGCAGCTCTTGGAGCTCTTCTTCCCCACGCCGGGAGAAGGGGTTTGCCCTCAAAAGGGCGGCCAGGGATCAGTGCTGGCTTTTACTCGCTAGCGGTGGACGTTGTGGTGGAAGGAGGTGAGCTCTAGGTGGGTAAGGTCCAAAGCAAGCTGGCTGGAAATGGGTACGGGGTCTTCTGCGCTGTAATCCTTTGGCTTTGCGTTAGAGAAGGATGTGCTATGGGTGATTGGCAGCTGAAAATAAGGCACTGGGGGGAAAGGGAGGTCCTGGCTGCTGGGACGGCAGGCATCAGTCCCTCTTCTTGGCGTTGGTGGCCTGCGTGCGCCTTTTCAGCCATGCCACGTCGACGTAGAGGTTGCGCTTGAGGACAGCGCTGGCGCAGATGAAGGCTCCTTGAAGGGCTCCCATGAAGCCGCTCATGCACAAATCCTGCCCTGGAAGGGAGCAGGAGGCGGTGATGGCAGCGACTGCGGTGGGGACCCATGAGCAGCCCACGCTCTCCATCCCCAGCTGACCACCAGTGCTGCTGGGCATCACCATCCCCAGCCACCACCCGCCTCCCAGCTGCCCCCACACCAACCCTGGGGTTTGAACCCACAGAACCCCTCCCTGTTTGACCCCTTCCTTCTCCCCAGCAGGGAAAGGGCCTCATCCTGCCCAGCTAAAATAAATCAGCACTGGGCAGGGAGACAACATCCAGGAGCTGGAGGAGGCACAGTCCTTTTCTCCTCCCGTTGGGACCATGCAGCTCCACTTGGACGTGCTCCAGCGGCTCTTGCCTTGCCCCATGGCACCCTGCGGCTTGTCCCCTTATTTCATTGAAGGTTTTTCTCCCCCCGTATCCTGCTTCCCCAGAGGTGTCCTCATCTGAGAACGTGGTGTCTGGGTGGTGGTCATGGTACCTGTCAGGTAGAGGTTGGGGACGGCCGTCTGTGCCCTCACAGTGGCGATGGTTTCGGCTTGCAGGCGGGCCATGTCGTGGTCGATGCCATAGATCTCCCCTCTGGGGCTGGCGATGTAGTGCTGGTTGGTGAGGGGCGTCCCTCCAGAGATGTACTCGATCTGGGGGGGGACAAGGGGACAACGTGGTCTGCAAGGGGTAGGGGTGATGGTGTGAGGCGTCTCGTGCTCTAGAAAGCTGTTTTCATGGGGTACAGGCTAGGACAGGTTTCCTTGCAGGCCCTTGGCTGCTGGTTCTGGCCAAGTTTGGTCCCAGGATGGTCCTGGAGGACCATCGTCCCCCTCCTTGCACCATGCATGGTCAGGAGGCAGTGGCTATGGGTTGGTGCCGCGCTACCTGGCTGGACCTCACGTCCAGCAGACCCAGACCCGGTTCCTACATTTGCGGGATGGGGCTGAGTAGACAGGAGCCAGGAGAGGAGCTGGAGGACCCACCAACCCCAGGTTTCCTCACCCTGTCCTCGATGCGAGGGTAGAGCTTGAAGACAACCTGCATGATGGTGTCCACAAAGGTCGTCTTCAACTCCTCATAATCGTCTCCCCGCTTATTGACCTGCTTGTCCTTCCACTCCTCAAACCACTCATATTTGGCGAAGGTCACGATGGCCAGTGTGGATTTACCTGCAGCAGGACAAGGTTGGGGCGGTTGTCCCCCTGCCCACCCTCATGCCACCATTTCGCTGCCACGAATCCAGCCATCCCCATGCAAACACCAGGGATGTCCCCAGGCCTTTCTGGTCCCATGTTCTTCATCCAGTTATCCTGAAGACCACTTTCCATGAGCAACCTGCTCGGCAGCTTTGACCATGGCTATTTTAGGAGAAATTCCTCGTTTGCAGTTCATCAAACGAATCAAAACGCAACAAGAGTTTTCAAGCCCCTCCCAAGCGTGTGTGGTTGGGCTTCAGCCTTTACCTGGGTGCCTCATCTCCCAGGTGGGGTCCTTGGCTGACGGGCAGGTGACAAACAGGAGAGGGATGTTCTTGGCAGCTTCTTCCCTGGAAGAAGCCAGGTAGCGATTGGTTCTGCAGGGAGATACGAGGGTTTGAGGTGGGTTTTGACGCAAACCTTTCCGTGAATACTTGCTACGTCCGAATCCCCATGCAGCGAGGATCTGCCAAGAGCATTTTCTGAGTCACCACCCAGGAATTCATCTCCTTACGCTTAACAAAGCACGTTTAAGGTGAAGCCAAACCTACATTTCATCCAGGTCGTTTCCTAGGTACACGAAGTAGTTGGTGGGCTCCAGCCCCAGCTCTTCCCTTGAGCCATTAAGTCCTACGAAGACGGTGAGAGCCCCTTCACCGTGTGTCACCATGCGAAGCTGAGACTGGATCTCTGCGATACGAAGGGAAGAAGGGGAAAATCAGTATTTTCTGGGATCCTCAGCTATGGAGAAGTGGTTTCTCCTAGAAGAAGCCCTACTCATATCTACACTGCTCCCGCATTGGCTTGTAAAACTGATTTATCTTGACAACCCATGTGTGCTCAAGGGGTGGGATGGCAACTCCTGCAAACTGTAAGGAAGGCAGCAGCGCTGCAGTTTCCTATAGGGGATGCTTTGGGGTGCCCTCAGCTTGAGCTTTGGCTGGGTTTAGTGACCTTCTTGGAGTCAAATGCGCTCCTGCTCTGCAAACGTTGAATGGTTGTAGATCAGGACCATGTGGCTGCCCAGAAAGCTCCCACCCAACCGTGCCCCCCTCCGCCCAACCGTGCCCCTTCCAAAGCAGCCAGAAGATTTTGTGGCAGTGCTAAACCCAACTTTAAGCGGACATTTCACCAACTTTCACAAGTTTTGGGGCACTACAGTGTGCTTTTTAGGGAAACCGAGCAGCAAACCAGGGCTTTACCAACTGTATGGCCAGTTTTGGCAAATTAATTCAGGCTTGATTAAAAACCCTGCAAAGAAATGTATGGCCAGGGGTGGTGTTTTGAATGCCGCGACATAAACAACGGGGTTTTGCTGATGTCTAAGAAATGATTATAAAGAAGCCGCTTTTTGATGTGGCTCAGAAGGGGACCAGTGCCGTAACCCCAATGAAGCCCAACGCTGCCGTGTTTTACCAGGCAGCGCCCGCGCCTCCGCCGGCAGGAGCCGTTCGTAAGTGTTGAAGATCCCGGCATCCGAAATGATAACAGGAGCGAAGATGTTCACCAAATCTTGGCCTTTCTTGACGCTCACGCCTGGAAGGGAAAGGCGACGGGGGAGGAACGGGTCCGGTTAAAAGCAATGCCGCGGTGGGGAGAAGCCACGCGTGCCCCATCCCGTGCCAGTGCTCACCGCAGGCTTTGCCCTGGGAGTCCAGCAGGATCCTCTGCACCGGCGCCCTTCCCAGTACGTTGCCTCCAGCTCTCCGGATAACGGGAATGGTGTGGAAGGCGATTTCCCCGGCTCCCCCTTTGGGGTACCACGCACCACGGAGGAAGTGGTTCACCAGGATGCTGTGCATGGAGAAGCTGGCCTTGGAGGGGACCACGCCTGAAAAAAGGGGCAGCGCAAGGTGAATTTGTGCTGAATCGTGGTTTTGTGGCTTATCCTGAAGTTTTTAGGATGAGGAATGCCCTCAGCTGGGCGCGATGCTGTAAGGAAGGATGGATGCAGGTGAGAAACGCTGGGTCATCGGTACCCGGAGGAGCAGGGAGGGCGTCAGACGTGGGTGGCCCCGTGGCAAAGCCCATGGCTCTTCCACAACTTGGGGTGCACCCCCTGAACCGGCCGAGTTATGGGGGGCCGGGGGCAAATCCCCAGGGTGGACAGGAGGAAGGGAAGGGGAAGGGGAAGGCTCGGGGCGAAAGGGTTACGGCGAGGCCAGGGCGGTGGTGCCAGCGCGAGGTTAAGGCTGGGTAGACGTTCCCGTGCGTCGGAGGAGCGACGCGGCCACGCCGTGAAGCTGAAGGATGCGGAGGGAAAGAGTCGAAGGCGAGAAATGGGGACGATGGGGACAACCAGCTGCTGGCTTGGGGACAAGGATGCTGGCGGAGCATCCACGCACGCAGCAGCCCTCGCCTGCAAACTGCAACACCCTTATAAAAGCAAATAAAAGAGTTTTCGTGGGGGTTTTTGTTTCTAAAGGGTTTAACTTCACCTCCACGACACTCCGGAGCCTCCTGGCTACCTACCGTAGGTGGGGAAGATGTAGCTGAAGACGGCCCTGAGCTCGCGGTCGGCGGTGAGACCGTCCACCACCTCCTTCAGGCTGCGCGACGCCAGTCGGCAGAAGGGGCTGAGCCGCGGCAGCAGCCCCGAGCGGCACAGCAGCCTGGCCAGCGCCCGGGGGATCATTTTCAAGGCGCCCACCAGCACGGTCCCTCTGCCGACGCTCTGCGGGAGGGGAGGCTGTTGCTGAGCACCCGCCGCCGCGGGGGCTGCGGACAACCCAGGGTGGGCTCGAAAGATGCTCAAAAGCATCTTTTTTCCCCTTAAATTTACTGCTTGGCTGGCAGAGAGGTGACAGCCTCTCGTAAGCGCCGAATCCCGGGGAGCTGCGGGCAAGGGAAGAACCGGCACCCCCAAAAAACCTCCCCTGGGGCAGGGGCTCCCAGCCCTTGCAGTGGTTTCAAAGCTTAAATTAATTCATGCTAATTTAGCACCGTTTTGATGATTGCAGCCTCTCCACCGCCTGGGAGGACTGGGAGGTGTCGGGGCTCGCAGGGGCCCCAGCACATCCCATGGGGCCACGAGCATCCGCAGGGAGCGGGGTTGAACCCCTGGGTGCGGCGCCGGGCTTTTGAGGCAGAAAAGGGAGATTTTTGACACGTTTCCCAACACTTTTTGGGCCGGGCAGGTTATGCAGCGCCGTTATTCTCTGCAGTTGCCCAGTATCTGAGTTTGGGGTGAGGGGGGGAGTTCCCCCTCCCTGCGTAACCCTGCAGAGAAGGACCAGAGCCAAAAAAATCCCGGTGGCAAAGCCAAAGCCCCCTCTACCTTCACCAGCCGCTCGAACTCATCGATAGCAGCCTCCTCCCCGGGAAACTGCTCCTTCAAGCCTTGGAAATACTCCTTCTTCCCCGAATAGATGCGATACGTCCTGCCGCGGCCGGGCTCCCCCAAAACCACGGTGTCGTAGGCAGCCGGCAGCTGAGCCCACTCCAGCTGCCCCTCCATCAGCTGGTCCAACATGAAGCGGGTGATGGAGCCCTCCTGCATCTGCCCCACATAGTGGATACCTGCAAGAGGTATTTTTCATTTATTTTCGTTTTTTTTTCCTTTTTTTTGCACCCCATCGCGTACCCCTGGGATGCACAGGACCCTGCTTTTATTTCTCCGCCGCCCCCCAGTAGCTCCGTATGGAGGGGAAAGGGAAAAGCCGGGAAAAATCCGCCTCCCATTCCAGGTTGAAGGGAAAACCAAGCGCTCGCCGCCGGGTTTTTAAGCAGCTTTTAGGAATTTTATTATGCGTTGATATTTTTTCCCCCTCTATATTGCTGTAAATAATTAATCCCATGCAACTCAAGGGACGTACGGGGATGGACTTTGTCTTGCTGGAAGGAGTTGGCCGAGGGAGACGTGTCCTGAGGTGACATCCCCCAGATAGGGAATTCTACAGGGGCTGAGCTGGATACGGGGAATTCTATAGGTGTCACCGCGGCGGGGTGTGACCGGCAGCGCCTCGGCGGGAGCGAAGGTGTGCGATACCGCGTCGCTCATGCAGAAAAAGCGCTTGTATAACCCGGGGCGGGTGCTGGGTCCCCACGAGTGTTATGGGTGCGGCTCCCGCCTCGGGCACCCCCCCACACCTCCCCGTCCGCCGGGGGTGGCTTTGGGACCCCAAACGCCGCCGGGGGCCGTACCGGTGTCGAACTCGAAGCCCTTCTCGCTGAAGGTGTGGCAGCAGCCCCCCAGCTTCCCGTGCTGCTCCAGCACCAGCACCCGCTTGCCCGCCTTCGCCAGCAGCGCGGCGGCTGCCAGGCCCCCGATGCCGCTGCCCACCACGATGGCATCGAGCCCCTCGGGGACTTTATCTGCCGAGAAAACTGGGGAGGGGTGGCATCCTCAGCGGAGGGATGTGGCACCCCCCGGGTGGGCGCATGGTACCCGGCGGGTGGCCCCGAAACCTGGCTGGGGGTGGTGCCACCCGGGGGGCGATGCCACCCTGGGGGTGATGCCACCCTTGGGGGGGGTCACGCTGCCCCAGGGGGTGATGCCACTTCGCTGGATGATGCCACCCTGGGGGGTTAATGCCACCCTGGGGGTGTCATGCTGCTTCAGGGGGTGATGCCACCCTGGGGGTCATGCCTTCCCGGGGGGAGACGCCACCCCGGGGGTGATGCCGCCCCGGGGGTTGATGCCGCCTGGGGTTGATGCCGTCCCGGGGGGAGATGCCGCCCCGGGGGGTGATGCCGCCCCGGGGGGAGATGCCGCCCCGGGGGTTGATGCCGCCTGGGGTTGATGCCGTCCCGGGGGGAGATGCCGCCCCGGGGGGTGATGCCGCCTGGGGTTGATGCCGCCCCGGGGGGAGATGCCGCCCCGGGGGGTGATGCCGCCCCGGGGGGAGATGCCGCCCCGGGGGTTGATGCCGCCTGGGGTTGATGCCGTCCCGGGGGGAGATGCCGCCCCGGGGGGTGATGCCGCCCCGGGGGGTGATGCCGTCCCGGGGGGAGATGCCGCCCCGGGGGGTTGATGCCGCCCCGGGGGGAGATGCCGCCCGGGGGGTTGATGCCGCCCCGGGGGTGATGCCCCCCGGCAGGGCTGAGGGCTGGGGTGCCCCGGGGTCCCGCTGGGGCGGGCATTGCCCCGTAGCCCCGTACCTGCCTTGAGGACGGTCCTGCGCGCAGCCTTGTCGGTGACGAGCGGGGCGGGCGGGCGCCGGGCATCGGCGGCGAAGGGGCTGGGGCCGCCGCCCGCGCCCCGCCGGAGCCGGGCCAGGAGGAGGAGGAGGAGGGCGAGGAAGAGCAGCGCGAACGGCCACATGGCGCTGCGGCGGCTGCCGGCGGGGCCCGCTCCGCCCCGCCGCGAACGGGAGGGCGGCACCGGCCCGGGAGGGGCGGGGGAACGGGGCTGGCACCGGGCACCGGGAGGTGGCACCGGGCACCGGGAGGTGGCGCTGGGCACTGGGGGCCGGTGTTCAGCACTGGGAGCTGGTGCTGGGAGCTGGCACAGGGCGCTGGGAGCTGGTATGGAGCGCTGGGAGCTGGCACTGGGATCTGGTACCGGGCACTGGGAGGCGACAGTGGGCACTGGGAGCTGTTGTTCAGCACTGGGAGCTGGCACTGGGCACTGGGAACTGGTGTGGAGTACTGGGAGCTGGCACTGGGATCTGGTACTGCACACTGGGAAGTGACACTGGGCACTGGGAGCTGTTGTTCAGCACTGGGAGCTGGCACTGGGCACTGGGAGATGACATTGGGCACTGGGAACTGATATGGAGCACTGGGAGCTGGTGCTGGGCACTGGGAGGTGACACTGGGCACAGAGAGCTGTTGCTCAGCACTGGGAGCTGGCACGGGGCACTGGGAATTGGTGTGGAGTACTGGGAGCTGGCACTGGGAGTCGTACCATGCACTGGGAGGTGACAGTGGGAGCTGGTGTTCAGCACTGGGAGCTGGCACAGGGAGCTGGTACCGTGCACTGGGAGCTGGTACTGAGTACTGGGAGCCGGTATGGAGCACTGGGATCTGGCACAGGGCACTGGGAGCTGGTACTGGGCACTGGGACATGACACTGGGAGCTGGTGTTCGGCATTGGGAGCTGGCACTGGGCACCAGGAGCTGGCACTGGGAGCTGGCATGGGGCACTGGGAGCTGGTGTTTGGCACTGGAATCTGGCACTGGGAGCTGGCATGGGGCACTGGGAGCTGGTATGGAGCACTGGGAGCTGATGCTGGGCACTGGGAGCTGGTGTTGGGAACTGGGAGCTAGCACTGGGAGCAGACATTGGGCACTGGGAGCTGGCACTGGACACTGGTACCAGGCACTGGGAGCCGGCGTTTGGCACTGGTACCGGTCCCCGGGAGCCGGCACCGGTCCCCGGCCGCGTTCCCCGCGGTTTGACCCTCCCGCGCCGCCGTCGCCCCCCCGCGCGGCGCCTGCCGGGCGCTGTAGTCCCGCGCCCCCGTGTCCCCCGGGGCGGACTACAGCTCCCGGCATGCAGCGCGGCCGCGCCTGCGCACCGCGCGGCGGCGGCGCCGGGACCGGCGGGCGGGCAGGGAGGCGCAGCCGCCGCTTCCGGTGAGCGCGGGGTCAAAGGGCGGCGGGTCAAAGGGCAGAGCGGCCTGGGGGAGCGGGGGGTGATGGCTGGGAACCGGGAACCGCGGGGGGGCAGCGGGCGGGGCCGCGGGAAGGGGCGCCCCGGGGCCGGCGGGCCGTAGGCCGCAGGAGAGGCCCGAGGCCTCCGGAGGGGCCCTGCGGGGCCGGCGGGGCTGTCACCCCCCCGGGACACCCCCGGGGCCACCCGGCCCCGCCGCCTGAGGCTCCGCCGCGGCTCCCGCCGAGGGGGGAGGCCGCCTTCTTCCCCGCAGGGCATGAGCGGCGGCGCCGGGGGCTCGGAGCGGCCTGAGGAGCGGCAGCGGTTCCCCCCGCCCGGCAAGTCCCTGCCCGTGCGTGTCAGGCCTGAGCCCTGCCGCGGCCGTGCGCCCCGCGGCCGCGCCCCCCGCCCTCTGGGACCCCTCATCGCTCTCCTTCATTTACGTCCGTGTAAAATGATCTTTCGGGGGTACCGAAAGCGATCTGTCCGTTACCCGAGCTGGTAATGCGCCCAGCCGGCTGGCGCGGTCCTCAGGCCGCGAGCCGAGGACGGGGCTGGTTCCCCCTGAGGGAAGAGCTGAGGATTTCGGGGAGTGGTCAGTTTTCGGGGTCTGCTGTGGTGGGTGACGGCTGCCCCTCTCTCTGTCCCCACGTAGATCTCGGCTCTGAGACAAAATGGGCTCCTGCAGGCTCTGGTGCGGGGAGCGGGGCAGCCCACGGGCGCTGGTAAGCTTTTCCTCTGCTGCCTTTGTGTTGATCTCGTTGTGTTCTGGTGGGGGAAACACCTGGGGAGCTCAAAGGGAGCCCGAGGAGCCCAGCGCTGGGCTCGCAGGCAAATCTGGCTCCGACTTGGTGAAGCCTTGGCCTCGCTTTGTCCCCGATTTGCCAAGGAGAAACCTCGTAGCGTCTCGGGGGCCTGGGTCAGGATTTATTTCCCCACAGAAGGGGAAATCCTGCCCCGAGATGGCCTGAGCGGTGCCGGGGGAAGGGAGCAGACGCCCCCCGGGCTCCCAGCAGACTCCAACCTCTGGCATGCCTTTCTTTTGGCAGAGGTCAGCGAGGAGCTGCGGCGAGCCCAGGAGGAATGGGAGGCTGTGGAAGAGATCCAGTCAGGTACGGCGGAGGCTGGCACCGCCGGGGATAAGGGGGGTTGTTCCAGGGTTGGACAGAGGAGGTCTGGGCAGGGGAGGGGACCTGGGTGTGCAGCTGGGGGACATTTGTGTGGGGGGGGGGAGAGCTGGGGAAGGGGCTGAAGGCCTGGAGGGGGCGGGAGACCCGCTGCCTTCCCCCAGCTCCCCAAGTCTTCGCCCCCCTGCCTTGCTGGAAGCTGGGAGCGAGCTTCCTGCTCCGGAACAGCCGCTCTGGCCTGAGGCGGGAGCTCGTTTCCACACGGGGAGGCTGGAGCGGAGGGCAGGGCTGAGGCTGGGGGGGCTAATGCCGTTCTCTGCCCCCCTGCAGGGCTGGGGGGGACAGCGGCTGGTGCCGCGCCCCTGATCTCCTTCAACGAAGCACTGCAGTACTTCCAGACAGCCGACCTCTCCGAGTGCAGGGTACGGCAGGCCCCGCGCTCTCGCCCTCTCTCGGGGGGGTAGTTTTAGTAAGTAGGAGAGGGGAGCGCGGCGGGAAAAGCACAGCGCTCCCCTCTTTCCCTTCCGCCTTTCCTCGGCTCGGCTCTTCGCGTGATCCCGTCCCTCCCAGCTTGCCCACGGGTTTCTCTCCTGCCCGATTCCCCGAGGGACTGGCCCTGACCGTTTCTTTGCATGTTTTTCTCCTCCGCAGAAGAAAGTCCAGGCGATGGCGCGCAGGCAAGGCCTGGCTGCTCTGCTTCACTTCCTCTTCGGCCCTCCCCGGCTCCAGCCGCAGCTGCAGGCAGAGCGGGAGCTGGCTCTGGCCATGGCGCAGTGTGAGTGTCCCCTCCGCCCCGCCGCGAGCCGCTGGCCCGGCCGGCGTCACCGTTGTGGTGAGAGCTTCGTGGGGAGCCACTCGAGGGGGGCTCGGGGTGCAGCATTACTTGTGTTTCTGCACCTCTAAGCTTTTTTTCTCCTTCCCTTCTCCCCTCCAGCAGCACAAACACAGCCGGGGTGTTCTCCTTGTTGCTGTAAGCCATTCTTGGCTGCAGGGTTTCATTTCCAGCTGGGCTCTGGCTTTACGCTGGCAGCCGTTTCTTTCCCCACCGTGGCTCTGCGCTGGCGCTCAAGGGCAGCGGGGCAGGGATGCCCAGCGGTGGTGTTTAGATGCCGAGGGGTGTTTTCTCTCCGCCAGGCGGTTTGGATGACAACCAGAGAGTGCACATGAGAATCCTGCAGACCATTTACAAGAAGCTAACCCGCTCCAGGCTGGGCTGCCCGCGCTACGGGGCACACTGGGAAGAGCTCGGCTTTCAAGGTAGGGCAGAGGGAGAGACCTCTGGGGCCAACCTTTGCCGAGAGGGAGCGTGCTGGTCCCGTTCCTTCCTCCGGAGGTGGGATCCAGGGGCAGCGCAAGGGGTTTGCTGCTCATTCCCTCTCCCTTCACACAGCTGCCATCCCTGCTGCCGTTCCATAGAATCATTTAGGTTGCGAAAGACCCTTAAGATCATCAAGTCCAACCGTTAACCCATCACTGCCAAGCCCACTACTAAACCATGTCCCTGAGCACCACATCTACCCAGTTTTTAAACACCTGCAGGGATGGGGACTCAGCCCCTGCCTTGGGCAGCCTGGGCCAGGGCCTGACAGCCCTTTCGGGGAAGAAGTTTTTCCTAATATCCAGCCTAAACCTGCCCTGGTGCAGCTTGAGGCCGTTCCCTCTCGTCCTGTTCCAGTTCCCTCCCCAGCCTTGTGCTCCAGCCCCTGCCCCAGCCTCGCTGCCCTGCTCTGGCCACGCTCCAGCCCCTCCATGGCCGCCTTGGGGTGAGGGGCCCAGCGCTGAGCACAGCATTCGAGGGGCGGCCGCAGATCAACGCTCCCGCCCAACTTGGTGTCGTCTGCGGCCGTACTGCGAGTGGCTCGGTCCCCTCGTCCAGACCATTGATATTAACCAGGAGTGGCCCCGATACTGAGCCCTGGTTTCGTAGCAGATCTGTCGCTGCCCCAGCCAGCTGTCACGACCAGTACGACATCTGGACTGGCTGGCCAGATAACACCGATACCCGCTGCCCCGGTTGCCCGTGTCCAGCTGGCGTGGGCATAACAAGAAGTTGGTATAACCGCTTTGCCCGGGCCGTTAATGCTCTTCATTAGCGAGCGATCTCTGCGGCTAATGAGCCGTCTCCGGAGGGCTGGGTTATTAGCGAGGCGCGGGTCGGGGCTCTGTCACTAAGGTTGCGTCGCAGGTTGCTTTCAGCCTCGGCTGTGTAAGAAAAACAGCGTGATTAGAGCTGTCACGTGCGGCCTCGCAGGAGGTTTCGGGCTGGTTGACTCACGCGTTAAATAGGCCGGGTTTTAATGGAGCCTGAAACCCTCAAGAGGAGGGGAATGGTCCTCCGCCCTGGCGAGCGCACGACTGGTTCGAAGCGTTAGCTTACCAGCCCTGGGGCAGGTAGAGCGTGGGGCGACTTATTCCTAGAGAAGCTGTGGGAACGGGCGCGTGGGTGGGAGAGCAAGGGCTTGATAGTGCCCACGCGAAAGAGGCTGCGGCACCCGTTCGGCTCTGGTTAGGGAAATTCCCCGAAAGCTTTCCCTCGGGATGTGGTTCCTGAAGGGAATCACTGGGATTCCCCTGTGATTCACCGGGACGGGGTATAAAGAGCCCGTGGAAGCGGGGGGGTGACCAGAGAGCGACTCCGGGCTGTCCCTGCCTTCACCGCGCTGTCCCGCTCTTCCAGGTGTGGATCCCGGGACTGACCTGCGAGGGACAGGGATGCTGGGCCTGATGCAGATGCTGTACTTCGTCATGGACTCTCAGATGCTGCCGCTGGCTCGGGAGATCTTCCAGCTGTCCCAGCACGAAACCCAGGCACGTCCTTCCCCGTCCTCGCTCGCTGCCTGTGGGGGTGCCCACCCCTTTATTTCTGACGCGCGGGGAAGGGAAGCACAAAATCCTTCCCTTCAGAGGAAGGGCTTGCCTTTTTTTGCTGCTTAATCCCCCTCGCGCTGGCAAGGGGAGGAAGGTGGTCCCCAGAAAGCTCCCATCAGAGGCGGGAGCCAAGCTCCCGGTGTTGGCTTTATGCTGGGAATGAGATTTTTAGCATCCCGGTGGAGACTGGAGATTTGCTCCCCGGATCCTGGCTCGGAGCTGAACTTGTGCAGGTTAAAAGGGCTGGAGAAGCGGGCGAAGAGCGGCGCAGCCTGAAAATGGGAGCGAGTGGAGCCCGTCTCCTTAAACTTGGCATTTTGGTCTTGGAAATGGTTGGGTTTAAGCCTGGATATCAGCTCAGCTTGACCCACAGTATCCATCTGAGCCTGTATCTGTAGCATTATTATCCTGCTACGTGGATCTGTTGCCTGTGGCTGCTGTCCCCCCGGTTTGGGGCCGTGTGGATGAGGCACGAAAGGGCTGGAGGTGTCTGGGCGCCTCCGTGTGCCGCAAGAGAGGAGCCTTTTGCCAGCCGAGCTGCGATAACGCTCGTTCTTTTGCAGAATTTCCCCTTCTGCATCATGTCCGTGAACATCACCCGCATCGTCCTCCAGGCCCTGAGGGAGGAACGTCTCTCCAGGTGAGATCGGGAGCAGCCAACGGCTCTGTAGCCGGGCTGGGTGGGGTTTTGGGGGCCTCAAAAGCCATCTGTCCATCGTTCCCACTAGCGGGGTCCCTCCCCAGGGGCTCGGAACGGCGGCTGAACCCCTCTCTGTCCCTTTCAGGGAGTGCAACCGCAGGCAGCAAGTCATTGCCGTGCTGAACGACCTGTACGCGGCGGCCTTTCTGCAGCTCTACCGCGTCTGGAAATGGCAGCACAAGACCGTCGCCGACTCCGGCTTCCTCCTAAAGGGTGCGTTTCCCCGCGCTTTCCCCTCCTTCCCCGGCCGAGGAAAATCACCTGGGGCCCGGAGGACAAACCCGGCGCGTTCTCAGCCCGTTTGTGTCCTGCGGAGCCCAGCCCCAGCGCCCAGAAAGCCCCGACCGTTCATCATTTAATCTCACACCGAGATTTTCAACAATCTTGAGCCGAGTGCCCTGCGGGGTGCTTTTCCCCGCCATTTTGCATCTCAAATCGTAAAGGTGAGCACCCGCGGAAGCGCCCGCCGCGTTCAAAGGGTGCTGTGTCGCGGTGGCGCGAGGCAGGTGACAACGGGGACGTTTCTCGCTCCCCGGGCTCGCTCGCGTCGCGCGGGGCGGTTGCGTAAGCCCTGTTTGTAGCGGAGTCGCCGACGGCGTGCTTTTCGCAGCGAGCACTAAATTAACCAGCGAGGTTATTTACTCCGGAGGAGACTGGTGTCAACAGAGCTGCTCGGCTGCGCCGCGCTAATGGCTCCCTCTTAAATCGGGGTCCAGCTGTCGCGGTCGGGCTCCGCTTCCGTCCGCTCTCCCCGGGCTTTCCCTCCCGGGGGGATCTCGGGGGGCTCGGGCTGATGTTGAGCTCGGCTGGGGGTTTTGGTGCAGAGCTTTCCGTGCTCTCTCATCCCGAGCACAACAAAATCGTTGCCTTTCCCGAGGGGATACGCTGGGCCACCAGAAATAATACATGGGTCAAAACCTTACCCCAGGAGCGCGCTGCGTCCCAGACCTCGCTCTCTCCTCACGCGTTTCCCTCTGACCTCCCCAGAGCTGGAATTATCCACCAAAAAGAAACCGAAGCAGCTCCTGAAATCCCTGGAGGCCTATGTGAACCAAAACCCCGCAGCAGCCGGCCTTCAGCAGCCCTCCTCTCCCTCCGCCTCCGGCAGCCGGGCCGGCGAGGAGATCGACTTCACCAGCGTTTGCGACCTGCAGGTTGAGCTGGAGGGGGAAGCCCGACTGATCTGAGCCCGAGGCAGACGTGCCGCAGGGAGCTCCGCTGGCAGAGGGTGCTCGGCCGCCGCCGCCTCTGGTTCGGGGGCTCGGGAAGGGCCGTGCGGGTCGCGGCGGCAGGCGCGGAGCGATGGGAGGTGGCCGCTGCCCTGGGAAGCGCGGCACGGGAAGGGTCTGGGACCGAGCTGAGGGCGGCCGGGCGCCTGGGATGCCGTCGAGGGCGGATTTTTTGCCCTAAAGCCCCAGAAAGGGGGGCCCGCTCCTTCCCCCTCTCGCCCCGGCTGCGCTGGTGGCATTGCGGGAGCGAGCTGCGGGGCTCGACCCTCTCCAGGCAGAAATCTCCAGGCGCAAAGGCAGAAAACGTGGCAGAGCGGGTGCATTTTTATGAGCCACTGACCTCAGGCTGGGGTAGTCCGTCTGTCTGTCTGGAATCCGCGCTGCCGTCTGTCTTTACCCCTCACAGGAGAGTTCGGCGATGCTCCAGGTGGAGCTGGAGCACGGTGAGAGCGCTCCTGCATCGACTCCCGGCTCCGGCAGCCCCGGGAGGGCTGTGTCAGCGCCTCAATAAGTTATTAAAAGGAGGAAAAAATGCTTTTCTTGGCCTAACGGAGACTTTTGGAGCGGGGTTTGGCGCTGGTTTCTGCGGCGGGGTGAGGGGAGAGGGTTTCTGCTGGCGGAGGGCCGCTGCGGGGAAGGGCGAAGCGGGGTCTGCCTGGCGCCCGGGAGCCTCCCCTCCCAGCCCGCCGTGCCTCAGTTTCCCCCTTTATGAAACCCGAATTACAGCCCCATCCCCGGGGGAAGCATGGGGACGAGCCGGGAGCGGCAACGGCTGCTCCGTGCCTGCCGTCAGCCCTCAGCCGGCGCTTGGAGATGCTCCGAAAGCATCTGCAGCCTGCAAAAGAGGGGAAAAGGCCCCGAAAAGCGCGGAGCTGGAGCGCCGGGGTCCAGCGACGCTGGAGCGTCGGAGCAGGGGGAGCTGGTGGGGCCGCGGAGCCCTGCGTCGCCCAGCCCTGCCCTCGCCCCTCCGAGGAGGCGAGCGCCCGCAGGGCCGGAAAACGTTCCCCTGGCTGGAAAAAAACGAATAAATGGGCAAAAAGGGTTTTTTTTTCTCTCTTAAAACTGAATTGTTGCGTAAATCACGTGGAGGTGCGGGAGGAGGAGGGGGGACGGGGTGCGGGAAGAAAAAGCACCTTGGGGGGATGCGGGGAAGGGACGCGGGGACCAGGGGGACGCGGGGGAAGGAGCGGAGCCCGGCCCCGCCGGCGGCCGCTGATCCCCCGGTGCCGCCCTGTTCCGCCCCGGGGGCGGCGGCTCGGCCCCCCCCCGCTCCCGCTTAAAAACCCGCGGAGGCGGCGCCCGGCAGCGCAGAGCCCGGCGGCACCGGCACCGGCACCGGCGGCGGCGGCGGCGGCGGCGGCGGCAGGTAGGGTGCGGGCAGGGCAGGGCAGGGCAGGGGCACCGGGATGCAGGCAGGGCAGGGGGCGGGCAGGGCAGGGCGGGCAGCGTAAGGGACTTGCAGGCAGCACAGGGCAGGGGTGCAGGCAGGGGAAAGCAGAGGTACAGGCAGGGCAAGGGGACCAGGGCAGGGACCGGCGGGCAGGGCAGGGGGGCCGGCGGGCAGGGCAAGGGGCCGGCAAGCAGGGCAAGGGACCGGCAAGCAGGGCAAGGGGCCAGCGGGCAGGGCAAGGGGACTAGCAGGCAGGGCAAGGGGACCACCAGGCAGGGCAGGGACAAACGGGCAGGGCAGGGGGCCGGCAGGCAGGGCAGGGACGAGCGGGCAGGGCAGGGACCAGCAGGCAGGGCAGGCAGCCTGGCGGGCAGCATGGCAAGGGGCGCCGGTGTCCCCCAGCACCCTGCGGCCTCGTCCTCCCGCACCCCGGGGCACCGCTGAGCGTCGGCGGCCGGAGCCCGCAGCCGGCGGGACCATGGAGGGCCCCGAGGGCGGTTACTCGGTGCAAGCCACCGCCGCCATCGCCGCCGCCATCACCTTCCTGGTGCTCTTCACCATCACGGGCAACGTGCTGGTGATCCTGGCCGTGCTGAGCAGCCGCTCACTGCGGGCGCCCCAGAACCTCTTCTTGGTGTCGTTGGCGGCCGCCGACATCTTGGTGGCCACCCTCATCATCCCCTTCTCCTTGGCCAACGAGCTCCTGGGCTACTGGTACTTCGAGAAGACGTGGTGCGAGATCTACCTGGCTTTGGACGTGCTCTTCTGCACCTCGTCCATCGTCCACCTCTGCGCCATCAGCCTGGACCGTTACTGGTCGGTCAGCCGCGCCATCGAGTACAACGCCAAGCGGACGCCGCGGCGCATCAAGTGCAGCATCTTCATCGTCTGGACCATCGCCGCCATCATCTCCCTCCCGCCCTTGGTCTACAAGGGGGAGAAGAAGGCGGCGGCGGGGGAGCGGCCGCAGTGCAAGCTCAACGAGGAGGCCTGGTACGTCCTCTCCTCCAGCGTCGGCTCCTTCTTCGCCCCGTGTCTCATCATGATCCTCGTCTACCTGCGCATCTACCTGATCGCCAAACGCCGCCACCGCTCCTGCCCCGCCAGCGCCAAACCGCCGGGATCGGTGCCACCGAACGCCCCCCCCCCGGCCGGCGCGGACGCCCCGGGGACCGGCCCACCGGCAGACAGGACCTCGCTGCTGAGCCCCGAGGAGCCCCCGACGTCCCCCAGCCCCGGGGCGGGGAGGTCCCCGCAGCCCGGGGGACGCCCCAGGGACACCTTGGCCACCGGGACGGGGCGGGTGGTGTTGGCACATCGACCGCCGGCGCTGAACCCGTGGAGGAGGAAGACTCAGGTCAACCGGGAGAAACGTTTCACCTTCGTCTTGGCCGTGGTCATCGGCGTCTTCGTCCTCTGCTGGTTCCCCTTCTTCTTCCTCTACAGCCTGGGCGCGCTCTGCCCCCGGCGCTGCAAGGTCCCCGACGGCGTCTTCCAGTTCTTCTTCTGGATCGGTTACTGCAACAGCTCCCTCAACCCCGTCATCTACACCGTCTTCAACCAGGACTTCCGCAAGGCTTTCCGCCGCCTCCTCTGCCGCCGCCGCGCCCCGACGCCCTGGTGAGGGGCTCTGGCCTCCCCCTTCCTCCTCCTCCTCCTCCCGGCTGCGCTTCCCGCCCGGAGCGTCCCTGGGGTTTGGGGGGGGCTTTGAAGCCCCCCAAAGCGATGACGGGTTCCCCTCCCGCCTTCTCTCGCTGCCAGATTTCCCTGGGGGCCCGGGGCGGGGGGCACATGCCACCGCGCCACGACCCCTGTCCCCAGTGGCCCGGTGGCAACCTGGCAGACCTCCCCCCCAGGGCGGCGCCGTGGCCTTTTAACAATAAAAGATATTTTGTAATAAGAAAAAAATGTCACTTTTTGTCGGGGGGGAGGTGGGGGGTCCCAGGGGGTGTCCGTCCCCCCCGTCCCTGGGGACAAGAGCCGCGGCCCGTGACGGCCGTCAGCGCGGCCGGGAGGAATGTGTGCCGGCGGAGCGGGAACACGATGTCTGGGAGGGGGCGGTTATTTATGGCAGCGCCCGGGAAGGAATAAATAACGATAATTAAAATAAAAAAGCCCCAAACAACCCCAAAGAATAAATCTCTGTAGCTGCCGCCCGCCGGCCCCGAGGACATTCAACCCGACGGGGGACGGGGACGGAGCCCGGTGCTGGGGGACCCCGGCAGGGTGGGGATTCGCCAGTGGCTGCTATAGGGGATTCGCTGGTGTCTCGTATAAGGTTGTGCTGCCCACCCGGGGTACGGGTGACGCGTGTTGGGGGCTGCGGGGGGGTCGTGGGCTGTGGCTCACGCTGGGGTGTTGTGACCCACATTGGGGTGTTGTGACCCACGCCGCGGTATCGTGACCCACACAAGCGTAACCATGGGTCGCAGTGGAGCATCGTGACCCACGCTGGCGTGTTGTGGTTTGTGACAGTGTATCGCGACCCACAGCAGGGTATTGCGATCCACACTGGTGTGTCATGACTCATGGCGGCGTGTTGTGACCACACTGGTGTGTCGTGACTCAGAGTGCTGTACCATGACTCACGATGGCACACGGTGACCCACACCGGCGTGTGGTGACCCTTACCGGCGTGTCGTGACCCCCACCAGTGCATCGTGAGCCACACTGGTCCATCATGACCCCTACTGGTGCATCGTGACTTGTGATGGTGCATGGTGACCCCCACCAGTGCTCAGTGACCCCCACCAGTGCTCGGTGACCCCCACCAGTATATCACGCCTCATGCTGGGGTGCCATCACCCACGCCGGTACCCCCCGTCGCCGGGGGATGTGGCCGGGGACATCTCACCTCCGCAGCGGCGGGGTCGGCCCCATCTCCCTGCCCCACTGCGGGACGTCACCTCCACCCACCCCAAACCAGCTGAACTTTTGGGAAGCCCTTTCCCAGCCCGGCTGCTCTCCTCCTCCCCTGGAGCCCGGCACGGCCGGCGGCCGTTGGCCCGTCCCGGCGCGCTGGGAGGATGCTCGGGGTGGGAGAGGTCGTGCGAACGGGGCTGGGGCCGCGGGGCTGCGCACGCCGAGCCGCTGGACCCCCGCCAGCCCGGCCCCGGGGCGGCTGGACCCGCTCCCGGCCTCCGGCGCCGCGTCCCGCTGCGGCCCCTCTGCCGCGCAGCTGCGCCGGCCGCTTCGCACCCCACGTCGCTGCGGGGAGAAGCGGGGCCGGGTGTCGTCGTGTTGGGGTGTGGGGTCCTGTGGGGCTGGCCGTGGTCCCACAGGGCTGCGAGTGGCCCCGTGGGGCTGGGCATGGCCCCCATGGGACCAGCCTGTCCCCAGCGGGACCCGATCCCCCCTGCCCACCCCGGACCCCCAGCGCCGCCGGCTCTGCCCCCCCGATGTCTCCCCCTTCTGCTCCCCGCTAATCCCCCCAAAACAGCCCACGGGTTGCCATGGCGATTCCTTAATTCCACCCCCCGTATATTCAGCAGAACCAGGTTTGTTGCAAAAAAAGGGCTGCAGAAACTCAAGCAGGATGAGCTTTTTGCCGAAAAAATGGGTTAAAACGAGTTCAAACAGGTTGAAACGGGTTGGCGGGCGTTTATTCCCGCTCCCGCGGCGCTCGGGGCAGCGGCTGACCCCCGCGGTGAAGCCGCCGTGCCGCTGACCCACCGGCCCCAGCGTTATCGCCGCCGGAATAATTGCCATCCCCTCGTTAGCGCTGGGGAAGCGACGGGAGGGGGAAGTTAATTGAGCAGAAATATTAATTGCTGACATCCTCCCCCGGGTGCTGCTCTGGGCTGGGGGGATGCTCAGGACCCAAACTGGGACCAGTATGAAGGCGCTGCCTTAAACTGGTGTGAGAAGCCCTCACAGGGAGCTTGGATGATGCTGTGAGGTGCAATGAGTTCTTGCCAGGGCTCAGCCTGCTCCTGCTGGGGCTGCTCTAGGGCTTGCCCCCGAGGCCGGGCTTCGGGCTTTTAATTAGCGCCCGTTAATTATACTATGAAATATCATAATAACATGATAGACGTGCCAAAACCCTCGGCGCCGGCGCCTGGGATGATCCCTCCCGCAATCTTTCATTTTATTTTTGGGAGTTTTGACAAAATTTGGCCACTTTCGTCAGCGGAGGAAGGTCAGGCGCGAAGCCGGCGGGGGGAAAATTATTTCTTCACGGGGGAAAAAATGCACGTTCCCGTTCAAATATTTAAAAATAAGGAGCTGGGAACGGCTGCAAAAGCTCTTTATTTGTATTTGGGTTTAATGGCAGAGCAATAAAAGCCGGGGAAGGGAAGATACGGTAACCATAGCCACCGTGGCGCGGGGGGGAGCCACGGCAGCCCATTTGTGTTTAAAAATATTGAAAAATTTAAAAAAAAAATGGGTTGTGTTGCCTGAAATCTTCCCGTTTCACTGATATTTTATGGGCGACGCAGCGTGAAGATGCTTTGCTGTTATTGGGGTCCCCCGGAAAGTGAGAAAAAGCAAGAAAAAGCCAGAAGAAAAAGTGAGAAAAAGCCCGAAAAAGTGCGAAGGGGCCCGTTTTCGGAGAAGGCGGGCTCAGGGCGGGCAGGATCTGGCCCAGACGCCTCCCCCCGCTGTTTTGTGCCCCCTAAAAAGCCCCCCAAAGCCCCGGGTATCGCAGCAGCCCCCAGCTCTCCCGCCTCCTCTTCCCTTCCAAGTAAATAAGTTTTTTTTCTTATGTTTTTGCTTTTTTCCTGTCTTTTCTTTTTTTCTTTCCTTTTTTCTTGTCTTTTCTTTTTTTTTTCCCCCTTATTATTTCCCCACCAGAGGACGATTAAGGGATAAAAGCTCTCAGCTGCACTTAAAGGCAGATTTGCTGTGCCAGCCCCCGGGTGGGTGAGAGCATCAGCCCCAGCAGGCAGGTGAAAAATGTTGCCTTTTTTGGGGTGTTTTCGGGCAGATTCAGCCCATTTCGGCTCCCCCGGTTCCCTGCTGGAGGTTTTGAGGGGTGATGGCCCTGGGGGTGACAGGGATGGGGACCAAGGATGGGGGGTGGTGTCCCTGGGGGTGATGGGGACCTGGGATGGGGCTGGGACCCCGGGATGGGGTTTGGGGTTGGGGCTGTGTCCCCAGAGGTGATGGGGCTGCGGACCGGGGCTGGGGTTGATGTCCCTAGGAGTGACAGGGACCTGGGATGGGGCTGAAGTTCCCAAGGGTGTCGGGGACCTGGGAAGGGGCTGGGACCCCGGGACAGGGATGGGTCTGATGTTCCTGGGGGTGACGGGGACCTGGGATGGGAATGGGACCCCGGGATGGAGTTTGGGGTTGGGCCTGTGTCCCCAGAGGCGATGGGGCTGCGGACCGGGGCTGGGGTTGATGTCCCAAGGGGTGACAGGGACCTGGGATGGGGCTGATGTTCCCAAGGGTGTTGGGGACCTGGGAAGGGGCTGGGACCCCGGGACAGGGCTGAGGCTGTGTCCCTGGGGGTGATGGGGACCTGGGATGGGAATGGGACCCCAGGATGGGGTTTGGGGTGCTGGGGCTGAGCGATGGGGCTGGAGACTGGGGCTGATGTCCCTGGGGGTGATGGAGACCTGGGATGGGGCTGGGACCCCAGAACAGGGCTGGGGCTGTGTCTGCGGGTGTGACGGGGACCTGGGATGGGAACGGGACCCCAGGATGGGGTTTGGGACTGGGGCTGGTGTCCCCAGGGGTGATGGGGACCTGGGAAGGGGCTGGGACCCCGGGACAGGGCTGGGGCTGCGTCCCTGGGGGTGACGGGGACCTGGGATGGGAATGGGACCGCGGGATGGGGTTTGGGGCTGGGTCTGAGTGATGGGGCTGGGTCTGATGTCCCGGGGGGTGTCAGGGACCTGGGATGGGGCTGGGACCCCCAGATGGGGTTTGGGGCTGGGGCTGGTGTCCCTGGGGGTGATGGGGCTGGGAACTGGGGCTGGGGCTGATGTCCCCAAGGGCGATGGGGCTGGGGACCGGGGCTGGGGCTGATGTCCCTGGGGGTGACGGGGACCTGGGCTGGGAATGGGACCCCGGGATGGGGTTTGGGGCTGATGTCCCTGGGGGTGATGGGGACCTGGGACGGGGCTGGGACCCCGGGATGGGGTTTGGGGCTGATGTCGCTGGGGGTGATGGGGACCGAGGGGGTGCCAGGGCTGCGGACAAAGGGCCCCGGGGCTGCCCGTCCGGGCCCCGCCGCCCCGCAGGGCCGGGCTCCCCCGGGGGCGGAGCGGGCCGCAGCGGCCGGGCCTGCGGCGGGTGAGAGCGGCGGGAGCGGGCGGCGGGGCTCCGTGGGGCGGGGGCTCTGTTACCCCCCTGCCGAGGCTGCGTAGGGGGTCTGGGGCCTCTGTGGGGTGTGCTGTCCGCCCCCCAGGTCCTATGGGGCTGTGGGCTGTGTTACCCCCCTACCAAGGCTCTATAGGGGCTGTGGGGTGTCTTCCCCCCCCCCCCGGTCCTATAGGGGCTGTGGGGTGTCTTACCCCCCCCCCCCCCAAGGCTCTATAGGGGCTGTAGGGTGTTTTACACCCCCCCCCCCCCCAGACCCTATAGGGCCCGTGGGCCCCCGGGGGTGTCCCTCCACCAGCAGCCCCCCCCGCCCGAAGCTGTCCGACCAAGCCTCTCTGTCTATTTCTGGCTTCTGCTTGGTTTTTTCCCCAGGACCCCCCAGCGTCCCAGCGCCTCTTCCCCCCCGGTTTGGGGACGTCCCCCGCCCCGGCCCCACAGCGGGGGCTGCCAGCGCCGTCCCCCCACCCGCGGCAGTGGGTCCCGGCGGTGGGCGACTCCCTGGGGACAGGGACGGGCACCGAGGGGACGCTCCGATCCCCGGGCGCCGCGAGCACCCCCGGGGAATCCGGCTGCAGCCTCGTGCTGGGGGGTTCCCCGTGGGTCCCAAACCTTCTCTCCATCCTCCCTTTCCTTTACACCCCCCAGCAACTTTTAAAAACCAGATTATTTTTGTTTTCCTCCCTCCTCTCTTTTTTGGGGGGAATAACATTCCTTAAAACTACCCCACAAGAAAGGGAAGGGGTTGACGTGATTTAAAAGCCCCTGATGCCTCGCGGGGTCCCCCGCACAAGCAGCCCCTCTCCCAGCGCCGGTGGGCGATGCCGGGGTCGGGATCTGGGCGTTTCGGGCAGGCTGCACGGGCGCTGCGGGGTTTTTGGGTACAGATTGGCATCTCCTTGCCGAGGGGAGGAGGGTGTGGGAGGGAAAAGTCAATTGTAGCAGCACCGGAGCTCGATTATGAAGAATAAATTCTTTTCCCGAGGGCTTTTGGCGCGTTGGCTGCTGGGTTGTTTTTTTTTTTTATTTTATTTTTTCCCCTCTCTTTTTGTGCTATCAACCATCCATTTCCCCGCCGAGGAGCAGGTCCCGTCCCCACAAAGGCCTGACATGGGGAGAGGGGCTCGGCGCCTCCTCCCCAGCACCCTGCGGGTCCCATCCTGCGTCAGCCCCTTGCCCCATGGCTCCAGTTATGGTGGCAGGAGGGTCTCCCGCTCGCTGCCGGCCTCGGTCGCTGCAGGCGGGATGGGGACGAGGGGTCTGGGGTCTCCCCGCGTGTCCCCCGGCTCTCGCTGACCCCCCTTGCCCGTGTCTCCCCAGAGGCGTCTCCGAGAGCTCGCCCCTGCGCAGAACCGGCTGCCCGAGCCCCTCGGGGTGCCGATCCCACCGGATCCGGGTCCCGCGCTCCTCCGGTGGCAGCGGCGGAGAAACGAACGCGACTCCTTGGCCGGAGAGGTGGGCAGCGTCCCCTCGGAGGGGAAACCAGCTTGAGTCTCCCCTTTGTGGCTGCCCCTTTGATCCCAGATAAATTTGCTTTATTTCTCCCCAGTAAGCCCAGTAACGGGACTTTTCCCCGCAGTGCGAGTGTGTTTCGGGGAGCATTCACCAACATTTGGCATTTCCAGGGTTTGTGCCATCCCTCCCTCCCCGCTGTCTTTCTTTCCCTCCTCAGATGAAAACCTGGGTCTGCGATTCGGGACAGCAACTGGAAATTTTCATCCCTTTTCTGGGCAAGTACCGTCCGTTCTCGGGGCACTGCTGCCAGACCTGCACCCCGAAGAGCTGGGTAAGAGCATGGGCCTGGAAGCTCTGGGCTTTGCAGAGCTGGCTGGGAAGGGAATTTGGGATGCCAGGATGCTGGTGAAGGGGACAAGGCCCATCCGAAGGGTCCCGTGTGCCCGGCGGGAGGGCTGGGGGCTGGAGCAGGGCGGGCACTGCTGAAGCCTCCCCACCTCTCCGGGCTGTCCTCCTTCGAAGGCAGACCCGCTGCTGCCCTAGGAGCTGACCCCGCTTTCTCCTTCCAGGATGGCTTCTACCACAAGCAGCTCTCCTCCCTCGGCTTCCGCGACGCCATCCGGGTGACGGAGGAGGACACACGGTGAGGCCGGGACGAGCTCTGTGCCGGGGAGCCCTGGGCAAACCACGTTTTTTCCCAGGTTTTATACTCCCTTTTGTCTGAATCCCTGTGGAAATCCCTTCCCCGGCTGCAGGAGCATGGGGACACCTCTCCATCATCCTTGCTCCCTAATTAGTCCAAGAAGGAGTTACGTTAATTATATTTTGAGAGGCTGGAAGCTGCATCTCCGAGCGCAGAGTGTTAATACTGGCAGAGAGGAGAGGGCTCGGTCTGTTCCTCTGGCTACTGTCACGCTCAGGCTGAGAGGAGAAGTCGGCCACAGAGTCGAGGATTTGGGGTTGTTTCTTTTTTTAAACAAAGCTTGGTATCTTGATGCTGTTGGGAAGAGCTTGGCGGGGGGGCTGGGGGCATTCTCCTTCTCTCTGGCTTCGGCACAAGGACAAGCTCACGCACGCAGCGCTTGGAGCGAGCCCGGCTCCCGGCCCCCGGGGAAAGGCGAAACGGCCTCTTCCCCAACCCCTCCTGCTCTTCCTCCTCCCCATGGGCCCTAACTCCAGACCTCCAGCTGGTGTCAACCAGCCTTTTCCTCCGGCCGAGGAGCTGACGTGGAGCCCCGGACCCCTTTCCTTGCCAAATGCCTGCTATATTTTCTGTTCCGGAGGTGCTGGACTCCTTCGGTTCCTCTCCCCTTTCTGAGCGGTCCCTGGTGGCTTAGCAATTTTGTGCTGTATTTTTCCAAATCGGGTCATTATACTCCATTCAGCTTGAAATATCCCAGCTCCAGCTTTCAAACTATTTGAATAATTCATCTCCACTCGCAGCGACTCGGGAGTTGCGGGATGGCTAAAAAGAGCCCGGTGATGGGTGGCTGAGAGCACGAGCGGGAAGACGAAGGTCTGAAGCTCCCGTGTCTCTCTCCGGCCACCTGCAGCCCTTTCGCTGGGTTGCTGCACGCTCTGTGATATCTAAAACCTCACTTGTGTCCCTTTCAGGTGCTGCCTAGCTCTGATTTGGGGGCAGATTTGGGAAAGTACCCGATTTGGGACCTCTGCAGCATCCTCTGCATGTTTTTAGCAATTTCAGGTTTCCTCCTCACATGAGGAGCGATGCTGTGAGGACCGGGGTGGCCGGGAGCATCACTCTGCTGGTGCCTCCATTTTCCCAGCTGTAAAACAGGGAGGAAAAACCTCAAATTCTTGCCAACAGCTGGTTTGAGGGAGGCCGAGCACCCTGGGAAAGCCCCTAACCACCGGGACTGTCTCCCTCCCTGCCCAGGTACCGGGGCTGGCTCGTCCGAAGGGTCTGTGGTTTCCTCGCTGTCTGGGACTGGAAGATTCCTGCTGACACCCCTGGAGACCTCCCGGCAAGGATCTGCCGCAGCAAGAGGTAGGTGGGAGCAGCCCGAGGGACTCCCTGGGTCACCTTCACCCCTGGCAGGACCCAGCTCCTGCAGCCTCATCCCCCAATCCTGCGGGATCCCGTTTGGTCGCCGGAGCGAGGGATGCACTTGTCAGCTCCTGGCGGAAAGAAACGCGCCAGCTCCTGCTCGCTGCTGCACCCTTCCCACAAGCTCCCCCCGAGGAAGGGGCTTTGCAGCCGCTCCCCCCGGGCTCAGCACCCCCAGAGAGGGTTTGGTGCCCCAGTTCAGTGGGGAACCGGCTCTCCAGGCTCTGCCGAGGCTCTCCCAGTCTTGCCTGGTCCAGAGCACGCGGTGTCTGGGGTGACGTGGCCTTGTCAGGCAACTGTCACCTAACTCGTTGTCATCGCTAATTACGCAGCATGAGGCCGCAGCCGGTACATTGTAATTACTGTAACGCAGAATGCTTTTCAAGCCCTCGCTCTGCCTCCTGCTTCCCACCTCCTCTCCGTCCCCTCTCCGCAGGGTACGGGATGTTGCTACCGGCCAGACCCGTGGCTCGAGAGGGGACGGCGAGTCCCACCGGCGGTGGAAGGAGAAAGCACTCCAGATCCTGGCCGAAATCCAGGCCCCGCTCTCCCTTCTCATGCTGAGGTCTGCGCTCTCTCTCCGGGGAGGGTTGTGGGTGCGGATCCCCCTTCATGGGCATCTCCCATCTCCACCTGGAGGGATCCCGGTTCCTGGATGGGGCATTCCCAGTCCCTCTCCTCCACTCCAGGTCTCTTATGCTCTGAACTTGTGCGTTAAGCCCCTTCAGATGGGCTTTCAGCGGTGGCTCGGTGCCTCGCTCCCACGAGCCAGCCTTTGGGGGAGACACGGGGATCCTTTGGGGGACGCGTGTGCAGGTTGCCCAGGGCTACACCGGCAGGACAGGCAGCCCCTGGGGTCCCGCGCAGCTCCCTGGGGATATTTCCCCCAATTTCTTCCAGGGAGCTGGAATCTGACACCGGAGTGGAGGAAAAAAAAAACCACTGGGAGGATGGAAATCAAAGCAAAGCAAAAGGGAACTTTTCCTTTCTCTCTCTCCTCTCTTTTTTTTCCTCCTGTCATTGAGAAATTGGCAATTAAAGGTTGCATTGTAGCCTAATTGCTTGTCTGATTGAGCTGTAATAAAAGAACCCTCTGAGCAGTCTGAAGTATTTAAAGGGAAGAAATTACCCAGGGGATAAAAGCCTTCGGATCCTTCCCGTAAACAGCGTGCGGGAGGACGGGGAGATGGAGGGGTAATTGACTTCAGCTTTTGTTGCCGGGGGGGAGAAGGGGGTGGTCTTGTCACATCCAGCCTTTAATGTTTTAACTTAATTTATAATAAAGCTGTTTATTTGCTTTACGGGAGCTGAGAAGTGACATTTCGAGTTGAGCTGTCTCATGCAACCCCCTTTGCTGCCTGGATGGGGAAACTGAGGCAGGGAGGGGTGGCCTGGGTAAGGTCTCCGGGGGGGGCTTGGGGGCAGCCACGGCCCCCGCGGGGCTGCTCACTTGCTTGTTTTCCTGCAGGCTGTGCAGCTGGGCCCTGCTCAGGCTCCTGAACCGCCTCTTCCTCAGCGTGCAGCTCCACCGAGGGCAGCTGGAGATGGTGCTGCGGGCCACCAGGACGGTAGGGAGCCCAGCGAGCCACGCTCGACCCCGCGCCTCACTGTTGGCACAGCGGGCGCTGAGCCCTGGCCGCCTTCCTCGCAGCCCGGCGTGCCGCTGGTTTTCCTCTCAACGCACAAATCCCAGCTGGATGGGCTGCTCCTGTCCTTCCTCCTCTTCTCCCAGGGGCTGGGGGTGCCCAGGGTGACGGTGGGCGGCCAGCCCTGCAGCCCTCGCCTCCGGTAAGGCACGGCAGATGCCCGCTGGAGCCCGGCACGTGGCCAGCTCCCTGTATATGCAAGAGGGAATTGCGCTTGCAAAGCCCCTGAGCCGGCGTGGGGAGCTGGGGGGGACGTGGCCCTGTGCAAGGTGGGTGCCAGTGGTGTCTTCTTTCCCCTGCAGAGCCTTGCTCGGCCGCCTGGGAGGGATTTTCCTGCCTTCAAGGATGGAGCAGACACCGAGTGACTGGGACGAAGGGCTCCGGGGGGCTGTCCTGGCCGCGGTAGGTCCAGCCTGGGGTGCTGGGAGGGATGAAACATCCCCCCGAGCTCCGAAAGCGCTCGGCGAAGGCGTCCAGGGGTGTCTCAACCCCAGGCTGGCCAAGCCTTTTGGCTGTGCATCCCCAGGGTGCCGCCGGTACCCCCAGCCTCACCCCGTCTCCCCCACCAGTACGTCGAGGAGGTGCTGAGGAGCCGACAGCCTCTGCTCATCTTCCTGGAAGAGCCCCCCGTCGCCCTGCGCCTCTCCGCCCCTGCCCGCGAGTGGCTGGCCCTGGTCTACCGAGCCGTGCGGGACGGCGCCGTCCCCGACGTCCTCCTGGTGCCCGTGGGCATCGCCTACGACGTGGTCCCCGGCGGTTTGCACCGGGAAGGAGCGGTGAGAGGTCTTGCCGGTGTGGGTGCAGCACCCAAATGGCTCGGTGTGTCCCTGGGGAGCGGCGCTTGCCCGCCATCACCCCATTAACGCTTTGGTCCCCTCTCTTCCTAGCACGGTGCTCAGCCCCTCGGCCTCGGTGCGTGCCTCTGGGCAGCGTGCTGGGCTGCGTGCCGAAACCGCGGCTGCGCCCGGGTGGACTTCGCCGAGCCCTTCTCCTTACAGGTACGGCAGCCGGGTTTCCAGCCGGGGCCCCTGGCTGGATCCGTCTCGGCCCTGGAGGGTTTATTGCCGTGATGTTGGCGGCTTGGACTGAGGGCTTTGGGGTGGCTGGAGGGGATCCGGTGTTCTCCAGGGGATCTGGTGAGCCCACCTTTAGGGGAAGCTGGGGGGTTGCTGGGGCAATGGGGCAGTGCTCGTGGGCCCTGGGGACCCAAGGGACCGAGTCAGCTCGTTGGCGCAGAGGGCTGCGAGCACCCACAGGCTCGTTTGTCCTCCTTCCCAGGAGTTCGCGGCCACAAACCTCGTCAGGCAGAGCTGCAAGGGGAAGCCGCTGGAGGAGCTGCTGCTGCCCACCATCCTTGGCACGTGGTAAGCGGGAGCCGAGCCTCGGGGCAGCGTCTCGCCTCCGATGTCTGCTCCCGGCCCCGCTTCCTCACCCCTCTCACCCCATTTTCTCCAGGCCCAGCCAGCTGGATGGCAAGAAAGCAGAGATCTGGGGTCCTGGCCCCGCAACAGCCGCCGGCTTGGAGGCAGAAGAGGAAATGTTGGTGACCGAGCTTGGCCTGCACTCCCTGAGCGGTGAGGGGTCTGCCGGGGCAGGCAGGAGTCTGTCCTCCCGCCGTCTGCCTGTCCGCGCAGGGCTGCAGCTCAGCCGCGCTCACCTGGTCCTGCCAGGGTCGCCCCTCGCGCTCTCACCGGCGCGGAGGCGGCTGTGCCGTTACCGGTTATTTTGGGGCGCTGCGGTGATGCAGGCGGCGGGGTGATGGCTGCCTGGCAGCGCCTGTTCCCCGGCTGGAAAGGGAGAGTGTAGGCAACCGGGGGCTGGCAGGGGGGTAAAGCGGCCCGGCACCCGCTGGGTGACGTCCCTCGGGATGTCACCCCCGCTGCCTTCTCTCCCCTTCGGGCTCGGGGCGGGGGGCTAATCCCCTGATGGCTAACGAGCGCCTCTGGCTCCCTGGCAGATGGTGTTGCCTGCTCCGCCGTCATGGCTGTGGGGATCACGTCCGCGCTGCTGCTGCACAAGCACCGGGAGGTGAGACAAGGATGTGTCCAGGTTCCTCCGCCTCCTTTGGAGGAAGACTTCCAGAGCCACCCCCGCCATGCAGGGGGCCAGCTCATCCTCCTCTTCCTCCAGGGCGTCTTCCTCTCCCGGCTGATGCTGGACTTCGCCTGGCTGCTGGAGGAGATCCTGCTGCGCCAGCGCGACGTGGGCTTCTCGGGGCAGCTCCGTGCCCTGGTGCGGCACAGCCTCGTCCTGCTCGGAGCCCGCCTCGCCCTCTACCACCTCTCCCCCCTCGGTGACGTCCTGGTGGTCCCCGAGGCCTCGGCGGAGGCCCTGAGGGAGCTGGGCCAGCACAGCGCTGCCATCCTGCCTGTCTTTGCCAGCGAGGCGGTGGGAGGTGAGGAGCGAGGCGCGGGGGATCGGTGACGGCGGGGGGGAATCGGTGACACCGTTTTCCTGGCAGCCTGCGCCATCCGCGCCTTGCTGCTGGAGATGCTGCCCTTCCTGGGGGCGACCATCGGACCCTCCGGCATCGTGCTCAGCCAGGACGAGCTGCACCGCAAGACCCTGGAGCTGCTCCGGCTGCTGCCCCCAAACCTGCTGGGGTTCCAGGTGAGGGGCTGGCGGCGCGGGGTGGCACTGCCATCGCGTGGAAGTGGCCTGTCACCGCTGCCCGTGGGGACATCCAGCTCCCTGCCAGCCCCTTTCCTCCTCTTCCTCAGCCCTGCCAGCCCCTGGACTGCCGGAGCCAGGACATTGTGGACAAGCTCCTTCTCTGCGGGCTGCTGGAGGCCGAAGAGGTGGGCGCCCCGCCGGGACCCCCTCCCCGCGCCGCAGATGAGCAGCTCAGCCCTTGCTGCGCCCTCCGGCCCCAGCTGGGAAGGGGATGAGGAACCGGGGTCCCTGCGGGGTGGCATCAAAGGTCCCCGCTCCTGGCTTGTCCCCACAGCCGGAAAGCGAGCGCTGGGTCTGCGACTTGGCCCCACGGCCCTTCTGCAAGCGACGGCCCTGGACAGGGACGGACTTCACCGACAGCGACAGTGACAGCGAGGACGAGGTCCCCAAGCGCTGCTTCAAGGTACACGGGGTGTCCCCCGGCTGCCCCCGTGGCAGGGTGAGGATGGTCTCCCCAAACTCTGGCTTCCCCCGTCCAGCTCAGGGAGCCCCAGGGCTCGCCCGGCTTCCTCCTCTTCCTCTGCCGGCTCCTGAGCCCCGTGCTGAGGACCTACGCCAGAGCCGTGGCTTTCCTGGACCGACCCAGCTGGCCCCAGCCTGGTAAGACCCCCTGGGCCTGGGCAACCGCTTCTCCGACCCCACCAGCCCCACTTGGCTTGGCTCTGGGGGAAACTGAGGCACAGCCGAAGCTCCCTGTCAGCCCTGGCTCTGCACCGGGACCAGAGCGGGGCTGTGCCCCCCTGGGAGCTGGGGTTTGACCCCCTCCTGTCTCCCCAACCCCAGAGGCCGCCTGCGTGGAGTCGCTGCTGCAGTTCCTGGCCGAGGAGGACGGTTTCGGTGAGTTGGGGTGGGGGGCGGACGGGGCCTCCCTCCCGCTTTGGGGTCAGCACCCCCAAAAGCCGGGCCGGGGGTGCCCGGAGGGTGGGATGCGGGTGCTCCCTTGGGGATTTCTCTCCCTCCAGAGCCCCCCAACAGGAGCCTGGCCCTGAGCTCCCTGCAGACCTTCAAGGAGATGGGGGTAAGTACCCCCGAGGCTCTGCTGGCCCCCCCAACCTTGAACTACCCCGCCGCGACGCTCCTCTCCCTCCCCAGGTGCTGGAGGAGGCGCGGACCCCCGCCGGCCCCCTGCTCCACCTCGCCCAGCCTTTCCGCTCCCGCGCCAGCCGGGAGAAGCTGGAAGCCTTCATCCAGCAGTTCACCCAGCCGTAGGCGCCGGCGCGGCCGCCGTGGTGCCGATAAACCTGGGAGCAGGTACCCGACCGGCCTCGTGCGTTTATTGAAGGGGAAGGCAGGCGAATCGGGGTGAGATTTGGCATCTCCCTCTTCACACCACCTTGTTGCAGATGGCGCCCAGCTCCTCGATCTCGCACCGCACCTCGTCTCCTCTCTGCGAGGGGCAGGGGGACGCTGGCAGCCCCCGTCGCCTTGTCCCCCGCGGGGTCCTGTATGTCCCCGCTCTGCCCCCCCCAACCCTATTTGCAGCCCCCCCTTTCCCTCACCTTAAGAAACACGGGGGGCTTCCGAAAGACCCCCACGCCAGGAGGGGTTCCTGTCAGGAGGATGTCCCCGGGGACCAGCGTGACAAACCTGGGGTGGGGGGGACACAGGCGGTGACAGCCGTCACCCCCTGAGCCCCTGGGGAGCGGTGGGGTGCCGTCGGCGCCTACCGGGAGACCCAGGCGATGAGTTTGGGCAGCCTGAAGATGAGCTGGCTGGTGCTGCTGTCCTGCATCAGCCGCCCGTTCACGCTGCAGCGGATGCTGAGGTTGTGGACGTCTGCGGGGACAGAGGGGACGCGTCACCCTGGGAGGGGACATGGGGACAGCGCCGCGGGGCCCCCGCTGCCGGGAACCCCCCACCACAGGAAAATGTGGATGCTTTTGGGCAAATTTGGCGCCCGCTGCCTCCTACGTTAGCCAGGAGAGTCCCTGTCCTGTCCCCGTCCTGTCCCCACCTGCCACCGCGTCCTTGGTGACAAGAGCCGGCCCCAGGGGACAGAAGGTGTCGAAGGTTTTCCCCAGCAGCCACTGCCTCCCGTTCCTCTTCATCTGCCAGTCCCGGGCGCTGACGTCGTTGGCCACCGTGAAGCCCACGACGTGGTCCAGCGCCGCCGACTCCTTGGGGTGGAGGGGGGGTGACAACGGGGTCTCACTTAACCCGGGGGACCCCCGAGAGGAGGAGGGGCAGGGCGGGGGTACCTCGATGTGCTTCCCCTTCTTCCCGATGACGGCGGCCAGCTCCACCTCCCAGTCCACCTCCTGCGGGAGAAGACGGGGGCTCGGAGGGGCCGCACCCCACGGCGCAGGGGGCACGGCGCGGGGGTACTCACGCTGCTCTCCTCGGGGTGTATGATGTCATCGAAGGGCCCGATGATGGCGCTGGGGAACTTGCTGAAGATGATGGGCTCCTTGGGGACCTTCACGTCCTGCTCCAGGCAGTGGTCGCGGTAGTTGAGCCCCACGCAGATCACCTTCTCCGGGTCCCCGATGGGCGCCAGCAGCCGCGCCGTCCCCCGCGGCAGCCGGTGCCGCCCCGACTCCAGCGCCCTGCGGGGCCGGGGGGGCTCAGCGCCGGGGCCGCGTCCCGCGCCGCGGCCGCCGGCGTAGGGGCACCCACCTTCGGGCGAGGGCCAGGCCGCCCTGGCCGCTCTCCAGGAAGGCGCGCATGGAGCGGGGCAGCGCCGGCTCCGCCGCGCTCAGGTCCACCAGGCTCCCCCCGGCCGCCTCCTCCAGCCCCAGCCGGGGCTCGGCCCCCCCGGGCCCCCGGAACCGCACCAGCCGCATGGCCCCCGCCAGCCGCATCCGCCTGCGGGCACCGGCCACCGGATCCTTGGGATCCTGCCCTCAGTGGATCCCGGCACTGGCCATGGCCCCCACCCCGGGGTGCGTGGGGCTGGGGACTTTGACCCCCGGCACGGGGAGCGATCCTGGGGGGCTGGCACCCTGCCGTGGGGAAGGGGTGGATCCGGCACCCGAGGGATCCTGCAGGGAAGGGAGATCCCAGCACCAGGGTCCCCGGTGGATCCCTCCCCAGGGGGAAGATCCCAGCACAGAGCAGATCCCCAGTATGGCAGCGAAACCCTCCCACGGCAGGGAATGGATCCCAGCATGGGACAGATCCAGGGGAGAGATGGGATCTCCCAGCACACCAGAGGAGGGGGAGCGGATCACCTGATCCCACACAGCCCAGATCCTGGGGGATCCCTGCCACCCTGCGCAGCCCCGCTCCCAGGGATCCCCCCGATCCCAGCAACCCCAGCCCTGGGGGATCCCTCCCCCTGATCCCACACAGTCCTGATCCCAAGGATCCCCCCCAGTCCCAGGGGATCCCCCCCGATCCCGCTCAGCCCAGCGCCAGGGACTCCCTTGGTCCCGAGGATCCCCCCCCCATCCCAGGGATCCCCCTGATCCCAGGGGATTCCCCCCCCCCCCCCGATCCCAGGGATTCCCCGATCCCGGGGCGGGGGGGGCACGGGGGATCCCGGTGCCACCTACGTCACGCGCTGCGTCACCCCTCTCTCGGCACGCGCCGACCCCGCGCCACCCGCGTGAAGGTCCCCGCCGCGCCGAGTCCCCGCCCCTCCCGCCCGACCAATGCGAGGGCGGCGAAGGCGGGGCCGCGCCGGCCTCGCCGCCAATGAGAGCCGGCGGCGCTCGGCCACGCCTCCCCCTCGCCGGAGGGGCGGGGCAGCGGCGTTGCTAGGATACGGGGAGCGGCCGCCATGACGGCGCCCCGCCGCCATGACAGCGCCGCCATGACGGCGCCGAGGCCGGGGCCGGCGGAGCGCCGCGGCGGGAGCGAGCCGGTCCGAGGCAGGTGTTTCTCACCTTTATTTCATGGAAACACGCAGTGAGTGAACGAGCAACAGGCGGCTGCGGAGGAGGGGGCCGGGCCGGGGCGGGGGGCCGGGGCGGGGGCCTGGCTGAGGCGCGGCCTGGCCTCCCCGGCCCGTTTGAGAGGAGAAAAACAGCAGAAATAACCCAAATCACCCTCCCGGCCGCGTCCCGCCTCTGCCGCCACCACCCCGGGGCCCGGGGTCGCCCTCTCCGGCCCTGCCGGGGCTGTGCGCGGCCCTGGCTTCCCCCTCGGCTCCCCGGGCGGCACGGTTCATCCCTACATCATCGCCATTTCTTTTATTTAGAAAATAAACGCTCTCTCCTCATACCGCCGGAGGGCGGGGAGCGGCCTTTCCCCTGGCTGCGGGTCCCCCTAAGCGGTGCATGGCGGGGAGAGGCGGTTCCTCCGCTTTCCCTCGGCCTTCGGCTGCTGCCGTTTCCCGGCTGCGATACAGAAACCCCCTCCCCGGAGGGTCCCGTCCCGGGGCCCCCTGCACCACCCGCGGCTGAGGGATCCTTGCTTCTGGGGGGCTCTGCCCCCCAAAATTTGTCCGGCCTGCGGGGTGGGCATGGCCCGGCGCCGTGCCGGGAAGGGCTCAGGCGGACGAACCGGCAAAGTCGTCTGTATTTCTTCTCGTCTCTTGTAACCGGAGTGCCGGGAGCCAGGTGGATTATTTTCTTCTTTCCTTTAAACCTCTCGTTTTGCCTGGAATCGTAGGAAAAAAAGTTCCCCTCGGGTGCTGGCGGAAGGCGCTGGCGGGGCCGAGTTCCGGGTGCTAGATGACGTTCTCAAAGATCTGCATGGAGCTCATGATGTCCTCGTCCTGGACAGGGCGGGAGGGAGAGGTCAGAGCCCCCCGTGTGCCCCGTCGGCCCCGGGCTGACCAGAGCTGTCGCCCCCCAACTCTCCCGCTCCCCCCAGCGCGTCGTTTTGGCATGGGATGGGGTTATGTCTTGGACCGGGAGGCCTGGCAGTGAGGAGGAGGATGGCGGTGAGGCCGAAGCCCCCCCGGCGCTGCTCACCTTCTGGCACGTCTCCAGGAACTCCTCGAAGGTCACCACGCCGTCGCCGTTCCTGTCCATCTTCTGCAAGGGAAGAGCAGGGGCTCAGCGGGGACGTCCCTGTCCCCGGCGGTGGTGACGGCCCCGGCCCGTGCCACCCGGGGGGTGTTGGTGGCCACCGGGAGGGGACAACGCGGGACGGCCTCACCTGGAAGAAGAGCTCCACGTGCTCGGCGGGCGCGCTGTCCCGCAGGGTGGGGTGGGTGCAGCGCCCCATCATGTCGTAGATGGACTTCATGATCTCCAGCATTTCCTAGGAGGGGACAGAGCGGGGACAGGGTGACAGGAACCCTCCGAATGAGGGCACTTTTGTCCCCCAGCACCCGTGTCTGCCCTCTCCGTCCCTCTCTGGGCACCCCCGCGATGCTCCCACCCTGCCCGGCCCCGCCAGTCCTCGTCCCCGCTCCCCGTCTCACCTCCTTGGTGATGTAGCCGTCTTTATTAATATCATAGAGGTTGAACGCCCACTTCAGCTTCTGCTGCACCGTGCCCCGCAGCAAGACCGAGAGGCCAATGACAAAATCCTGCCGGAGGAACCGCGGCCGTGAGCAGGGACGTCCCACGGGCACCGCCGGCACGCCCGGACCCCGGGGACGGACCCACGTCCCGCCTGGCTCGGCCGTTCGCCCCCCTCCAACGGTGCTGCGGCGCTGCCATCGATCGTGGGATGCCCCGGGGGACTTTTTCCTATTGATCCCGTTTCTATTCTCGCTTGTAGCTATTTTTAATCACCACGGTAAAACCGGCGCCGGCCCCCCCGCCAGCCGCCCCTGCCGCAGTGCCTGGAACTCTCCCGCCGTCGAGAAGTCCGAAGATTTTGGCCGTCGCCGCTGCGCTGAGCTTTTATCCCCGACCGCACGCGGGCGAGGAGGGAGATCTGATGAATCACGCCGCTGGGCACGCTTACAGCCGGCCGCGGCTCGAGGAGCGCGGCGCTGGCACGGCTTTTCCCAGCGAGAAGCCGGGCGCGGAAGCGGTGCCGGGACGCTCACCTGGAAGCAGAGAGCCCCGTTGCGGTCGGTGTCGAAGGCGTCGAACAAGAAGTGCGCGTAGGTGCTGGCGTCTGCGAGGGGAGGAAGGCGAGAGCCGGTGAAGCCCCCAGCCCGGCACGCACCCGCATTGGGATTTGGCGTTTCCTCCGGACGCGGCCCCCTCCCGGCACCCGATGCCGGCCTGGGGGTCCCCGCGACTCACCGCCTTGGGGGAAGAACTGCGAGTAGATGAGCTTGAAGGTCTCCTCGTCCACGAGGCCGCTGGGACACTCCTGGGGAGGAGAGCGGGCGCCCGGTGAACCCCAGCTCCACCAAAGTCCGCCCGCCAGCGCCGGGGGTGGGGGCCGGGCGAGGGTCCCCCCCACTCACGTTCTTGAAGCCGCGGTAGAGGGATTGCAGCTCCTTCTTGGTGAACTTGGTGCGCGCCAGCAGCTGCTCCAGCCCCTCGGGTTGGTGCCGTACGGCCGACAGCTCCAGCTCGGCATCGCCGCCGTCTGCCGGGAGACGCCGGCAAAGACCCCCGCGGCTCCAGCAGCCTCTCCACGCTTCGTCCTGGCCTCTTTCCCGCCCGGATCCCACCCTGCTTAACACCGAACCCCCCTGACCCAGCGGCAGATCCCAAATTCCCCTCGTGGCTTGAGGAAAACCAGGGCGCTCCGGGTTTCACATCCCGAGGGAGAAGCCAGCCGACCCGGAGGGTTTCCCCGGAGCCGCCGAACCCCTGCCCGCCTCCGGCAGCACATTCCCGGGGCGCGGAGCGTTCCAGAGCCGCCTCTCACCCTGACCCCGCTAATGCTCCTTCCCGCCCGCGCCCGGCCTGGCGGAAGGTAATTAATAAATGATGGCTCATTAATAATTCCAGCTTGGGAAGCCCCCGTGGACCCGTTCAGCGCCGAGACGGGGATATCGGGAACCTCGGAAAAACCGGGCCAGGGTTGGGGAGAGGCTCCGCCGTGCCGCATGGGTAGGGACGCCCCGGAAAACCCTGGGGTGCTGCCGTGGGGGGGTCTCCCAGCGAGCCAGGTTTGCTGAGGTATGAAGGGGTGGGATTGGGATTGGGGGGCCCCAGCCTCCCGTTTCGGGGGCATTTTGGGGGTCGGTGGGGACTGGGGGCCCTGGTGCCCCATCTCAGGGGGTATTGGCAGTCGATGGGGGATTGGGGGTCCTCAGTGTCGCATTTCAGGGGGTTTTGGGGTCGATGCAGGACTTGGGGGTCCCCAGTGTCCCATCTCAGGTGGATTTTGGGGGTTGGTGGGGGATTGGGGGGCCCTGGTGCCCCATCTCAGGGGGTTTTGGGGGTCGGGGGGGGTTGGGGGCCCTGGTGCCCCATCTCAGGGGGTTTTGGGGGTCGGTGGGGGATTGGGGGGCCCTGGTGCCCCATCTCAGGGGGTTTTGGCGGTCGATGGGGGATTGGGGGTCCCCAGCATCACATCTCAGGCGGATTTTGGGGTCGATGCAGGACTTGGGGGTCCCCAGCGCCCGGTCTCAGGGGGTTTTGGGGGTCGGTGTGGGCTGGGGGGCCCCAGCGCCCACCTCAGGAGGGATTTGGGGGTCGCTGTGGGCTCAGAGGCCCCCGCCATCCCACCTCGGGGAGGTCTGGGGGTCGCTGAGGGCTGGGGTCCCCCCGTCACCCCGTCTCGGGGGTCTCGGGGGCGCAGAGGCCCCCGCATCACCCTGAGGAGGGGCCTGGGGGTCGATGCGGGCCGGGGGGTCCCCGGCACCCCCTCGGCGGGGCGTTTTGGGGGGGCTGGCGCCGGCCCAACCCCTCGGGGAAGGTCAGAGCAAGGCTGGGCCATGACGCGGCAAGTGCGGGGCGCGGGGCGGGGGGCTGCCGGCTCCCCCGCGCCCCGAAACCCCGGGTTTCGCCCCCAAACCCTCCGCCGGCAGGGGAGACACCCCAAAAAAAGCAGCTTTTACCCCACGGGGAGCATTTACGGGCCCAACAGGTCCTGCGAGCCGGCGGGGGGAAGGACGGGGACACCCCGAGATGCGGCGGGGGGCTGAAACAAAATTACATTAATTACTGAGGATTAATTAAAGCGGGGGGGAGCTGCGGGGTTACCTTCCACGGAGATGGGCTCCAGGATGCCGAACTGCTTGAGGACGGCGATGAAGAGGAGGATGACCACGGCCACGGCGCACAGCTCCATGCCCTGGATGCCCATGGCCGGCGGGGGGGGAAGGCGGCGGGGTTCCCCCCCCAGACCCAAGCGGGGCGCCCCGGGGCGAGGCCGCCGGCGGCCGGTGCCGTCCCGGTGAGCGCCAGGGCGCTGCCGCGGGGCCGCCTGCGCCGCCGGCCTGCCCTCCCCCCTTGGCACGCGCCCAGGCCCCCCCGCCGCGCCCGCCCCACCGCTTTGGGGTTGGCTTGGCCGCGGTTTTTTTCCCATATTTGCTTCTTTTTTTTATTTTTTTATTTTTTTTTTTTTTAATTTTTTAATACCACCCCCGCCCTTCCCCGCCGGCCGCCCCCGCGGCACCCATGGGTGCCCCCTTCACCCCAGCCTGCGAGAACGGGGGGGCCCAACCCAGCGTGGCCCTAAAATGGGGTAAAAAAAGGCGGGTTTTGCCCCCCCGCCGGGAGGAGGCGGGCGGCAGCCCCCCCCCCCCCGCCCCTGGGGGGGTCAGTCGGGGCAAGTGGCGGCGGGGCCGCTACCGAGCGGCGCAGGGACCGGTGGGGATGAGTAAGCAGCCGGCCCCGCCGGGAAGGGCTCCCCGGGGAGCCGCGGGGGGGGCGTCCCCGTCACCCCCCGCCCCCCGCGGCCTCCTCCCCTCCAGGGTGGCGCGACCCCGGCGTCCCGGGGGCGTCCCGGTCCCCCCGGCCCCGGGGACGCCCTCCCTGTCCCCCCGGGGGCCTCCCGTCCCCGTGGCCCCGGGGACATCGCCCCCGGCCCCCCGGGGCTCCCGGCCCCGCCATTGCCCCCCGGGGCCGCACGCAGGGGCGGGGCTTCTGCCCCCGGGGCGGGGCTTCTGCCCCACAAGGGGCGGGACTTCTGCCCCTGTGGGCGGGGCTTCCACCCCCGGGGCGGGGCTTCTGCCGCTCCAGGGGCGGGGCCTGTTGCCAAGGGCGGGGCCGTGGTTGCCGGGGGCGAGGCGCGCCCGCCGACCGAGGGGCGTGGCTCTGTCGCGCGCCTCGCCGCCACTTCCGCTTCCGCCCCCGCCCCCGGAAGCGCCGTTTGCCGCCGCCGCCGCTGCCATGGCCTCAAGGTTACTGCGGGTGAGCGCGGCCCTGCGGCTCCTGCCCGCCGCCTCCGCGCCCGCCCGCCGCCTCGCCGTGCCCGGTGAGTGGGGGGGGTCCGGGGAGGGGGGGGCAGCGGGGCGAGGCCGCGGCCCGCCGCTCTGACCGCCGTGCCCCGCAGGCGGCCTGGCCAGCGATGAGGAGCAGGCGACGGGGCTGGAGCGGAAGGTGCTGGAGGCCATGAACAAGGGGCTGGTGAGTGCGGGGGGCCGGGGGGGGGGGCTCGGGGCCGGGGGGGGCCGGGGCCCGGGCGCCCGCCGCTCACCCCGGCCCCCCAGGACCCCTACAGCATGTTCCGGCCCAAGCGCTACGCGGGCACCAAGGAGGACCCCAACCTCGTCCCCTCCATCAACACCAAGCGCATCGTGGGCTGCGTCTGTGAGTGTGCGCCCCCCCGTCCCTCCGCCCCCCCGTCCGTCCCCCCGTCCCACCCTCCTCTTCCTCCCCCCAGGCGAAGAGGACAACAGCTGCGTCGTCTGGTTCTGGCTGCACCAGGGGGAGGCCCAGCGCTGCCCCTCCTGCGGCGCCCACTACAAGCTGATCCCCCACGAGCTGCCCCACTGAGGGACCCCGCGCCCCCGGGGCCCGGGCCGAGCTGAGCCCCCCGCTCTGCGTGCGAGCCCCCCCGCTCTGTGTCACCCCCATAAAGAGTTTGTGTGTGGAGACCCCGACTCTGTCTGCGCCGGGGGGGGTTGGGGGGGTGTGACTTTGTCGCTGTCGTCGTCAGCAGGGAGGGGACACGGGGGGCGGGAAGGGGGCGTCCCCCCCCCCCGGGTGGTCAAGACCTTGGAGCAGCGTTTGGGGTGGGAGGACCCCACCCTCGCCGTCCCTGTGCCCTGGGGGGGGCTGGGGTGCGGGTTTGGGGCCCCCCTTCCCACCCGGGGGTCCCGGAGGGGGTCACAGCCCCCCTCACACACGAGGTGTCCCCCCCCGACGGAGCTCTGCGCCCGCGGGGGGGGCTGTCCGTCTGTCCATCCGCCTGTCCGCGCTGGGGGGGGCCGCAACCGGCCGCTGTCCCCCCGGGCGGCCTCCCCGCGTGCCCGGGGGGGCCCGCCGGGTGTCAGGGCCCCCGGGGGGCGGGCGGCCCCCCCCGCCCCGCCACCCCCCCCCGCGGGGAGGCCCAGCAGCCCCCGGCTCTGGGGCCCCGGCCCCCACGCGGACGCCGCTCCTCACGGCGCGTCCCGGCGGCCGGCACCGGAGTCGCCCCCCCCCGCCCCCGCCCCCTTCTCCCGGCGGCGCCTCCCGGGGTGGGCGGGGCCGGGGCTCCCCGTGCTGCCCGGTGTCGCCCCGGCGCCCCTCGGGGAGGGGCCCTGCGCTGCCGGGGGGGCCGGCAGACCCCCGCTGCGGCCCCCTCCCGCCGCCGACGTTCCCGATGACGCCAGGCTGGCCGGCCGTGACATCATCCACCGTTGCCCCTCCCTCCGCGCCCCGGGCCGGAGGTGGGCGGGGCTCTGGGCCTCACCGCCCCACCCCCCGCGCGCGCGGGCCAATGGGAGCCGCCGGCGGCCGTGACTGACAGCCGGGCGCGGCGGGGGGCGGGGCTCCGTCGGCGGCAGAGGGCGCGCGGGGACGCGGCGGGCGGGGCCTGCCCGCCCCACGTGACTCGGCGGGGGGAGGGGGGCGGCGGAGTGCGGCGGTGACGTCACCGCCTGTCGCAGAGGGGCGGGGCGGGGCGCGGGGCCGCGCGCCGGAAGCGGGGCGGCGCGCGCGGAAGGGCCGGCGCGGGGCGGGCGGGCGGACGGACAAGATGGCGGACGGGGACAGCGGCAGCGAGCGCGGCGGCAGCGGCGGCGGCGGCGGGGGGTTCGCGGCCGGCCGCGGCGGAGGCGGCGGGGCCGGGTCCGGGTCCGGCGGGGGGTCCGGCGGCGGCGGGGCGGGCCCGGAGCAGGAGACGCAGGAGCTGGCCTCGAAGCGGCTGGACATCCAGAACAAGCGCTTCTACCTGGACGTGAAGCAGAACGCCAAGGGCCGGTTCCTGAAGATCGCCGAGGTGGGCGCGGGGGGCTCCAAGAGCCGCCTCACCCTCTCCATGGCGGTGGCCGCCGAGTTCCGCGACTACCTGGGCGACTTCATCGAGCACTACGCCCAGCTGGGCCCCTCCAGCCCCGAGCAGCTGGCCCAGGCCGCCGGCGCCCCGGGGGAGGACGGCGCCGGGCCCGGGCCCCGCCGCGCCCTCAAGAGCGAGTTCCTGGTGCGGGAGAACCGCAAGTACTACCTGGACCTGAAGGAGAACCAGCGGGGACGGTTCCTCCGCATCCGCCAGACCGTCAACCGCGGGCCCGGCGGGGCGGGGGGCTTTCCCGGCGGCCCCCCCGGGCTGCAGAGCGGGCAGACCATCGCCCTGCCCGCCCAGGGCCTGATCGAGTTCCGCGACGCCCTGGCCAAGCTGATCGACGACTACGGGGGCGAGGAGGACGAGCTGGGCGGCCCCGGGGGCGGCGGGCCGGGCGGCGGGGGGCTCTACGGGGAGCTGCCGGAGGGCACCTCCATCACCGTGGACTCCAAGCGCTTCTTCTTCGACGTGGGCTGCAACAAGTACGGCGTCTTCCTGCGGGTGAGCGAGGTGAAGCCGTCCTACCGCAACGCCATCACCGTCCCCTACAAGGCCTGGGCCAAGTTCGGCGGCGCCTTCTGTCGCTACGCCGAGGAGATGCGCGACATCCAGGACCGCCAGCGGGACAAGCTCTACGACCGGCGCGCCGGGCCCCCGGGTCCCGGCAGCGGCAGCGGCGCCGGCGACGATTCCGACGGCGACGACGTGGACGACGACTGAGCCTCCCCCGCCCTCAGCCCCGCCGCCGGCCCCCCCCCCCATCCCCAACCCCCCCGAAGCCCCGATCCCCCCCGGGCCCCCCCGATCCCGCCGCCGGAGAGAGAGGAACCGGCCCGACCGCGACGCCGCCCGCGTCCCTCCCTCCTCCGCGCTGGCGCGCGCTCCGCCGCCGGGCCGAGCCGCCGCCGGCCCCCGCCGAGGACTCCCAGCTTCCCGGGGGCTCGGATCCCCGCTCCGCTCCCGGATCCCGGCCCGCGCCGACGCGGCGGCCCCCCCCCCCACCATCGAAACCAGCATCCCGGCGGATCGAGAGCCTCGCCGGGGGGAGCGAGCGACGGAGGCGGCGAGCGGGAGCGTTCGGAAGCGAGAGCCGGGGCGGGGGGGCCGCATCTGGACCAACGTCCGTTCTCTCCTCTCCCCCCTCCCTTCTCCTTTCGTTTTCCCCCTCCTTTTCCAATTTTTTTTTTTTTTTTTTTTTTTTTTTGGGGTGCAAACTGCTCAACTCCAGCCCCCGAACTGGATCCCGCACGCGAGCTAGCGCGACGCCGGCAGGTTCCCGACCGTGACGGCAGACTTTCTGGGCTTTGGTGGCTCGTCCCCGGTCCCCTGCCCGCCGGCGGCGGGGGCGCGGGGGAGGCCGGCTCCCGCAGGCACCAAGCACAAGGAAAACGCGACGGGGCGCACGATCTTCCCCTCCTCTCCAAATAAGGCGGCCTCCAGCGAGCGCCGGCTCCGTACCGGCGAGGCCCGGCCAGGTTTCCTTCCCGCTCGCCGTTCTGCCGGCACAGCCGGCACCGGAGGCGGCGCCGCCGGGATCCGCGGCTGCCAAAATCCGCCCCTTCTCCTCTTTTCTTCTTTTTTTTTTTTTTCTTTCCCCTTAGCGGAGCCAGCCCGCGCCTTCCCGCGGTGCCTCGCGCCGGCGGCTCGCTCGCACCAGCGGGACTCCGCGCCCCGGCAGCCGGGGCCTTCGGTGTTGTGGTTTTGGGGGTTTTGGGGTTTTTTGGTTGTTGGTTTTTTTTTTTCTCTTTTTTCCCCCCCCCCACCTGGCCGCCCGGGCCCGCCGCGCCGGAGCCAGCGGGGCCCCTCCAGCCATCACCTCTCCTATTAAATAGATTTTTTCCACTCTCAAATGTTTTATTTTTTTTTTTTTTGTTTTTAAGCTCAATCGGCTCAATCCTGGCCTTTCCCGAAAGGAATTTTTTAGCCACGTTCTCCCGGGAACTCTGAACTGAGGGGGGTTCATCGCTCTTCATTCCAAAGTTGCAGGTCTTCTTGTCCGACGGCTTCTCCCGTTTTAGGACCTTTTTTTGGTTTTGTTCTTTTTTTTTTTTTTTTTAAATTAATTTTTTTCCGCTGTTTTTCGGGAGCCCGCGCCCGCCCGCCCTCCGATCTCAGCTGCCTCCTTAATTTATTGTCGCGGATCCCGGCGTCTCTCTCTCTCCGTATTTCTCGGGAAGCGAGGAACGGCCGGCAGCGCCTCGGCTTCGCCCGGCGGGGGGGGACGCGCCACCGCCTGGCCCCAAAACCCGGCAGAGCCCCGGGGGACGTCGTCTGTCCATCCGTCTGTCCGTCCTCCGAGCCCCGTCCTGCCCTTCCTCGCCTCCGTAGCTCTTTTTAAAGGGATTTTTAACGCGAATTTCTTCCGTTTATCCCGTTTTTAATTCTTCTCCGTCGCAAAGGACTGGGTTTCCTCACTCTCACGGGAGCAATAGTCTTTTATCTCGATGTCCGACCGCGTCCGTACTGTATTTTGTACCCTCAGGCAGCTCTTTCCAGTGACGTCCTGCTGTATTCGCCCAGCGTCCTCGTTCTGTGTTCGCGCGCCTTCCGTTCTTTGCCGCGGAGAAAAAAAAAAACAAAACACAACAGAAAACCAGAAAGCCCACGACGAAGCGCCGCCGCCAGCGCCGGATCGGGGGAGACGGCGGCACCGCTCGGCCGCCCCGGGGGACGCCCGGCTCCGCGGCCTTGGACTTGCCGGCGTGCGGCTGCCGGTTGCAAAGACGCAGGCGGTACCTCTCCTTTTATTTTTGAAGAGGATCATATATATATATATATATATATATATAAAAAATATATATATATTCTTTTTTTTTTTTTTTTTGGCTGAATTGCGGTCGTTTGGCCTTACCTTTCTACTCCGGGGTAGCGGCGCGGTTGCCGCCGGCCCGGCTCGGCGCTCGACAGCCGCCTAGGAAATACGTGCGAGAGGAAAAAGGCAAATACCGCCAAAAAAAAAAAAAAAAAAAGGTTACCGAACCCCATAAAAGCGGGGCCCCGCGCGCAGCCGGCGTTCGCTGCGGCCACCAGAACCCCGTCTCCTGCCGGAGCAGCGGCGGGGCCGCGCGCGGAAACCTCCCGCGGCTCCAGTTCACCTCCAGCAACCAGAGCGCGGCGGGGGAAGAAATCTCGCAGCAAGAACAAGGAAAAAAAAAACATCCAAAAAAAAAGATAAAAATCAGAAAAAAAAGGGTTTTTTTAACCTTTTGTAAGCGAACCAGCGGCCGGCGAGAGCGATTCGGAGAGGTGGGCGGACGAGCCGCGGGCGCGAGCGAGGACTCGGGTCGTTTCTGCCGGGGGGAGACTTTTGGTTTGGTTTGGTGAGTTTTGGGGGTTTGGGGTCGGTTTGGCCGCGGGGCCGAGAGGGGGGAGCCGGCGGGGAGCCCCCCGCGCCGCCGAGGAGAGCGGGACGACGGTTACGCCGGCGCCGGGCTCCCGCCGGCGCCGGGATCTCCCCACGGACGGGACCTCGGCGTCGCCGAAGGCGCCGGGGAACGCGGCGGCGCGCGGCAGGTCGGAGGGTTTGGTGGTTCCCTTATATATATGTATATACACATGTGCGTGTGTGTGTATATATATGAGATTCGGTTGAGTTTTTTGGTTTGGAATCTGTAGAAAACGGGCAAATTGCTTTTTTTTTTTTTTATTTTTTAAAACCAGAAGGGGGAAAAAAATATCCCAAATTCTTGGAGCTTCCAGATTTCTGTTGCCCCGGAAGGGACGGTTTGAGAGCGCGACTATCGCTGTACAAAAAAAAAAAAAAAAAAGAAATCTTGTAAATCTTGTATAGCGCCCCGAAATCGATGTAAATACCCACAACGTCCGGGCCGAGAGCCGGGAGCCGTCGGCGGCTCCGTCAAAAGTTAAAACCGCTTCAATTTTCCCCCCCAAGAGAAAAATATGGAAGAAAATCGGAATTATCCTGCCTTGTTTCCAGCCGTTTTGGGGTCCCGGGCAGGGGCATCCCCTCGTGGTCCCTCGCCGCCGGCGGAGGACGGCGCGGGGGAGGCGGCCGGTCCCCGGGGCTGCCGCGCCGGGGAGAGCGGCGGTTTCTCTTGTTGGCGATAAAAAAAAAAAAGAAACAACCCAACCCTCGCCGGCTTCTCTTTTAAAAAAGAAAGTTTAAAAAAAAAAAAAAATAGAAAAAAAAATAGAAAAAGAATAAAGGAGCGCGAGCGAGCGATGACGGTACTTGAGCTGATGCACAAGGGATCTCTCAGCAGACACTCGGCGCCGCGCTCGCCGGGAGAGGAGAGGGTTCCCGGTGGGAGCCGGGAGCCGGCGCGGCGGCGGCCCCGCGGATGCCCGGAGAGGTGCTCCTCGTAGGGCGAGGCTCGGCCGCGGGCGCCGTCGCCCTCCTCTTCCTCGCGGAGCCGGTCGAGCCAGCGGTGCCTGTGCCAAGCGGAGCGGGTGTTTGGTGCGTCGGCGTGAGATCCCGAATCCAGGCGCCGGAGCGGATCTCGGGGCGAGCCAAGCCGGGAGAGGAACGGCCGGCGGAGAGCGCGGCGCCGGCGGCTTCTCGCCGCGGCGGTGGCGACCGTCGGGCTGGCGGTCGTCGGCGAGACCGCGGAGGCCCCGCGCCGGCGTCTCTCCGGCGTTGCCGGTGGCGTCGAGGCCTCGAAAGCGCGGCGTTCCCGGGGACTTCCGGCCTGGGAGCAGCGCCGGCGCCGCGGCCGAGCGCGGGTGTGGCACGGGCAGCTCTCCCGTCCCCGGCACGCGGTTCTCCCCGGGCAGAGGTGGAAACGCGCCGCCGGTGGGTGGAACGTCGGCACGGGAGAGCGCCGGGTCCTCCTCCGAGAGCCGCCGGGGCCGGGACTGGCTTCGGCCGCGATCTGCTGAGAGACCAAAACGTTCACCCCGAAGTACCTTGACGAAAGAAGAAAGTTTTATTCCTCTTATTTTTTTAATGAAAGAAAAACAAAAAATAAAGCAAACCATGCACTTTAGGCGGCCCAGCGCGGGGCTGCCGGCGCCCGGGGGGTCCCGTCCCCCCTCTCCCTTCCTCTGCGGCCGGCGGGGCGGCTTCGGGAGACGCCGGGGAGCGGCCGGCGGTTGCCGAAGGCAGGTCCTGGATTTTACCACTAGCAAAGACGACGCCCGACGTGACGAACTCCTCATGCTAGCGAGCACTCCTTACCGTAGCAGATTTTTGCAAATGGAGTTTTACAAGTCTATATTTAAAGAATTGTATGTTTGTAACAAATAAAAAGTATGCGGAAAAGTGAATGAAAAACCCAGCCCGGCCCCGTCTCGCTCCTTGGGGGGTCGGGGGTCCCCCGGGACGGGGTGGGCAGGGTCAGCGGTGGCCCCACGGCGGTGTGGGGCGGCCTGGGGACGCTCGGGGGACACGCAGGGGGGTCCCCGGGGTTCGGGGCGGCACAGGGGGGTCCCCAGAGGCGGGGGGCGCAGGGGTGGGCACCCCGGGGGGGAGGAGGGTCGGGCGCGGCACACGCGTGTTGCGTGTCGCGGCTCACGCCGGCGCGCAGGGACCGGCCCGGCAAGGCGCGCGCGCAGGCGTAAGGCACACGTGCTGCGCGCACGGCTGCGTGGCGTGTTCGCGGCCGCGTGCGCGGCGCGCGGCCTGCGCCGGGCGGGCTGTCGGCGATCCCGTGCCGCGTCCCCCGGCAGCGAGGCAGCCCGGCCGGCGTGCGGCGACGCAGGCGCCGCAGCCCGCGCCGCATTTAGCTCTGCGGCTCCCTGCGGGCACGGGCTCATCTGAGGACACGAGCGGGAAACGCCTGCGCATGAGCCGCCGCCGCCGCGGCACCGCAACCCCGCCGCTGCCGCGCTGCAGGCGGCCGGGGCCTGGCCTGACGCCGTCCCGGGGGGCTGCGTCCCCGCCGGCCGGGGTCCCTCACCCCTCGGGGAGCAGCTGGCAGCGTCCCCGTCCCGCACGTCCCCCGCACGCCGGGGGGCAGCTGCTCCGGCCCCGCGGGGGGACAGCGGGGGACAGCCGGGGACAGCGGGGGACAGCCGGGGCCCGGGCGCGCAGCAGGCGCCGGCGGCAGTTGCTGCCCGCGGGGCAGGTGCAGGCAGCGTTGCCTCCACGGGGACCGGGAGCAGCTGCGGGGGCGCCCGGGCGCCCCTCAGCCCCCCGCAGCCGCAGCGAGGGGCAGGGGCTGCCCGCTGCCCCCCAGCCCTGCCCGGCGCCGGAGGGAAACCGAGGCACGGGGCGGGCCGGGACAAAGGTGCCTTCCTCGTCCCCCTCCTCCTCCTCCTCCTCCTCCTCCCAGCCCGGCGCTCCCCTACCTGCTCCATCGCCGCCTCCGCCGAGCCAGGGCCTGTTAAGCTCCCCAGGCTGCTCCTGTCCTGTTGGCCCTCGCTCTCTAACAATCCGAAGTTTCCCGTATAATATCAACCTCGTCACGTAAATGGGGTTCGATCTGACGCTGGAAGGGGGCTCATCAAGAGAAATTCAAGGGTTTTTATTTCCCGCGACATGCTCTTCCCCAACATCCCCCCCCCCCCCCCCCCCGACAGTCCGGACCGGGAATTTTTTGGGCATTTTTTGGCCGTATTTTACCCCTGCCATTACCAGCGACTGCCCCTTCTGCCTCTCAATGTCCCCCCGTGCCCCGAGCCCCGGCCCAAACCCTTCCTCGGTGCTACTGGGGCCGCAGGGACGGCTTGTGCTACCGCGGCTGCTGCCCTTATTACCCTAAGGGGCAGGACCAGCCTTTATTTCTGTATTTTCTGAAAAACACACGGGGAAGGACTCACAGGCACCGCTCACCCGAGCCTCGGCGCCCCCGGGGAGGGATTCCCCCCTCCTCGGTGCTGCCCACGCCAGCTGGCACGGGCAGCAGCCTGGCCGGGCCGATCACAGCCGCTTGTAGCCGAGGTTTAAACCTTTCCAGGCCGCGCCTCGGGCCCAAGCCGTTCGGTCGGCCGTGGGGGCGATGACAGGGCCTGGGCTGGACGGGGCGCGGCCCTGCGGCCTACAGAGGCCGCGGGCCCCGTCAGGAGCCCCCGCTGCCCGGGGAGGCCCCGGCCCACGAGCGGGCAGGCGCGGCGGGACCCGCCGACGGCCCTGACAGGGGCCGGGGCCCCGCCTGTAACGGCGGCGGCACCGGGCGAGCCCCCCCCGCCGCCCCGCTCCCCTCAGCGCCGCGTCCGCCCCCTCCCCCGCTCCGCGCAAACAAACAACACGGGGGGCGGGGGGAGAGAATGGGCGGGAAAGGCTCCTATCCTTCCATTGGCTCCGCGAGCTGTCTGTCAGCCCGGCACCGCCTCTCGCCAGACGGACGGCTCTTTCTATTGGTCGGCGATCACGTCACTCCGCTGCACCGCCCACCGGCTCGGAGGCGCCGGGCACGCCCCCCGCCCTCACCCCTGCGTGCCGTGTGCAAAGGAAAAAACAGCCGTTAAACGGGCCGCGGGGCGGAGCCAGCGGGGGGGCAAGAAGCGGCGCCGCGATTGGCCCTAGCGGGATGTTCAAACTAGTATGAGGCGTCTCCATTGGCTGGAGGTCGCCGCGGCAGGCCGGGCTCCCTCTTCGCGCTCGGGCGGGTTATTGTCTGGCGGCTCCTGAGGCGGCTCCAGCGCGGACTCGGGACCGGAGCTCAGGCGGCGGCGACGGCACCATGGTGAGGGGCGGGGGCGGCGGCCGGGCTCGGTCCGGCTCCTCAGGGGGCGCGGGGGGGGCTCCGGGGCCGGGACCGGAGCCGGTGGGAGGCCGAGGTCGGGAGGCGCCGCTTCCCCGCTGGGCCGGGGGGGTTGGCCGCAGGCCCGGGGCTGACGGGGGCGCCCGGCGGGGGCTGGAGCCGCCGCTGTCAGCGGGGAGCCGCGGCCGGGGGAGGCCTCTCTCGGCGAGACGCCCGGGGCCGCGGCGGGGGAGCGAACGGGCGGCTCCTGCGCCGGGCTCTGTCACCGATCCGTGACCTTGGGCTCGGCGCCGCTCGCTGCCCTCCCCGAGGGGCTCCCCCGGGAGCCTCCCCTTGGCGGGGCGCCTGGAAGGCCGCCGAAAGCCCCCTCGGGCTCCCCGGGGCTGCCGCCGTTGTGTAACCGAAGCCTCTCGCCGACTTTTGTCTCGTTGCGGGGCCCTTCGGGGGAGGCTTCGTGCCGCTTCCCGGGGGCCCGGCCCCGCCGGCCGGGCGGGGAGCGGCGCAGCCGGTGCCTCCCTTGGGCTGTCAAAGCTCTCCCGGGGCGGCTGGGAGACGCCGTGGCTGCCCTCATTTCATGGGTTTTGGAGGGGAAACTGCCTCTTTACAGCTACTTTCCGTGCTTATATATCTTAAAAGTTGATTGTGTGGTAGCAAACTGATTGTCAGGGGCGTAAAACCTGCTGAGCCAGGAGCAAGTGGTCCGAAGGACGCCTGTCAAGCGGCCCGGCCGCCTTCCCCAGGTAGCCCCTGCCCCCAGGAGCCTTTGGTTTCCACGGTTTAGGTTCTAACTGACATCCCTGCGCGCCTCGGCTCTCGGCGGAGCTCGCCGGTGGCTTCCCAAGGAAGGGTCTGGCTCCTTGCGGGGAGAAGGCCGGGGTTTGATCCTCCTCGGTGCCTTATTCCTGTGGCCTGGTGCCTGAAACTCGTGGAAGTCACGGCTGCAGGGTCTGTAACCGCCGTTTAGGGTACGAGGAGGGAGATAAGGGCCCCGATCGCTAAGGGTTAACATGGAAACGCTCTGCGAGATTATGCAACCCTCGCCGGCGCTGGAGGATATCTCGTAACTTGTGGCAACAGATAAAAAGTTGCTTTTTGAAGTATTTTAGTCCCGTTTGAAACGAGGAGAATAAAAAAAAAAAAGCTGCTTGTCGGTTGCGAGAGACCCAGCGCGTTCAATCTGGTGGCGTTTCGATGTGGGAACGTGCTTCTGTGGGGAGAAGGGAAGGAGGCGTCGTGTTCCTGCACCCGTCGGCGCGGTCCCCCCGGATGAAGAAGGGAATCGCTGCCGTCTCCAACCCGACTGAGCCCCCGCGAGCGCCGCATCCCGAGGAAGAGGAGGAAATCTCCACACCGCGAAGGCGACGTTCATCAAGGAGCCCTCGTTCCTCCGCCGGGACCGTGGCCGGGAGGGGGATGAGCTTCCGCAGGGAGCCGGTGGCGGCTCGGCTGTGGGAACCTGTTGCGGCGTTTCCTCTGCAAACCCCGCAGAGGGCTTAGATGTTGGTGAAGGTGGAGACAAACCTCGGGACTTCCGCTGCGAGGCTTTTCTTCCCTCTTTTAGTCAAATATCGTGTAAAGAAGCATCGGGCGGGCAGCTGCCGGCTGGAAAACTTGACGGAGAAGTGGGAAAGTTCACAGCTGGCTGATAAAAGCCCTCGGTGTGAACAGCCAGGGCTTTTCCCAGAGCCGTCTTTTATTTCTAGAGCGTGGAAATATCCCCAGATCTCCCTTCCTGATTTTTGAAGTTTTACTGAGTGATGTTTTCTACTGATAAAAGTAACTCCTGATGCTTCACCGCAGCGCAGGTAGTGTCGTCGGCGCTTCAAAGCGCTTCTGGAGGCGTCTCCAAGTCATCCCTCAGCCGCTCTCCTAACAGACCAGAGCCAACGGCTTCTGAAGACGCTCCTGTCCTGCCGTTGGCTGCCAAAACGCCGAGCGGGTTTGCAGGATGCCAGCATTCCCGCAGCCGGATCTCTGCCGTGGGGTGGAACCCACCTGCGCTCGGTGCCGCAGGACGCCGGCCCGGCTCTCCTGCCCACCTCCCTCCGCTTGGTTTATTGCCTCCAGAGTAAATATTTTCCCCATGCGATTTATTTCTTTTTCAATATTTGAGTTTAAGCCCAGCCGGCGCTCCCCAGCTGGTGCGAGGTGTTAACTCCCACCTCGCTGGGATGGGACGCGGATCTTGGATATCCCAGTGTTGAGCCGGTGCCTTATGTTAAGGATTAATACGCTCAGTTAGCGTCATCTCGGTCTCCAGGGATCTCTGGATCCTGCGGTTCATTCCGAGTGAGCAAGAAGGGCTGGCGGCAGCTTTCCGCTCCCTGACAGCGAGACGTTATTCCCCCTTTTTTGAAGGGGCTGGGGATTGCATTGGGATTGCGTGATCAACGCGTGATGTAAAAACGGGGATTATGAGCGTGGATGCTTTTAGGGCTCTGCTTTCCCTTTGCGGTGGCTGTACGGGGGCCGGGAGGCTTAATTCTGGGGGTTATAGCTGCTGTTTTTCTGACAGGGAGCGGGTTTTGGGGTGGTACCAGCAGGTCTGGGCACGGCCCGGCCGTTAAATGTAATTGCCATCGTTGCGAGGCTTCCCTTCTCCCTGCGGAACAAACCACCAGTCGCATGGGGGGCTGCGGGCTCTTCCCCACCGCCCTGCTGCGCCGCCCGCCGCTCTCACCTTCGTTAGAAGCGGCTCTCGTTAGCCATTAGCGACGTCGCGCTTTCTTTCGTTATCCCTCGAATCGATTCATTTCCTTCACGCGGATGCCCGAGAGCCTGGCGAACCCACGTTCGGTTCTTCCTCGTTTCTCAGCAGCTTCCAAACTCTCGCGCTTCAGGGGTTTTGCCGCCCCCCCGCAACACGATTTTCACTAAGTCCGTGATTTCTGGGGCTCCCTGACAATTTTCCGCTCCGGAGCAGGAAGGGAATTGCCCTTGAACCCCGCAGGCCTGGTCTGCAAATTCCTGCGTTCAGAAACAGTGTCCTGCCGCGCGCCGGCCGTCAGAGAAAACGAATCTGAAATCAAACTGTTTCACAACTGCCGCAACAAAACCACGCAGGCTCTTTGGGCTGGTTTCCTCCCGTTTGGCGTTTTCTGGAAAATAATGGGAATAGCGGTAGCAGGAAGTGGCAGACAGACGCCCGGGGCGAGAAAGCAGCCGCTGCGCCCCTTGAACCCCCTCGTCCCCTCAAATTCGCCTTGTTTCGGGTCGTTGGAGAGGCCACAAGTTTCCTGCGGCGGCAGAGAGCGCGTTTGCCTCGGATTACAGCGCGGCCCGTCTCTCCGGGTTAATTAAGGTTAATTAACAGGCGCCTTTCTCTCTTGCAGGCTGGTGGCAAGGCGGGCAAGGACAGCGGGAAGGCCAAGGCCAAGGCGGTGTCGCGCTCACAGAGAGCCGGGCTGCAGGTAAGGCATGCCGGCGCCCGCCGTCTCCTCGTGAAACGGGAATTGCCGAGGGAAAATTCCACTTTGGGCGGCCGGTTGCCCCAAACCCTTTTTTGGGGGGTGAAAACTTCGTGTTTTGTGATTTGCGTTGTCCCTACGGAGCGACGGGGGCTCGCAGGGGCTGCCTCCTGCCTGGGGCAGGATCCGCCTCTCCTACGGAGAGGGCGCGAGGACGGATTTGGATCAGGGCCGCGCAATCCCGCGGGCGGCTCTGTGTGGGTGTCGTTCTGCGGAGGCGCAGGGGCTGGGGGTGCTAACGAGGCTGGGGGTGCTAACGAGGTGTCGGTTGCCCCCGCCCAGTTCCCGGTGGGCCGGATCCACAGGCACTTGAAGACTCGCACCACCAGCCACGGGCGAGTGGGCGCCACCGCCGCCGTCTACAGCGCCGCCATCCTCGAGTACCTCACCGCCGAGGTGGGTCCCCGCGCTTCCCTTCCTCCCTTACAACAGAACGTAAAACAAAACAAAATAAAAATCCCCGTGTCCCTCGGGATCCCGAGTGTCTTCCCGATTTTTCTCGGCAGGTGCTGGAGCTGGCGGGCAACGCTTCAAAGGATCTTAAAGTCAAGCGGATCACCCCCCGTCACTTGCAGCTGGCGATCCGCGGCGATGAGGAATTGGATTCCCTGATCAAAGCCACCATTGCCGGGGGCGGTGGGTATCGTCCCCCCCTTCCCAAACTGGGAATTTTAAAAAAAATATGGGAAAATTAGATGGGAATTCGGCAGCGGTGATCGATACCAGAGGCTCGCTGCTTCCCTGGATCCGACTGGAGCGCCGGGGGGGTGATCCGTCGAGCGGGAGGAGGCGTTTGCGCCGGGCTATCGCAGAACTCCGCTGGGAACGGCGGATTTCTCGGAGCCGTGTGGGAAGTCTGACGGGAACCCTCCTCCTCCTCCTCTCTCCGCAGGCGTCATCCCCCACATCCACAAGTCTCTGATCGGAAAGAAGGGACAACAGAAGACGGCGTAGAGAGGAAAAAAAAGCGGCCCGCTCCCTCCCATTGTCATACTGTACCCGGGACAGAAGAAATCTTGGGGATACGTGGAATTTTTTTAAGGAATAGTTCAAAGGAAGAGCGTAGCCAATTGACTGTAGAGGAGAAACCGTTGGTATGGGCTTTAGATTCAAAGTTTGACGCGCAGTTGTACCTTGGCAGGCGGCAGCAGTTGGGGCGGTGGTCGAGGGGCTCGGCTGCTCCCCCGGGTTTTATACAAAAATGGAACGGAGAAACCATTTTTTACAAAAAAAAACGACAAAAAAAAAAAAATCCCCAGCTGCCTGGCTGTGCTCTGAGCGCCCACGGGGCGGGGCCTGGCGGGGCCACGCCCCCGCCCCGCCCCCACGGCCGGGCCCCGCCCCGCCCCGGGGGGACAGACCTGTCCGTCTGTCCAGGGGGTGGGGGCCCTGGGTGTCCGTCTGCCCTGGGCATATGGGTGTCAGGTGTCCGTCTGTCCTGGGTGCATGGGTCCCGGGTGTCTGTCCTGGGGGTGTGAGGCTTGGGGCTGTGGGTCCTGGGTGTCCGTCTGTCCTGAGTATCCATCTGCCCTGGGCAGGGGCTCCCCAGTTGTCCGTCTGCCCTGGGCATATGGGTGTCAGGTGTCTGTCTGTCCTGGGTGCATGTGTCCCAGGTGTCTGTCCTGGGGGTGTGAGTCCCAGGTGTCCGTCTGTCCTGGGTGTCCATCTGCCCTGGGCATATGGGTGTCAGGTGTCCGTCTGTCCTGGGTGCATGTGTCCCAGGTGTCTGTCCTGGGGGTGTGAGTCCCAGGTGTCCATCTGTCCTGGGTGTCCATCTGCCCTGGGCAGATGGGTGTTGGGTGTCCGTCTGTCCTGGGTATTGGGGTTCTGGGTATGTGTCTGTCCTGGGCAGCTGAGTCCCAGGTGTCCGTCTGTCCTGGGCGCATGGGTCCCAGGTGCGTGTCTGTCTGTCCTGCGTGCGCGGGGCCTGGGTGCCCGTCTGTCCTGGCCACGTGGCTCCTTGCCCCGCTGACCGGGGCCCGTCCGGGCTCGCTCCCGCCCCACCCCGCGCCCCGGGGCGACGCCGGCGCCAGGGCCCGGCTCCCCGCGCCTGCCCCGGGCGGGGCCTGGCCGGCAGCCGCGCAGGTGCCGCGGGCCGGCGGGCGCTGGGGAGGCTCCAGCACTGGCAATGCCGGCGGCCGGTTGCATCAGGCGGCGAGAGGCCGCCCGCTCCCACCGCCGCCCGCCGCCCCAGCCCCCTCCCGCCGGCCCGCAGCGCCTGGGGCGGCCCCGGGGGCCCGGTACCGGTTGGCAGAACCGGGCCCGGCCTGCGCGCCCTCGGCTGTGGCGGTGCCGCCGCCGCCCTCACAAGATGGCGGCGGGAGGCGTTGGGGTGGGGCAGGAGGCGGCGGGGCGGGGCGCGGAGAGCCGGTACCGGGGGGCGGCGGGGCCGAGGGCCGCACAATGGCGGGGCCGCTCAGCCCGCAAGATGGCGGCGGGGGGGGGGGCCCCGTCCTCGCCGCCCGCCGCCGCCCCATCGCGCATGCGCGCCCCCGCTCCGCCGCACAGCGCACGCGCGCGCCGCTCCGCGCCTCGGCAGCGAGGGAGGCTCCATGCGGCCGCACCGGGGGGGAGCGGCGGAGGGCGCCGGTGCCCGCCCGCCCCGCCGCACGCCGGGAGGAAGGCGAGACGCCCCGGCCGCCCTTCCGAGCCTGTCTGCCGCCCCGGGGAACGCGGGGGGACGGGGGAAGCGGCAGCGGGGGAGGCCGCTCCCGGCGTTACGTAACCCGCCCCCCCCCGCCCGCCGGCAGTGGTTCCGCCGCCCCGCCCCCGCGGCGCGTTCGGCGCTCGGTATTGGTAGGAGGAGGCGGCGGGGCGGGGCGAGGAGGGTATAAATAGGGGCGGGGCGGAGGGCGCCGCGCTCAGTCCGTTGCGGCCGTCGCAGTGCTCTGCCGCCTCCCGCGCTCCCGCCCGCCGCCGCTGCCGCCGCCGCCGCCGCTGCTGCTTCTCCGCCGTCGCCGCCGCCATGAACGGGCAACTCAACGGCTTCCACGAGGTGTTCATCGAGGAGGGCACCTTCCTCTTCACCTCCGAATCCGTGGGCGAGGGGCACCCAGGTGCGGGCCGCGGCGGGGCGGCGAACGCGCAGGCGCGGGCCCGGCGGCGGCGCGCGGCCGCCTCAGGACGGGCGGGGGGAGGCGGAAGATGAGGAGGGGAGGGGGCGCACCCGGGAGGGGACGGACGGACGGACGGACGGACGGACGGATGGACACAGGTTTGGGGGGTGGTGGGTGGGGGGTGCGTGACGCCATAGGGCGCGCGCGCAGTGCGGGGCGGCGCGCGCCGCATTGCGGGCCCCGGCGCGCACGTGCTTCCCGCGTGGGGCGGGGGGGGGGACGACACACGACGGGACACGACACGCACACGACACGCACGGGGGGGGCGTCCTTACCGGGTGACGCAACGGCGGGGGGGGCCGTGACGAAGCAGCTCCCGCAGGGCGGCGGCCCCCGGGGGGTCCCCGGGTGGCTGCGGGGGCCGCGGCGGGCCCGGGGGGGGTCCCCGCCCTCAGCACCCTGCCCCCCCGCCGCGGGGGTCCCCGCCTCCCGCTGCCCGGGCGGGGGCGGAGCGCCCTGCCCGCCCCCGGCGCTGCCGGGGGCTCTCCAGATGTTCCCCCCCGCATCTGGAGGCTCAGGGCCCCCACGGGGGCTCCTTCAGCCCCCCGCGCCCCCAGGCCGCCTCTCGGCGCGGTGCCGCGCCGCGCCGGCCTCCCCCCGCCTTTGTGCTCGCCGGTTTCGGCACATGACTGGCAAGCTGTGCAGGCAGCTGCCTGCTCCCTGCCCGCCAGCGCCCGCGGCTCCCCGCGCCCCCGCCGGCCAGCCCGCCCGCAGATGCGGTTTCCCATCGCCCCCCCGGCCCGCCCGGCTGCACCCGCGCCGCCCCACGGCGTAACCAGGGCCCTGCGGCCCGTCTGGGGGTGCTCGGGGCTCCCCGCACCCCAAATCGGGCGCTGCCACGAGGGAAAAGGAGTTCAGCAACCGTGCGTGGGGGAAAGATCCGTTCCCGCGCTCTTTAGCCCCAAGACCCGGCCGGGGGAGCCGCCTCCCCGCGCCCCAGCGAGGCGCTGCCTCATCCTTTCCTGAATCCGGCCCGAAAGGTCACTGCCAAGGACGTCCGCAGGCCGAGGAAAGTTGCTTATTCACCGCCGAGCCCCGAGCGGCCCTTGGGGAGCGCCGGGAGCGGGCTCTGCCTCGCCCAGAATAAAACATGCCGGCTACTGGAGGGACCTGGGGATCCGGTGGGAGCTGGCCAGGCGCGCTCCGGGGTAGCTGCCGGCATCAGGCACCCCCCCCCGGGAGCCGAGCTGCTGGGAGGCCGTCACGCTCTGGATTCAGAAAGCTCCGGAATCGGGAAGCCGGGGCTCGGCAGTGCCGTAGGTGGCTGAACACAATCCTGACCCGGCTGTAACTGGAGCTTAACTGGTAAATGCCTGGAATTCCAGGCAAAAAGCCCGGCGTGGCACAAGGCGAGGGCTGTGTGCGCCGCGGGAGGCTGCCGGCTTAAGGGAAGGCTTGTGCTCGGCCACCGCTCCGGAGCCCAGCTTAGTGTGGCCGCGGCTGTGCCGAGGGCCGGTGGCTCCGGAAGGAAGGGCCGTGCCGCGCCGCCCTGACGGCCTCCCGCTCCCTGTCCCCTTCCCAGATAAAATCTGCGACCAGATCAGTGACGCCGTGCTGGACGCCCACCTCAAGCAGGACCCCGACGCCAAGGTGGCCTGCGGTGAGTCGCTCCCCGGGGACGCAGGGTGACGCTGGCTCCGTGCTGGTGACGTCAGCGCTGACGTCCTCCTCTTTCCCTTCAGAAACGGTGGCGAAGACGGGGATGATCCTGCTGGCAGGGGAGATCACCTCCCGGGCCGCCGTCGACTACCAGAAGGTGGTCCGGGACACCATCAAGCACATCGGTTACGACGATTCCTCCAAAGGTACGTGCCGCGGGGGTCACCGGCTCGCTGCCGGCGCGGGGTTCGGCGCGCCGGGCTCACCGCAGCCTCCGCTCTGCCCCAGGCTTCGACTATAAGACGTGCAACGTGCTGGTGGCCCTGGAGCAGCAGTCGCCCGACATCGCCCAGGGCGTCCACCTGGACCGCAGCGAGGAGGACATCGGCGCCGGGGACCAGGTGGGTGCCCCCCGTTGCCGCGTCAGCCGCCGCGGCTCAGCCGGAGGGGTCGCGGCTTCATCGCCCCCCTCTCTCTGCCGCAGGGCCTGATGTTCGGCTACGCCACGGACGAGACGGAGGAGTGCATGCCCCTCACCATCGTCCTGGCCCACAAGCTGAACGCCAAACTGGCCGAGCTGCGGCGGAACGGCACCCTGCCCTGGCTGCGCCCCGACTCCAAGACGCAGGTGAGGGCCCCGCCGCCTCGGGGGGGACCCCCAAAGGGCTCCGAGCCCCCAGCCCTCCCGCCTGATCGCCCCGCGTCCCCCCGCAGGTGACGGTTCAGTACATGCAGGACCGCGGCGCCGTCATCCCCATCCGGGTGCACACCATCGTCATCTCGGTGCAGCACGACGAGGAGGTGTGCCTGGACGAGATGCGGGACGCGCTGAAGGAGAAGGTGATCAAGGCGGTGGTGCCGGCCAAGTACCTGGATGACGACACCATCTACCACCTCCAGCCCAGCGGCCGCTTCGTCATCGGCGGCCCCCAGGTAGGGCGGGCTTTTCCTTTCCCGCTTGAGGCCGTGCCGGCGCGGCGGCGGCGCGGCGGTGACGGCGTTGTCCCTCGCAGGGTGACGCCGGTCTGACGGGCCGCAAGATCATCGTGGATACCTACGGGGGCTGGGGGGCCCACGGCGGCGGCGCCTTCTCGGGGAAGGATTACACCAAGGTGGATCGCTCGGCCGCCTACGCCGCGCGCTGGGTGGCCAAATCCCTGATCAAGGCCGGGCTGTGCCGCAGGGTGCTGGTGCAGGTGGGTGCAGGCGCCGCTCCCCCTCCCCGCGCTTTCGGGGGCTCCGCCGGCTCAACCCCTCCCCTCCCCGCAGGTCTCCTACGCCATCGGGGTGTCCCACCCCCTCTCCATCTCCATCTTCCACTACGGCACCTCCCAGAAGAGCGAGCGGGAGCTGCTGGAGATCGTCAAGAAGAACTTCGACCTCCGCCCCGGGGTGATCGTCAGGTAACGGGCGCCGGGAGAGGGGGGGGCACGCGCCGCGGGGAGAGGAGAGGGCGGGGGGACACCGGGGCGGCGGCAGCGTGCGGGGGCCCCTCCCCGGCCCCGCAGCAGCCGCGGTCACCGCCTGGCGCAGCTGGAGCCGGCAAGGAGAGTCGCTTATGCCGGAAGATAAAAGCGCTTTCGGGCGCGGACGGGGGTAAGTATCCGCCGAGAGCCGAGCGCTTGGAGCTTCTCCGGCTTCTCGGGACGTGGGGAGGGGGCGGGGGGCGACCGGGGAAGCTCCAACCGCCCCCGGGGACGGGGAGGAGACGGAGGCGCCGCCGCAGACCCCCCGGCCAGGCAGGGAAGGGGCGAGAGCGCGGCCGCATCCTCTTTACTGAGTTGAGGACTTGTATATTCCAGGGATCTGGATCTGAAGAAGCCCCTCTATCAGAGGACCGCAGCCTATGGCCACTTTGGTAGGGACAGTTTCCCTTGGGAAGTTCCCAAAAAACTAAAATATTGAAAAAAAAAGAAAAAAAAAAAAAGCCTTGTTAGGCTTTTTCCCCCCACTCCCACGGGCGTAGGCTACAGAGAAGCTCGCGGGCTCTGGGGGAAAGAGCTCCCGGGCCCCCAGGCTCCCCCGGCCCCGTGTCCCCCCCTCGCTCTCGCTCTTTCTCTCTCTCTCTCTCTCTCTCTCTCTCTCTCTCGCCATCGTTTCGGTTGCGTGGGGACCACGCGCGGCCTCGTGCCGTTCCCCCAGCCCCCGCCCCGTGGCCGCCGATCCCTCCGGCTTCTTTTTAAACCCCCCCACTCTCACGTGTGACGTCTGAGCTCAGAGACGGCAGAAAGCCCCCCCGAGCGCTCCCCCCGCTCCGTCCCGCCGCGGGGCGGGGGGCACACGCCACATTTCGGGTCCCCCCTTTCCCCGCCGGGACCTCGCTGGTGCTGGTTTTGTTCTTAAACCCAAATTTTAAACCTCTCTTTCGGAGGACGCACGTTTTGGGGGGGGGGACGGTGTTAAAACCACCCCCCCCCGCCCCCCCCATGCGGGTTTGGTACCGGAGGAAAGTATTTTAATGGTTTTTTTTTCTTTATAAGAAAGCTGAAGTGACTCCAGAACTGCACAGCCCCCCGCCCGCCCCCGGCTCGGCGCCGGGGGGGGCTCGGCCGAGCTTTATATATATATTTTTGGGGGAAAAGGGGAGGGATTTGGCCCTTCATACTTGAACGTTTTTTCTAGCGGTGTATTTATTGTGTGCTGAGGCGCGGGGCGTGAGTACAGAGAAGCCCCCGGGCTCAGACGGCAGCTCTTGATTTTTTTTTTCCTGAAAGCCCCTCCCAGCACCCTCACCCCCCTCCAGCCGCCTTTCCCCGCCCCCGGGAGGCCCAGACGGCCTCCGAATCGGGGCAAAAAAGGGGGAAATCGGGTTTATTGACGGAGGGGGAGAGGGGCAGGCAAGCGCTGGGGCCGCCCGGCCCCGGGAGCGCGGCGCATTTGGCCGGTGTGGTACAGAGAAGCCGGCTTGTTTACCTGCCCGTCCCGGGGCCGGCGCCCCAGCGGTGCCTGGGGGTGGGGGTGGGGGGGGGCTTTCTCTTTTTTTTTTTTTGTTTTTTTCTTTCTTTTAATATTTTTCTGGAGGTTTTATTACGTTTGTTTCGATTTCACCGATTCCAAAAACAAAAGAAACTAAAAGAAATCTCAATAAAAGTGCTGGGTTCAAACGGTACCTGCCTCCGCCTGCAGCCGGGGCGGGGGGAAACCGAGGCACGCTCGAGTTTATTGGGGCGCTCAGAGCTCGGGGCCCCCCGGGCCCTCGCCGCCGCCCTCCCGCCGCGCCTCCTCCTCCTCGCCGCGCCAGTTGGCGAAGGCCACCTCCTGCGCCAGCTGCTGCAGGGGCGGCCGGCCCAGCGCCAGGTTGCGGAGGGAGATGCAGGTCATCAGGGCACTGCGAGGGTTGGCGGGGGGGTCAGTAATGCAATGGGGGGGGAAATGAGGGGAAAAAAAGGCGATTTTGGGGCTCTCACCTGCGGCGGAAGAGGTAGAATTTCTTGCGGAGGAAGCGGTGGAGGCGCTGGACCAGGCCGGCCTCCCGCCGCCGCGTTTGCTCCTCCAGCCGCCGCTGCTGCCGCAGGAAGGCCATCACCACCGGGTCGGCCGGCGTCCCCGCCGCCAGCGGCTCCCCCAGGATGGGCCGCAGCTCGGGGGGCAGCGGCTCCTTCTCTGCGGGGACGAGGCGGGGGTGAGGCGGGGGGTTCGGGGGCCCCCGCGCCCTCCCCGAGCCCCGGCGCTCACCGGTGCCGTTGCGCACCCGCTCCCGCAGCTCCTGCAGCCGCGTCAGGTTCCGCTCCAGCGCCAGCGCCGTGGTGTTGACGTAGAGGTACATGTAGCAGGAGGGCTCCGGCGACACCGTGTGCACCTTGTGGTACTGCCCCGCCGGCAGCTGGGCGCGGGGGGGCCGTCAGCACCCCGGGGCCCCCCCAAACCCCGCCGCGGCCCCCCCGGGCCTCACCTGCATCCCCTCGCCCTCCCGCAGGGAGCGGTTGCGGTGCTGCTCCACCAGCTCCACCAGCACCTCTCCCCGCAGCACCCGCAGGCTGGTGTTACCCAGGTCCTCGCTGACAAAATTCTCCAAGTGCAGGCCTGGGGAAGGAGACAAAAAAAAAGGGGTGAGCCCCCCAAAGGTGGGTGCCCCCCGAAGCCAGGGGATCCCCCCATCCCTGTACCGGGGAAGTCGGCGATGAAGACGGCGTCCGTGTGTCCGTCCAGCTGGCTCTCCAGCTCCTGCAGCCGCTCCCGCCAGGGCGACAGCTCCAGCAGCAGCGGCAGCAGCCAGGGCGTGGGCGACCACGGGGACCACGGCGCCCGCACCAGGTCCACCCGCGGGTCCACCAGCCTGCGGGGACGGGCCGTCAGCACCCCCTCGCCCCCCGCGCCCCCCCCGACGGCGCGGGTCCCCCCCGAACCTCTGCTGGAAGCGGTCGTTGATGGAAACCCAAACGTCGAAGTAGATCTGGGGCTGGGAGACGTTGTAGCGGGGCAGGAGGCGGCTCAGGCAGGTCGAGTACTGCTTCAGCATGTCCGCGTGGTCCTTCCAGCGCCGGCTCTGCGTGAACACCTACCCCGGGGGGGTCGCCTGGTTGTGCCGCTGGCGGGGCCCCCCCGTGCCCCCCCGCCCCGCCCCGGGGTCCCCGCTCACCCCCGGTTTGAGGTAGCCCACCTCCCCGGTGAGCCCGTCGCGGTAGGTGATCTTGACGTGCTGGTGGAAGCGGGAGTGGACCATCATGTCCCAGGAGTAGCCGTACAGGCCGTTGGTCCAGTTGTTGTAGCCCTGGGGGGAGGACAGGACACGTGGAGGGGGGGCCGCACCGGGGGACAGCGGTGTCCCCACCCCACGGTGACGAGGAGGGGATGGGGACCCCCCTCCTTCATCCCCTGCATCAGCCCCCCCCGGTCCTTACCCCTGTGGCCCCCCAGCAGTGTCCCAAAAATGCCCTCTACGTCCCCAAAAATGCCCTCGTGTCCCAAAAAATGCTCCTCATGTCCCCCAAAATGCCCCCCATGTCCCCACGAATGCCCTTACATCCCCAAAAATGCTCCCCATGTCCCCAAAAATGCCCTCACATCCCCCAAAATGCCCCATGTCCCCCAAAGTGTCTCCCACGTCCCCCCAGATGCCCCCCACTTCTCCAGAAATACCCCCCACCTCTCAAAAAATGCCCCCGCGTCCCCAAAACCGCACCCTCGCCCCGGCAGTGCCCGTCTGCCCCCCCTTCGCCCCCCCCCAGTGCCCCCACCTGGGTGATGAAGTGGGAGTAGGGCAGGAAGAGCTGCTCCAGCACGTAGAGGAGGGTGAAGGCAGCGGCCAGATGCTGGCGAGGCCGAAGGCTCCCCCGCGCCCCCCGTCCCCCGTAGTGGCAGTCGGGGCTGGGCTGGGGGGGCCGGGTGCTGGGCAGCAGCCGCCGCAGCCAGGGCGGGCAGCGGGCGCAGAGGCGCCGGGGCCAGCTGGGGTGGCAGAAGAGCCCGCTGCTGGCCAGCATGGTGTAGGGGAACATCCCTGGGGGACACGGGGACGCCTGAGGGACCCCCACCGCGCGCTGGGGTCCCCCAGGGTGGCGGGAAGGGGGTCGGGGTGCTCTGGGGGGTGGGAAGGGCGCCGTGTCCCCCACCCCCCGGGTGTCTCACCAATGCTGAAGAGCTGGGAGTTCATGCAGTGGAAGTAGGTGACGAAGAAGAGGGCGACGGGCCGGGTGGCGTCGAAGAAGAGGAGGAAGCCGGCGGAGAGGTCGAGGACCAGCCCCCCGCCGTGGACCACCAGCAGGCTGGTCATCTCCTCCGACAGCACCAGCCTGCGGGGGGGGCCGTCACCCTCCTCCTCCTCACCCCGTCACCCCTCTCCTCCTCACCCCGTCACCCTCCTCCTCCTCACCCCGTCACCCCTCTCCTCCTCACCCCGTCACCCTCCTCCTCCTCACCCCGTCACCCCTCTCCTCCTCACCCCGTCACCCTCCTCCTCCTCACCCCGTCACCCCTCTCCTCCTCACCCCGTCACCCTCCTCCTCCTCACCTGAAGGGTGCGAAGAGCCAGTGGCGGGCGAGGGAGCCCATGGAGTAGCCGCCCACCCAGTCGGCGTCCAGCTTCTTCAGCCCCGCGATGAAGTAGACGATGAAGATCTGGGGAGGGGAGGCAGGGGTGAGGGGCGGTCCCGGAGGGGACCCCGGGGCGGGGGACGAGGGGACCCCGGCGTCCGGGCGCCCACCTGGGCGCGCAGCAGGGCGTAGTTCCACAGCGGGACGTGGGCGTTCCTCTTCTGGGGACGCAGGAGCCCGTCCAGGGACCTGCGGGGACACGGGGCGGCAGCGGGGACACGGGGGGACCCCCGGAGAAAGGGTCACCCTCGTCAGCGCCACAGAGGACACGTGCCACCACCCCACGGGGGGACAGAGCCACGGGGACCCCGCTGCTGCCGGGGACACCAGGACCCGTGCCACCCCTGGGGACACAGAGCCACGGGGACCCCTCCGCCCCCCCCACGGGGACCCAGCGCCCACGGGTGACACCAGACCTCGTGCCACCCCACGGAGGCCACCGGGGACTGTGCCACCCCACCACCGCAGCGGCCCCGGCGCTCTGCAGAGCCCGGTGCCAGCGCCGTCCCCAGGGCCACCCCCGGGGGCCCGCTGCCCACCCGTAGCGGTCGGCGCCCAGCAGCGCCAGCTGGAAGGCCAGCAGCCCGTAGAGGTAGGAGTGGTTGTTCCAGGAGGTCTTGTCCAGCAGCAGCAGGTACCAGTAGGGCCCCAGGAAGGCGGCGCAGCTCAGGCGGTAGCAGCACCCCGCCATCACGCCCAGCGCCCCTGCGGGCACCGCAGCCCTCCTGGCCCCGCGTCCCGCCCTGCCCGGCCCCTCCGCCGCCGCGGCCCCCGCCCCGGAGACCCCCGTCCCTCCCCGCTCCCCTCCCGGGCCCCGGCCCTGGCCCAGTGCCCATCCAGTCCCCATCCCAGCCCCTTTACCCATCCCAGTGCCAGTCCCAGTGCCCACCCCAGTGCCTGTCCACTCCCTGTGCCCATCCCAGTCCCAGTGCCCGTCCCAGTCCCTGTGCCCATCCCCGTGCCCGTCCCAGTGCCCACCCCGTCCCCATTCCCACCACAGTACCAGTCCCCACCGCGTCTCCCATCCCCATCCCAGCCCCGTCCCCATCCCAGTGCCACCCTGTCCCCATCCCAGCGCCACCCCGTCCACATCCCAGCGCCACCGCGTCTCCCGTCCCCATCCCAGCCCCGTCCCCATCCCAGCGCCACCCCGTCCCCATCCCAGCGCCACCCCGTCCCCGTCCCCATCCCAGCCCCGTCCCCATCCCAGCGCCACCGCGTCCCCGTACCCAGGAACATGACGGCGTAGAGCAGGTACATCCAGTCGAGGGGCAGGGGCCGCAGGAAGGGCAGCAGCGGGAAGCGGCAGACCTCCAGCCCGTCCAGGAACCGCTGGTCCAGCTGCCCCAGGCCCCGCTCCTGGGGCACGTCCAGCGCCATCAGCAGCCCTGGGGGGGGGGGGTGTCAGCGGCCCGGGCCCCCCCGGGACCCCGGCGTCCGGGCGGGCGCTGACCCCGTCCCACCCCAACCCCTGCCTGGACCTTGCGCTGGCGGCGACGTGGCACGGCCGGGCACCTGCGTCCCCCCGGGCGCCTGCAACCCCCCCGGCACCCGGGTCACCCCCAAGCGCCTGGCTCCCCCCAAATCCTTGGGTACCCCCCAAATGCCTGGCTCCCCCCCTTGGACGCCTGGGTCCCCCCAAACGCCTGGGTCCCCTCCAAAACCCTGGATCCCCCCCAAACGCCTGGGTCACCCCCAAATGCCTGGCTCCCCCCCAAAATCCTTGAGTCCCCACTGGACACCTGGGTCCCCCGAAATCCCTGGGTCCCCCCCAAAGGCCTGGGTCCCTCCTGGATGCCTGGGACCCCCAAAACCCCTGGATCCCCCCAAACCCCTGGGACCCTCCAAAACCCCTGGATCCCCCCCAACCCCTGGATCCCCCCGCCCCAGCCCCTGGGTCCCCCCCGCCCCCGGGTGCCGCCACACGCCCGGGCCCCCCGCAGCCCCGGCGCCGCGGCCGCTCACCGAAGGCCCCGCGGAAGGCGCCCAGCGCGGCGGGGTCGGCGGGCCGGTGCAGCAGCCGGACGAGGCGGTGCCACCGCGCCAGCTCCCGCAGCTCGAAGCCCAGCAGGCGCCGCGCCAGGCCGGGGCCGGGGCCGGGGCCGGGGTCCTCGGGGCGGGGGGGGCCCGGGGGGGGCCCCGCCGCCTCCCGCCGCCTCCGCCGCGCAGGCCCTGCGGCGGGGTCGGAGGTCAGGGGTCAGGGGTCAGAGGGCACCGAGCCCCCTCGCCCGCCCCGGCCCGTTACCCTCCGCCGCCGCCGCCGCCGCCGCCATCGCCGCGACCCCGCCCCTTCGCGCCACGTCACGCCACGTCACGCCACGTCCCGGGGCGCGGCCGCCAATCGCCTCGCGCCCCCCCGGCCCCTGTCGCCCCCTGACCCCCGTCACCCCTGACCCCGCCGCGACCCCTGACCCCGCCCTCTCCCCCTCCCATTGGCCCCGCCGCGACCCCCGGCCCCGCCCCCGGTCCCGCCGCTCCCGGAAGCCCCGGGCGGGGCGGGGCGGGGTCAGGGGTCAGCGGCCGCCGCGGGAGGCGGGAGGCGGCGGGAGCGGAGCGGGACGGAGCCGCCATGGTGGGACCGGGGCTCCGGGGGGCTGCGGGGCGCCCGTGGGGCGCCTGCGGGGGGCTGCGGGGGTCTGGGGGGGTCTATGGGGCGCCTATGGGGGGCCTATGGGGGCCTGGGGGGGTCTGGGAGGGTCTATGGGGCGCCTATGGGGGGTCTATGGGGGTCTGGGGGGGTCTATGGGGCGCCTATGGGGGGGTCTATGGGGGTCTGGGGGGATCTGTGGGGGTCTGGGGGGCGCTTGGGGGGTGCCCGGGGGGCCTACAGGGGGTCTGGGGCACATATGGGGTACATATGGTGCCCGGAGTGCCTATACAGTGCTTGGGGAAGTGCCCATGGGGTGCATATAGGGTGCTTGCGGTGCATATGGGGTGCCCAGAGTGCCCATGGGGTACCTGGAGGGGTCCCTTTGGGGTGCCCAGGGTGCATATAGGGGGTCTGGGGTACATATGGGGTGCATATGGGGTGCCTATAGGGTGCTTGGGGAAGTGCCTATGGGGTGCCGGCAGGTGCTTGGGTGCCTATGGGGTGCTTGGGGGTCCCTTTGGGTGCCCAGGGTGCATATGGGGGCTCTGGGGTACATACGGGGTGCCTATGGGGTGCATATAGGGTGCTGAGGGGTGCCCAGGCTGCATATGGGGTGTTCAGCAGGTGCTTGGGGTGGACATGGAGCACCTATGGGGTGCTCAGGGCACCTATAGGGTGCTTGGGGGGTGTATATGGAATGCCTGAGGTGCTGGGGGGGTACCCAGGGGTGCCTGTTGGGTGTTTGGGGTGCCCATAGGGTGCTTAGGGAAGTACCTGGGCATCATATAGGATACTTGGGGTGGATATGGGGTGCTTGGGGGTGCACAGGGTACATAGGGGCTGCCCAGGCTGCATATAGGGTGCTGGGGGGTGCCCATGGGGTGCCCAGGCTCTACATGGGGTGCTCGGGGGGCGTATGTGGGGTGCCTACAGAGTACATGGGGTGCTGGGAGGCGCCTGGGCCTATATGGGGCGGAGGAGGGTGTCGGGGTCCCTGTGGGGTGCGGGGGTGCCACCGGCTGCCCACCCTAACAGCCGCCCCACGGCAGCAGGCGGGCGGCGCGGCGGGCGGCGCGGCAGGCAGCATGGCGGGCGGCGGGCGCGTGCGGGCGCTGCAGGAGGAGGTGGAGGGCGTCAAAACCATCATGAGCCAGAACGTGGAGCGGATCCTGGCGCGGGGCGAGAACCTGGAGCAGCTGCACAGCAAGAGCCAGGACCTGGAGGCCACCGTGAGCGCGGCGGGGCCCCGGGGCGGGCAGGGCGTCCCCGGGCTGGCACGGGGTCACCAGGGTGGCACAGGGTCCCCACATTGGGTGTGGCGTCCTCAAGTGGCACAGGGTCCCCAAATTGCGCAGAGGGCTTCTGAGGTGACACAAAGTCCCCAGGGTGGCCACACAGTCCCCACGTTGGGCACGGGGTCCCCAAGGTGGCAGAGGGTACCTAAGGAGGCACAGGGTCCCCAGGTTGGCCACAGGGTCCCTAAGGTGGCTCACAGCAACTGAGGTGGCCACCAGGTCCCCAGGGTGGGTACAGGGCTCCTGAGGTGGCCACAGTGTCCCCACATTGGGCAGAGGGTCCACGAGTGACAGGGGGTCCCCAAGTTGGGCACAGGGCTTCCGAGGTGACACAAGGTCCCCAACTTGGGCACGGGGTCCCCGAGGTGGCCATAAGGTCCTCAGGGTGGGCACGGGGTCCCCAAGGTGGGCACGGGGCTCCTGAGGTGGCAGAAAGTCCCTAAGGTGGCCACAGGGTCCCTGAGTTGGGCACGGGGTCCCCAAGGTGGGCACAGGGCTCCTGAGGTGGCACAGGGTCCCCAAGGTGGCTCTGGGACTGGGGGCACTGGGTCCCCTGGGGTGGCACCAGGTCCTCGAGCTGGCACTGGGACCCCGGGGGGGGACACAGGGTGGTGGGACACGGGGTCCCCAAGGGAGAATGGGGTCCCCAAGGGGGGCTCCGGGGCACTGGGTGGCAGTGGTGTCCCCAGGGTGGCAGTGGGGGTCCTGGGGTGGCAGTGGGGTGTCCCCGGGGTGGCAGGGGGTCCCCAGGGCAGCAGGGGGTGTCCCCTTGTCCCCCCCTGAGCGGCGTCCCCGCAGTCGGAGCACTTCAAGACGACGTCGCAGAAGGTGGCCCGCCGCTACTGGTGGAAGAACGTGAAGCTGCTCGTCATCCTCGGCCTCGTGGGCGTCATCATCCTCATCCTCATCATCCTCCTGGCCACCGGCACCATCCCCACCTAGAGCCCCCGTCCCCCCGCGGGGACCCCCCGCCTGTCCCCGAGGAATACAGGGATGACGAGCCGCGCGTGCGTGCGTGTGCGTGCGCCGAGGGGGACGGGGGGACCCCGGGGGACGCGTGGGGACGCGTGGGGACAGGCGGTGCCGGGGGGGAGCGGTGCCGGACGGCGGCTGGCACCGGGGAACAAAGGGCGCAGTGTGGTGGCGGTGGCACCGCCGCCCTGCCGGGGCCTGTGAACCGGGGGGGCTGTGGGACATGGGGGGCCCGGGGGACCCAGGTACGGGGGCATGGGGGGACACGGGGGACCCAGCGACCCATCTGGGGGGGGACCCGGGGCTGGGGGGTCCAGGGGCGTGGGGGTCCTGGGGGACCCAGGTGTGGGGGGACGTAGGGGGGCCCTGGGGGGCCCCACGCCTAGGGGGCTGGGGGACGCGGGGGGACACCCCCGCACGGGGGGCTGTAGGGCCAGGGGGCTCTGGGGACCCGCGGCTGGGGACATGGGGGCCCCACGCCTGGGGGGCTGGGGGACACGGGGGGACACCCCCGCGCGGGGGGCTGTAGGGCCGGGGGGCTCTGGGGACCCGCGGCTGGGGACATGGGGGGCTGCGGGGCCGGGGGTGCCCGGGGAGGGGACAGCGGGTCCCGGGCTGCGGCCCGGGGGGGGGCGGTCCCGGTCCCTCCCGCCGGGGGCGGCCGCTGGGGGCCGGGGCGGGACCGGGACCGGGACCGGGACCGGGACCGGGACCGGGGACCGGGACGGGCGCTCCGGTACCGGCACCGACCCGGGCACCGACCCCGGGACCGGCACCGACCCCGCGGGACCATGGTGAGCGCCGGGGGCTCCGCCGCCGCTTTCGCTTTCGCTTCCCCGCGGCCGGGGCCGGGACGGGACGGGACGGGCCGGGACGGGACCCCCGGGGCTCGGGGACCCCCCCGGGGCTCGGGGACCCCTCCGGTCCCGGTCCCCCCGGGCCGTTCCCGCTGGCGGGAGGGACGCGGCCCCGGCCGCGGGGGGCGTTGGCCCGCGTGGGACTTTCCGTGTCCCCGTGTCCCCGTGTCCCGGCCCCGGCCCCCCCGGCCCCGTGCGTCCCCTCCTCAGGGCACCTCTGTCCCCGCGGTGCCCCTTCCCGGGGTCCCCACGGTCCCCGTGTCCCTACGTGCCCCTTCCCCGTGCTGCCCGGGTCCCCGTGGTCCCCAAGTGCCCCCTTCTCGCAGCGCCCTTGTCCCCATGTGCCCCTTCCCTGCAGTCCCCGGGTCCCCACGGTCCCCGGGTCCCCATGTGCCCCTTCCCTGTAGTCCCCGGGTCCCCACGGTCCCCGGGTCCCCACAGTCCCCATGGTCCCCATGGTGCCTCTTCCCTGTGGTGTCCCCATGGTCCCCATGTCCCCAGGGTCTCCTTGTTCCCAAAGTCCCCACGTGCCCCTTCCCCATGGTGCCCATGTCCCCCATCCCTGCAGTCCCTGTGTCCCTATGGTCCCTGTGTCCCCACACTCCCTGTGTCCCCGTGGTCCCCGATGTCCCCATAGTCCCCGTGGTGCCTCTTCCCTGGGGTGTCCTTGTCCCCATGGTCCCCTGTATCCCCACAGTCCCTGTATCCCCATTGTCCCCCTGTGTCTCCATGGTCCCCTGTGTCCCCTTGGTCCCCTACATCCCCCCGTGTCCCCATGGTCCCTTATGTCCCCACGGCGCCTCTTCCCCGCGGTGTCCTTGCCCCCGCGGCCCTCGTGTCCCCAGGGTCTCCTTGTCCCCAGAGTCCCCACGTGCCCCTTCCCCGCAGCGCCCACATCCCGGTGGTCCCCACGCGCCCCGTCCCCCCACCGCGGTCCCCCCCGACGCGTGCCCCCGTCCCCAGGCGGGGCTGGCGCGGTGCCAGCGCGAGGCCGAGGAGGTGACGGAGCTGATGAAGCAGAACTTCGCCCGGGCGCTGGAGCGGGACGGGCGCCTCAGCGACCTCGACAGCCGGGCCCAGGAGCTGCGCGCCATGGTGGGCACACGCGGGCACCCGTGGCGATGTATAGCCCGGGGGGGACACGCTATAGGGACATGCAGGCCTGGGTGGGTGGCGATGGGACCCTGGGGGACACTATGGGGACATATAGCCCTGGGGGGGACACACTATAGGGACATATAGCTCTGGGGGACACTATAGGGACATACAGCCCAGGGGGACACACACTATAGGGACATATAGCCCTGGGGGACACTATAGGGTCATATAGCCCTGGGGGGACACAGTATAGGGACACACAGCCCTAGGGAACACACTATAGGGACATACAGCCCCAGGTGGGCAGCGATGGGACCCTGGGGGATGCTATAGGGACATACAGCCCTGGGGGGGGGACACTATAGGGACATATAGCTCTGGGGGACACTATAGGGACATACAGCCCAGGGGGACACACACTATAGGGACATATAGCCCTGGGTGGGCAGGGATGGGACCCTGGGGCACACTGTAGGGACATATAGCCCAGGGGACACTACAGGGTCATACAGCCCCGGGTGGGTGGGGACAGGACCCTACGGGACATTATAGGGCCATACAGCCCCGGAGGGGCACTATAGGGCCGTACGTCCCTATAGTGCCCCCCCAGACACTACGGGCCTGGATGGCGCCGGGGGGTACCCTAGAGATCCCCCCACGGTGCTGTCCCCGCAGGGCGAAACCTTCAGCCGCAGCACCCGGGCGGTGGCGCGGCAGCAGCGCAGGGGACACCGGCGCTGGCGCCTGGTGGCCATCGGCCTCGCCGCCCTCCTCCTCCTCTTCCTCCTCGCCCTCGGCCTGGCGCTGTGGCTGCCGCGGCCGCCCCCTGCCACCGTCACCGTCCCCCCCAGCACCGGCACCGTGGGGAGCCTGCCGGGACTTGGGGAGACCCTACAATAACAAACCAGTGGGATCTCTTTCGGGGAGACCCTACAATAAATCAGAACCACGACTCGTTTTGGGGAGACCCTACAATAACAAACCGGGGGGATGATCTCTGAGAGACCCTACAATAACAGAGCAGCACGGTGACCTCTGGGGAGACCCTACCCTAAATAAGCACCAGGACTTGTTTTGGGGAGACCCTACAATAACAAAGGGACCCGATTCAGGGAGACCCTACCCCAATAAAGCAGCGCAACCCGCTCTGAGGAGACCCTGCAATGACAAAGCGGTGGGACCAGCCCTGGGGAGACCCTACAACAACAAACCAGCGGGACCTGCTCTGGGGACACCCGGTCTTGTCCCCTGGTGCCACCAACCCTGGGGGGGAGGACAGGAGGGTGCTGTGGCCCTGCCACCGGGATGGGGGGGCCTGGGGAGGACCCTGGGGACACACGATGGCACCCGGGGAGGGGAGAGGATGGGAGGGGGGTCCCTGGGGACACGGCACCCAGTGTCACCCACGGGAGGGGGTGACACGACGTGGTGACACACCAGGGGCCCTGCCCCGTGCCTCAGTTTCCCCAAGCAGAGCCAGACACCGGAGCCTTGCAGCACCTTTATTGACACCTGGCGGCGGCTGCCACCCGTCCCCCGGGGGTGGCAGCGTCCCCCGGGGGTGGCGGCAGCGTCACCCCGTCCCTCGGCGCTTGCTGAGCTCGTCCTGCACCCGCTGGCAGAGGGCCTGGCGCAGGGCGGGCTCCAGCGGGCTCCGGGCGCACACCCGCCGCGTCACCTCCTCCGCGCTGTCCCCCTGCGGCACCCCGTCACCCGCCGTGTCCCACGGCGGCACGCCCCTGCCCCACGGCGGCACCCACACCCGCCCACTGTGTCCCAGGGCACCCAGCACCCACCGGGCACCCATGGGTGCCCCGACATCCCCCCATGCACCCCACAGCACCCACCCACACCCGTGGGTGCCCCAAGACCCCCCCCTGCACGCAGTGGCCCTCCCCTTGCCCCCCCCGCGCCCATGGGTGCCCATCTCCCCCCCAAACACACAGAGTGCCCCCCCCCTTGCCCCCCGCACCCGTGGGTGCCCCCGGGGGCGCAGGGTTCCCACCTGGTGCACGATGACGGCGGTGACGTGGCCGTCGTCCCCCTCGTACTCCAGGCAGAAGAGCCGGGGCCCGCGGGTGTCGGCGGGGGGGGACCCGGGGCTGGCGTCTCCTCCGGGACCCCCTGCGGCGCCCACACCCTCAGGGGGCTGCCAGTGCCCCCCCCAGGGGGGCCCCACCCCCCCTTGGGTGCCCCCGCTCTCCCCTGCCCACCCATGGGTGCCCCCCCCCGTGTCTCCCTTGAGTGCCCCCATGTCCCAGCCCACACCGGGGTCCCCCCATGTCCCCCCACCCATGGGTGCCCACCATGTCCCCACCCCACCATGTCCCCACCCACCCTGGGGTCCCCCCATGTCCCCTCCCACCCTGGGGTCCCTCCCATGTGCCCTCCCACCCATGGGTGCCCCCACCCTGTGTCTCCCATGGGTGCCTCCCATGGGTGCCCCCCATGTCCCCCCCACCCATGGGTGCCCCCCATGTCCCCCCCCCCCCCCCCATGGGGTCCCTCCCATGTCCTCTCCCACCCTTGGGTGCCCCCCATCCCCATGTCTCCCTTGGGTCCCCCCCATGTTCCCCCCATGCCTCAGCCCACCACGGGGGGTCCCCCCCAGCCCTGGGTGCCCCCCACCCCTGGGTCTCCCTTGGATCTCCCCCATGTGCCCCCCACGCACGGGGTCCCCCCACCCCTGTGTCTCCCATGGGTGCCCCCCATGACCCCCCACCCCCGGGTGCCCCCCACCCACGGTTCTCCCTTGGGTCTCCCCCATGTCCCCCCCCCCCCATGGGGTCCCACCATGTCCCCTCCCACCCCTGGGTGACCCCACCCCCGGGTCTCCCGTGGGTCCCCCCCATGCCCCCCCCCCCCGCGGGCGCCCCGCTCACCGGGCCGGCGGGGCCGGTACACCTGCTGGTCGGGGCGGCGGGGCCGGGGCGGGGTGGGGGTGAGCCGGCCCCGCGCCCGCCCCCGCGCCTGCCGCACCGCCCGCTCGTAGGCGTCCCTGCGCACCGGGGGACCGGGCAGTTACCGGGGGGCCGGGCAGTTACCGGGGGGATGTCACGGGAGGGGGGGGGGGGTCCCCGGGGGGGTTCGGGGCCCCGCCGGTGCCCGGTACCTGGCGATCTGGTTGCGGCGGATGTGCCGCACGAAGCCGTGGCTCATATCGAGTCGCCCACCCGGCCGGCAGCGCCAGCCCGCGGCCGCCTCCATCGGCGGCCGCCACCGGGGGCCGGCCTGCAGGCGGGAGGGGGGGGGCCGCGGGCGGGGCTGCCCCGCCGGTACCGGGATGCGGCCCCTTTAAAAGCCCCGCCGGCCGCGGGCGCGGAGGGGGCGTGTCCTGCGCATGCGCGGTAGCAGGCGGCGGCGGCGCTGCTGCCGATTGGCCGGCGCGGTTCCGCGCATGCGCGGTCGCCCCCGGCGCAGGCCGATGTCGGGCCGCGGGAAGCGGGAGCGGGAGCGGGAGGCCCGGGCGGCCCCGCGGGGGGCGGGCGCCCCCCCCTCCGCCGCCGCCGCCGCCTCCTCCTCCTCTTCCTCCTCCTCCTCCTCTTCTTCCTCGTCGCGGGGCTCGTCGCGGAGCCGCCGGGAGGGGGAGGCGGAGCGGTCGCGGGGGCGGCGGGAGGCGGAGCGGGACCGCGGGCGGCGGGAGGCGGCGGCGGAGGCGGGCCTGGCCCTCCCGCTGCCGGTGGATCCCGCTCGTATCAAGCGGGAAGCGGGTACCGGCTCCTGGGGGGGCTCCACCACCCCAACCGGCCCGGTGCGGGTCAAGCGTGAGCGTGAGCCCGATGGCGACTCCGATCCTGAGCCCGAGCCCACCGGTGGGCACCGGGAATGGGGGGGGGACAGCGGGAATGGGGGGGGGGGACCGGGAATGGGGGGGGGGACCGGGAATGGGGGGGGGGGACCGGGGTGCGTGGGGGAGCTGAGGGGGGACACCGGGGTGGTGGTGGTGGGGAACCGGGATGGGGGGGACACACCGGGGTGTACGGGGGGCCCGGGGCTGATCCTGGGGGGCCCGGGCTTAGGGCTGGGGAGGCACCGGGGGGGAACCGGGGCTCAGCCCCGGGGGTGCTTGATGGGGGCAGACGTTTGCTCCATCTCTGATACAAGGCGTCATCTTGAGCCCCCCCTCGTTAACGACCCCCCCTCGTTAACGACCCCCCCTCGTTAACGCCCCCCCGTGCTAACGAGCCTCCCCCACAGTGCGCTACGGCCGTTTCGACCCCGAGGACCAGCGCAGCCGGCACTGCCCCTACCTGGACACCATCAACAAGTGAGCAGGGGGGATGGGCCGGGGCTTTTTGGGGTCCCCGGGGGCTCCCCCCCTTCCTGGGGGTCCCCACTGTCCCTGGGGTCCCCCCCAGTCCCCCCGCAGCTCTGTCCCCGTCCTAGGAGCGTCCTGGACTTCGATTTCGAGAAGCTCTGCTCCATCTCGCTCTCCCACATCAACGTCTACGCCTGCCTCGTCTGTGGGAAGTACTTCCAGGGTGAGCCCCCCCGGGGACTGGGGTGCTGCTGGGGGGGACACGGGGGCACCCAGGGACCGGGGTGCTGCTGGGGACAGAGGAACACAGGGACACCCAGGGACCAGGGTGCTGTCAGGGGACACAAAGGGGACACCCAGGGGCTGGGGTGCTGCTGGGGGGGACATGGGGGACACCCAGGGGCCAGCGTGCTGTTGGGGGGGGACACCCAGGGACCAGGGTGCTGCCGGGGGACACCCAGGGGCTGGGGTACTGCAGGGGGGTGCCTGGGGGCTGCCTGGGGACCAGGGTGCTGCCAGGAGGGACACAAGGAACACCAAGGGTCCAGGGTGCTGCCGGGGTGGGGAACGGGGGACACCCAGGGGCCGGGGTGCTGCGGGGGGCACGCAACGACTCTCGGGGCGGGCAGAAGCAGCCCCCGGGGCAGGAGGGGAATCGCTTCTGTCCCATCTCCACCTTCTCCTGGGGTTTTCCACCCCCCCACCCCTCTCCGGGGACCTGAGGCTCCCCGAGACCCCCCTCCTCCCCGCCGTGACCCCACCTCTCCCCCACAGGCCGCGGGCTGAAGTCTCACGCCTACATCCACAGCGTCCAGTTCAGCCACCACGTCTTCCTCAACCTCCACACCCTCAAGTTTTACTGCCTCCCCGACAACTACGAGATCATCGACTCCTCGCTGGAGGACATCACGGTGCGGTGGGGGGCCGAGCCGCCCCGGGGAGGGGGCGCAGCTTCCTGTCCCCCCGGCCTTTTCTGACGCCGTTTCTCGCCCGCAGTACGTGCTGAAGCCCACCTTCACCGCGCAGCAGATCACCAACCTGGACAAGCAGGCCAAGCTCTCCCGTGCCTACGACGGCACCACGTACCTGCCCGGCATCGTGGGGCTCAACAACATCAAAGCCAACGACTACGCCAACGCCGTCCTTCAGGTATCACTGGGGGGGGAGGGCTCCGGGCTTCATTTTTGGGGTGAAAACCCCTCAAACCGCCCCCTTGGGGCTGGCGGGGATGCTTCCCGGCTCCTTTCCCGCAGGCTTTATCCAACGTGCCGCCGTTGAGGAATTATTTTTTGGAGGAGGAAAACTACAAGAGCATCCAGCGCCCACCCGGGGACATCATGTTCCTGCTGGTGCAGCGCTTCGGGGAGCTGATGCGGAAGCTGTGGAACCCCCGGAACTTCAAAGCGCACGTCTCGCCCCACGAGATGCTGCAGGCCGTGGTCCTCTGCAGCAAGAAGAACTTCCAGATCACCAAGCAAGGTGAGGAGCAGGATGGAGTGGCCGGGGGGCACTGGGTCTGGCCCCCCTGGTTCTGATTTACCCTCCGGTTTGTAGGGGACGGGGTGGATTTCCTCTCCTGGTTCCTGAACGCGCTGCACTCGGCCCTGGGCGGCACAAAGAAGAAGAAGAAGAGTGAGCAGAGGGCGATGAAGGGCCCTTATTCCCTTGGGGCACCCCCTCGGGTGATGCTCATCACCCCTGGGCCCCCACCCACGTCTTTGTGTCCCCACAGCCATCGTCACCGACGTCTTCCAGGGTTCCATGCGCATCTTCACCAAAAAACTGCCCCACCCGGATCTGGTGAGTACGCGGAGGGGCAGAGGGGGGTTTCTCGCCCCCACGGGTGTCTGCAAGCCCCGCTCTGAGCCCCGTGTCCCACAGCCGGCCGAGGAGAAGGCGCAGCTCCTGCAGAACAGCGAGTACCAGGAGATGATGGTGGAATCCACCTTCATGTACCTGACGTTGGACCTTCCCACCGCCCCGCTCTACAAGGATGAGAAGGAGCAGCTCATCATCCCCCAGGTCCCCCTCTTCAGCATCTTGGCCAAATTCAATGGCGCCACCGAGAAGGAGTACAAGACCTACAAGGAGAACTTTCTCAAGCGCTTCCAGCTCACCAAGCTGCCTCCCTACCTCATCTTCTGCATCAAGCGCTTCACCAAGAACAACTTCTTCGTGGAGAAGAACCCCACCATCGTCAACTTCCCCATCACGTGAGTGGTGAAGACCCCTGGGGGGGCGCTTGGGGTCCCCGTCTCCCTTTCCCTGTGTCCCGTTGGGGGTTTGGGAGCATCTGGAGGAATTTGGAAGCATCTAAAGGGGGGGTTGGAAGCATCTGAGGGGGGGTTTGGAAGCATCTAGGAGGGATTATAAGCATCTAAGGGGACATTGAAATAATCTAGGGGGCTTTGAAATAGTCTGGGGGGGGGGTTTGGAAGCTTCTGGGGGGGTTTGGAAGCACTTAGGGAGAGTTTGAAAGCATCTACGGAGAGTTGCAGTAATCTCAGAAGGGTTTGGAAGCATCTCAGGAGGGTTTTGCAAGCATTTAGGGGGTCTTGAAAACATCTAGGAGTGTTTGGAAGCATTTAGGAGGGGTTTGGAAGCACCTAGGGGGGCTTTGTGGGTGGCGTAGGGGTTCCCCTGGGGTTTGGGTGCCGGTGACACCCAGCTGAGGGGTGCGGGGTGCCCCTGGGCGTCCCCCAGGAACGTGGACCTGCGGGAGTACCTGTCGGAGGAGGTGCAGGCAGCGCACACCAACACCACCTATGACCTCATCGCCAACATCGTGCACGACGGGAAACCCTCCGAGGGCTCCTACCGCATCCACGTGCTGCACCACGTGAGTGTCCCTCGTCCTGGGGGGGTGACAGGGAGGGTGGCCCCCCCAGTGTCACCTCTGTCCCCTCCCCTCGCAGGGCACCGGGAAGTGGTACGAGCTGCAGGACCTGCAGGTGACCGACATCTTGCCGCAGATGATCACCCTCTCGGAGGCGTACATCCAGGTGAGGGGCTTGGCGACAGCGAGGGGGGTCCCAGGGGACACTTGTCACCCCCCAAAATGTCCCCTGACCCCCCCACCCTGTGCTGCCACAGATCTGGAAGCGGCGCGAGGAGGACGAGACGAACCAACAAGGCGCCTGAGCGCTTCGGGGATGCCCGCAACCCCCCCGGGGTTGCCCGTTCCCCACCCCGGGAGCACCCGCAGCCCCCCCGGGGGCACCCACCCCCCCCCGAATGCCCCCCCCTCGATTAAAGGTCACCGGCTGTATTTTTGTAACCGTTTTCCGCCTTTGCTCTTTGGGCGCAGAGAGGGTGTCGTGGTTTTCGCAGTTTCTGGGGGCTGTGAAAACGCGCCTGCTTTCCGAGAAAGCTCAAACCCCTGTGCCCCATCACCCCTCGCCGCGCCCTGCAACACCCCGAAACACCCCAAAACTGGGGAAACCGAGGCAGAGCAGTATCCAAGCTTTATTTGGGGGCCAGGGCCGAGGGGGGTGTGTGTGGGGGGGTCTCCTCATGCCCCCCTAGGCCCAGACGTGCTCCTGGCAGTGCTGCAGGGCCTGGGGGAGAGCGGGGGCGTGAGCTGGGGGGCAGGGCAGTGGCCAGGCCCCCCCTCTCGTCCCCTTTGTCCCCCTCCCATGTCCCCAGCTCACCTGGCAGCGGCGGGCGGCCACGGGGCTGGAGCACCAGTAGGTCGGGCCCAGGGCGCAGGGTCCCGGGTTTGGGGACAGCGCGGGGAGGTCCTTGCGGGGTGGGGACATGGGGGTCAGGGGGGTTCCCGGTACCCCCCGGGGTGGGGACACCCCCGGGAACCCCCTCCCCAGGGCTGGGACAGCCTCGGTGCACCCCTTGGGGCTGTGGCACCCTCAGTGCCCGCCTCCTGGGGGTCCTATACCTGGTGGCACCCCTGAGTGTGTCCCCTGGGGGCTGTGACACCCTCAGGGCCCCTGGCCCGTTCTCTGGGGATGTGACACCTTCTGGGACCTGGCCGTGTCCCCAGGGGCCGTGGCACACCCTCGGGGACGCGGCTCCTCTGCGGCCGTGACACCCTGGAGGATGCCTGATGAGGCTGTCGTGCTTTGCAGTGTGTCCCCAGGGGCGGTGACACCCTTTGGGGCCTCATCGTGTCCCCTTGTGGCTGTGACACCCCTGGGATATGTCCCTTGTGGCTGTGACACCCAAGGACTTGTCCCCAGGGGCGGTGACACCCTTTGGTTCCCCAGCACGTCCCCTGGGGCTGTGACAGCCTGCAGCACAACCCTCAGGGCTGTGACACCCTTGGGTGCCCTGTCCCATCCCGGGGGACCGTGACCCCCCCGCCCAGGAACGTCCCCAAGGACTCACACTGCAGTGCCACCCTCACCACGCTGTGGCACCCCGTCACCCCGCTCACCTCAGTGCCGGCACACCCAGCCGGCGGGCTCGCGGTGGCCTCGAGGGGACGCCGGGGAGGTGACAACAAGGCGTAACCGTCCTCGGGGCGGCAGGAGAGGAGCAGGTGACAGAGCAGGCGGGGGGCCAGGCGCCCCAGCACCTCCTCCACCGCCAGCACCGCGTACCGCTGCGCCAGGCACTGGCACGCGCCTGCCACCACCACCGGCAGCACCCGGCACAGCCCCGCTGCCGCCGTCGCCACCGCCTCCTTGGGGACAGCGGCCTGGGCGCGGGCCAGGAAGGTGCGGCACAGCCAGCACAGCGGCAGCGGCATGGGCAGGGCGTCACCGGCGGCGACCTGGGGACGAGCGTTCACTCTGGAGGCTAATGGGGGGGCTGCGGCCGTGCTTGTGGCCGCAGAGGGGCTGCTGGGTGCCCAGCCCCATGGTGGTAGCCACAGGGGTGCCCCCAAGGGTGCCCATGCTCGTGGCCGCGTGGGGGCCCTTGAAGATGCCCGTGTGAATGCCCGCAGAGGTGCCGCTATGGAAGCCTGCGCGGGTGCCCAGGGAGAGTCCCGTACTTACGCCCGTGGCTACGCCCCGCAGACAGCCCCGCCCTGCCCACGGAGGCGCCCACAGACACCCACGTCCATGCCCGTGTCCATGCCCACGGAGACGCCCGTGCCCGTGCCGATGCCCCGCAGCCCCCGTGTCGCTGCCGCCGGGCACCCACCGGCCCCAGCCCCGAGGTCCCGTACCTGCAGGCGGGCGCTGAGCACCCTGAGGGGGGGCACGGCCGGGGCCCCCCCGGGCTGCTCCGGGCACAGCTCCAGGCGGGCACAGATGGCGGAGGGCTTCTGGGGGGACAGGGTGGGGGCACACCGAGGTGACACCCCTGGTGTCCCCAAGTACCCCCGCGTGGACACTGTCGCCAGTCCCCCCAGTCCCCCGAGCTGTCCCCAGCTGGCGCGGTGTCCCCCAGCACCCCAAGGTGTCCCTGGCCAGAACAGTGTCCCCAATCCCCCCAGCACCCCAAGGTGTCCCTAGCTGGCACGGTGTCCCCAAGCCCCCCCAAAGTGTCCCTGGTCTCCCCGGCACCCCGAGATGTCCCCATCTGGCCTGGTGTCCCCATCTGGCCTGGTGTCCCCAAACGCCCCCAGCACCCTACGGTGTCCCTGGGTGGCGTGGTGTCCCCCAGCACCCCTGAGGCGTCCCCAGCTGCCACGATGTCCCCGCTGCCCCCGCGCCGCCCCCGTCCACCCACCGCGGCACCCATGGGTGCCGACTCACGAGGTGCTCCTCCAGGTCGGTGAGGAGGAGGCTGAAGTACTCGTGCACCAGGTTCTGGCAGGGCGTCACCATGGTGGGCACCGGCAGCGCCGCGCACTCCCGCCGCAGGAAGCCCTCCACGGCCGCCTGTGCCCACAGCCACCATGGCACCCGTGCTGGCACCCACAGCGGCACCCGTGGTGGCCACCCCGTGCCCACAGCCACCATGGCACCCGTGCTGGCACCCACGGTGGCCACCCCATGCCCCCCCATCCCCATGGGCACCTTGGTGGCCGACTCGTTGGCCATGCGGGTGAGGAGGGTGACGATCTGCTGGCAGTCGGCGCACATGTCCTGCGAGAGGTGGCACCGGGCACGGGGACATGGGACATGGGGACACAGGGACGCGTGACGTGGGGACACACGGCGCGGGGCGTAGGGGAAATGAACTTGGGGGGCACGGGGACATATGGCACGGGGACGTGGGGACACAGGGCATGGTTATGTGGGGACATTGGGACATACAGATGTGTGGCATGGGGACACGGGGATGTGGTGTATGGGCCATGGGGGAATGGGGCCATGGGGCCATTGGGAGCTGGGGACCTGGGGGCATGGAGGCATGGCAACATGGGGGACATGGGGGCGTGGGGGCGTGGGGGCGTGGGGGCGTGGGGACATGGGAGAATGGGGGCATGGCAACATGGGGGACACGGAGACGTGGGAGAATGGGGACGTGGGGACATGGGGGAATGGGGGCATGGGGACACTGGGAGATGGGGCCATGGTGCATGGGACACGGGGTGTAGGGTATGGGGCTGTGGGGGACACAGGGTGCGTTGGGAACATGCGGGGCCACGGGGACAAAGGGAGGGGGCACGGGGACATCGGGGGGCGTGGGGCGGGGGCTGCGGGCGAGGGGCTCTCACCGTGGCGGGGGGGGCCCAGGCGTGGCGGGCGCAGTGCCCCAGGGCCCCGCAGCGCAGCGCCGTCTCCCAGCTCTGGCACCAGGCGGCGGGGGGCACCCCGCAGCGGCCCCCCGGCACCCCCAGCCCTGCGGCCGCCGTCAGCACCCGGCACCCCGGCCTCGCGGGGGAGCCGGGCGTCCGGGACCCCCACCCCAAGGTGCCCCATCCCACCCCCAGCCCTCAGGGGGGCACCCAGGCGTCCGGCACCCCCACCCCAAGGCCCCTCGCTGGTGTCCCACCCCACCCCAAGACCCCAAGAGGGGACCCAGGCGTCCGGGACCCCCACCCAAGGCCCCCCCCCCACATCCCCAAGAGGGGACCCAGGTGTCAGCGCCCTTCGCCCCCAGTGTGGGTGCTCCCTCACGCCCAGCCCAGCCCTGGGGAGGGGACCCAGGGGTCTGGGCCCCCCCCAGCTCCGCCATAGGGTCCCCCAGGGGGTGCACCCGGCTCTGGGGGGCACTCAGCCCGGGGGTGCGGGGGCCCTACCTGGGGTGGCACAGAGCAGGGCGAGGAGCAGGGCCAGCGCGGGTGACGGTGACGGTGGCGGTGCCATGGCGGTGCTGGCAGGGCCGAGCCCCGCGGCCTCTTATAGCCCCGGCGGGAGGTGGCCGTTGGGACGATGCCAGCACCGCGGGGACACGTGCGCCCCGGCCACGGGGACACTTGGGGGCTGCCACCCTGTCCCCCACCCCGTGCCCCTGCCGTTGTCCCCACGCCCCTGTGTCCCCCATGGCCATGTCCCCATCGGGGTCCCCGCGTCCCCATCCCACCCCGGTGCCCACGGTGGCGGGGGACAGACACGGTGCCACTCCTGCGGTGACAAAGACTTTATTGATCTGGGACGGGGTGGTCCACGGCGTGGGGGGGACGGCGTGGGGGGACGGTGTGGGGGACGTTGGTGACAGCGGGTGCCCTCGGAGCTGGCTGGTGCCTGGGGTGGGGAGAGGTGGCAGCGGGGACAGGGCACCTGCAGGCACTGTGTCCCCATGTCCCTGTCCCCCGTGTTGTCCCCACGTCTCCACACCCCCATGTCCCCCCACATCCCCATGTCCCATGCCCCTCCCATGTCCCCCCATGTCCCATGCCCCTCCCGTGTCCCCCGTGTCCTATGTTCCCATGCCCCCCTCCATGGCCCCATAGCCCCATGTCTCCATGCCCCCCCATCCCCATGTCCCCCCATGGCTCGACACCCCCATGTTCCCGCACCCCCATGCCCCCATGTCCCCCCACGTCCCCTTGTCCCCCCACGTCGCCCTGTCCCCCCATACCCCCTTATCCCCACGTCCCCCCGTGTTCCCATGTCCCCCCCACATCCCCCCGTCCCCGAACACCCCACGTCCCCGCGTTCCCACGCCCCACATTCCCTCGCCCTCCCTCTCCCCCCGCCCTGGCAGCACCCATGGGTGCCCCCCCGTCCCCTTCCCGGCAGCGCTTTGAGGTGCCGCGTCCCTGCCCTCCGCTCGAGAGCCCTCGTGGGCCGGGTGCGGCCCCGGCGCCTGGGTCCCCGCAGGGTGGGTGGGTGGGTGGGTGGGGGGCTCACCTGCTCAGAGCTGCGACTAGCACCAGCCCAGGCGGGTGCAGACGCGGGTGGGGTCATTGCCCCGCCCCAAGGCTTCCATGATGGGCGTCAGGGCGGTTTTCAGCAGGTCGCTGCACAGGTCCTGGCCGCGTGGCATCTTCTTGCAGATGCGGTCGATGAGGCGCCCCGTGGAAAGCTGCAGCACACGTCAGTGCCCGCTGCACGAGGGGCCTTGCCTTGCGCAAGGGCCTTGCATGGCGGGGCACTGCCTTGCACGAGGGCCTTGCATGGGGCGTACTGCCCTGCACGAGGGCCTTGCATGGGGGGCACTGCCTTGCATGAGGGCCTTGCACAGGGGGGTATTGCCTTGCACAAGGGGCCCCACTGCACACAGAGGTTTTGCACGGGAGCAGCACATGGGGGAGGCATCACCTTGCACGGGGACTTTGCATGAAGGGGGCTCACCGTGCACAAGGGCTTTGCACGAGGGGCATTGCATGAGGGGGCTCACCGTGCACAGGGGCTTTGCACGGGGTATTGCCTTGCACTAGGGCCTTGCACGAGGGGCTTCACTGCACGCAGGGGTTTTGCACAGCGGCAGCACATGGGGGGGCTCACTTTGCACGAGGGCCTTGCACGAGGGGCATGGCACGAGGAGGTAGTGCCTTGCATGGGGACCCAGCCTTGCCTGGGCACCTCGCACGGGGGGGGGGGCCTTGCACAAGGGGAGCGCCTGACACGAGGGGGTCGCGCGGCGTCGTGGCCCCCCGCTGCCTCACCTTCCTCTTGATGCCCTGCAGCGTCTTCACCACGGACTTGCAGATTTTACAGCGTGTGGGGCCGGTGGGCAGCTCCTTGCCGCTCTGTGCACAGACCCGCCTCAGCACCCGCTGCCAGCCCAGTGCCTCCCAGTGCCCCCCAGTGCCCCCACAACATGAGCCCAGTGCCCACCAGTGCCCCCCCAGTGCCTCCCAGTGCCCCCACAACACCAGCCCAGTGCCCACCCAGTGCCCCCCAGTGCCTTCCAGTGCCCCCCAGTGCCTCCACAACACCAGCCCAGTGCCCCCCAGTCCCCCATGGGTGCCCCCCAGCCCCTCCCTCCCCCGTGTCCCCGCCGTGTCCCCTCACCATGATGTCATCGTCACTCAGCTCCTCCTCGATGTCGGGGAGATGCAGGAGCCCCAGGGTGTCCAGCCAGGGCTCCCCCGCGCCCTCCGGCAGGGTGCTCGGGGGGGGGGCCTCGGCGCCCACCACCAGCAAGGCTGGGCAGTGCCACGTCAGGGGACACGTCCCCATGTCCCCACGTCCCCTCCCCTGCCCCCATGTCCCCTCCTGTCCCCCCATGTCCCTGTCACCCATCTCCCCCGTGTCCCCATCGCCCTGGTCCCCATGTCCCCCATGTCCTCATGTCCCCGTCCCCCCTTGTCTTCATCCCCTCTTTGTCCCCAACCCTCCATGTCCCCAACCCTCCTGCCCCCTTCCCCATCTCTGCCCTGCTCCCCATCCCTCCATGTCCCCTCTGTCCCCACCCTACGTCCCCGTCCCCCATGTCCCCATCCCACCAAAGCCCCCTGTCCCCACCCGTGTCCCCCATCTCCCCATTGCCCTGGTCCCCGTCCCCCCGCCATGTCCCCACCTCCCCCGTGGCCCTGGTCCCCATGTCCTCCATGCCCTTGTCCCCATCCCTGTCCCCCATAGCCCCGTGTCCCCGTCCCCCCCATCTCCCCCTCCCTGTCCCCGCCACCCCCCTATCCGCCCCGTCCCCGTGGGGGTCCCCACCAGTGACCGCGGCGAACAGGGCTAGCAGCATTGGGGCCATGGTTGCCCATCCTCGAGCCCTGGGGGCCCTTTATGTCCCCGCAGGGAGGGGTGGCACCCGGGGTGACGGCAGGAAAGGGCCCCCCCCCAAAACCACGGCAGCCGCAGCGGGGGGCCGGGGGGACCCAGGCATCCAGGAACAGTGGCCCCCGGTCACGTCTGCTGGCGGGGACGGGGGACATGGGGGGCTGGGGGAGTCCTTGGGGACCTGGGGGACACGGGGGGACAAGGGGAGGCCATGGGGACCATGGGGAGACTGGGGGAGACAAGAGGAGACCATGGGGACCATGGGGACACTGGGGGGACATTGGGGGGGACAAGGGTGGACCATGGGGACATTGGTGACACTGAGGGGACATTGGGAGGGACAAGAGGAGACCATGGGGACTTGGGGGTCATTGGGGGGACACTGGGGGTGGACAAGAGGAGGTCATGGGGTCTTGGGGGACACTGGGAGGACTGGGAGGGGACAAGGAGAGAGCAGGGGGACTGGGGGGACCTGGGGGGACAAGGAGGGACCTGCGGGGGGACCTGAGGGACAAAGGGGGAGGCCAGGAGGGACCTGGGGGACTTTGGGGACCTGGGGGGACGTGGGGGGCCCTGGGGGTGACAAGGGGACACGGTGGGGACCTGGGGGGACTTTGGGGATGGGGGAAGATAAGGGGGGACCTGGGGGGGGGAGGACATGAGGGGAACTGTGCCACCCCCCTCTTCCCAGCAGGTCCCCGGGGCCACCGCAAACCCCAAAGCCACCGGGGAGGGGGGGGGGGGGGGGGCCCTGTCCCTGCCCCCCTTCCTGTCCCTGTCCCCCGTGAAGCCACAAGGCTCCGTCACCGTCAGCTTCCCCTGCGGCACCGGGGGGGCTCGGGGGGCCAGGGCAGAGCCCCCGGGCTGCTGCCACCGCCGGCGGGGGAACGCCAGGACCCCCAGTGCCCCCCAGTAACCTCCAGTGCCCCCCAGTAACCTCCAGTATGTCCCAGTTCCCCCTTGTAAGAGACCGAAACGTTAAGGCGGCTTGCTGGCGTTTATCTGATAAGCCGGGACACGGACCGCTCTCTTTGATAAGAGCTGAGGGCAAACTGCCCCTTGGCTTACCCGCTGCCGCTAGCCAGCAAGGCAACTTGAGCAAAGCGGCCGAGCCAGCAGGCCGCTCTGGTAGCCGCTCTGGCAGCCGCTCTGGCAGACACCAGCTGGCATCGGCCGGGCCACTTGCCCACCAGCAACACGTTCGATGCGCGCGTGTCGGCTATGGGCTGTTGCCCTGGGTAGCCAAACCCAAACGCCCTCTCGACAGAGCTGGCACACCGAAACGTGAGGGTGGCCACCCTCCGCCGAAGCCGGAGGGCCAGCGGGAGCCGCGGGATGGCTGGTGCCGGCCGCCCCGTGCTTATCTCGGGAGGCTTGCCTCGCCGCTGCCGAAGGCTTCCCGCCTTTCCCGGCGCTCCCCTCCTTCCTCAGCCCCGCAAACGGCTGCCGGGCGGCCAACGGCCTCCTCCGCGTCGCCGTGCCCCCGGGGCCATTGCAGACCTTCCCCGAGCCGGAGCCCCAGTGTCCCGCGTTGCCCCCAGTGCCTCCCAGTACCCCTCTTACCCCCAGTAGCCCCCAATGCCCCCCAGTAGCCCCCAGTGTCCCCCAGTAACCCCCAGTGCCTCCAGGTTCCCCCCAGTACCCCCAGTAATCCCCAGTACCCCCAGTACCCCTATTACCCTCAGTTTCTTCAGTACCCTCCAGCACCCACCATTACCCCCAGTATCCCCAGTGCTCCCAGTATCCCCGCCCAGTACCCCCAGTGCCCTCAATTACCCACAGTGTCCCCCATTACCCCCAGTGCTCCCATTACCCCCAGTATCCCTCCCAGTACCCCCCAGTCTCCCTGCCAGTACCCCCAGTCCTCCCCGCGGCCTCCAGCCGCCAGGGGGCGCCGCCGCCGCTCCGCCCCGCCGCGCCCCGCCAAGATGGCGGCGCCCAGGGCTGCCCGTGTGCTGCGGGTGGGGGACGGGACGGGGGAACCGGGGGCGACCGGGGACACCGGGAATGGGGGCCACCGGGTACGGGGGACACCAGGGACACCGGCTATGGGGGATACCGGGTACGGGGGCCATGGGGAATGGGGGACACTAGGGACACCGGGCATGGGGGACACCGGGCATGGGGGGCACCGGGTATGGGGGACACCAGGGCCAGTGGATATAGGGGACACCTGGTACGGGGGGGCATGGGGACATTGGGTATAGGGGACAGCAGGCACCGGGGTCAGTGTGGACAGTGTCGCCAGTCCCCCCAGTCCCCCGAGCTGTCCCCAGCTGGCGCGGTGTCCCCCAGCACCCCAAGGTGTCCCTGGCCAGAACAGTGTCCCCAATCCCCCCAGCACCCCAAGGTGTCCCTAGCTGGCACGGTGTCCCCAAGCCCCCCCAAAGTGTCCCTGATCTCCCCGGCACCCCGAGATGCCCCCATCTGGCCTGGTGTCCCCAAACGCCCCCAGCACCCTACGGTGTCCCTGGGTGGCGTGGTGTCCCCCAGCACCCCTGAGGCGTCCCCAGCTGCCACGATGTCCCCGCTGCCCCCGCGCCGCCCCCGTCCACCCACCGCGGCACCCATGGGTGCCGACTCACGAGGTGCTCCTCCAGGTCGGTGAGGAGGAGGCTGAAGTACTCGTGCACCAGGTTCTGGCAGGGCGTCACCATGGTGGGCACCGGCAGCGCCGCGCACTCCCGCCGCAGGAAGCCCTCCACGGCCGCCTGTGCCCACAGCCACCATGGCACCCGTGCTGGCACCCACAGCGGCACCCGTGGTGGCCACCCCGTGCCCACAGCCAGCATGGCACCCGTGCTGGCACCCACAGCGGCACCCGTGGTGGCCACCCCGTGCCCACAGCCACCATGGCACCCGTGCTGGCACCCACAGCGGCACCCGTGGTGGCCACCCCGTGCCCACAGCCACCATGGCACCCGTGCTGGCACCCACAGCGGCACCCGTGGTGGCCACCCCGTGCCCACAGCCACCATGGCACCCGTGCTGGCACCCACAGCGGCACCCGTGGTGGCCACCCCGTGCCCACAGCCACCATGGCACCCGTGCTGGCACCCACAGCGGCACCCGTGGTGGCCACCCCGTGCCCACAGCCACCATGGCACCCGTGCTGGCACCCACGGTGGCCACCCCATGCCCCCCCATCCCCATGGGCACCTTGGTGGCCGACTCGTTGGCCATGCGGGTGAGGAGGGTGACGATCTGCTGGCAGTCGGCGCACATGTCCTGCGAGAGGTGGCACCGGGCACGGGGACATGGGACATGGGGACACAGGGACGCGTGACGTGGGGACACACGGCGCGGGGCGTAGGGGAAATGAACTTGGGGGGCACGGGGACATATGGCACGGGGACGTGGGGACACAGGGCATGGTTATGTGGGGACATTGGGACATACAGATGTGTGGCATGGGGACACGGGGATGTGGTGTATGGGCCATGGGGGAATGGGGCCATGGGGCCATTGGGAGCTGGGGACCTGGGGGCATGGAGGCATGGCAACATGGGGGACATGGGGGCGTGGGGGCGTGGGGGCGTGGGGACATGGGAGAATGGGGGCATGGCAACATGGGGGACACGGAGACGTGGGAGAATGGGGACGTGGGGACATGGGGGAATGGGGGCATGGGGACACTGGGAGATGGGGCCATGGTGCATGGGACACGGGGTGTAGGGTATGGGGCTGTGGGGGACACAGGGTGCGTTGGGAACATGCGGGGCCACGGGGACAAAGGGAGGGGGCACGGGGACATCGGGGGGCGTGGGGCGGGGGCTGCGGGCGAGGGGCTCTCACCGTGGTGGGGGGGGCCCAGGCGTGGCGGGCGCAGTGCCCCAGGGCCCCGCAGCGCAGCGCCGTCTCCCAGCTCTGGCACCAGGCGGCGGGGGGCACCCCGCAGCGGCCCCCCGGCACCCCCAGCCCTGCGGCCGCCGTCAGCACCCGGCACCCCGGCCTCGCGGGGGAGCCGGGCGTCCGGGACCCCCACCCCAAGGTGCCCCATCCCACCCCCAGCCCTCAGGGGGGCACCCAGGCGTCCGGCACCCCCACCCCAATGCCCCTCGCTGGTGTCCCACCCCACCCCAAGACCCCAAGAGGGGACCCAGGCGTCCGGGACCCCCACCCAAGGCCCCCCCCCATCCCCAAGAGGGGACCCAGGTGTCAGCGCCCTTCGCCCCCAGTGTGGTTGCTCCCTCACGCCCAGCCCAGCCCTGGGGAGGGGACCCAGGGGTCTGGGCCCCCCCCAGCTCCGCCATAGGGTCCCCCAGGGGGTGCACCCGGCTCTGGGGGGCACTCAGCCCGGGGGTGCGGGGGCCCTACCTGGGGTGGCACAGAGCAGGGCGAGGAGCAGGGCCAGTGCGGGTGACGGTGACGGTGGCGGTGCCATGGCGGTGCTGGCAGGGCCGAGCCCCGCGGCCTCTTATAGCCCCGGCGGGAGGTGGCCGTTGGGACGATGCCAGCACCGCGGCGACACGTGCGCCCCGGCCACGGGGACACTTGGGGGCTGCCACCCTGTCCCCCACCCCGTGCCCCTGCCGTTGTCCCCACGCCCCTGTGTCCCCCATGGCCATGTCCCCATCGGGGTCCCCGTGTCCCCATCCCACCCCGGTGCCCACGGTGGCGGGGGACAGACACGGTGCCACTCCTGCGGTGACAAAGACTTTATTGATCTGGGACGGGGTGGTCCACGGCGTGGGGGGGACGGCGTGGGGGGACGGTGTGGGGGACGTTGGTGACAGCGGGTGCCCTCGGAGCTGGCTAGTGCCTGGGGTGGGGAGAGGTGGCAGCGGGGACAGGGCACCTGCAGGCACTGTGTCCCCATGTCCCTGTCCCCCGTGTTGTCCCCACGTCTCCACACCCCCATGTCCCCCCACATCCCCATGTCCCGTGCCCCTCCCGTGTCCCCCCGTGTCCCATGCCCTGCCGTGTCACCCCGTGTCCTATGTTCCCATGTCCCCCTCCATGTCCCCGTAGCCCCATGTCTCCATGCCCCCCCATCCCCATGTCCCCCCATGGCTCGACACCCCCATGTTCCCGCACCCCCATGCCCCCATGTCCCCCCACGTCCCCCCCATGTCCCCATGTCCCCCCATAACCCCATATCCCCCCATGTCCCCTTGTCCCCCCCACATCCCCCCATGTCCCCCCACATCCCCCCGTCCCCGAACACCCCACGTCCCCACGTTCCCACGCCCCACATTCCCTTGCCCTCCCTCTCCCCCCGCCCTGGCAGCACCCATGGGTGCCCCCCCGTCCCCTTCCCGGCAGCGCTTTGAGGCGCCGCGTCCCTGCCCTCCGCTCGAGAGCCCTCGTGGGCCGGGTGCGGCCCCGGCGCCTGGGTCCCCGCAGGGTGGGTGGGTGGGTGGGTGGGGGGCTCACCTGCTCAGAGCTTCTGCTGGCACCAGCGCAGGTGGGTGCAGAGGCGGGTGGGGTTATCGCCCCGCCCCAAGGCTTCCATGATGCGCGTCAGGGCGTGGTTCAGCAGTTCGCTGCACAGGTCCTGGCCGTGTCGCAGCTTCTTGCAGATGCGGTCGATGAGGCGCGCCGCGGAAGCCTGCAGCACACGTCAGTGCCCGCCGCACGAGGGGCCTTGCCTTGCGCAAGGGCCTTGCATGGCGGGGCCCTGCCTTGCACGAGGGCCTTGCACAGGGGGGTACTGCCCTGCACGAGGGCCTTGCATGGGGGGGTATTCCCTTGCACAAGAGGCCTCAGCACACACATAGGTTTTGCACGGGGGCAGCACATGGGGGAGGCATCACCTTGCACGGGGGCTTTGCATGAAGGGGGCTCACCGTGCACAAGGGCTTTGCACGAGGGGCATTGCATGAGGGGGCTCACCGTGCACAGGGGCTTTGCACGGGGTATTGCCTTGCACTAGGGCCTTGCACAAGGGGCTTCACTGCACGCAGGGGTTTTGCACAGCGGCAGCACATGGGGGGGCTCACTTTGCACGAGGGCCTTGCACGAGGGGCATGGCACGAGGAGGTAGTGCCTTGCATGGGGACCCAGCCTTGCCTGGGCACCTCGCACGGGGGGGGGGGCCTTGCACAAGGGGAGCGCCTGGCACGAGGGGGTCGCGCGGCGTCGCGGCCCCCCGCTGCCTCACCTTGCTCTTGGGGTGCACCGCGATTTCCTGCAGCGTCTTCACCACGAACTTGCAGATGTCACAGCGCAGGGTGCCGGTGGGCAGCTTCTCGCCGCTCTGCGCACAGACCCCCCTCAGCACCCGCTGCCAGCCCAGTGCCCCCCAGTGCCCCCCAGTGCCCCCCAGTCCCCCATGGGTGCCCCCCAGCCCCTCCCTCCCCCGTGTCCCCGCCGTGTCCCCTCACCATGATGTCATCGTCACTCAGCTCCTCCTCGATGTCGGGGAGATGCAGGAGCCCCAGGATGTCCAGCCAGGGCTCCCCCGCGCCCTCCGGCAGGGTGCTCGGGGGGGGGGCCTCGGCGCCCACCACCAGCAAGGCTGGGCAGTGCCACGTCAGGGGACACGTCCCCATGTCCCCATGTCCCCTCCCCTGCCCCCATGTCCCCTCCTGTCCCCCCATGTCCCTGTCACCCATGTCCCCATCTCCCCCACGTCCCCATCGCCCTGGTCCCCGTGTCCCCATCTCCCCCATGTCCCCATTGCGCTGGTCCCCATGTCCCCATCTCCCCCACGTCCCCATTGCGCTCGTCCCCATGTCCGCATCTCCCCCCATGACCTCATCTCCCTTGTCCCCATGTCCCCATCTCCCCATTGCCCTGGTCCCCGTCCCCCCGCCATGTCCCCACCTCCCCCGTGGCCCTGGTCCCCATGTCCTCCATGCCCTTGTCCCCATCCCTGTCCCCCATAGCCCCGTGTCCCCGTCCCCCCCATCTCCCCCTCCCTGTCCCCGCCACCCCCCTGTCCGCCCCGTCCCCATGGGGGTCCCCACCAGTGACCGCGGCGAACAGGGCTAGCAGCATTGGGGCCATGGTTGCCCATCCTCGAGCCCTGGGGGCCCTTTATGTCCCCGCAGGGAGGGGTGGCACCCGGGGTGATGGCAGGAAAGGGCCCCCCCCCCAAAACCACGGCAGCCGCAGCGGGGGGCCGGGGGGACCCAGGCATCCGGGAACAGTGGCCCCCGGTCACGTCTGCTGGCGGGGACGGGGGACATGGGGGGCTGGGGGAGTCCTTGGGGACCTGGGGGACACGGGGGGACAAGGGGAGGCCATGGGGACCATGGGGACACTGGAGAGACATTGGGGGGGACAAGGCGGGATCATGGGGACATTGGGGGGACAAGTGGAGACCATGGGGACACTGGGGGGGGACAATAGGAGACCATGGGGACCATGGGGATACTGGGGGGACGTCGGAGGAGACAAGGGGAGACCATGGGGACACTGAGGGGACAAGAGGAGGCTATGGGGACATGGGGGGGGGACAAGAGGAGACCACGGGGACCATGGGGACACTGGGAGGACTGGGAGGGGACAAGAAGAGAGCAGGGGGACTGGGGGGACCTGGGGGGACAAGGAGGGACCTGCGGGGGGACCTGCGGGACAAAGGGGGAGGCCAGGAGGGACCTGGGGGACTTTGGGGACCTGGGGGGATGTGGGGGGCCCTGGGGGTGACAAGGGGACACGGTGGGGACCTGGGGGGACTTTGGGGATGGGGGAAGATAAGGGGGGACCTGGGGGGGGGAGGACATGAGGGGAACTGTGCCACCCCCCTCTTCCCAGCAGGTCCCCGGGGCCACCGCAAACCCCAAAGCCACCGGGGAGGGGACGGGGGGGGGCCCTGTCCCTGCCCCCCTTCCTGTCCCTGTCCCCCGTGAAGCCACAAGGCTCCGTCACCGTCAGCTTCCCCTGCGGCACCGGGGGGGCTCGGGGGGCCAGGGCAGAGCCCCCGGGCTGCTGCCACCGCCGGCGGGGGAACGCCAGGACCCCCAGTGCCCCCCAGTAACCTCCAGTGCCCCCCAGTAACCTCCAGTATGTCCCAGTTCCCCCTTGTAAGAGACCGAAACGTTAAGGCGGCTTGCTGGCGTTTATCTGATAAGCCGGGACACGGACCGCTCTCTTTGATAAGAGCTGAGGGCAAACTGCCCCTTGGCTTACCCGCTGCCGCTAGCCAGCAAGGCAACTTGAGCAAAGCGGCCGAGCCAGCAGGCCGCTCTGGTAGCCGCTCTGGCAGCCGCTCTGGCAGACACCAGCTGGCATCGGCCGGGCCACTTGCCCACCAGCAACACGTTCGATGCGCGCGTGTCGGCTACGGGCTGTTGCCCTGGGTAGCCAAACCCAAACGCCCTCTCGACAGAGCTGGCACACCGAAACGTGAGGGTGGCCACCCTCCGCCGAAGCCGGAGGGCCAGCGGGAGCCGCGGGATGGCTGGTGCCGGCCGCCCCGTGCTTATCTCGGGAGGCTTGCCTCGCCGCTGCCGAAGGCTTCCCGCCTTTCCCGGCGCTCCCCTCCTTCCTCAGCCCCGCAAACGGCTGCCGGGCGGCCAACGGCCTCCTCCGCGTCGCCGTGCCCCCGGGGCCATTGCAGACCTTCCCCGAGCCGGAGCCCCAGTGTCCCGCGTTGCCCCCAGTGCCCTCCAGTACCCCTCTTACCCCCAGTAGCCCCCAAGGCCCTCCAGTAGCCCCCAGTGTCCCCCATTACCACCAGTGCCCCCCAGTACCTCCCAGTACCCTTGTTACCCCCAGTAGCCCCCAATGCCCTCCAGTAGCCCCCAGTGTCCCCCATTACCACCAGTGCCCCCCAGCACCTCCCAGTACCCTTGTTACCCCCAGTAGCCCCCAATGCCCCCCAGTGACCCCCAGTGTCCCCCATTACCCCCAGTGCCTCCCAGTTGCCCCCAGTACCCCCAGTAATCCCCAGTACCCCCAGTACCCCTATTACCCTCAGTTTCTTCAGTACCCTCCAGCACCCACCATTACCCCCAGTATCCCCAGTGCTCCCAGTATCCCCGCCCAGTACCCCCAGTGCCCTCAATTACCCACAGTGTCCCCCATTACCCCCAGTGCTCCCATTACCCCCAGTATCCCTGCCAATACCCCCCAGTCTCCCTGCCAGTACCCCCAGTCCTCCCCGCGGCCTCCAGCCGCCAGGGGGCGCCGCCGCCGCTCCGCCCCGCCGCGCCCCGCCAAGATGGCGGCGCCCAGGGCTGCCCGTGTGCTGCGGGTGGGGGACGGGACGGGGGAACCGGGGGCGACCGGGGACACCGGGAATGGGGGCCACCGGGTATGGGGGATACCGGGAATGGGGGATACCGGGTATGGGGGACACCAGGGACACCGGCTATGGGGGATACCGGGTACGGGGGCCACCGGGTATGGGCGATACCGGGTACGGGGGCCATGGGGAATGGGGGACACCAGGGAGACTGGGTATGGAGGGACACAGGGTGTGGGGGACACCGGGCATGGGGGACACCAGGGCCAGTGGATATAGGGGACACCTGGTACGGGGGGGCATGGGGACATTGGGTATAGGGGACAGCAGGCACCGGGGTCAGTGTGGACAGTGTCGCCAGTCCCCCCAGTCCCCCGAGCTGTCCCCAGCTGGCGCGGTGTCCCCCAGCACCCCAAGGTGTCCCTGGCCAGAACAGTGTCCCCAATCCCCCCAGCACCCCAAGGTGTCCCTAGCTGGCACGGTGTCCCCAAGCCCAGTGTCCCCCATGCCCGGTGTCCCCCACACCGTGCCCACAGCCAGCATGGCACCCGTGCTGGCACCCACAGCGGCACCCGTGGTGGCCACCCCGTGCCCACAGCCACCATGGCACCCGTGCTGGCACCCACGGTGGCCACCCCATGCCCCCCCATCCCCATGGGCACCTTGGTGGCCGACTCGTTGGCCATGCGGGTGAGGAGGGTGACGATCTGCTGGCAGTCGGCGCACATGTCCTGCGAGAGGTGGCACCGGGCACGGGGACATGGGACATGGGGACACAGGGACGTGTGACGTGGGGACACACGGCGCGGGGCGTAGGGGAAATGAACTTGGGGGGCACGGGGACATATGGCACGGGGACGTGGGGACACAGGGCATGGTTATGTGGGGACATTGGGACATACAGATGTGTGGCATGGGGACACGGGGATGAGGTGTATGGGCCATGGGGGAATGGGGCCATGGGGCCATTGGGAGCTGGGGACCTGGGGGCATGGGGGCATGGCAACATGGGGGACATGGGGGCGTGGGGGCGTGGGGGCGTGGGGACATGGGAGAATGGGGGCATGGCAACATGGGGGACACGGAGACGTGGGAGAATGGGGACGTGGGGACATGGGGGAATGGGGGCATGGGGACACTGGGAGATGGGGCCATGGTGCATGGGACACGGGGTGTAGGGTATGGGGCTGTGGGGGACACAGGGTGCGTTGGGAACATGCGGGGGCACGGGGACAAAGGGAGGGGGCACGGGGACATCGGGGGGCGTGGGGCGGGGGCTGCGGGCGAGGGGCTCTCACCGTGGTGGGGGGGGCCCAGGCGTGGCGGGCGCAGTGCCCCAGGGCCCCGCAGCGCAGCGCCGTCTCCCAGCTCTGGCACCAGGCGGCGGGGGGCACCCCGCAGCGGCCCCCCGGCACCCCCAGCCCTGCGGCCGCCGTCAGCACCCGGCACCCCGGCCTCGCGGGGGAGCCGGGCGTCCGGGACCCCCACCCCAAGGTGCCCCATCCCACCCCCAGCCCTCAGGGGGGCACCCAGGCGTCCGGCACCCCCACCCCAATGCCCCTCGCTGGTGTCCCACCCCACCCCAAGACCCCAAGAGGGGACCCAGGTGTCAGCGCCCTTCGCCCCCAGTGTGGGTGCTCCCTCACCCCCAGCCCAGCCCTGGGGAGGGGACCCAGGGGTCTGGGCCCCCCCCAGCTCTGCCATAGGGTCCCCCAGGGGGTGCACCCGGCTCTGGGGGGCACTCAGCCCGGGGGTGCGGGGGCCCTACCTGGGGTGGCACAGAGCAGGGTGAGGAGCAGGGCCAGCGCGGGTGACGGTGACGGTGGCGGTGCCATGGCGGTGCTGGCAGGGCCGAGCCCCGCGGCCTCTTATAGCCCCGGCGGGAGGTGGCCGTTGGGACGATGCCAGCACCGCGGCGACACGTGCGCCCCGGCCACGGGGACACTTGGGGGCTGCCACCCTGTCCCCCACCCCGTGCCCCTGCCGTTGTCCCCACGCCCCTGTGTCCCCCATGGCCATGTCCCCATCGGGGTCCCCGCGTCCCCATCCCACCCCGGTGCCCACGGTGGCGGGGGACAGACACGGTGCCACTCCTGCGGTGACAAAGACTTTATTGATCTGGGACGGGGTGGTCCACGGCGTGGGGGGGACGGTGTGGGGGGACGGTGTGGGGGACGTTGGTGACAGCGGGTGCCCTCGGAGCTGGCTGGTGCCTGGGGTGGGGAGAGGTGGCAGCGGGGACAGGGCACCTGCAGGCACTGTGTCCCCATGTCCCTGTCCCCCGTGTTGTCCCCACGTCTCCACACCCCCATGTCCCCCCACATCCCCATGTCCCGTGCCCCTCCCATGTCCCCCCATGTCCCATGCCCCTCCCGTGTCCCCCCGTGTCCTATGTTCCCATGCCCCCCTCCATGGCCCCATAGCCCCATGTCTCCATGCCCCCCCATCCCCATGTCCCCCCATGGCTCGACACCCCCATGTTCCCGCACCCCCATGCCCCCATGTCCCCCCATGTCCCCTTGTCCCCCCACGTCCCCCTGTCCCCCCATACCCCCTTATCCCCACGTCCCCCCGTGTTCCCATGTCCCCCCCACGTCCCCCCGTCCCCGAACACCCCACGTCCCCACGTTCCCACGCCCCACATTCCCTTGCCCTCCCTCTCCCCCCGCCCTGGCGGCACCCATGGGTGCCCCCCCGTCCCCTTCCCGGCAGCGCTTTGAGGCGCCGCGTCCCTGCCCTCCGCTCGAGAGCCCTCGTGGGCCGGGTGCGGCCCCGGCGCCTGGGTCCCCGCAGGGTGGGTGGGTGGGTGGGTGGGGGGCTCACCTGCTCAGAGCTGCGACTAGCACCAGCCCAGGCGGGTGCAGACGCGGGTGGGGTCATTGCCCCGCCCCAAGGCTTCCATGATGGGCGTCAGGGCGGTTTTCAGCAGGTCGCTGCACAGGTCCTGGCCGCGTGGCATCTTCTTGCAGATGCGGTCGATGAGGCGCCCCGTGGAAAGCTGCAGCACACGTCAGTGCCCGCTGCACGAGGGGCCTTGCCTTGCGCAAGGGCCTTGCATGGCGGGGCACTGCCTTGCACGAGGGCCTTGCATGGGGCGTACTGCCCTGCACGAGGGCCTTGCATGGGGGGCACTGCCTTGCATGAGGGCCTTGCACAGGGGGGTATTGCCTTGCACAAGGGGCCCCACTGCACACAGAGGTTTTGCACGGGAGCAGCACATGGGGGAGGCATCACCTTGCACGGGGACTTTGCATGAAGGGGGCTCACCGTGCACAAGGGCTTTGCACGAGGGGCATTGCATGAGGGGGCTCACCGTGCACAGGGGCTTTGCACGGGGTATTGCCTTGCACTAGGGCCTTGCACGAGGGGCTTCACTGCACACAGGGGTTTTCACGGCGGCAGCACATGGGGGGGCTCACTTTGCACGAGGGCCTTGCACGAGGGGCATGGCACGAGGAGGTAGTGCCTTGCATGGGGACCCAGCCTTGCCTGGGCACCTCGCACGGGGGGGGGGGCCTTGCACAAGGGGAGCGCCTGGCACGAGGGGGTCGCGCGGCGTCGTGGCCCCCCGCTGCCTCACCTTCCTCTTGATGCCCTGCAGCGTCTTCACCACGGACTTGCAGATTTTACAGCGTGTGGGGCCGGTGGGCAGCTCCTTGCCGCTCTGTGCACAGACCCGCCTCAGCACCCGCTGCCAGCCCAGTGCCTCCCAGTGCCCCCCAGTGCCCCCACAACATGAGCCCAGTGCCCACCAGTGCCCCCCCAGTGCCTCCCAGTGCCCCCACAACACCAGCCCAGTGCCCACCCAGTGCCCCCCAGTGCCTTCCAGTGCCCCCCAGTGCCTCCACAACACCAGCCCAGTGCCCCCCAGTCCCCCATGGGTGCCCCCCAGCCCCTCCCTCCCCCGTGTCCCCGCCGTGTCCCCTCACCATGATGTCATCGTCACTCAGCTCCTCCTCGATGTCGGGGAGATGCAGGAGCCCCAGGGTGTCCAGCCAGGGCTCCCCCGCGCCCTCCGGCAGGGTGCTCGGGGGGGGGGCCTCGGCGCCCACCACCAGCAAGGCTGGGCAGTGCCACGTCAGGGGACACGTCCCCATGTCCCCACGTCCCCTCCCCTGCCCCCATGTCCCCTCCTGTCCCCCCATGTCCCTGTCACCCATCTCCCCCGTGTCCCCATCGCCCTGGTCCCCATGTCCCCCATGTCCTCATGTCCCCGTCCCCCCTTGTCTTCATCCCCTCTTTGTCCCCAACCCTCCATGTCCCCAACCCTCCTGCCCCCTTCCCCATCTCTGCCCTGCTCCCCATCCCTCCATGTCCCCTCTGTCCCCACCCTACGTCCCCGTCCCCCATGTCCCCATCCCACCAAAGCCCCCTGTCCCCACCCGTGTCCCCCATCTCCCCATTGCCCTGGTCCCCGTCCCCCCGCCATGTCCCCACCTCCCCCGTGGCCCTGGTCCCCATGTCCTCCATGCCCTTGTCCCCATCCCTGTCCCCCATAGCCCCGTGTCCCCGTCCCCCCCATCTCCCCCTCCCTGTCCCCGCCACCCCCCCTGTCCGCCCCGTCCCCGTGGGGGTCCCCACCAGTGACCGCGGCGAACAGGGCTAGCAGCATTGGGGCCATGGTTGCCCATCCTCGAGCCCTGGGGGCCCTTTATGTCCCCGCAGGGAGGGGTGGCACCCGGGGTGACGGCAGGAAAGGGCCCCCCCCCCAAAACCACGGCAGCCGCAGCGGGGGGCCGGGGGGACCCAGGCATCAGGGAACAGTGGCCCCCGGTCACGTCTGCTGGCGGGGACGGGGGACATGGGGGGCTGGGGGAGTCCTTGGGGACCTGGGGGACACGGGGGGACAAGGGGAGGCCATGGGGACCATGGGGAGACTGGGGGAGACAAGAGGAGACCATGGGGACCATGGGGACACTGGGGGGACATTGGGGGGGACAAGGGTGGACCATGGGGACATTGGTGACACTGAGGGGACATTGGGAGGGACAAGAGGAGACCATGGGGACTTGGGGGTCATTGGGGGGACACTGGGGGTGGACAAGAGGAGGTCATGGGGTCTTGGGGGACACTGGGAGGACTGGGAGGGGACAAGGAGAGAGCAGGGGGACTGGGGGGACCTGGGGGGACAAGGAGGGACCTGCGGGGGGACCTGAGGGACAAAGGGGGAGGCCAGGAGGGACCTGGGGGACTTTGGGGACCTGGGGGGACGTGGGGGGCCCTGGGGGTGACAAGGGGACACGGTGGGGACCTGGGGGGACTTTGGGGATGGGGGAAGATAAGGGGGGACCTGGGGGGGGGAGGACATGAGGGGAACTGTGCCACCCCCCTCTTCCCAGCAGGTCCCCGGGGCCACCGCAAACCCCAAAGCCACCGGGGAGGGGACGGGGGGGGGGCCCTGTCCCTGCCCCCCTTCCTGTCCCTGTCCCCCGTGAAGCCACAAGGCTCCGTCACCGTCAGCTTCCCCTGCGGCACCGGGGGGGCTCGGGGGGCCAGGGCAGAGCCCCCGGGCTGCTGCCACCGCCGGCGGGGGAACGCCAGGACCCCCAGTGCCCCCCAGTAACCTCCAGTGCCCCCCAGTAACCTCCAGTATGGCCCAGTTCCCCCTTGTAAGAGACCGAAACGTTAAGGCGGCTTGCTGGCGTTTATCTGATAAGCCGGGACACGGACCGCTCTCTTTGATAAGAGCTGAGGGCAAACTGCCCCTTGGCTTACCCGCTGCCGCTAGCCAGCAAGGCAACTTGAGCAAAGCGGCCGAGCCAGCAGGCCGCTCTGGTAGCCGCTCTGGCAGCCGCTCTGGCAGACACCAGCTGGCATCGGCCGGGCCACTTGCCCACCAGCAACACGTTCGATGCGCGCGTGTCGGCTACGGGCTGTTGCCCTGGGTAGCCAAACCCAAACGCCCTCTCGACAGAGCTGGCACACCGAAACGTGAGGGTGGCCACCCTCCGCCGAAGCCGGAGGGCCAGCGGGAGCCGCGGGATGGCTGGTGCCGGCCGCCCCGTGCTTATCTCGGGAGGCTTGCCTCGCCGCTGCCGAAGGCTTCCCGCCTTTCCCGGCGCTCCCCTCCTTCCTCAGCCCCGCAAACGGCTGCCGGGCGGCCAACGGCCTCCTCCGCGTCGCCGTGCCCCCGGGGCCATTGCAGACCTTCCCCGAGCCGGAGCCCCAGTGTCCCGCGTTGCCCCCAGTGCCTCCCAGTACCCCTCTTACCCCCAGTAGCCCCCAAGGCCCTCCAGTAGCCCCCAGTGTCCCCCATTACCACCAGTGCCCCCCAGTACCTCCCAGTACCCTTGTTACCCCCAGTAGCCCCCAATGCCCTCCAGTAGCCCCCAGTGTCCCCCATTACCACCAGTGCCCCCCAGTACCTCCCAGTACCCTTGTTACCCCCAGTAGCCCCCAATGCCCCCCAGTAGCCCCCAGTGTCCCCCAGTAACCCCCAGTGCCTCCAGGTTCCCCCCAGTACCCCCAGTAATCCCCAGTACCCCCAGTACCCCTATTACCCTCAGTTTCTTCAGTACCCTCCAGCACCCACCATTACCCCCAGTATCCCCAGTGCTCCCAGTATCCCCGCCCAGTACCCCCAGTGCCCTCAATTACCCACAGTGTCCCCCATTACCCCCAGTGCTCCCATTACCCCCAGTATCCCTCCCAGTACCCCCCAGTCTCCCTGCCAGTACCCCCAGTCCTCCCCGCGGCCTCCAGCCGCCAGGGGGCGCCGCCGCCGCTCCGCCCCGCCGCGCCCCGCCAAGATGGCGGCGCCCAGGGCTGCCCGTGTGCTGCGGGTGGGGGACGGGACGGGGGAACCGGGGGCGACCGGGGCCACCGGGAATGGGGGCCACCGGGTATGGGGGATACCGGGAATGGGGGATACCGGGTACGGGGGATACCGGGTACGGGGGACACCGGGTATGGGGGACACCGGGCATGGGGGACACCAGGGCCACCGGGCATGGGGGATACCGGGCATGGGGGGCACCGGGTATGGGGGACACCAGGGCCACCGGGAATGGGGGATACCGGGTACGGGGGATACCGGGTATGGGGGACACCGGGTATGGGGGACACCGGGTACGGGGGACACCGGGCATGGGGGACACCAGGGCCACCGGGCATGGGGGACACCGGGCATGGGGGGCACCGGGTATGGGGGACACCAGGGAGACTGGGTATGGGGGGACACAGGGTGTGGGGGACACCGGGCATGGGGGACACCGGGCATGGGGTCACCAGGGCCAGTGGATATAGGGGACACCTGGCCCGGCCTCGCGGGGGAGCCGGGCGTCCGGGACCCCCACCCCAAGGTGCCCCATCCCACCCCCAGCCCTCAGGGGGGCACCCAGGCGTCCGGCACCCCCACCCCAATGCCCCTCGCTGGTGTCCCACCCCACCCCAAGACCCCAAGAGGGGACCCAGGCGTCCGGGACCCCCACCCAAGGCCCCCCCCCATCCCCAAGAGGGGACCCAGGTGTCAGCGCCCTTCGCCCCCAGTGTGGGTGCTCCCTCACGGCCAGCCCAGCCCTGGGGAGGGGACCCAGGGGTCTGGGCCCCCCCCAGCTCCGCCATAGGGTCCCCCAGGGGGTGCACCCGGCTCTGGGGGGCACTCAGCCCGGGGGTGCGGGGGCCCTACCTGGGGTGGCACAGAGCAGGGTGAGGAGCAGGGCCAGCGCGGGTGACGGTGACGGTGGCGGTGCCATGGCGGTGCTGGCAGGGCCGAGCCCCACGGCCTCTTATAGCCCCGGCGGGAGGTGGCCGTTGGGACGATGCCAGCACCGCGGCGACACGTGCGCCCCGGCCACGGGGACACTTGGGGGCTGCCACCCTGTCCCCCACCCCGTGCCCCTGCCGTTGTCCCCACGCCCCTGTGTCCCCCATGGCCATGTCCCCATCGGGGTCCCCGCGTCCCCATCCCACCCCGGTGCCCACGGTGGCGGGGGACAGACACGGTGCCACTCCTGCGGTGACAAAGACTTTATTGATCTGGGACGGGGTGGTCCACGGCGTGGGGGGGACGGCGTGGGGGGACGGTGTGGGGGACGTTGGTGACAGCGGGTGCCCTCGGAGCTGGCTGGTGCCTGGGGTGGGGAGAGGTGGCAGCGGGGACAGGGCACCTGCAGGCACTGTGTCCCCATGTCCCTGTCCCCCGTGTTGTCCCCACGTCCCCCATGTCCCCCCACATCCCCATGTCCCGTGCCCCTCCCATGTCCCCCCATGTCCCATGCCCCTCCCGTGTCCCCCCGTGTCCTATGTTCCCATGCCCCCCTCCATGGCCCCATAGCCCCATGTCTCCATGCCCCCCCATCCCCATGTCCCCCCATGGCTCGACACCCCCATGTTCCCGCACCCCCATGCCCCCATGTCCCCCCACGTCCCCTTGTCCCCCCACGTCCCCCTGTCCCCCCATACCCCCTTATCCCCACGTCCCCCCGTGTTCCCATGTCCCCCCCACGTCCCCCCGTCCCCGAACACCCCACGTCCCCGCGTTCCCACGCCCCACATTCCCTCGCCCTCCCTCTCCCCCCGCCCTGGCAGCACCCATGGGTGCCCCCCCGTCCCCTTCCCGGCAGCGCTTTGAGGCGCCGCGTCCCTGCCCTCCGCTCGAGAGCCCTCGTGGGCCGGGTGCGGCCCCGGCGCCTGGGTCCCCGCAGGGTGGGTGGGTGGGTGGGTGGGGGGCTCACCTGCTCAGAGCTTCTGCTGGCACCAGCGCAGGCGGGTGCAGACGCGGGTGGGGTCCTCGTTCCGCCCCAAGGCTTCCATGATGCGCGTCATGGCATGGTGCAGCAGGTTGCACACATGCCGGACAAATGGTATCTTCTTGCAGATGCGGTTGATGACGCGCAACGCAGAAGCCTGCAGCACACGTCAGTGCCCGCCGCACGAGGGGCCTTGCCTTGCGCAAGGGCCTTGCATGGCGGGGCCCTGCCTTGCACGAGGGCCTTGCACAAGGGCCTTGCACAGGGGGGCACTGCCTTGCATGAGGGCCTTGCACAAGGGCCTTGCACAAGGGGGGTATTGCCTTGCACAAGGGGCCCCACTGCACACAGAGGTTTTGCACGGGGGCAGCACATGGGGGAGGCATCACCTTGCACGGGGGCTTTGCATGAAGGGGGCTCACCGTGCACAAGGGCTTTGCACGAGGGGCATTGCATGAGGGGGCTCACCGTGCACAGGGGCTTTGCACGGGGTATTGCCTTGCACTAGGGCCTTGCACGAGGGGCTTCACTGCACACAGGGGTTTTCACGGCGGCAGCACATGGGGGGGCTCACTTTGCACGAGGGCCTTGCACGAGGGGCATGGCACGAGGAGGTAGTGCCTTGCATGGGGACCCAGCCTTGCCTGGGCACCTCGCACGGGGGGGGGCCTTGCACAAGGGGAGCGCCTGACACGAGGGGGTCGCGCGGCGTCGTGGCCCCCCCCTGCCTCACCTTCCTCCTGATGCCCTGCAGCTTCTTCACCACGAACTTGCAGATTTTACAGCGTATGGGGCCGGTGGGCAGCTCCTTGCCGCTCTGCGCACAGACCCACCTCAGCACCCGCTGCCAGCCCAGTGCCTCCCAGTGCCCTCCAGTACCTCCCAGTGCCCCCCAGTGCCCTGCAGTGCCCCCACACCACCAGCCCAGTGCCCACCAGTGCCCCCGGCTGCCATCCCAGTGCCCCCCAGTGCCCCCACACCAGCCCAGTGCCCCCTGCTGCCATCCTAGTGCCCCCCAGCACCCCCACAATGCCATCCCAGTGCCCCCGGCTGCCATCCCAGTGCCCCCCAGTGCCCCTACACCAGCCCAGTGCCCACCAGTGCCCCCTGCTGCTATCCCAGTGCCCTCCATCGCCACCACAATGCCAGCCCAGTGCCCACCCAGTGTCCCCTCAGTGCCCTCTCTTGGTGCCCACCCCAGTCCCTCCTGGGTGCCCCCCCAGTACCCTCCCAGTACCTGCCCAGTCCCCCATGGGTGCCCCCCAGCCCCTCCCTCCCCCGTGTCCCCGCCGTGTCCCCTCACCATGATGTCATCGTCACTCAGCTCGTCCTCGATGTCGGGGAGATGCAGGAGCCCCAGGGTGTCCAGCCAGGGCTCCCCCGCGCCCTCCGGCAGGGTGCTCGGGGGGGGGGCCTCGGCGCCCACCACCAGCAAGGCTGGGCAGTGCCACGTCAGGGGACACGTCCCCATGTCCCCACGTCCCCTCCCCTGCCCCCATGTCCCCTCCTGTCCCCCCATGTCCCTGTCACCCATCTCCCCATCTCCCCCACGTCCCCATTGCCCTGGTCCCCATGTCCCCATCTCCCCCACGTCCCCATCGCCCTGGTCCCCGTGTCCCCATCTCCCCCGTGTCCCCATCTCCCCCACGTCCCCATCGCCCTGGTCCCCATGTCCCCATCTCCCCCACGTCCCCATTGCGCTCGTCCCCATGTCCGCATCTCCCCCCATGACCTCATCTCCCTTGTCCCCATGTCTCCATCTCCCCATTGCCCTGGTCCCCGTCCCCCCGCCATGTCCCCACCTCCCCCGTGGCCCTGGTCCCCATGTCCTCCATGCCCTTGTCCCCATCCCTGTCCCCCATAGCCCCGTGTCCCCGTCCCCCCCATCTCCCCCTCCCTGTCCCCGCCACCCCCCTGTCCACCCCGTCCCCGTGGGGGTCCCCACCAGTGACCGCGGCGAACAGGGCTAGCAGCATTGGGGCCATGGTTGCCCATCCTCGAGCCCTGGGGGCCCTTTATGTCCCCGCAGGGAGGGGTGGCACCCAGGGTGACGGCAGGAAAGGGCCCCCCCCCAAAACCACGGCAGCCGCAGCGGGGGGCCGGGGGGACCCAGGCATCAGGGAACAGTGGCCCCCGGTCACGTCTGCTGGCGGGGACGGGGGACACGGGGGGCTGGGGGAGTCCTTGGGGACCTGGGGGACACGGGGGGACAAGGGGAGGCCATGGGGACCATGGGGAGACTGGGGGAGACAAGAGGAGACCATGGGGACCATGGGGACACTGGGGGGACATTGGGGGGGACAAGGGTGGACCATGGGGACATTGGTGACACTGAGGGGACATTGGGAGGGACAAGAGGAGACCATGGGGACTTGGGGGTCATTGGGGGGACACTGGGGGTGGACAAGAGGAGGTCATGGGGTCTTGGGGGACACTGGGAGGACTGGGAGGGGACAAGGAGAGAGCAGGGGGACTGGGGGGACCTGGGGGGACAAGGAGGGACCTGCGGGGGGACCTGAGGGACAAAGGGGGAGGCCAGGAGGGACCTGGGGGACTTTGGGGACCTGGGGGGACGTGGGGGGCCCTGGGGGTGACAAGGGGACACGGTGGGGACCTGGGGGGACTTTGGGGATGGGGGAAGATAAGGGGGGACCTGGGGGGGGGAGGACATGAGGGGAACTGTGCCACCCGCCTCTTCCCAGCAGGTCCCCGGGGCCACCGCAAACCCCAAAGCCACCGGGGAGGGGACGGGGGGGGGCCCTGTCCCTGCCCCCCTTCCTGTCCCTGTCCCCCGTGAAGCCACAAGGCTCCGTCACCGTCAGCTTCCCCTGCGGCACCGGGGGGGCTCGGGGGGCCAGGGCAGAGCCCCCGGGCTGCTGCCACCGCCGGCGGGGGAACGCCAGGACCCCCAGTGCCCCCCAGTAACCTCCAGTGCCCCCCAGTAACCTCCAGTATGTCCCAGTTCCCCCTTGTAAGAGACCGAAACGTTAAGGCGGCTTGCTGGCGTTTATCTGATAAGCCGGGACACGGACCGCTCTCTTTGATAAGAGCTGAGGGCAAACTGCCCCTTGGCTTACCCGCTGCCGCTAGCCAGCAAGGCAACTTGAGCAAAGCGGCCGAGCCAGCAGGCCGCTCTGGTAGCCGCTCTGGCAGCCGCTCTGGCAGACACCAGCTGGCATCGGCCGGGCCACTTGCCCACCAGCAACACGTTCGATGCGCGCGTGTCGGCTACGGGCTGTTGCCCTGGGTAGCCAAACCCAAACGCCCTCTCGACAGAGCTGGCACACCGAAACGTGAGGGTGGCCACCCTCCGCCGAAGCCGGAGGGCCAGCGGGAGCCGCGGGATGGCTGGTGCCGGCCGCCCCGTGCTTATCTCGGGAGGCTTGCCTCGCCGCTGCCGAAGGCTTCCCGCCTTTCCCGGCGCTCCCCTCCTTCCTCAGCCCCGCAAACGGCTGCCGGGCGGCCAACGGCCTCCTCCGCGTCGCCGTGCCCCCGGGGCCATTGCAGACCTTCCCCGAGCCGGAGCCCCAGTGTCCCGCGTTGCCCCCAGTGCCCTCCAGTACCCCTCTTACCCCCAGTAGCCCCCAAGGCCCTCCAGTAGCCCCCAGTGTCCCCCATTACCACCAGTGCCCCCCAGTACCTCCCAGTACCCTTGTTACCCCCAGTAGCCCCCAATGCCCCCCAGTGACCCCCAGTGTCCCCCATTACCCCCAGTGCCTCCCAGTTCCCCCCAGTACCCCCAGTAATCCCCAGTACCCCCAGTACCCCTATTACCCTCAGTTTCTTCAGTACCCTCCAGTACCCACCATTACCCCCAGTATCCCCAGTGCTCCCAGTATCCCCGCCCAGTACCCCCAGTGCCCTCAATTACCCACAGTGTCCCCCATTACCCCCAGTGCTCCCATTACCCCCAGTATCCCTGCCAGTACCCCCCAGTATCCCTGCCAGTACCCCCAGTCCTCCCCGCGGCCTCCAGCCGCCAGGGGGCGCCGCCGCCGCTCCGCCCCGCCGCGCCCCGCCAAGATGGCGGCGCCCAGGGCTGCCCGTGTGCTGCGGGTGGGGGACGGGACGGGGGAACCGGGGGCGACCGGGGACACCGGGAATGGGGGCCACCGGGTATGGGGGATACCGGGTACGGGGGCCACCGGGTATGGGCGATACCGGGTACGGGGGCCATGGGGAATGGGGGACACTAGGGACACCGGGCATGGGGGACACCGGGCATGGGGGGCACCGGGTATGGGGGACACCAGGGCCAGTGGATATAGGGGACACCTGGTACGGGGGGGCATGGGGACATTGGGTATAGGGGACAGCAGGCACCGGGGTCAGTGTGGACAGTGTCGCCAGTCCCCCCAGTCCCCCGAGCTGTCCCCAGCTGGCGCGGTGTCCCCCAGCACCCCAAGGTGTCCCTGGCCAGAACAGTGTCCCCAATCCCCCCAGCACCCCAAGGTGTCCCTAGCTGGCACGGTGTCCCCAAGCCCAGTGTCCCCCATGCCCGGTGTCCCCCACACCGTGCCCACAGCCAGCATGGCACCCGTGCTGGCACCCACAGCGGCACCCGTGGTGGCCACCCCGTGCCCACAGCCACCATGGCACCCGTGCTGGCACCCACAGCGGCACCCGTGGTGGCCACCCCGTGCCCACAGCCACCATGGCACCCGTGCTGGCACCCACGGTGGCCACCCCATGCCCCCCCATCCCCATGGGCACCTTGGTGGCCGACTCGTTGGCCATGCGGGTGAGGAGGGTGACGATCTGCTGGCAGTCGGCGCACATGTCCTGCGAGAGGTGGCACCGGGCACGGGGACATGGGACATGGGGACACAGGGACGCGTGACGTGGGGACACATGGCGCGGGGCGTAGGGGAAATGAACTTGGGGGGCACGGGGACATATGGCACGGGGACGTGGGGACACAGGGCATGGTTATGTGGGGACATTGGGACATACAGATGTGTGGCATGGGGACACGGGGATGAGGTGTATGGGCCATGGGGGAATGGGGCCATGGGGCCATTGGGAGCTGGGGACCTGGGGGCATGGAGGCATGGCAACATGGGGGACATGGGGGCGTGGGGGCGTGGGGGCGTGGGGGCGTGGGGACATGGGAGAATGGGGGCATGGCAACATGGGGGACACGGAGACGTGGGAGAATGGGGACGTGGGGACATGGGGGAATGGGGGCATGGGGACACTGGGAGATGGGGCCATGGTGCATGGGACACGGGGTGTAGGGTATGGGGCTGTGGGGGACACAGGGTGCGTTGGGAACATGCGGGGCCACGGGGACAAAGGGAGGGGGCACGGGGACATCGGGGGGCGTGGGGCGGGGGCTGCGGGCGAGGGGCTCTCACCGTGGCGGGGGGGGCCCAGGCGTGGCGGGCGCAGTGCCCCAGGGCCCCGCAGCGCAGCGCCGTCTCCCAGCTCTGGCACCAGGCGGCGGGGGGCACCCCGCAGCGGCCCCCCGGCACCCCCAGCCCTGCGGCCGCCGTCAGCACCCGGCACCCCGGCCTCGCGGGGGAGCCGGGCGTCCGGGACCCCCACCCCAAGGTGCCCCATCCCACCCCCAGCCCTCAGGGGGGCACCCAGGCGTCCGGCACCCCCACCCCAATGCCCCTCGCTGGTGTCCCACCCCACCCCAAGACCCCAAGAGGGGACCCAGGCGTCCGGGACCCCCACCCAAGGCCCCCCCCCATCCCCAAGAGGGGACCCAGGTGTCAGCGCCCTTCGCCCCCAGTGTGGGTGCTCCCTCACGGCCAGCCCAGCCCTGGGGAGGGGACCCAGGGGTCTGGGCCCCCCCCAGCTCCGCCATAGGGTCCCCCAGGGGGTGCACCCGGCTCTGGGGGGCACTCAGCCCGGGGGTGCGGGGGCCCTACCTGGGGTGGCACAGAGCAGGGTGAGGAGCAGGGCCAGCGCGGGTGACGGTGACGGTGGCGGTGCCATGGCGGTGCTGGCAGGGCCGAGCCCCGCGGCCTCTTATAGCCCCGGCGGGAGGTGGCCGTTGGGACGATGCCAGCACCGCGGCGACACGTGCGCCCCGGCCACGGGGACACTTGGGGGCTGCCACCCTGTCCCCCACCCCGTGCCCCTGCCGTTGTCCCCACGCCCCTGTGTCCCCCATGGCCATGTCCCCATCGGGGTCCCCGTGTCCCCATCCCACCCCGGTGCCCACGGTGGCGGGGGACAGACACGGTGCCACTCCTGCGGTGACAAAGACTTTATTGATCTGGGACGGGGTGGTCCACGGCGTGGGGGGGACGGTGTGGGGGGACGGTGTGGGGGACGTTGGTGACAGCGGGTGCCCTCGGAGCTGGCTGGTGCCTGGGGTGGGGAGAGGTGGCAGCGGGGACAGGGCACCTGCAGGCACTGTGTCCCCATGTCCCTGTCCCCCGTGTTGTCCCCACGTCTCCACACCCCCATGTCCCCCCACATCCCCATGTCCCGTGCCCCTCCCATGTCCCCCCATGTCCCATGCCCCTCCCGTGTCCCCCCGTGTCCTATGTTCCCATGCCCCCCTCCATGGCCCCATAGCCCCATGTCTCCATGCCCCCCCATCCCCATGTCCCCCCATGGCTCGACACCCCCATGTTCCCGCACCCCCATGCCCCCATGTCCCCCCACGTCCCCTTGTCCCCCCACGTCGCCCTGTCCCCCCATACCCCCTTATCCCCACGTCCCCCCGTGTTCCCATGTCCCCCCACATCCCCCTGTCCCCGAACACCCCACGTCCCCGCGTTCCCACGCCCCACATTCCCTCGCCCTCCCTCTCCCCCCGCCCTGACAGCACCCATGGGTGCCCCCCCGTCCCCTTCCCGGCAGCGCTTTGAGGCGCCGCGTCCCTGCCCTCCGCTCGAGAGCCCTCGTGGGCCGGGTGCGGCCCCGGCGCCTGGGTCCCCGCAGGGTGGGTGGCTCACCTGCTCAGAGCTTCTGCTGGCACCAGCGCAGGCGGGTGCAGACGCGGGTGGGGTCCTCGTTCCGCCCCAAGGCGTCCATGATGGGCGTCAGGGCACGGTGCAGCAGTTTGCACACGTGCCGGACAAATGGTATCTTCTTGCAGATGCGGTCGATGACGCGCAACGCAGAAGCCTGCAGCACACGTCAGTGCCTGCCGCACGAGGGGCCTTGCCTTGCGCAAGGGCCTTGCATGGCGGGGCACTGCCTTGCACGAGGGCCTTGCACATGGGCCTTGCACAGGGGGGCACTGCCTTGCATGAGGGCCTTGCACAAGGGCCTTGCACAAGGGTATTGCCTTGCACAAGGGGCCCCACTGCACACAGAGGTTTTGCACGGGGGCAGCACATGGGGGAGGCATCACCTTGCACGGGGGCTTTGCATGAAGGGGGCTCACCGTGCACAAGGGCTTTGCACGAGGGGCATTGCATGAGGGGGCTCACCGTGCACAGGGGCTTTGCACGGGGTATTGCCTTGCACTAGGGCCTTGCACGAGGGGCTTCACTGCACACAGGGGTTTTGCACAGCGGCAGCACATGGGGGGGCTCACTTTGCACGAGGGCCTTGCATGAGGGGCATGGCACGAGGAGGTAGTGCCTTGCATGGGGACCCAGCCTTGCCTGGGCACCTCGCACGGGGGGGGGGGGCCTTGCACAAGGGGAGCGCCTGGCACGAGGGGGTCGCGCGGCGTTGCGGCCCCCCGCTGCCTCACCTTGCTCTTGATGCCGTGCAGCTTCTTCACCACGAACTTGCAGATGTTACAGCGTGTGGGGCCGGTGGGCAGCTCCTCGCCGCTCTGCGCACAGACCCCCCTCAGCACCCGCTGCCAGCCCAGTGCCTCCCAGTGCCCCCCAGTACCTCCCAGTGCCCCCCAGTGCCCTGCAGTGCCCCCACACCACCAGCCCAGTGCCCACCAGTGCCCCCGGCTGCCATCCCAGTGCCCCCCAGTGCCCCCACACCAGCCCAGTGCCCCCTGCTGCCATCCTAGTGCCCCCCAGCACCCCCACAATGCCATCCCAGTGCCCCCGGCTGCCATCCCAGTGCCCCCCAGTGCCCCTACACCAGCCCAGTGCCCACCAGTGCCCCCTGCTGCTATCCCAGTGCCCTCCATCGCCACCACAACGCCAGCCCAGTGCCCACCCAGTGTCCCCTCAGTGCCCTCTCTTGGTGCCCACCCCAGTCCCTCCTGGGTGCCCCCCCAGTACCCTCCCAGTACCCCCCAGTCCCCCATGGGTGCCCCCCAGCCCCTCCCTCCCCCGTGTCCCCGCCGTGTCCCCTCACCATGATGTCATCGTCACTCAGCTCGTCCTCGATGTCGGGGAGATGCAGGAGCCCCAGGGTGTCCAGCCAGGGCTCCCCCGCGCCCTCCGGCAGGGTGCTCGGGGGGGGGGCCTCGGCGCCCACCACCAGCAAGGCTGGGCAGTGCCACGTCAGGGGACACGTCCCCATGTCCCCACGTCCCCTCCCCTGCCCCCATGTCCCCTCCTGTCCCCCCATGTCCCTGTCACCCATCTCCCCATCTCCCCCACGTCCCCATTGCCCTGGTCCCCATGTCCCCATCTCCCCCACGTCCCCATCGCCCTGGTCCCCGTGTCCCCATCTCCCCCGTGTCCCCATCTCCCCCACGTCCCCATCGCCCTGGTCCCCATGTCCCCATCTCCCCATTGCCCTGGTCCCCGTCCCCCCGCCATGTCCCCACCTCCCCCGTGGCCCTGGTCCCCATGTCCTCCATGCCCTTGTCCCCATCCCTGTCCCCCATAGCCCCGTGTCCCCGTCCCCCCCATCTCCCCCTCCCTGTCCCCGCCACCCCCCTGTCCGCCCCGTCCCCATGGGGGTCCCCACCAGTGACCGCGGCGAACAGGGCTAGCAGCATTGGGGCCATGGTTGCCCATCCTCGAGCCCTGGGGGCCCTTTATGTCCCCGCAGGGAGGGGTGGCACCCGGGGTGACGGCAGGAAAGGGCCCCCCCCCAAAACCACGGCAGCCGCAGCGGGGGGCCGGGGGGACCCAGGCATCCGGGAACAGTGGCCCCCGGTCACGTCTACTGGCGGGGACGGGGGACATGGGGGGCTGGGGGAGTCCTTGGGGACCTGGGGGACACGGGGGGACAAGGGGAGACCATGGGGACCATGGGGAGACTGGGGGAGACAAGAGGAGACCATGGGGACCATGGGGACACTGGGGGGGACAAGAGGAGACCTCAGGGACAATGGGGGGGACAAGGGGGGACCATGGTGACACTGAGGGGACATTGGGAGGGACAAGAGGAGACCATGGGGACTTGGGGGTCATTGGGGGGACACTGGGGGTGGACAAGAGGAGGTCATGGGGTCTTGGGGGACACTGGGAGGACTGGGAGGGGACAAGGAGAGAGCAGGGGGACTGGGGGGACCTGGGGGGACAAGGAGGCACCTGCGGGGGGACCTGAGGGACAAAGGGGGAGGCCAGGAGGGACCTGGGGGACTTTGGGGACCTGGGGGGACGTGGGGGGCCCTGGGGGTGACAAGGGGACACGGTGGGGACCTGGGGGGACTTTGGGGATGGGGGAAGATAAGGGGGGACCTGGGGGGGGGAGGACATGAGGGGAACTGTGCCACCCCCCTCTTCCCAGCAGGTCCCCGGGGCCACCGCAAACCCCAAAGCCACCGGGGAGGGGACGGGGGGGGGCCCTGTCCCTGCCCCCCTTCCTGTCCCTGTCCCCCGTGAAGCCACAAGGCTCCGTCACCGTCAGCTTCCCCTGCGGCACCGGGGGGGCTCGGGGGGCCAGGGCAGAGCCCCCGGGCTGCTGCCACCGCCGGCGGGGGAACGCCAGGACCCCCAGTGCCCCCCAGTAACCTCCAGTGCCCTCCAGTAATCTCCAGTATGTCCCAGTTCCCCCCAGTGTCCCCTTGTAAGAGACCAAAGTGTTAAGAACAGTTGCCCCGAGGCTTGCTGGCATGCGTTTATCGGATAAGACCGGGCAGCAGACCGCTCTCTTTGATAGGAGCCAGGGCAAACTGCCCCTTGGCTTGGCTAGCGGGCGAGGGACCCCGAGCGAACGGCGAGGCAGCAGGCCACTCTGGCCCATCGGGCACCCCCAAAACGGGACGCCAGCCGGCATCGGCCGCGTCGCCTGCCCCCCAGCACCAGGTTAGGCGTGCGTGTGTCGGCTACGGGCTGTTGCCCTGGGTAGCCAAACCGAACCCAGAGGGCAAGCGCCGTCTCCAACAGCAGGTAAGAGGCGGCACGCCGAAACCGGAGGGTGGGCATCCACCGCCAAAGCCGGAGGGCCCGCGGGAGCCGGTGGCCCCTGGCGCTGACCGTCCTGCGCTCAGCTCCGCGCGCTCGCCCCGTTTCCTCTGAGGCGGCCGCCTTGCCAGCGCGCCCCTCCTTCGGCGCCCCGCCACCGGCTGCCGGGCCCCCCGCGCCCCTGCGCTCCCCCGTGGGGTCCCTGCAGACCTCCCCCGACCCGGCCACCAGGCTGGGACTTAACACCCCCAGTGCCCCCCAGTGCCTCCCAGTACCCCTGTTACCCCCAGTGTCCCTCAATGCCCCCAGTAACCCCCAGTGTCCCCCATTACCCCCAGTGACCCCCAGTGTCCCCATTACCACCAGTGCCCCCAGGTGCCCCCCAGTACCCCTGTTACCCCTAGTATCCCCCAATGCCCCCCAGTACCTCCCAGTGTCCCCCATTACCACCAGTGCCCCCCAGCACCTCCCAGTACCCCTGTTACCCCCAGTAGCCCCCAATGCCCCCCAGTGACCCCCAGTGTCCCCCATTACCCCCAGTGCCTCCCAGTTGCCCCCAGTACCCCCAGTAATCCCCAGTACCCCCAGTACCCCTATTACCCTCAGTTTCTTCAGTACCCTCCAGCACCCACCATTACCCCCAGTATCCCCAGTGCTCCCAGTATCCCCGCCCAGTACCCCCAGTGCCCTCAATTACCCACAGTGTCCCCCATTACCCCCAGTGCTCCCATTACCCCCAGTATCCCTGCCAGTACCCCCCAGTATCCCTGCCAGTACCCCCAGTCCTCCCCGCGGCCTCCAGCCGCCAGGGGGCGCCGCCGCCGCTCCGCCCCGCCAAGATGGCGGCGCCCAGGGCTGCCCGTGTGTTGCGGGTGAGGGACACTGGGTACGGGGGGGACTGGGGGCGACCGGGGACACCGGGAATGGGGGACACCGGGTACGGGGGACACCGCGTACGGCGGATACCGGGAATGGGGGATACCGGGTACGGGGGACACCGGGTACGGGGGATACCGGGTATGGGGGACACCGGGTATGGGGGACACCAGGGACACCGGGCATGGGGGACACCGGGTATGGGGGTCACCGGGCATGGGGTCACCAGGGCCAGTGGATATAGGGGGCACCTGGTACGGGGGGGCATGGGGACATTGGGTATAGGGGACAGCAGGCACCGGGGTCACCGGTCGCAGGAGGCTGCAGGGACATCATGGGGGGGGGCTCCAGCAATGGTGGCTGCGCTCTGGGGCAGGGGGTCACGGGGCGGGGGGGGCTCCAGGCACGGGGTACCCTGGGGACACTGGGCGCTGGAGGCAGCGGGGACCGGGCAGGGCCAGCCCCGGGGTCCCCGGCTGCTGCGGGTGCCCGCTGTCCCTCACCCCTGTCCCTCAGCAGGCAGCGCCCCGCATCCGCCCCGTCCCTGCTGCCACCCGGCACCTCCACACCACCCCCGCCTGCCTCAAGGTGAGCCCCGGCGGTGCCCCCTTCCCGCCTCGCCCGCCGGGTCCCCCCACCTCTGATGCCACCGTCCCCACAGACGCGGGCGGCACGGGTGCGCGTGGGCAAAGGGGACAAGCCGGTGACCTACGAGAAGGCGCACGCCCCCCACTACATCGCCCACCGCAAGGGCTGGCTCTCCCTGCACACCGGTGGGTCACCCCGCAGCCCCCCGGGGCCGGCGGGCACCCTGACGTGGGGCCGGGGCCGTGTGGGGCACGGGGCACCCCTGGGGATCCCAGGGACCGGCCATAGGGTGTTGTGGGGACAGGGACACGTGGGGCACATGGGCATCGTGGGGACAAGGCCACGCGGGGCATGAGGGCACTGGGGTCAGGGCATAGCGCACGGTGGGGACGGGGATATGTGGACACCTGGGGACAGGGACGCGTGGGGCACACAGGCATGGTGGGGACGGGACACATGGGCATGGTGGGGACGGGGACACGTGGGGCAGATGGACTTGGTGGGGACAGGGACACGTGGGGCAGATGGACGTGGTGGGGACAGGGACGCATGGGGCGGGCACACCGTCACGCGTGGCCAGCGTCCCTTGGCACGGCGCGGTGGTGCCGGCGCCGACCCTCTCTGTGCCCGCAGGGAACCTGGCCGGGGAGCCGGGCGCGGCGGAGCGGGCGGTGGAGGACGCCTTCCTGCGCCGCTTCCTCTACGGCACCTTCCCCGGCATCCTGGCGGATGAGGCGGTGCTGAAGCGCCGCGCCAACCTGCTGGTGGTCTGCGCCGTGCTGGCGCGGGGCCTGGCGCCCGCCAAGCTCTACTTCCTGGTGGGCTACGCCGAGACCCTCCTCGCCCACTTCTACAAGTGCCCCGTGCGCCTGGAGCTGCAGACGGTGCCCGCCAAGGTGGTCTACAAGTATCTCTAGTGCCCGGGGGGGGAATAAAGCGGGGTTTGTGCCCACCCTGTCCCTCCTGTGGGTCTTGGAGGGTTTGGGGGGCACCGCGGCGCCGTGGGGTCCTGGCCCCGAATGGCCCCGTCCCTCTGTGCCCCGTCCCTGCCGTGCCCCTGTGCCCCCCGGGGCCTTGTCCCCCCCATGCCCACGTGCCCCACGTATCCCTGTCCCCACAGTGCCCGTGCGCCTCGGGCCCGTGATGCCCGTGTCCCTCACGTGTCCCTGTCCCCGCCACGTCCGTGTGCCCCACGTGGCCCTGTCCCCACAGTGTCCTTTGGCTTGGCCCCACGGTGTCCTCGTGCCCGCTGTGGCCCTGCCCTGCGTGCCCCATCCCAGTGATCCCCATGTACCCCACAGTGCCCTGCTACCCCACGCGTCCCTGTCCCCACGCTGTCTCTGTGCCCCACACGGCCCTGTCATGCCCGTGTCCCCGCAGCGCCCGGTGCCTTGTCCTCACCGTCCCCTTGTGCCCCATATGTCCCCATCGCCCTGGTGCCCGCGTGCCCCACGCGTCCTGTCCCCATGTCCCCGTCCCCACGCAGCCCCCGGGACGCTTCAGAGCCAAGATACGGTTTCTATGTAAGGTGCCCCAGCACCCCTCGCCCGTCCCAGTTAAACCCAGTCCCGAATCTGAGAAAACCAGTTTAATTGTGACAGCAGTAGAAAAAGCAGTGGCAGGGGAGGCAACGAGGGGCAGCAGGGCTCAGCCCTGCCCTGGGACTGTGGCCTTGGCCTTGGCCTTGGCCTCGGCCTCGAAGCAGGGGTTGCTGAGGGCCAGCCCTGCACCCTGCTCCGCACTGGCCGCTGTGTCCCTCGCCAGCATCCGCGGGCTGGGTCCTGCGGGGCAACAGGGGACAGTGCCAGGCTGTCACCGTCCTCCCAGGGGGGACATCGGGGACAGGGCGCCGTCCCCAAGGCGGGACAGGGGGGTCTTGCCCACGTAGCTGAGGAGGGCGGGGTGGAAGAGGAGGCCATGCGCCCGCCCCGCCAGGGTGGTGATGAGGTTGAGGCGGAAGAAGATCCGGGCCTTGGCGAAGGCCAGCACCGCGATGGCGGGCAGGGTGGTCACGGCCACCCCGGCCACCACCTGCGCCCGGGACGGGGTTGGTGACAGCCGGGTTGCCCCGTGCCTCCGGTCCCCGTCCTGTGCCCTCCTTGCTGCCCATGCTGACGGTGGCCTCGGTGGCTCGTTCCACCCGGCCAGGCTTGGTGCCGTGGGCGAAGGCGAAGGCGCAGGCGAGGTGGGACAGGAGCTCCACCAAGATGCCTACGGCCTGCGGGGACAGGCTGTCACCCAGGGGCACCCATGGGTGCTCCTCCGGCCTGGCACGACAGGTTGCCTGTGGCCGGGCAACCCATCCCATTCTTGCGCACCCTGCCTGTCTCATGTCCCCGTGGGACCCCATGTTTCCCAGGTCCTTCTGCCACCTCCTGTACCCCCAGAGCCCCTCCACGTGCCACCCCACGTGCCCCCGCTCCCTGTGCCACCCCACGTGCCCCACGCCCCGACGAGGTCGATGAGGGCCACGGCGTTGGAGGGGACGTGCCAGCGGGCCACGCTGCGAGCTGCCTTCGCCCCTTCCCCTGCGTCCGCGCCTTCGCCGGCGGCCCCCTCGCCTGCCACGCCGGCGGTGGGTGGGGGGTTTGTGGGGGCAGCCGGGGGGACCCGCTGGGCTGGCGCCGCCCGCTCGGTCCCTGGCAGCTGCCTCGCTCTGCCTGCGCTGCCCTCGCACCTGCTGCCCGTCGGCGCTTCGTTAGCTGGGGCTTAATTTCCTGCCCGCTCCCTCTGGGAGCAGAGGGCTCTGGGGAGGGGATTCTTCCTGGGCTGCTGCTGGCTCCTGGGAGCAGAGAGGCGTGCTCCCCTGAATCGTCCCACCCTGCCTTCAGGCACCCGGAGGTGAAAAATCCCCCCTGAGGTGAGTGACCGGGGTGATGGGAGTGAATTAAAATCGCCACTTGCCTCAATGACCTCCCCAAAAATGTTTTTGCAGGGTGGGAGGGCTTTGGGGTTCCTCTGAGGGCATTTGGGGTGTGCTGGGGGGTGAGTGCCGGAGCGGGATGCGAGACCCCCGTGTCCCCCCAGCGCTGCTGGGGTGGTGTTAAGGGCAGAGGCTCGTTTCTCCTGGGCCCGAAGGGGGTCGTGGTCCCGAATCCACGGGACAGGCTGGGGGCTGTGGGACGGCGGGAGCTTTCGGAGGAGCCCTGGGTGCCGGCGCACTCCTGCCCCGAGCCGAGCGGGTCGGTCAGCGACCGTGGGTGGTGGTACGGTGGTGAGAGGGGCGATTCCTCCGTCCCACCCCGAGCGGGCCCGCCTGGCGTTAAATATCCCCTAAAGCCATTAGGAGCCCTCCTGGATAAAACGGAGCCGGCGATGACCAGGCAAAGCCACGAGCTGGTTTCCATGGGGCTTTTTTTGCCGCTGCTGGTGTCTGCAGCACCCCTTACTGTCCAGAGCTGCCGGGGGGATCTGTTGGGCCGGAACGGCTGTGGGTTTCGGGGAAATCCTTGCTCAGAAGCGCGGTCAGGGGCCGGGGAGCGTGGCAGCAGCGAGGAGAGGGCCACCAGTCACCCTGGCTGCCTCGGCGAGCTCGGGGGCACGAACGTACCCGCTGGCGTCTCTGGGGGCTGTGTGCTTATACGTGTTTGTTTGTAGGTGGCGAGTGTTTGTTTGTAGGTGGCGAGTGTTTGTTTGTAGGTGGCGAGTGTTTGGAGAGGAAAAAGGTCAGCCCAGCACCATGAAAACCTGCGAGTTTTCCCGCAGCGCTTTAAAGCAAGCTGCCCTCCGTGCTGGTCCTGGTCTGTGCCAGGGTGGGAGCCTTTGTTCAGTGCTTTTCTTCCTCTTAGCTTTAGTTTTGGCCTAGAAAGTGGTACAAATCTCTTTTTTTTTTTTTGTTGGTTTTTTTTGGTTTTTTGTTTCCCCCCCGGGCCGGAGCGCATCCACCTCGCCCCGCAGCCCGCCACGGCTCGTTTCGCTCCCGCAAGCGGCTGCGTGCGCCCCGGGGAGCGCGTCGGTGCTCTTGTCAGGACGCGTTCGGTCCCGCTCCCGGGGACGGCCGCGGTAAAGGGGATGGCGTAACCGTGCCGTGGCGGCCAGGCCGCGGCTCGCGCGGGGAGCCGGCAGGCGTTCGGAAGCAGATTGCTGCGGTTAAGGCAGCCCTGCGTTTCCGAGCCCTGGGAGCGAGGAGCCCGGGGAAGCGGCGCCTGAGCCACCGCGCTGCTGGACAGAGAGGTTGGTTTGTGCTCCTGCCGCCTTCGGGGTGCTGTCGAACAGAGGCCGCTGCTGGGAAACGCGTCCGGGTAAAACGGGGAACGCTGGGCCGGAGCCGTGGCCGTGGGGCAGCCGGTGCGGCACAGATGGCCCCGGCCTCGGCTGCTGCTCCTGCCCAGGTGGCCGTGTGCGCGCCTTCACGCTTGTGCCGGTGTGGGTTCTGGCTTCCCTTCCCTTTCCCTTGCAGGCTGTCCCCAGCCGCAGGTGACCCCCTCCTTCCAGCGTCTGTCTGTCCGTCCATCCCCGGCCTGGGGGTGAGTCCTTGGGGACCGCTTTTGTGCTCCCCCCCCTCCTCTGTCGTTAAGCTCTTGGCAGCGTTAAACAACCGTTAGCCCCAAGGGAGGCCGGTGCTTTGCCCGGCTTGCAGCAAATGTTGTTTTGCCCTGGGAAGTTTCCATCGGCTTTGATTCACTCCCCGAACAGGGGCTTAGCGCTCCGCAGCAGCCTGGTGCCCGTGTCTGTGCCAGGGGAGGGAGAAACCCCCCGGGAGGTTACTGATGCTGGAATTCAAACCGCCCGGGGCCACGCAGAAGACCGTAAGTCGAGCGGGAAGAGGTCGCTGGTTTGCTCTGTCCGGCGCGGGGGAGAGCCCAGGCTCTGCCCGGCAGCGCCCGCAGAGAGGAGAGGCAAAGGACACGAAGTGAAGCACCAGGCTGAACACAAGGAAATATGTTACTGGGAAGGTGATGAAACGCTGGCGGTGCTCTTCCAGGCAGCTGCCGGAGGCTCCGGTAGCGGAGACGTTCGGAACTGGCACAGGACGGGGGTGTGCGTGAACAGCACGGCCCTCGGCACCCCTGCCCTCACCCCTGCCCGCGCAGGCAGGCAGAGCCGCTGGCGTTCCCCATCCCTCCGGCTTTCCCACCGGGACAGGCGGCAGAGGCTGCCCGGCTCCGCTGCGGGCGAGAGGAGCACGCCGGGACACGGAGAGCCCTTAGCACGTGGATTAAGGCAGGCTGGCCGGGGGGGAAGCCAGCAGCAGCAGCAAGAGACTCCTGACTCGCTCCCCGCTGGTTTCCAGCAGCTCTTCCCTCGCCACAGCCGAGCGGGAAGCAGGGGAGCTGCGGGAGCGAGCCCCGGGCAGAGGACGGGAGCGAGCCCCGGGCAGAGGACGGGAGCGAAGGGGGACGCGCAGCCTCCGCTACGCAGGGCGGTTGCTATCGAGCCCGGCCCGGCCGCGGGAATAAACCCAGGCTCAAAGCTGGGACTTCATTCCCCGTCCCCCCAGCCCTGACCGAGCCGAGGGGATGGCCCAGCCCTCGCTGCCGGCAAGCGGCCTCGCTGCTCTCCACGTTCTCCTACGCTAACACGGAGCCTAAAGCCAGGCTTAAGCCCAGGCTGGGGGCTCTGCAGAGTTAAGTGCCTCAGCGCTGCAGGAGCGCAGGGCGCTGCCTCCGCTGCAGTAGGGCTGGGGGGCTCCGGCCGCGCCCGCGCAAGCGGGGACAGGGCCCCTCTCCCGCCCCGGCCGGCCGAGCATCGCCGCCGGCGGCTCGGGATTAACGGCGTCCTGGGGAAGGGCCCACCGGCAAGGACAGCGCCAAAGCCTCGGGAGCTGCCGCCCAGGCGAGGCAGAAGCTGGAGCGAGAGCTGAGGCAGTAGGTACTCGGGACCTCCCAGCAGCCCCCAGTAAGCACCCGGTAGGCAGCAGGTAGCTCCCAGTCACTCCCAGTAGGCACCCAGGACCTCCCAGCAGTTAGCTCCCAGTAGGCGGCAGCAGCAAGCTCCCAGTCAATACCCAGTAAGCTCCCAGTAGCCAGCAGGTAGCTCCCAGTAGGCATGCAGGACTCCCAGTAGGCAGCAGCAAGCTCCCAGTCCCTCCCAGTAGCTCCTAGCGGCCCCATGGGGGTTTAAGAGGCCCCGGGCGGGCCCTGCCCGGTGGGTGCAGCTGGGGGTCGTGGCTTCGTTAGCACCCGGCCCCCGGGGTGCTCGGGGTGCCCCCACCCGCCCCCCGCCGGGAGAGCCCCCCTGGCCAGCGGAGGGATGCGGGATGGAGGGATGGGGGATGTGGGATGGAGCATGGGGGATGGAGGGATGGGGGACGCGGGATGGAGGGACGTGGGATGGGGGATGCGGGGTGCTGAGCCCTGGCACAGCTCGGTGCCAGCCCTGCCCGTCCCTCGCCCTTTGCTGGGGACGGAGGGGGGTGGGGGCTCTGCCTTCCCGGGGGCCCGGATCCCTCTGCCGCCATCTCCCCTCCGGGCGCCGTCCCCAGGCGCCTCCCGCTCGCTTCCCGAGGCAGCGGCCGGCACACGCTGCTCTTTCATAATGAAATAATTTATTTTCTAACAGTTGAACAATACAGAAGTATCCATATACACAGCAAAGGTCTTCTAAAACACGTAGTTTCTAAAAATGCGTGTGCTAACTGTAATAAAAAGCACCATTGATGGCCTTGACACAGGGCTCTGAATGGCGCCGTGGTATTTACAGCAGGAACCGAACGGCTGGAACCAGAACGCGGATTCGCCCTTCTGCCGCTCCCCGGCCCTCGACTGCCCAAAACAAAGCCGATGCCGGAGTGGGTTCACTTCTCGGGAAGCAAAACGAAGAAATGAGAAGGAAAAAAAAAAAAAAAAAGGAAAAGCACAAATAAAATGTGTTGAAATAAAAAAACCCACACCGCCCAGATGGTTCTGGCTTGCAGGTTTCGGGCAGCTCGCGTGCCGCTACGCCGGATCAAGGAAAAGGATGAAAGAAACCTGGCGGCTTTTGGCTCGCCGCGGCAGAGCGAGGCCGTGACGCTTCCCGGGGAGCAGGCGCGGAGCTCGGCTACGGCAGCCTTCCCCCGGCACGGCACCGCGTCCGGGCCCGAAACCTGCGGCGAAGGACGGCAGGCGGTGCCCCGGCCCGTTGCCACGCGGGGGACGCGTCGGGGAGCGAGGCGCCGGGGCGGCGAGCGGCTCCGGAGGGTTCCGGATAGAGCCCTGTTCCCGGCGGCTTCCCGTTCTCCGTCTGGATGTGGGTCCTGCCGCTCGCCCCGGGGAGGGCGGTTGGGGATCTGCCTTCCGCAAGGAAAAAGAAAAAAAACCAACCCAAAGCAGCGTGTTTGTGACTCACGCCCGTCTGTGCAACGATCCGTTGTAAACGCGGGGTGCGCGAGCGGCTCCTCGCACCCCCTTTTTTTAATCACAATCTACAAAAATGTCCTTCCTGCAGCTTATTTCTTAGGAATGCTGGTGGATCAGTGAATTCCAGGAAAAGGCTGGCACAGCCGCCGGGTGCCTCGGCCAACGAAGGGGGACCCGGAGAGACCGAAAGCCGCCGGAGACGGTCCCGGCCGCTCGCCAGGAACCAGCTGCTGGATTTCCAGCCTCGTTCCAGGTTAGTGCATCGTTTCGGAGGGTTCCCGTTTCTCTTCGCCCTCAGGCTGGAGAGGAGCACATCCCAACAGTGCAAAGGTCCGACAATTATTCGTTTGGGACAGAAAGAAAAAGGGGGGGGGGGAGCAACCCCCACGCGGCGTTTCACCAACACAAGTAACTCAAAAAGGCACAACACTGAAAAAAAGAATAATTTACGTCGAGTCGAAACCTTAAGACTCGCTCTATCTAAATGACAACCAAAAATCAAGCGTTTTCTACCTCCTGCTGAACCCCAGCGGTGCCTTCCCGACGCCTGGCGTCACCCTTCCCTGCTCAAAGACCCGCGGCTCCGTTGGGATTCCCGAGGCGGCTTCTGGAAGAGGGCGAGGGAGGGCTCTCGGCAAACGCCTACCGGAGCCACCGGCCTCAGTGTGCTGATATTCCACTTTCTTTTTCTCTGTGCTTTTCATCTTTTTTGCCTTTTTTTCCCCCCTTTTTGAAAGCGTAGGGGTTTTGAGCTCGTGCGCCCAGCGCTGGCTGCCGGGGCTGGGGCGTACCGATGCTGAGGGCGTCCCAGGCGAGGGTCAGTGCAAATCTGCCGGACGTCGGAAAATCCCGGCTGCTTTAAAAAAAAAAAAAATCCCTGGTGGTTTTGATTTTCTCTCTTTTAAAACCTAGCACGCACAAAAAGAGCTGAGATTTGGAGATTTTTAGCAATCTGCTGGCCCCGTCTCCCATCCTCTTGCTTCTCAAAGACTTCAAAGGATCCGAAAATAGCTTAAAGATGTTAAAAAAAAAAAACAAACAAAAAAAAGAAATTAAAAAAAAACAAATTGAGTTTTATATTGTTCATTCACTCGCACTTTGTGGAGCGTCTCGGTGGCTTTTGGCATTTTAGAAACGGTGTTTCTTGAAGGGATTTGTACGGCCCGCGGGCGCGTGGGGACGGCCGGTTTTGTCTCCCACCGCTAGGAAAGCCCTTGGAGAGCGAAGCGGCTCCTCGCCGGGCACCGACGGGGACCAAGCAAGAGGTGGGAAAGACCTTTGACCGGCTCGAGGGGAAAAGAAACGCCTCCGTTAGCAGACCTCTACGTATCAAAGTTTCCAGGACATCTATAAAAGCAGAAAGTCGTAAGAATGTTATCTCCAGTACATAGAAAAATGAATAAATACTATCTATAGCTCGCGTGTTTTCTGTACATTTCCGTGTGCTCCCGGGTCGGGACCCCCGCCGTCGGGGCGGTGGGAAGGGCTCTGGCCCTTTCTTGGCGTGTTCGGGTTCGTCTCCCTAAGGCGGCGACCAAAATCCTTCGCGAGCCCGTTTGAGTGCCCAAAAAGATCCCCGCCGGCCGGAGAAGTTCCTCGGACGTGCCGGTGAAGATCCGCGGCATCCCCTCGGGCGCCGACGGCCGGAGGCTGCCCCGCTCCCCCTCGCCGTCGGGTTATTGCTAAACTGTTGCGCAACGGATTTGAACGGGGCCGGGCATCGCTTCTGGAAAACAAATGAGGCATCATCTTTGTTTTTTTGTGCTAAAGGGATGGAGATAATCTTTGTTCATTCTCCGAGGTAGAAAAAATTTGTCCCAGAGACAAGAAGCGTGAAAAAAAAATTCCAGGAGCGCTCGCCTAGAACAGCGATGTGCAGCCGCGACGCAGGAGGTGGGACGTCGCACGGGACGGGGACGGGGAGCGTTTGGTTTTAGGTAGGACAGAAAACTTCCCAGACCGGAGGCGTCCGACCCGAGGCTCTGCGAGAGGGGACGATGACCGCCGAGCCCCGCAGCCCCCCCGAGCGCTGTTCCCCAGCTCCGGGGAGATGGCAGGGCTGGGCTGGGCTGTGTATGGCTGCGCTGCTACCCTGAATGTTTAGAGTCGGCGGAGATGAGCCCCCCGACTGACGTGCCGGCGGCTGGCGGTGCAATCCCTGTGCCTGTCCAAGACGCGTTGTAGCCGAAACGCTCTCCGTGCCGGTCGCCAACTTGCCTCTGCTCTCTCCCGGATCTAAACTACGCAAGAGGCCGGCTCTGCCTTCAGGTCCTCACCCAAAAACTCTACATTTGGGCCCTGTTGCCGATTATCGGGTACGTGATGTCACTGGGCAAACGCGGAGTAGATCCGGAATACCGGGGGGTGACAGCAAGCCAAAAAACCCAGGGGCGGGCTTTTGAGGTTGCTGTTACTGCTGCGATATTCTCGGGCGCTTCAAAACGCGGCTGGAATGTACGGTCTCGCAGAGAGGAGTTTCGGACGGGAAGAGAGAAGCCAGCGGATGCGAGCGGAGGTGCGCTCTGGGGAGCTGCTTGCCACCCGCAGTCCTGCGCCGTGTTTTGGGACTTCGGCAAAGCTCAACTTCATTTCGGTCGGCGGTACGTTAAGATTTCTTTACGTGCAAGAGAATGGCGGGACAGTCCAGTGTGCTACCTAACGAGATCCAAAAGGGAAAGAGCGACGGGTGAAACGGCTACGGGACTTGCTTCTTATAGACCGAGAGAAGGCTTGCGATTGCTCTGCGACTTCAACCTCTTCACGCCGGAGCTGGAATAGCCCTCGTCACTACAGACGCTCTGCAGGCTCCCTCTTTCATCCGAGTCGCTCGGGCTGCTGCTGCTCCAGTCGAGGTCCGCAGGAAGGTCGTCCGTGCTCTCCACGTCCACGTCTATCTCTTCTGCAAGAGGAACAGTTAGCGTTACAAGGCGGCCGGCCGGCCCTCCCGCCAGCCGGCCCTGCTCCGCCCTGAGCGCGGGGTCTCACCTCTATCCGAGTCCGAGCGCTCCGAAGAAACAGTGGATCCGATGCTGTCCATCCTTATCCGCTCTATCCCCAGCTTCTCCAGCTGCCTTTTCAGGTGCCGCTGCTCCCGCTGCAGCTGGTCTATTTGGTGTATGGCTTTCCTGTCGTAGTCTTCAAGCTTCTGCAGAGGACGAAAGAGAAGGCACCCTGAGCTCCCCAGCCTCCAGCCGCGCGGGAAGCATCGCTTTCGCGACCCGAGCCACCCAAACGCGACCGCCGCCAGCTACCGAGGGGCTCCCCGGCTTCAGCACGGCAGCCCGCGCTCGGGACGTCGAGCGCATGTGGATGCAACTTTCCTCTGACAGACGTCGAGGCAGGCTGCAGCCTCCGGCCCAGGGACGGAGAGGCCCGGACCTGCCCCCCGGCTGCCGGAGAGGCACGTCAAGCACGCTTCCCCCTCCAAACAGTGTACATGCGCAGCTACGCTGGAGCCGGCCCCATCCTATTTATATATTTTCAGCGTCTCTGATAACTAGGGAGTCGAGCGCAGTCCGGTGCCAGCGCTCCCCTGGTTATCTCAGCTCACGGAGCTCTAAACACACCCAGGGAGGAGAGCCCCGTCGAGTCAAAGTCTAAAGGACAGGGAGGGAAGTACAAAGTACTCTAGAAAAGAAAGGAAAAAAAGCAGCTCTCCAGTCCTGCAGCCAGTCCCATCCCTAAGGCCTCTGGGCATTGCTGCGGTGTAGGTGGTGCGTAAAGCTCTGCGGCCGCCCTCTACGAGCCCGTTGATAAGGAGAATTGCAGGGACTCGCTGTGCCAACGGTGAGAAGGGCAACACCGACCCGCAACAGCGTCAACCTCCAGCAGTGTTTCCAAAGCAACATCCTCACCCGGCCGTTACCTTCGTCCCGCTCGAGGATCCGGACGGCCCAAAACCCTGCGCCCCGTACGGCGGTGCTGCTCTCGAAGCCGAGCGCGGCACCCACCCGACGGGGACGGAGCCCAATTTCTTGCACCTCCCAGAGCAGTACCGAACCAGCCCACGCTCACCTTGATGTGCAATTTAGCTTTCGTTAGTAAACTCAGGGTGGTGTGCCTGCTGGCTTCGGGTCCGAGCGGAACCAGCCCTTTCAGCTTCTCCAAACACAACCGCAGATGGGCACGCCTGTAGGAAGATCACACAACACGCTGAGCGCTCAGGCACCCGCTTCCCAAGCGGCATTTCCCCCTCCGAGCGCGGGTAATCAGGGTGGTTGGAAGCGAAGCCGAACCAGACGCCTTCCCGCGCTCCGGCGGCTTCCGTACACCGGGCAAAAACTGCAGCCAGACAAAAGGACCTCTCCGAAAAACCCGCCTCCGGCTTCGGCCAGCCCCACCGACAGAACCCCGCCAGCACCTTTCGGGCTGTCGGGACGCTTGCTGGCGAGGAGCTGCCAGAGACCTCGACTTTTTGGGCGAGAGTATCCACTTTTGATCTTTCTCCTCCCAAAAAGCTTCACTACAGGGATGCTGTTCACTCACTGCCTTGCTCCACCGACAGCTGAAGCTGTCCAGGCTGACGCCACGCAGCTGTAAACCCAGCGCGTCCCTTGGGAGCGCTTCCTTTCCCTGTTTTCAGTAGGAACGGGCCAGGTTCGGATCCATCGCCTTGGCACACGCAGCTCCGGTCAAAACAAAACCAGGCCCCTGAGGGAATGCTGGCCCCGAGCAGCACCACGCTCCTCGGCCGCCCCGGCGCAGCAGCCTGCCAGGGATCCCTCCCTCCCCACACAGCACCCAGATTTTGTCCGCGTTCATCCGTAGGCTAATGCTCCACCGCTCGCATACCACCGCCGAGGGAAACGCTGGCTCCTCGAGGAAGTCCCTTTATCTGTGGATAACCGAGGTGCTCCCAGTACGGGCCGGCTTCCCTCGTGTTCGGCACTCCAGCCCCAGATTTAGGTCACATTCTTGGGCATCGGTTGCAACACCCGCCTTTGAAACACCCGATCGACACAGGCAGCTGCAAACTGGGATTTTGCAAGTACCTGCCTATCTTGTTTTGGGCACGCTAGGAGTAAACAGGCATTTGCCCACACAAAGCACCTTCTGAATTACAATGCCAACAACGCACGTGCTCTTTACCGTTCGGGTAAATCCCAAACACCGACAGGCTCAAAGATGAGCCTTTGCAAAGGTGATTCTTCTGAGCAGGGGGAGGAAGAGCTGCCCGGAGCGGTGCGGACCTGTCTGACTGCTGTGCCGGCTTACAAGTCATTTACCTGCGAGATCTAGGGACAAGCGCTAGCCCAGCCGCCCTCCGCGAGGGCTGCGGCAGCAAAATGGAAATCCTCAGCTACCTCTGCTAAAAAAAAGCCTTGTCACGCTGGCCTTTCGCACCAGAAAAACAACGAATGGAAAAAACCAGCCCGCCCTGCCTAGCAGAAGTTACGCAGGGGGAGCGCAGCAGCAACCCGCCCCGCTCGGCCAGCGCCGAGCCGGTTTCTGGATTACACAACGCCAACGCCGGAGTCAAAACTGGGGTTTCCGCTTCGAAGTTAGAGGTGCAGGCTACGTAAAAGCGCATTTCTGCCACGCTTCACCCAGCTGCAACTGCTGCCGCACTTAAAAACCCCCAGAAATCCCACTGGCTCGTAATAAAAGAAAAAAAAACCCTCAAAGGATTCATTTCCCGGGCAAAGGACCTTCCAAGCCCATCGGCTCGTTTCACTGCGTTTGTCCTTACGCCCCGGGAGATAACCCATCGTCCCCTCGCTCTCCCTCCCCGTATCAAAGCAAGCTGCTCCTCGTGCCGGGGGCGAAGGCAGCAAACTTGGGGCGAGGCTTCGATTCACCGGCTCGACCGCCACAGGACGGGATTAAGGCGTCTCTAACGAGGAGCGAAGGAAGAAGGGGCGCGCAACCCCTGTCCAGAGAGCAGCTCGTGTCTCCGCCCTGTTCCAAGGGGTGGAAAAGACGGAGCATTTACTGCGCTCGCTTGTGCAACGCTACCAACAGGATTTCGACAGGGCTCTGGTCTGAACAAGGCAAGAGGGACGCAAGGTGAGCCTGAAGTAATCAAACGCTAGTTTTCTCTGTCTTTTCAAAGGGGGAATAAACGTCCCTGGCCTTTTCTAACCCACGTCACCTGGGACAGGGGCAGTTCTGCCTCTTAACATGCAAACCGACCGAGTTCACGCCAGTCCTGCACTGGCAGCAGGACACGGCAAGATGTGAGCTGCACCCAAGGCTTGCCGAGAAAAGGAGCAGCCCATCAAGGACACAAAGCCATCCTTCAGCCGGACGACAAAGACCGCACCGGTCTGTCACCCATAACCACAGTTATTTGTGTGCACAGCTCCGTCCGGGTACCTACGCCCCGACTGCGGGCGAGCAGAGGATGACGGCCATCCCAGCGGCACAGGATTGCCCCCGGGAACGGGGAGAGGGCTGCAAACCCTTCTCCCTAGCAAGCTCAGCGGTGGGATGAAGGGTTTCACCAGCAAAGTGGGAACTGGCAGAGGAGATAAATATCATTCCCACCTCCTTACTGCACAGCTGCTCTGGCAGCCGAGGACAGGGAATGCTTCAAGTCCAAGCACTCACCTTGGGCAACATCGGGATCCTCCTCGGCGGCCATTTAATCCAGCCGTCCCGTCCCTTCTCTCCTGCTCCCCAACGCCACTTCGGCTCCCTGACCCCGGTTCCCCACCCCTGGGAAAGCAGCGATTCACCCAAAGCCGGCTCCTAACCAGCCTCCAACACTTACCTGTTCTTTTCCATCTCGTTGTGCATGGACCTGAAAAAGAAAGAATAAGTTATTAACTCCTCCGTCTGACTAGGTACACCGCAATTAGGATTAACACGCGGGCCTTAGTAAACAATCCCCGGAAAATTTCAAACCTCGGGGGCTTTCGGAGCCGCTCGGTACCCTGGGGACAGCAAAAGCAGCGGAACGGACACAGACAGCCTGGCGCAACGGAGAAATTGCCAGATAAATAGCAATAAAAGGGCCAGTAAAACCGTAAGATGGGATTTCAATGCGGAGAGGCTCGGTTTTAGAACTAGGACTAGGAAGAAGCAGCTGTATCAGTGCCATGATGCAAGAGAGGGTAGGCCACCCGAAAGCGAACGCTCTCTGGGCTCGTGGTGGCCAAGGGGAAGCGCCAGCCCCGCGACCCACCGAAGGCTCGGGGCAGAAGGGCCGGCCTCTGGGCGGGGAGGGGGAAGTTGCTCCATCTCAACACAAACCTGCAACCGAGCCTCTATCGGAAAGAAAGCGGGTTTTTGGGGAGAGCAGGTGCCCTGCAGCACTTTTTTTAAAAGCAGCTTTTTCAAGACTTCTTGCACAAGGAGGGCAGAGAAAGCCAGCGGAGCATCTGCAACTCTTGGGGCGTAAAGCGAAGGGCCGGGGGCTGACGGCTCCGCGGCAGCTCGGGTGCTCGGTGCCACCTTCGGGGAAAGCACGCTGCTTTTTGAAGGCCGTGCAGCGTCCGAGCGGTCGCGTCTCGCGCCGGGAGCCCCGGACCAGCTCAGAACACGACGGCCATACAAGACGGCGACCGGGAGCCCCCAAAATCTCGACGGCGTCTGACATTCACGTCTCTCTGCTGCTCAGCCAGTCGTCTCTCTGCAAAACTGGGGCGAGCTGCCAGGAAGACAACGCATAAAGAAAAGCTTCCCTGCGTCCAGCAAGGGGTTAACACCTCCTAACGAGAATCGCCAAACCCAGGTGCGCGTTACGTCCCTTTACAAATTCTCCTGAAGCTCCTAGTTTCGACGAAGCTAAGAAAGGGCAGAAAACACAAGCTGCTACTTATTTTCTCTCCATCGAAACCCGGGACAGCCACACGAGCCCGTGACACCAGGACCAACGCTTAGCGAAGAGCTGCTTCCCTGCCCATGCTCGCCTTAAAAGCTCGAGAGGCCATCTACTCTAATTTAGGAAAAACGTTGCTACATGCTTGAAAACTTAAAGATGTGGCAAACCCACAAGCTGTTCGGATAAGGACGCGGACCTGGAAGCCCCCGTCGGCTCTGGGAGCGCTGGTTTTCCCCAGGCCCCTAAGCCAAAGCAAAACCAAGGGATGCCACCGATGCGCCGGTCGAAGATGCTCACCGAGGTCCTCTTTGCTTCGCCAGCAGCATTTTGCGACGGATCGCCAGCGCTCGGGAAGCCACCGCAGCCCTCCTCCCGTCTTTCTAACGAGAGTCGTCTTAGCCTGGCTCCTTTCTGGCTTTCCGGTGGTGCTGGTTGAAGCAATCCGCTCCCAAAGGCCAGCGTCCCGCTCGCAGAGTCCAAACCCATTCGACTGCAGTGGAGATGCTTCCCAGTTAAACGGACGGGCGTTATCCTGACACGCAAGGGAACGGCGAGGTCTCCCGAGCAGAGCATCTGCAAGCAGCCAGGAAGGACGGGGCTCTTCGGCTCCCAGGGGATCCCTCCATTCGGCTTTTTTCTGGACAAAAGTCTGGTGCGTTACGCCGAGCCCTTCGCCACAGCACTCGCAAACCTCAGGCAAGGCGATGAACTGCAGCGAGCCTGAGCTCTGCCCTTGGTGGTAAATAAGCCAAACGCTTTTTGAGCATCGGTACTGACCGAGATGACGGCTCCCATCACCACCACGCTTTTATTAATAACAAATTAATTCCCTCTTCCATGGCTTTGTTTCAGAATCCTTCTCAGCATGGGTTTTTTTTTTTGGTTTGCATCCCCAATCACTAATATTCAGAAAAAGGTTCCTTAGTTGATGGATTTTATTTTTGGATAAAATAAGAGGGGATGGGATCAGAGGGGACCGCAGCTTCACCCTGGGGCTGGCAGACGGCTTCGCCGTGTCCCCAGGCCCCTTCCCCAGCGCCGTCATGCCCACGGAGTCGCCGATCGCACCTCCCGCTAACCGAAACCTCGCCTGTCAGCCCCGAAACTTCAGCTGAGGGCCAGCGCTGCCTTAGAAACGTGGTCTTTTCTCCTGCAGACCACAACAGAAGAAGGTGGCAGCGGCACGCGCTGCAGCTACCCATTCTCTTTTTAATACAACGCAGACTTTTGTTCTGCTGTTCTGATTCGCCTTAAGTGAAGAACAAGCACCAAATCTTCCAAAAAGGAAATTCGGAGCGTGTGCAGGCGCGACAAACACCCACAAATTCGCTGGGAGCCTGCTTGAGACGAGACTGAGACACCTCACCTGCCTCTCCCTCGAGAGACTGAGACACCTCTCCCTCGACGGGAGACCGACGGCCCCGAAACTCCCGTGCCAGAGGGAGACGGAAACGCCCCGGCTGGGGGAGACACCGGGATTCAGGGTACGAACAAAACTCACGGGGCGTTCCGGGCGGTATTTGTTGTTACAGCAGCTATCAAAGGTCAGCTGTCACTGCGTCACACAGATGAGTTTGCTCCCAACCAGGAAAATGTGACATATCTGGTGACATCGCCGCGTTGCTCCTCCCTGGGCAAACAGCCTAAAATAGGCTGGCGAGAAAGGAAGCGATCGGCCGCCGGTGACGTGTTGGGAGGAACCTGCCCGGCCTTCGCTCTGCCCGATGAAGTTGCCCTCGTAGCCGTTTCGAGGGGCTGGATGTGCGTGTCCTGGCACGGAGGCGGCATTCCGGAGCCAGCCCTCCTGAAAATCAGCCAATAATTTCACCTCGCTGATGCCCCAAGTGATTTCAGCATTATTAAAATGACCGAATAAACCACGACAGGCGCTGGAAGGAAAGAATTCTGCACGGTGACTGGTTCGCACCGTGACACAAGCGCCGGCTACGAGGTGGCAGTGTTCGTTGTACAAAACATGAGAATGAGCAAATAAAACAAGACACGGGAGCGTTAAGTGATTAATCCACGGGCCTGGGGGGCATAATTAAATACTCCCTGAAAAAAAACCCAACAGTTTTTGGTGGGACTTGCTCCCGCAAAACAACGCAGCTGCCTGGATCCGACTTCAACTCGGACAAAAGGCGTTTCGGTATTCCCGAGAATGGGCTGCGTATTGAACATCAGCAAGGAGCAGCCTGCATCGAGGCTCTGGATGGATTTCGGGGAGGATAATTAAGGAATTTCCTTTTTTCCAAAGGAAAGCAGCACTAGGTGATTTAATTTAAACATTGAACAAAACCCTGTGCTCGGCCAAAAGCGTATTAAAAAAATTTCACTTTCTTTACGGAGAATCCTCACGGACCGAGAGCGGTTTCACTTCCTGAGCGTCGGCGCAAGCAAGCCTGAAATCAAAAGCCCAACTTCCACCTTCCCTTCAGCACACCCCGCCACGTCAGAGGATTGCACCGGTCGTGCCCCAGTTTGCCCAAGACGGGAGGTTTTTCCCCCCTCACGTCTCACCGCGATGCTCCAGAGAGACACCGGCCCGGTGGGCAGGCGTCGATCCGAATTCGGGGGCCGATGGGAATCTCTCGACGGAGGCGTTGAGGGGAAAGGGGTGGCAGGGCGGTGGCGGGGGACCGCGGGGCTGGCAGGGTCCTATGCCCGCGACGGCGGGATCCTACCGGATCCCAGGGCCCCCACGGCAGGAGGGTCCCCAGCCCTGCCAGCACCCCATGATGGCAGGATCCTACCGGATCCCAGGGCCCCCATGGCAGGAGGGTCCCCAGCCCTGCCAGCACCCCATGATGGCAGCAGGATCCTACCGGATCCGGGCACCCGGTGACCGCAGGGTCCCCAGCCCGGCCACCTGCCCGGTGACAGCGGGACCTTACCGGAGCCCGAGCACCCCCGGTGAGAGAAGGGGCCCCCCGCCCGGCCAGGCACCCGGTGACAGCGGGACCTTACCGTATCCCAAGCACCCGGTGACCGGAGGGTCGCGGCACCTCACCGGGCCCGGTCACCCGGTGACCGGAGCCCCCCCCGCCCTGCCAGGCGGGACCCTGCCAGATCCCGGCACCCGGCAACGGCCGGGCCCGGCCCCCCCAGGCCTCGGGGCTCCGGCCGGCCGCGGTCCGCCCCGCTCCCGGTGCGGGACCCCCGGTGCCCCCGCCCGCTCCCGGCCGTTACCTGCTGCCGCCGCCGCTCTTCCTGGCCTTGGCGCGGCGCCGCAGGGCCTCCCCGTCCTTACCGCCGGGCAGCAGCGAGGCGTAACCGTGCTCGGCTTCTGCGGAGACACAACCGCGGGCCGCCCGTCACCGCCGGGCCCGGCTGAGGGGGGAACCGGGCCGGGCCGGGCCGGGGCCGGGGGGGGAAACGGTACCTCGCTCCCGCCGCTCCAGGTACTCGGCCGCCTCCAGCAGCATCTGGATGTTGAGGCCGCCGCAGGCCGCCATCTCGCCGCGCTGTGAGGGCCGGGCCGGGCCGGGCCGGGAGCGGCGGCGGCGGGGGGGGAGCGGCGGCGGCGTCCGTGCGCCTCGCCCGGCCGCTCCGCCAGGCCCCGCCCCCCGCCGCCGCTCATTGGGCGACGCCCCCCCGCCGCCGCTTCCCATTGGAGGGAACGGTGAGGGAGGCCCCGCCCAGCGCCCGCACGGGTGGGAAGGCGGTAGGGGGCCGTGCCCGAGGCCACGCCCCGCGGTCGCCGTCATTGGGCGAGAGCGCCCCGCCCTCCCACCGTTGGCCCGCCCCCGCAACGCCCCGCCCATCCCCCAAACGCCTCGCCCTATTGGGCGGCACGCCCTGCCACTCCCCTCGTCCTGACTCACTTCCTGCCCGGGCAGCCAATAGCGGGGCGGGAAGCGGAAAAGGGGCGGGGCGCCAGCCCCAGCTGGCAACGTGCGGCCGGGGGCAGCCGAGCGGGAGCCCCGGGCAGGGACCCCCCGTTAATTAGCGAGAGCCGTTAATTACCCAAAGAAGGAAGCAAAGCAGCGAGCGGGACAGCGCGAACCACCCAGCCAGGGCCTCAAAAAATAAGCAAAAAAAGGGGTTTTCCGCAATAAAAGGCCCCAAACTGCCGCGGCGGCTTTGATAACTTACTAATTTAATTTATTTATCTGAATTTCTACGGATTCGCGTGAAACGGGAACCGAGGCGCTCTGGTGAGGTCCCCGGGCAAACAACCGGCTGCCTCCTCGCCCCTGCTTGATTCCCAAATTATAAAAATAAAAGGAAACAAAACCGGTGGGGGTTTTATTGTACCGGGGGCGGCGGGGCGACGCCAAAGCCCCGCGGGGAAAGCACAGGGAAGTCCTGGCGAGGAACGGACCGCGAGGGGTGGCGAGGAACGAACAGGCAGCAACGCCGGGGAACGGCGGCGCGCAGCCGCTGCGGCGGCGGGGCAGGGCGAGCGCGGCGGGCTTCGTCGGGAATAACCCACATTCCTCCCAAATCCGGTTTCCGCGCCGGCGCTGGGAAGCCGAGTCCTTCTGGGCGGGCGGTTCTGCCCCGAGCACGCCCGGCGTCACGCGATGAAATCCAGGGGTCTGTTGAATCCTCCCTTTCTGTTCATGTACTGCCTGCGGCCGGAGGGAAGGGACCGGCGTCAGCGCCGGGGACAAACCCCGCCGCGGAAGAAATCTGCACAAAAACGCCCGAGGGCGGCCCGAAACCGCGCTCGGCGGCCGCAGGGAACGAATTCCCCAGGGATTTGCACCAACGGGGGCAGGAAACCTCCCACCGAGGCGTCGGCTGGACCGTTTGCCAGTAAAAACCCCAAATTTCGTCTTTTTCCGAAGGCCCGAGAAGCCGGATCGCCCCCCGCACGCGCCGAGGCAGCGCCTTTGACGTACGGCCGCGGAGTTTCCTCCGCGCTGCGTTATCTCATCAAAGAAATTCTTGTTTTATCCGACAAAAAGGCTGGGCACAAACCTGTACTTCCGCTTCTGGGACACGTTGATGGCGTACGCGTTTGCGGCGCCGTCCACCTTCTTCCCCTGAAAGACATGAAGGAAAAAGGTCCTGAAATTCAGCATTTTGTCCCCAAAAAGGGGACGGTGACACCACCGAGCCCGCCGGAGGCAGCTGCGGGCTCCACCTCCCCGATCCGCACTCACTTTCGTCGTGTCGAAAGAGGCGAACCCCATCATTTTCATCATCTCAATTTCCTCTTCCGTCTTGCCCTGCAAATCTTCCTCTGCCGAGGCAACAAAATAAGAGATTTCGACAAACGCAGCTGCCGAGGTTCGCCAAAACCATTTTAAATAAGCACGCGGGTGTCCGCTGGGCTGGTCCTGGCCCAAGCGGGGAACCCAGGACGTATTTAAGGAGGAAAATCCCCCCCCACCTGTGATCTGACGCTCTTTGCTTTTGGAGTCCTTTATCTCCTTCTTCTCTTCATCCCGTCTCTCCTTCAGCCGCGGCGGGGAGGAGGAGCTGGATCGGTGCCGTCTCGGCGACCTGACGTTGCAAACGCAGGCGGGTTTGCGGCTTCCCGCCTGTGCCGTTACCGCAGACGGTTCTTACAGCGTTAACGAGTTCCCACCGTCCCCGTGCCGCCCGAACTGCGCCTCACCCAGGCTCTCCAGCTCGTCCCTGCCGCGGCGGCGGCGTTTCTGCCCCTCACCTGGATCGTCTCCTGTGCGGGGAGCGGGAACGGCTCCTCCTCCTGTCCCTGTCCCGGGACCGGGATCGCTCTCTTCGCCTCCTCTCCCTCTCCCGCGAGGTGGATCGCGAACGCCTGCGCTCTGCTCGGAGAATGGCAGCGCTTGGTTCAGCTCCCCCCTCCTCACGTCTCTCCCCCTTCGCTGCCCGCTTTTCAAAGAAAACCCTGTCGACGCTGTGACAGCTTCCCAGCAGAGACCCCGTAACAACTCCCTCCCACCTGATCCCTCTGTGGCTGGGCACAGAGATCCCCACCAGCACCCACAGACGTGGGAAGAGCGGCAGGAAAAGCCCTTCACCCAGGAGCGGGGTGACCAACCTGTCGGCAGATCGGTCCCCAAAAAGCTGAGGTGCGTGGAGGGGGACGGGACCGGGTGTGCAGGAGAAGGATGACGAGGAGGAAGAGAAGGAGGAGGAGGATGAAGAGGATGAAGGGGAGGAGGAGGAAGGGAGCCTCTGCTCCCCCCCAGTGAAGAACCGAGGCCTCACCACCGCCCCCCGCGCCGTGCAGGCGGTTCACCCCCTCGCCCAAGGGCTGGGGCAGGTCCCAGGGCCCTCTCCCACCCCTGGGCCGGTGGCCTGGGCTCCCCGCCCCGGGCCTGGCTCCTCCACCTTCCCGCCTAGAGCCCGGATCCTTCCCCGCCTCAGCGCAGCCCCGGCCCGCCGGGGCCGGATCCGCCCCTCGGCTCAGCCCGGTCCCCCCGGGTCCGGTCCCCCCGGGCTCTCTCCTCACCCCCGGCCTCTCCCGGTGCCGCCCGCCCGGCTCCCGCCCCCCGTTCCCCCTCACCGCGCCGCGGCGGCGACCGGGAGCGGCTGCGGCCCATGGCCGCCCCTCAGCGCCCGCACTTCCGGCCGCCCGGCCCCTCGCTCCCCGCACTTCCGGCTCCCCCCCAGGAACCGGCGCCGCCGCGCTTTGGTTCCGCAGCGAACACGGTCCGGGGGGGTCCCCAAGGCGGCGGGGCGGCTGAACCCCCCCTCCCCGGCGGCCTCCCCTCCGCTTCCAGAGCCGGCGGGTGCGGGCCCGGGGCCTCGGCCAGGCCGTGATCCCCACACGCCCACCCAGGCCCGCAGCGAGGCCGTGATCCCCAGCCCCAGGCCGTGGCCCCGGCCCAGGCGGAGGCCATGGCACCCCCAGCCCCCCTGAGCCCCACAGCGCTGGCGGGTGCCAAACACGGGGTTTATTTACAGACAGGCGTTACACAGCGCTTTCCAGCGACGATTGTCAGACACCGGCGGTTGCCCTCGCCAGCCCGCTCCCGCCCGGCCGCGGTGCAGGCGGCCGCCTCTCGGCCTGGTGCCGGTGGGCGCTCAGCAGCCGTGTCCTCGCCGCGGCGTCCGCCCGCCCCAGGCGGCAACGCAGGCGCTGGCTCCGGTTGAAACCCCGGCATCGCCCTCCTCTCCTGTGTCGGTGTATCTGTGGCCGAAGATGGAAATCCGGCCTCTCTTTTCGGTTGAGGGTGTCAATATGGAGGGCGATGGGCAGCAGTCGGCACCTCTCGGGGCACCGGGTCGACGATTTGCCTCGCAGCCGGGGATGCAGCCCTGCCTCCCCGCCGCAGAAAACCCACCCCCAGAGCCCGGCCTGGGGTGCTCGGGGCAGGGCAGCCTGCCAAAAAAAAAGAAAAAGGCGAGAAGAAAGCAGCGAGCCAGGGCAAAGCGCTGGCAGGGGAGAGGGGGAAATTCATCTGGGGGGAGCGGGGGTGCACCCGCGGGTGGAGGAGCCGCGGCATCGACGCGATCCCGTATCTCTGTTCTTTAGCAAAGCGGCGAGCACCCATGTCATGGTGGCGGCCATTTGAGCCTTCCTCCCTGCTGAAGACGCCGGTGTCTCTCCCTTCCCTATGCTGCACAAGACGCCCAATGTGCCCCAGGCTTCCACGGGGGTGGAAATAAATCCCCGTCTCCTCTGCAAAGCCCCTGGCCCCCAGGGAAAAGGGGTCGCAAAGCCCCTGGGGAGAGACCCTGGGAGAAAAAGGGGCCGCAGCCTCCCCGCGGCAGCGCTGGCCGCTCCGGCGGTGGGGTGCGCGGCAGTGTTGTAATTCAGGTAATCGCCCCGGGAGCGACCGTGCCGTCTTGGGGAGGCAACGCAGCAGCGCCTGCAGGGGCTTCCCTGGCCCGGGCCGTGCAGAGGGACAGGCCAGATGACAAAATGGCCTCAAAGAGCCTTAAAATCAGTGGCAGTAAACAACACCCCACGGGGAACGGGTACAGAGCTATGGTTTGCATCTCAAAGGCTGTGTGCTGAACAGGCGAGAGCACGGGGCCGGTGTTTGCGCCGTCCCTTGCAGATAGCGAATTTAGGAGCCCAGGGTCCCCCCCTGCCCCTGTCCTTGCAGGAGCACGATGGGGAGCTGCGCTCTAACCACGGCACGGGAGCTCGGGGCGGACAGCGGGCAGGGCAAACACTCTCCCCAAAAACCAGGCTCAGGTCGGCCCTGGGGCTCTGGCAAGACACCTGCCAGGTCTGTGTCTTTGCAATTTTTAAAAACCTTTGGCGTTTTGCTTCGCAATTCAGAATTTGCCTGGCATGCCCCATATCACAGCCCTGCAAAGAGAACCAACCTGTGTTTACAAACCTCCTCCCTTCAACCCACAGCTGCCTGCACCCCACTCCGTCCCATGTCCTCGCTGCCCCTGAAGTTGCCACCTGGCCCACGGGCTTTCTGCTCTTCCAGAGGGGAAAACAAAAGCCGAGAGCTGCCTCGCAGCAGAGAAAACTTTGAAAATGCAGTGGTAGCACGTGGGAAAACCATATTGGGGTGAGGAAACCCAGTGGCCTCGGAGGGGGGGTTCTGGGGCTCCCCGCTACGGCCCCAGCAGACAGGACCTGGTGGGCACTTGGGCGGCGGCAGGGAGCCCCGTCCCCACGGGCAGGCTTGGGGCGAGCAGCCCTGGACGATGGCAAAGCCCTGTGGCTCGCGGGAGGACGGGGGCTGATCCTGGTGGTTTTATCCCCTAAATACCAGCGTTGGAGCGGCTGCGGGGCAAATCGGCGTCGCTGGTTTTCTTCTTGCCTTTGGGCAGGGCCGGGAGGTCGTAATGATGGTCGTGTCGCCATACGGAGCGCTGGAGGCAGGGAGGTGAGGCTGGGTGCGAAGGAAACGCCAAGGAGGATTTAAACTTGTGCTCGGGGGTCCAGAGCTGGGGAAAAGCGATGATCCGGCCTCGGGCACTCGCTGAGCCCGAGACCCGGCACAGCCTCGGCTGCGTGCGCCGGCGTCGCCGTGAAGTGGCGGTGGGATGGGGGTGGCAGCGGCAGTGCCTCTGACTGAAGTGAATCGGCAGCGTGTGTTCATCCCGAAGTAGCACTTAGTGAGTGAAGTTTTGCTCAGTTTTTAAATAACACAGACACTTCCCGGAGGCTCTTTTCTTCTCCCTTTGCAGGTGCGGTTCGTGCGGTGCGAGGGGGGCTTTCCTGGCGGCGTGAAATCCTGCTGCTCTTCCTCGTACGGCAAATACACGAGACAGAGGCACCCGGAGAAGGGAACTGAAAGTGGCTCTCCGGCCCGGGGAGAGGAAGATTACGATCCGGGAAGGACAGGCTCCCAGGCCCACTGCCTCGGCCTCTCCTTCGGGAAGAGCAATCCCCCCGCGTTCAGCTTGATCCGATTCCCCTGGCGAAGCGGCAGACAATTTTACCTGGGGGTGAAGCCAGTGCCATTCCAGCAGAGCTTGAAACAGAAGGTTAAAAAAAAAAAAAAAAACAAACGACAAAACACCCCTTTCTTCCTCAAACCAGCGGATCCGGGCTGCGCCCCACATTTCACGAGGGCTCTGCAAGCGGCGGGTGGGGAAAAAACAAACCCTCAGCCCGCGTGGGAAGGGGCTGGTGCCCGGGAGGGAGAAGGGAGAGCTCGTGGGAGGAGGGAGATCGCAGCGGGTATTTCCCCAAGCGGCAAACAGGGGCCACAATCTTTCGTAAGCTCGTTGACCGCCTCCAAAAGCGGGTGACAGTGGACGAAGTGCCTCGTGCCAGGAGCACCCGGAAAACAACTCGCCTCCGGGGTTTTCGGCTGCGCCTCGGCCAGACGCACGATGCAGGAGCCGTCCCTCCACCTCGGCGCCTCCGTCCGGAGAGGTGCCCGGCCGCCGCTGCGGCGGGAGGCCTCAGAGGAGACTCAAGATTCGATCTTTTCCTTCTTTTTGCCTTTTTTCAGGAAAGACGGGGTCCGGAATTTCTTCTTCTTCTTAGAGGGTGATTTGGAGGGTGAACCTTCGGGGGAGACGGGGCTGCTGGTCACCGTCTCCTTCTCCTTGGGGGCATCCGGGTCGGCGTTGGCAGGGGAGGTCGTCCGGTCCCCCCCTTTGCCCAAGCTTTCCTCGGTGCTTTGCTCCTCGTCCTTCCCATTCACCACCGCCGGTGGCTCCTTCTCGGCGGTGGAATCGGCTGGCGCTTGGCCGCCGTCCGCCTTCTTGTCACCTTGGCAAGGGGAAAGGGGAGAGGTGAGGCTTGGGGCAGCGGTGGCCGGCGCTGAGGAGGTTTAAACCCCCCTCAGCTCGCCGGTTTGACCTGGGCAGGAGCAGGATTTGGCCCCCGCGGACGGAGAGCGCTGGGACGCGATCCCCTCCTGCCGCAGGTGCTGCTTTCCTGAGCCTTCCCCCCTCCCTCCCTGCAGGACAAGCGCCGGTGGGATGAAGAGCTGGGAAGAGGCAGGTGGGGAGGGCGGCTGGCTCCGTCCCGGCCTCGCCGCTGGAAATAAAGCGGGCAGCAAAGAAAACGAGGCAACCCAAGGCATTTCCTTCTGCAAAACCCCGAGCGGGGCACCGCTCCCCGCGGGAGCGCGTCTGAAGCGGGCCACGGAGAGCACGGTCACCCCGAGCTAGCGGGGAGCGCGGTCGCCCGCGTCCCTCCTCCCGCAGCGAGGCTCGAGGACGGCCTCTCCGTACTTACTACGGTGACAAGTATTCAGAGGTAACTCCTTGGGTGAAAGCCACGCGTGGAGGAAAGAGAAAGGAAGACGTTGTGGAGACAGACAGACACCATGAGACACGATGAGAAAGCGAGAAGCCCCGCGCTCCCGCGCCCTCTCCCGTGCCCTGAGACCCACCGCCGCTCGTAGATGACAAATTTACACTTGGGGGAATATGTTAACGGGAATATCGCATCCGGCGTCGCGCTGGGAGGGGGACGGAGGCGTCCCCTGCTGCCCCGCAAAGCCGCCACGTGTTGCTCGCGTCCTCCCGCCGTGAGGTTTAAGGCAAGCGGTGGCTTGGGTGCCTTTGCGCTGTGAATCCCCATCAGCCCCACCGGAGCGGGCACCCCCCCAGGAAAGGCAGAGGGACCCGGGGGTGACGTTTATCTGTGTTTCAGTGGGGTTTGGCTACAGCCACCCTCATCCCCTCGCTGGAGACCCGCTCCTCGTCTCCGCTCGCCAGCCCACTCACCCTCCGAGGGCTCCGCAGGCGTCGGGGCCGGGCTCTCTGCCGGCGCTGCGGCCGGGCTCTGCGGCGGGGAGGTGGGGGGTGATTTGGCGGGGGGAGCCTGGCTCTCCTCTGCCGCGGCGTCCTTCTCGCCTGCCAGCGGAGAGACGTGCTGACCCCGAGGTCCACCGGGTGCCGGCCCCGAAGGGGATTTGGGATCAGGGCTCCCCCGTACCCCTCCTACCCTGCAGGCCCAGCTTTTTCCTCTCCACCTCCTGCTTGTACTCCTCCAGCTCCTGGTCGGTGAGCTGGCTGAAGGGGTTCGGGGGCTCCGGCTCGGGGGGTGCCTCCTCCCGGGACGCCTCTTTGGCCTCCGCATCCCCCAAATGGCTCTCTGTGGACTGAAACACCCCCCCCGGAGCGGCGTCACCCCCCCGAGCGGCGGGATGCCGGGGAGCCGGGGAAGGGCTGGGGGCTCCGGGGGGACGTACGGGGCTGCGGCTGGTCTCGGCGATCACGCTGGCCAGCAGCTGCGACTGGGGCCCGGCCGACTTCACGTCCTGGCGGTTTTGCTCCCGGATCTGCAGGCGAGATGCAGAGCGAGGACGGGGAAAAAGCCTCCCCCGCCACCCTGGGGTCTGCCACCACCCCTGCGCCCGCGTCTGAAAGCCTCTGGGGCTTTCGGGACGGGACCGTACCTTGTTCCTCATCTCCAGCACCTCCTGCGGGTCCGTGTAGAGGGGCACGAACTGGTTGGGGTTCTCGATTCGGATGGGGGTCCCGCTGCTGCCTTTTTCCACCTCATCCGCTTTCAGCCACTGCGTGTTGCAGACATGAAACCCCAATAAATACGCATCAAGGAGATAGGAGACCCCAATAAATGCATCTCGCATAGAGGGGGGACCCCGATGAAACCTGTGGTGCTCAGCCCCCCAGGCTGGGGAGGTGGGATTTTAAAGTAAATATTATTACGAGGTGGGGGGAATAGAGGAGGAAAGGAAAGCTTGCATTAAATAAAGGCACCGAATGAAGCATCTCTCTCGCTTCTGGAGGGTCCCTGGCTGTTTCTGCACACCAGATTTTGGTGGGATCGATAACATCCCAAGCATCCCCCATCTGCCTTTTTTTTTAGTACCCAAAAATCCCCCCCCCATCCAGCTGGTGCCGTTCCCGAGCCAGCCCCTTCCCCAGGTTAACCCAGCGCCCCCGGGATGCCGCAGCAGCCCCGCACCGTCGTCTTCGTCTTCTGGCTGCCGGCGCTGCCCTGCTGCTCCTCGGCCACGTTGACCCTCATGTAGGTGTTGGGGGTGTTGAGCCACCGCGTCTTCTCCTTCTGTTGCTTCTGGGCGTGCTGCCGCAGCGCGGGGACGGGGGCGGCCTCCTCCTCGAAGACGAAGGCCGTCACCGTGGCAGGGATCAGCACGTCGCTTTTGGGCTTGCTCTTCTCCTGCACGAAGGGGTAGCGGTAGGTGTAGCCCGTGCGGTAACCCTGGAAAGGCAGAGGGCGCTCGGTCATGAACAATATAGGGATAAAAAAAAAAAAAAAGATATTTTTGTGCGGTTTGGGGCAGCTCGCCGCGCTTCGGTGCCGGCCGATGCTCACCAGGTTGTCCAGCATCCTCATCAGGGCTTCAAACTCGTGCTCGCCCAGGCGGCTCTTCTGCATGGGCCCGAAGGTGCTGCCGGCCCAGCGCACGGAGCCCACCTCGTGCGGCCGGTGCTTGGCGCGCTCCAGCACGATCAGGTTCTCCACGCCGCCCGCGCTCGCCAGCGCCGACACCTACGGCCGAGTCCGGGGAGACGCAGCTGAGGCAGCCGGACGGGGAGCAGCGGGGCAGTCCCAGACCTGCCCACGGCCCCCGTGGCTGCAGGGCTGCGCTGGCCTGTCCCGTCCCGGGACACTGTGCTGGCTGCAGAGACCCGGCACAGCTCAGTGCATGGTCCCAGGGCACTGTGCTGGCTGCAGAGACCCGGCACAGCTCAGTGCATGGTCCCAGGGCACTGTGCTGGCTGCAGAGACCCGGCACAGCTCAGTGCATGGTCCCAGGGCACTGTGCTGGCTGCAGAGACCCAGCACAGCTCAGTGCATGGTCTTGAAGCAATGTGCTGGCCTCAGAGACCTGGCACAGCTCAGTGCAGGCTCCCAGGGCACCGTGCTGGCAGCAGAGACCGTGCACAGCTTGGTGCTTATTCCCGGGGGCACCGCGCTGGGAGCTGAGACCGTACGCATCTCAGCGCACACCCTGGCGTGGGCCGGGCGCTCACCTGGATCTCGCAGGCCGCCTGCAGGTGGAAGATGCTGTAGAAAGCCTCCTCGGCGGTGTCGCCCAGCGCCAGCACCCCGTGGTTGCGCAGCACCAGGATCTGCAGCGCCGAGCACGGGGAGGGTCAGCGGGACAAGGAGGAGGGGACAGGGACGGCACGGCGGCCCTCGTCCCCACCCCGTCCCCTCACCTTGCAGGTGGGGCCGAGGGATTTTTGGAGCTCGACTCGATCGGCTTCGTCCTCCACCTCCCCGCGGAAGTCGAAGTAGGCGACGTCACCCAGCAGCAGGGCGGCGCGGGAGATGGGCAGCACGCCGCAGCGCATGGCCGACACCTGCGGTGGAGCGGGCAGGGCGGGCAGGGCAGGCAGGGCGACAACCCCCTCCCTTCCTCCCCCTCCCCAAATATCCCCCCCGCCCCAATATCTTACTGCGGCGGTGGCCGGCGTGTGCAGGCGGACGATGCAGCGGGCGTCGGGGCGGGCGGCGTAGATGGCAGCGTGGAGGCTGAAGCTGCGGGCGTCGGGGGCGAAGCCGGTGCTGCCCTGCTCCACCACGGCCCCCAGCACGTTCACCTTGATCTGGGGGGGGGATTTGGGGGCTCAGAGGCGGCCGGTTCCTCCTCCGGGGGGCGGGGATGGGGGGCACAGGGGACAGGCACGCTCACCAGGCTGGCCGCTGTCACCTCGCTGCATGCCAGCCCCTGCGGGGCCACCAAGAAGTGCTCCTGCTCCTTGCTCACCCGCAGCTGCGCCGGGAGAAAGCCCATATAGGTATAAATGCATTAAAAAAACCCAATCCCCCCCTCCCTAAAACTTAACGCCTCCCCCCCCCCGAAAAAAAACAGCTCCCCCCCCCCAAAAAAACCCAACCGCCCCCAAATCCCCCCAAAACCCTCAACCCCTCCAGAAAACCCAACTCCCCCAAAGAACCCCCCCAACCTCCCCCCAAAAAAACCAAAACCCCGAACTGCCCAAAAAACCAACTTCCCCCAAAGAAGCCCCAAAGACCCCAAAACCTCTGCCCCCCCAAACTCCCTCAAAACCCCCCCAAAACCCCTCCCAACCCTCCCACTCCCCCCCAACACCCCCAAAAACCCCCCAACCCCCCCCAAACCCTCCCAAAAACCCTCACCCCCCAAAACCCCCCAAGCCCCCCGCGGGCGCCGGGTGCTCACGGTGACGGCGGCGTGCCCCAGCTGCGCCCAGCCGTAGAGGTCGAGCAGGCGGTGGATGCTGCCCACCTTGCAGCGCATCAGCCGCTCGCCCTTGGCCAGCGCCGGCACCTCGGGGCCGTGCAGGTCGTTGATGGGGGTGACGGCCGCCAGCCCTGGGGACGGGCCACCCCGCCGCCGGTGAGCGGCAGATGGGGTGAGGGACCACGTTGGAACCCCCCCCAATCTCGGGTGCTTCCCCGGGGCGAGGGGAGCGGAGGGTTATGGGGCTGGGTTTGGTGGCACCCAAGGTTTGGTGGCCACCAAGGTTTTGGGATCGGCTGGTTAGGGTCTGCAGTGACCCCCTCCTCTGTCCCTGTGTCCCCAATCCCCTCCCTGCCCCCTTGCCCTTTTCTACTAAGAATAAAAGGAAAAAGGGAGCCCTGCGGGATGTTTTCTCACCTACAACCCCATAAATTAAGAAAAACCCTGAAGAATTTGACCAAACCGTTCTGTTTCCCCCCCAAAAAGCCCCTGGTGGGCGTGGCCATACCCATGGGGGAGGTGGGGAGGACAGCGGGGGACGTGGTGGCCATGAAGTCGGCGATCTGCCGCAGGGCCCAGATGTGGGACGAGTTGTTCCCCTTCTTCATCTGCTCCTGGATGAGGCTCTCCAGCTCCTCCCTGAAAGACTGCGGCACCCCGGCCCCGCCGGCGTCACCTCCCCGGGGAGGGGACGCAGTGACCCAACAGGGACCATGCGGTGGCACCGGGGTGGGGCCACCACCGGATCAGTGGTGGCAGCATCACCAGTTTGGTGGAAGTGGCACCAATGGCTTGGTGGCACGGTGATGATGGCACCACCAGCTTGGTGGCAGCACCACCACCAGCTTGGTGGCACGGTGGCGGTGGTGGCACTGGCAACTCACTGGTAGCAGCACCAGGGGCTCAGTGGCAGTGACGTGGCCAGCTTGGTGGCACAATGGTGATGGTGGCACCACCAGCCAAGTGGGGACATGCCCCAAGCCAAGACGTGGTGGCATTTGCGTTGGGGCAGGAGGGGTGGGGTTGGGGACAGGAAAGATGGGCTTGGGGACAGCAATGATGGGGTTGGGGCGGGAGGGATGGGGCTGGGGACAGGCGGGACGGGGCCCCTCACCGGGCTCTGGAGGATCATGGTGACCCGCTTCTTCTGCTCCATCATGTTGAAGTCCTGCCGCAGGTCGGCCGCCATGTTCCGTGCCCGCAGGTACTCGGGGTCATCCTCGGCCGAGCGCTCCGAGTAACGGGGCCCGGGGACGGGGGGCGAGGGCAGGGGCTCCGGGCTGGCGGCCGTGCTCATCCTACCGGTCGGACGGATGGACGGACAGACAGTGTCGGTCGCCGCTACCCTTATCGCCTCCAGATTGTGAAGAAGTCACCAAAAATATCCCCCAGCTGCGCCCCGTAGATAAGCCGCGGCCGGCCCCCGCCCTGCCCGGAGGTGCGGCCCATCCTGCGGCGAGTCGGCAGGCAGGGCACGCTGGGGGGGCCCTGTCCCCGCTGCCTGCGCCGCCCGGGCGCCGGCCCCCCCAGCAGCTGAGACCGGGCAGCTCGCTGCACCGATGGCAGCGGCATCGACGACCCCCGCCTTTGGGGCGGCTCCGAACCGGGGCCGTGCGCCATCGAGGGGTTGACGCCGCGGTGCCGCCGCACGTTTTGGGGGCCAATCCCGGCCACTGCAGAACCCCAAAACACCGGCGCTGCCCCCCCCCCCCCCCCCAGCTGACAGCATCTTCAGTGAGGTGTTTTGGGGGTGCTGCTGCAAAGGGACCCCCAAAATGGGGGGGGGCACATAAGCAGGAGGCGGTTGCTCAAACCCGAACTGCTCCCCTAAATCCCGGGGGGCACCCCCCAACAGAGCCCCCCCAACATCGCTCGGTGCTTTCACCCGTGCAAACCCCCCCCCCCCCCCACGTCCCCCCCGCTTCGCTGCCCCGGGACCCACCTGGGTCAGAGGGAAGCAGGGAGCCTTTCCCAGGCTAAAATTCCCGGGGGGGTCCCACGGCGGCCCCCGGCCCACACCGGAGGGCGAACGTCAGGCGGCGGCGAGGTCCTGAGCATCCCAGCGGGATTTTCCCCCCCAGGGAGAAGGAGGGAGAGCAGAGGGGTCTCTAAGGGTCCCCCCCATCACTCGGTGCCCGGGTGGGGGGCACCCCCGGGCTGCACCCCCCCCCCAGCATCCCCGGCCGCCTCCGCCCTCGCCGCACCCAGCGCCGCTGCGGCAGCCGCAGGGATGGCGGATGAGGGTGGGAAAAAAAAAAAAAAAAAAAAAAGGGATTTTTGGGGGGGAGCTGCAGCATTGCACCCCCCCCGCGGATGGGGATCGATGGGGGGGTGGGGTACCCACCGCCCACGGAGGATGAAGGCCGGGATGGGGGGCGATGCGCCGCAGCCCCCCCATAGCCGCATGCAGCCAGCGCGGGGGATGAGACAAAAGGAAAATTGGGGGGGGGGGGGTCACCGCGCTGGTCCCCCCCAGCCCCCCAACCCTCCCCGGGCGGCGGCTGCCGCGGCCGGAGGATGCTGCCATCACCCACCTCCTCCTCCTCCTCCTCCGAGCATCCCGACAAAGGCCCCCCCGCGCAGGCCCAGCTCCCCCTGCCGCCGCGCGCCGCCCGGCCCCGCCCCGCCCCCGGGGACCCCCGGCCCCCCCGCACCCCCTTAGCGCGGCGGGGAGGGGGACCCCGCGCCAGCGACACAGGCACCCCGAAACCCCCGTTTATTAGGGGCTCGCTAGCGGCGGGCCGCCGGGAATAAAGCGGCGCCGGTTGCCCACCGCCGCGTTCGCACCGAGCGGCTGCTGCAGCCCGGCCCCGGCCGCCCGCCGCGCCGGGGGGGGCGGCCCCCGCGGGGGACGGGCGGGGGGAAGCGCGGCCCCAAAAATCAGCGCTTGGGCCTTGAACGTGGCCGGCAGGCAGGGTCCCCCGCGGGTCTCCGCCGGGCGCCCCGGCTCTTCAGGGACTGGCGGGAAAAACCTTAAAAAAAGAAAAAAAAAAAAGATTTGTTGCTCCTTTGGAATATTTTGGGGGGTAAAAGCTGATTTGAAGCATCCCCGGTTTATGTCGGTATAAACTCCCCAAAGCCCCGAGCCCACGGGTGCAAGGCCCGTGGGTGCCCCCATCCCCTGCCCCCCGTCGCCCTCGGCGGGGGCTGCCCCCGACTCACCGGCCCCCCGCTCTCCTGCGGCGGCCCCGGGCAGGGGGGCAGGACGGGGGGACCCCACGGGCACGGGGGGGCCCTGCCAGGCCAGGTCCCGGGGCCCCCCTGCCCGCTGCCACCCAGCTCCTGCTCAGCATCGGGGTCCTGCCGCTGGGAAAGGGGGAGAAAAGGCAAAGGGGAATTAAAAAACCACAGAAATTGAGGTGTTTCCCCCCCCCCCATCCTTCTGCTCCGATCTGCAGCTGAGAAACACCCCCCCCCCGGGATAACAATTCAACTTATTTTTAATTTTTAGGTTTAAAATGCAGTGCAACCTGAAAAACAGCAAGCAAGAAAATCCCTGTCAGGCCCCCCCAGACCCTCACGCATCCTTGGATACCGGGTCTCTGTTTTGGGGTGAGCCCCCCGTACCTCGAAGCCCCCCGTTTCTTCCAGAACCAGGCGGAGCAGGCGGATGTACTCGGCGGCGGCTTTCAGGGTGTCGACTTTGCTGGGCTTGCGGTCGCGGGGGATGAGGGGCACGATGGTCTTCAGCTTCGAGAAGCCGCTGTTCAGGTTTTTAATCTGCCAGGAGGAAGTAAACCGAGTTATACCCCACGGGGGGACCCCGGGGTTAAGCGGGGCCCCCCAGGATTAAACCAGGCCCTCCCGGGATTAAAGGGGGGCCCCCAAACGCAGAGGGCAAGGCAACCCCCCCGTAACCTGCCGCAAAGCGACCTCGGGGCGACGCTGCTGCATGCCCCCAACTAGAGCAGCCCTGGGGTGGCCCTGGGTGCCACTGTGATGGGACGTGGCTTGCAGCCCCTGGGATTTGCAGCCAGCTCCGTGGGAGCTGGTTTCTGGGGGGCCGCGGAGGGGTTTTTGGGGGTCCCCTCACCCTCTCGCGCTCCTTGGCGTTGGCTGCCTGCCGTCGCTCCAGCATCTCCGCCAGGTCCCCAGCCGGTTGGTAGCCCCCGGCCGGCTGCTTGCGCAGCCGGGCGATGGCGGCGGCGCGGGGCAGGGGGCCGTAGCGCTGGCTCAGCACCCTCTCCAGCACCTCGGGCGCTGGGGTGGGCAGCAGGACCCCCGCCGGCCGCCCCCCAGCTCCGCTGGCCTCTCCCATACCTGGGGAAGGGACAAATCCTGCACCCCAGCCTCACCCCGCTGTGCTGCCTCCCAGAAAGAAGGAAAGCACTTAAAAATGCCCTTAAATACCCTGGGAGCCCAACGAGCTGCAGGTGGGGCCCCGCGGCCTAACGAGCGGGGCGGGTGCCGGGGTGGGAGGGCGCTCGGGCCGTGCCTCAGTTTCCCCGCTCAGCAGCTGAGCCCCCAAAGCTGGTGGCCACAAAGCCTTGACCCAAAAAGGGATCCGAAACCATCCCCGGGAGCACAAGGGGGACCCTCGTGGGGGACAAGGCCTGACGCCCTGGGGATGGGCAGCCGGCATTGCCCCGCGGGGAGAAACAGGGCTTTAGGAGGCTTCGTGCGTCCCTGAGAACGTGGGAAGCTCTTTTGGGTGGGGAAAATAAAACCGGGAAGGGTTTAATAACGGCGAGGGCCGTTTCGGTAGATGGCAGTGTTAGTCCCTGCAATGCTGGCAACCTCAGCGCGGCCGGAAAAAAGGGGAAAATTCTCCTTTTGCCCACCAAAACCCGAGGCTGGCGGCCGCCTCGTCACCCTGGGTTATTCAGCGGGGGGAACCTCATCCCAGTCCCATCCCCGGGATGGTTTCCCCCCTCCCGAAACGCCGCCCACCCTCCCTGCACGCTCCCCTCTGGCATTTTTGGGGGAAAAGCCCCCCGAGGCAGCTCGCCCCGCTTTTCCTGGGTGCTTTGGGGGCTGCCGGTGGGCAGCGGGTGCCCGCAGGGTGCGGGGGGGACGGACCTGTTCCCCCGTGCAGGGCCGTGGCCACCGTGCCTCAGTTTCCCCAAACCTGAAAGCACCTGGGGGGGCTGCAAACCATTCCTGGGCTGCACAGGGGTCCTGCCATTTTGCTCCTTGCCCGGAGGGAGAGCGAGGCCAGAGGGGCAAATTGCAAAGAAACCCCCAAATGAGCCCCGAAACAAGCCCCAGAGATTCCTGGAAGGCAAATGAGCTTTTAACAGAACCTCAGAAATCCCAATTTTCCCCTCTTTAATGCTCCGTAATGAGCTTCCCTATCCTGCAGCCGGATCTGGATAATCACGTTATTACTGTCCTGATCGGAGGGGGAGCAGATCTTACAAATTAATCCGAGGGCGGGTGGGTTGAAAGTCACCCCGAAAAAGGTCTGTGCACGCCTGCTCGCTTTTATTCGAAGGTGGAAGCATCCGACGGGGAATGAGGGCTGCGAAATCCCCTGGCAGCCGGGGTTTGCTCCTTTGCCCTTGTTTTATAGCTGGGAAAATTGTCTCGGTTTGGATGTTTTGTGGATTAAAAATCGAGGGAAAAAGGGGAAGTGGGGGGCGCTGCGCAGGGGTGGGCGACGGAGGGGTTTGGGGGTTACTGGTGCAAATAGGATTTGCAGGAGTCTCGCTCCGATGGGAAGCGAGCAGACCTGGGGGGCAAAATTATTGGGGGTCAGGGTTATTAGGGGTCAGGGTTATTAGGGGTCGCAGTTATTAGGGACCAGGATTATTAGGGGTCAGGGTTATTAGGGACCAGGGTTATTAGGGGTCAGGGTTATTAAGGGTCGTGGTTATTAGGGGTCAGGGTTATTAAGGGTCGCGGTTATTAGGGACCAGGGTTATCAGCCCCTGCTTGCAGCAAGTGCAGGGGAGCATCTGCCATGGATGAGGAAGCTGCAAAGCCAGGCGGGAGTTTATTTTCTCCCCCCCCGCCCTTTTCTGCTCCTGCCAGCCTGGACACAGTCCCCTAACACCGGCAGCAGCCTCACGGAGTCGGCACGAGCCAGATGAAAGCAGAAGGGAAAAGCCGGGGGGAGAGGGCAGAGCTCCTCCAGCAGCGAAGCCTCTCCGGCGGGTTCGGATAACGGCTGGAGTCACCCCAAGCTGGGCTCAGGGCATCCCCAGGGTTTCTGAGTTTTGGGAGGCTCTCCCCGGTCCCCCCCACCCCGGGGCTGCAGCCTGCGTTGCTGCAGGCCAAGCTCCTCTGCGCAGCTCCAGGCAGGGATGGCAGCTTGGGAAGCATCCAGGGCTGAATTCCCGGAAAACAGCATCCCAGCAGCCTGCAGGTGGTTTGCCTATCGGGAACGCTTCGGGCTGAGGCTGTTTTCCATCCTTTCAGGCTAAAACGTTCCCAGTTAGCACTTTCATTTTCCCTGCTCTGAGCGTGACTGGAGCAAGAGCCGGGCTCGGGTCCCAGAGCCCCGGCACCGGCTGCCATCCCCGGGATGTTCCTGGAAGCTGGGTGGCTCCATCCCGTTGGCTTCGCCCCATCAGCCAGCAACGCCGACGCTCCATTGGGATCTGACATTTGTCGTTATCATGAGGCTGGAAAAATTACCCGGCAGTTTCTAATTCCTGCAGCCGGGTCGGTGCTGGGGAGGTCAGGGAAGAGGGTTGGTGCCAGGGCTGCGGCGTGGCCGGATCCTGGCGCGGGACAGCTGCTGACATGCGATGAAGTCTGATCTTCCTTGGCACGGCCCCCAACGTCTCGGAGGCGGCCGGTCCCTGCCGGAGCCGCCGGCCTCATGCCGGCTCCGTGCTGCCCGTGAGCGCCCGCGATGGGCTGCTGGCCGGGTCCCGGCCGCGGGTGGGAGCGCCTTAATAAAACGCTTTGAGGTGCTTTATTGAGCGGTGGCATCACCTCCAGCCACGGTGGGACGCGGGAGCTGCGGCCGGCATTTCCACCTCTCCCTCCTCCTCCTCTTGCTGTAAAATGCGACCCGAGACGGCCGCTCTGCGGGCAGCTGCACCCGGGAATCCGTGGCACGGTTTGCAGCTGGGACTCCTCATCGGGCTGCCACCGAATCGGCAGATCCTGGGCCCCGAGCCTGCGGGGGGTCCAAGCCCAGCTCGGCATCGGGACCACCCAGTGCTGGGGACGGGGCTCGCAGCCGCCGGCGTGGGAAATGGGGGAGCGCAGGTCACCATACGGTCGGTGAGGCCTCCTTAAAAGCTTTTATCCTACCATTAAAGCCGGAAAATCATCTCTTCCGCTGCAATCAATGCTGCCGGTGATATCAATATGTGCATCTCCCGAACACCTTATCTTAGCAAAATGTCACCGTGCTCCGGCGAGAGGCCCAGAGCTCCGTCTCGGCCAAAGTTTCCCGGCTCACCCGGCTGTTCGAGCCGGAAATCTGAAGGCGTATTTGCGAGGGCAAGTCCGGAGGCTGCTTTCGCACCCAGCCGTGGCGTTGATGCTGCGGGAGCTGCAGCCGACCGGGTTCCCGGTGCGATGCCCGGGGGGCATCCTGGGGGGCCGGGGCAGCGCCATCCTGCCCGCGTCCCGGCCGGCCGCTCCTCCATCGCCTCTCTGTGAAGAGGTTTAATAAAAAGCAGGAGGTGCTGTGTTGGGGAGGTGGGGACGGTCCCCGGCCACCCACCGAGGACGTTAGGGGGTCCCAGGCTGGGAAAGGGCAGGTCTTGCCCCCGCCATGTGCTGAATTATACATGAGGCAGGAGGGACAATAACGGGGTTTATCGGCCGGGTCCGGCGCCCACCGTGACGAGGCTGTCGGCAGGGATGGCATGAGCGGGGAGGGAACGGCTGGGCGATGGGGCTCAGCATCACTTGGCTCCCATCGACCCGACCCTTCTTTAGTGCGGCAGGAGATGAAACAATCGCAGCTTGGTTAAATAAAAATAATAATTAAAGTCCTGCTGGGACTGGCGGGGGGAGCAAATACCTGCCAGGACCCCCAGCGATGCCCCCAGCCCCACTTGCTCCCCGGCACATCTCCCATCACCCAGCACTCGCCATTCATTTTATTTTCCCTTCCGTGGAGATTCCCGGCGCAGACGTGCCAGGCGGCAGATTGTAAAGCCGCCAGCGCCGAGGGCTCGGTGACGTTTCCTCCGCGCCGGCAGCAATAGGAGCAGGGACGGAACAAAGGTGGCTCTGTCCTCCCTGGCTTGAAGAAGCCTTTTTGTAAAAGCCGGCGGCCAGCGGAGGGAGGATCCCAGCGTGGAGCAGCCGGAGTTTTCCCTGTCCAAGTGCAGGGGAATTTTTGGAGAGAAAAGAAGTTTCCATCAGCCGAAGGCATTGCTGACCCCCTCCCCGGCACGAGGCGGGTGGCTGCCGGGGGCAGCGGCTCATGGCACGGCTGCCATCGCAGCCGGCACGGCTGCCAGCGCGGTGGGGTTGGGTTCTGGCTGCCGCCGGCCCCCGGCAACTGTGCCCAGGTCTGGATTAGTCCTGGGCTGTCACTGTCGGCCACGTGCCCTGGGGATGGGGACAGGGACCAGGATGGGGACAGGGATGAGATGGGGATGGGGATGAGAAGGGGACAGGGACCAAGACAGGGATGGGGACAGGGACTAGGATGGGATAGGGAGAGGGACCAGGATGGGGACAGGGATGGGATGGGGACAAGGATGGGGATGGGGACAGGATGGGGACAGGGACCACGAGGGAGATGAGGATGGGGACAGGGATGGGGATGGAGACAGCGACAGGGCCGGGGCCGGGGCCAGGGCTGGGGCTCAGCTCTGCCTCGCTCTCCTGAACCAGTGCAGCACCTTGCAAAGGGAAGGTGCTGAGCTTAGAGGCCAGACTAAGATTTAGGACTGGGTTTAAGCTTCAGCACATCCAGGTGGTGCCTGAGCCCAGGCGGGGAGCCTGCTTCCCCCAAAAACAAGCCTTGCCCCTTCTCTCGAGCCCCCGTCACGGCCCAGCTGCCTGCGACAGGGAAACCTGGGGCTGCAGCTCCGTCCCGCTCCTTCCCGACGGCAATTTCTGCCTTGCCTGTCCCGGATAACCACGCCGGCGCTTACTGCCGGCGCTGCCCGGCCCTCTGTGCCAGATAATCTCCGTTTGATAGAATCAATAAGTGCCTCAACCTTAAACCTCTTTGCTCGGCAGCTCCTCTCCAGCAGCAGGGAGAGGGGACTCGCGTGCCCACGGTCACACAGGGGCAGAGCCACGGAGCCCCGGGGCTGGGGGAGCTGCCGGGCCACCGCAGCAGCTCTTCCCCCCGCCTTTGACCCCCTGTCTGGGTTGCTGGGGGTGCCCCGGGGCCCCCAAAACTCTGCATAAGCAGAGGAGCTGCCGCCGCCGTGCCAGATGCCCACAGATCCCGATTAAGCACTTTGCCGGGTAGGAGCCATGTGGTGGCCGCATGTCCCTGCCCCACGTGCACACGCACGTGCAACACGCACACGTGCACACGCATGATGCCTGGTCCCCATGGGCGTTAGCAGGATTGGGGCCACACAGACCCGGCACAGCTTGCAGCTTCCAGCCCCTGCAAATGCCCCCTTGCAAACACATCCATCCCACCCCAGCATCCATTTCCCCTTTTTATTTTTCCTCCCTGGGAAAAAGGAGAGAGGATTCATCAGTAAAACTGTCTGCACAGAATTTCGGGCTGGGGGCAAGCAAGCCACGTCACCCCCCCATGGGGACAGAGCATTGTGGGGGTCACCCATGGGCTGGTCCGTGATCCAGCTGCTATTTATTGCCTTCCAAAGGGGCACGGCACGGAGGGATGCTCCGCAGGGGGTGTCGGCGACGGTGACGGCATACGGTGCGGGACAGGAGGAGCCCAAACCCACCAGCACCGCGCACAAAGCATCACATCCCAAGCAGCTCCGTCGTGCTCATCCCACGGCTCCGGGATTACACTGGTGCCGCTAAAATCCCATCTTTATCTCCGCAGTGCCCAGCCAATGACCTCGGGGCTGATGCACAGGACCTTCCTCCGCAGGGATCAGAGATGATAAAGCTCTCCCAGTCCCGGCTCGCTGTGGGGCACAAGGTTCCAGTCCCAGCAAACCATCTTGGACGCTCCAAGGATGACATCTGAGCACGCGGCGGACGGGATGGAAGGCAAGGGCTTCACCCAGGTAAGGGGATTTTTTCCCTGGATTTGGGATTTGGGTTTTTTTTTGCTCCTTGTACCTGGCTAAGGAGCTACGATGGTTCTGGTGCAAAGGGATGCGAGGCCAATTCATCCAGCTGCCGCTCGTTGGAAGGGGAGTAACTGTGGGTAGCAGGGAATCACGGGATGGATGCCGGTGAAATAATTCATGGAAGGGTGTGGGAGAGCTGTTTCCCAAACCTCTGGCCCCGAGCCAGGCGGAGTGATGTCGAAGAAAGGCGGGATGTAATATTTGGGGTGTGTTGCTGCCTGGTGGAGTGAACCAAAGGAAAAATATGTGAGCGGGGTCTTTGCGGCACGGTCCTCCCTGCGGGGAGAGAGGTGAGATGCTGCTGGTGGGTGAGCAGGGGTCTGCTCCTGCATCCCGGGGATCGGCGCAGGCGGAGGCCCTGGAAGGGGGTTGCTTTGGGGATTTGACCCCAGCGCAGTCCCTGGGATTCCCCCGAGCCTTCACCTTGCTGCTTTGCCTCCGGCTGCTGCCAGGCTGCCGCCTCCGTGGCCCTTCCCTCCGGCATCCCGCTGGAGCCGGAGACTTCCCACGTGCTCCCGGCTGGGGCCTGAGGACCAGCCCTGCACTGAGCCTGGGCTGGATGCGGCCGTGGCACAGGGGTGTTTCAGGGTGATGGCAGGGTTATCCTGCTGCCGGCGCGCTCCGGGATGGGACCCCTGAGACCCAGCTCTGGGACCCCGGTGTAGCGGGGGAAAAAACGGGATCTTTTGAGCATCCCAACCCTTTGGGTCAGAAATAGAAGCAGCACCCACAGGCTTAGCACGGGGTGCAAATCCCCCGGGCTTGCTCGCATCCAGAGCTCCGGGAGGAAGCACAGGGAGTCCCACGGAGGAGAGGGAAAAGCCTCGCCCCGCTCTTGCCCCAGCTCTGGCTCGGTGGCACCGGGAACGTGCGCTCGCCCCACGCCATGGGACGTGGCGGTGACACAGCTCTGCCGCTGCCGGCGGCTGGGAAAGCACCTGGGGGACGCTGGAGAAACCTCCTCTTTCCGCTGCGATTGAGAAAGTGCCACGCGCGGGGGTTATTCATCCCAGGGCGGCGTGACTCAAGATCCTGTGTCCTGGCTGGGACTTTTGACCTCAGAGGTGTGCCAGGCTTGCGCCGTGCCTGGCACAGCCCTTGCCAGACCCGGGACCTCCCCAGCTCTCCCTAAGTTTGGCCATGACAGCTTTTGGGGACACAATCCGTCCGCTCAGGGCTCCTGCCAGCTCCGACATCCCCGCTGGGGCTTGGGGACCTTGCTGGGACTTTGGGGATGGTGCAGCTCATGGAAACACAAGGGGCTCAGATGTTTCCTCTCCCCATTGCATCGCGGGGCTGATCCTGGTGCGCTCCGGGCTGGTTCCATGGGGGAGCCGGTGTCTCCTCGGATCAGGAGGTGTTTGACGGAGCTGGCAGACTCCTTGGCAGCCGGATAAGCCAAGAGCTTATGGCCAGCACTGCCACGAGGGAGGTCAGGGCAGGCAGCGGAAAGCAAACGTCAACCTTGGATCACAGTAATTCAGCAGCAGGCAGAGGGACAGGCAGCAGCAGAAGCTTGGCGTGGATGGGGCAAACTGGATTTGCCGATGCTGAGGCTCCCACTATAAAAATCCTAAAAAAAAGGCAGGGGAAGCTGCTCAGGGATGGAGGCACTCCCAACGTTGGGGATGGCCATCACCAGCAGAGCGTGACCATCACCAGTGGAGGGTGACCATCACCACCAGTCCCCTCTCAGCAGAGGTCCCGCCACCTCCAGTGCCCACCCGCACATCACACGCTCGCCCACGCCGCTGGGTACCACCACCCGGCCAAACCCCGTCTGGCTTCCTCCTGTCCCGGCTGGTGGCCCTGTGGCTTTGAGGGGAGCGAAGGGTTTGAGGAGAGCAAGGGAAGAGCCGGAGCAGGGCGCCTGTAACACGTGAGGAAGCTAAAATTAGGCGGCTACATCTAATTTAATCTCCCCTTTTCCGTCCGTGTAACGGGGATTAGCCTGGCGGCGCGGGGTGGGAAGGCTGGGCCGCAGAAGCTTGGGGCGAGCTGACCCACGGGGAATCCCTCCGGCCACTTTGGGGAGGGCTGGCTGCTCGGGGAGGGTGGCCTTGGGATGCAGCTGGGTGTTTTAGGGTGGGTGGGTTGGATGTCAACGCCGGGGTTACGAGCAGCCGCAGAGGAGCAGCAGTAGGACAGACGGATGGACAGACGGCTTCCCACCAGCCCCCCAGCACAGACGGCACAATCCTCCCCTCTCCTTCCACCTTTGCGGAGTGGTTTGGGACCGGCGAACCTCATCCCTCGCTGCAGAGCCGGGGAAAGGCTGCTTCGCCCAGCTCAGCCCCAAGGTCACGCGCTCCCTCCCACGGCTGCCGAAGAAAGAAAAGTTCTCGGACCGGTTTTCTATTCCCAGCCCCGCGCAAGGGCTGGGTCCGGCCGAGTTCAAGGTTTCCGGTGTGCTGGGTGGCCAGGCAGGGTAAATAAATGGTCACCGGTGTCATTCTGCTGCCGATGGGTTCATTTGGGATGTGTGTATGTGTGTCAAATGAAACGTTGTTGGAAACTATGTAGAGCACCGATGGAGGGATGAATCACGGGGCAGGTGATCTAAGATGAATTAATGCCTCTCCTGGAGCGGAACCAGCTCCGAGATCATCCTGGCTGCTCCGTGCCGCGCAGCGGCCTCGAAAAATCGGATGCACCAGGTCTGGTTCCCAATTCCTCTGTCCCCATCCTGATCCGTGCTTCGGTTTCCCCCGTATGAAAGGGGGCTATTACCCTGCCAGGTTTGCAACGCTCTCTCTTGGGGGTCCCCAGTCCCCTGGGGCGGCAGCGGTCCGGGGGGCTTTCCCCCTGCCACGGGGCAGGTTGGCCCCGCTTGCATCCAGAGCTGGTCCCAGGACTCCGGGATGCTCCATCCCTGCTCCGGCCGCTGGGCACGGCCCTTCCTTTCAAGCTCCGACATCGTCATCGCTGCAGTCATTCGCCTTTAAAGAATCGCATTAGAGAAATTAGAGCCGGTTGTAACTCCAATCCCTGCAATCAGCCCATTTCCTTTTGCTAAGGAACGCGGCATTAAATGCCGATAGATTATTACAAGCCCATACGAAGCCAGGAAGCAGCTGGGAGGGACAGCTTGAAAAGATTTAGATTTTGAGGTTTATTACGTGAAAGGAATTATGAAACGTGTTAGAAAAACTAATTTTAAATAAAAAAATCACTTGAAAAGCAAGCGCTATTTAGAGGAACGCATTGAGCGGAGACCCGCTCCTCCTGCCTTTGCTCGACGAGGGTGTTATCCGGCAAATAAATTGAGTCTTGGGGAATACGCCTCCCTGAATAAACCGATTTGGCAGAGGTGAACTGAGCTCCCGAGCGGGACAGAAGGACGAGACAGACGCCTCATTCTGCACATACAGTCGCTTGCTTTATCCAGCCGGGCAGGCGGCAGATGGGGAAGGTGGACAGATGTGCCCGGCTATTTTTAGGCTAAACGCTGCTTTAATTTCATCTTAACCACTGAGAGTTTGCGTATTTAGCAAAAAAAAGCTGGATGAGAGAGTGAATTGAAGTGCAGGCGTACCGAAAAAGATTAAAAAGCATCAGCTGCCGATACCGGGCTTTAACCGAAACCCTGGACAGACTCGGGCTGGACAGGCAGGGTCCGGCAGGACTGGATCGCCCAGGAGAAGGAGTCTGGCAGCGGGGTTGTCTTGGCTGCCTTTCGCTGGCTCTGTTTTGGTTGCTTCTCCCCCTCTCTCTTTCCTTTGAAATGGAGTTTCAATTCTTTGGAAAAATGATGTAAATGACCACTTAGAAAGAAATATTACAAGGTAAAGCCGTGAAGAGTTGAAGCTGCTCAGAACTGGTTGGGAAAGCGCGGCAGGGAGCAGGCAGACGGGTTGGGTAACTCCTGCCCCAGGGCTGCTGCGACCGGCTCTTCTGGGAGCCGGGAGCCGGGCAGCCCGAGCGGTTCTGGAGGGCCAGGCGGGCGTAGGACGTGCCACGGCCCTCGTAGGGCTCCTCGCAGCGCCCGGCCGCGGGTCCTCCACCGCTTCGGCCCTTCGGTTCCCAGGTGGAGCCAGGAGATGGGAGCGGGGATGGGGGAGCGGAGAACGGAGGGGTGGTGGCGGCAGATCCCGGCCCCTCCCTGGGACAACGCGGGCCGCGGGGGCCCGAAGCTTCGGGGTGCGCCGAGCACCCCTCGGCCCTTCCCCGCGCACCGCGTGCCGGCGCAGCAACCGCCACGGGCTGCGGGCTGATGGATGCGCACTGACGGGTGCACACGGATGCGCACGTTACCGCGCATGTGATGGTGCGCGCACGCACACACGCGCGCACACGCACACGCAGGGTGCGTGCACACCCGTGCATCTGCAGGCGCGCACCGGGGCACACGCAGACGCTGATCACCACGACGGGTGCGTGCACGGACACATGCCGACGCGTGTGAGCCGGGCTGCATGCACACACACACGCACGCACACGCATGCTGCTGTGTGCCCCCCCGGGGTGCACATGTGCTGGTGTGCACGCACAGACAGCAGTGCACGCATCCCCTCCAGTGCAACCCAGCACCCCCTGTGCGCTCCCCCACGCGCACCCCCCCAGTTCACGTGCACTCCCCCAGTACACCCCCAATGCATGCACACACTCCCCCCGTGCACCCACAGCCCCCCCAGTGCACCCACAGCCCCCCCAGTTCACCCACACTCATCCCCCTTGCACTCTTCAATGCCCACCCGAGATCCTCTTCTCCCCCCCCTCAGGACTCCACACCAGTTCACCCCAGTACCCTCCCAGTACCCCCCTAATATACCACCCCCCCAGTGCACCCACAGCCCCTCCCAGTTCACCCACACTCATCTCCCCTGCACCCTCCCAGTGCCCACCCGAGATCTTGCCCACACCCTCACCCGGCACCCCACACCAGTTCACCCCAGTATCCCCCCAGTACCCCCCCAAGGTACCACACCTGCCCCAGTGCTCCCACAGCCCCCCCAGCTCGCCCACGCTCATGCCCCTTGCACCCCCTCAGTGCCCACCCGAGAGCCTGCCCACCCCCCCCAGCACCCCACACCAGTTCATGCCAGTACCCTCCCAGTACCCCCCTAATATACCACACCCCCCCACCCAGTGCACCCACAGCCCCTCCCAGTTCACCCACACTCATCACCCCCGCACCCCCCCAGTGCCCACCTGAGATCCTGCCCACCCCCCCCCAGCACCCCACACCAGTTCACCCCAGTACCATCCCAGTACCCCCCCAATGCACCACATCCCCCCCAGCGCGCCCACAGCCCCCCCAGTTCACCCACCCCGCTCCCCCCAGCGCCCACCCGAGATCCCTTCACCCCCCTCCCAGCACGCCGCCCCAGTCCCTCCCAGTCCCCCCCAGTCCCCCCATTCACCCCCTCCCTCCCCCGGGTGCCCCCTAGCGGCGCGCGCCCGCCCCCCGCGCCGGGCACACACCCTCGCGGCTCAACCAATGAGAAGCCTCCGCGGCGCCGCGTCACTCGTGGGCCGGGGGGAACCTCCTCAATGAGCCACATTGTCGCGCGGCGAGTACCGGCGCGCGCTGCTCCGGGGCCGCCTCCGCTCCGCACCGCTCCGCTCCGCACCGCTCCGCACCCCGCCGCGCAAGATGATCGCCTCCCACCTGCTGGCGTACTTCTTCACCGAGCTCAACCATGACCAGGCGCAGAAGGTGAGGGGAGGGAGCCGGCGAGATGCGCGGGACAAAGGGGCCGGCGAGGAGAATCGGGGGGGGATAAGGGGAAAAGAAGGAGGGGGGGGGAGTAAAAAGAAAAAAGGGAAAAGGAAAAAGAAGGAGGAAAAGGGAGAGAAAGGGAAAAGAAAAAAAGGAAAGAAAAAAGAAAAAGGAAAGAAAAAGAAAAAAGGAAAAGGAAGGAAAAAGAAAAAAGAGGGGAAAAGGAAAAAAGAAAAAGATAAAAAGGAAAAAAGGAAAAAAAGGAGAGGAGGGAAAAAGTGAAAAAAAAAAGAAAAAAGGAAAAAAGAAAAAAGGAAAAACTGAAAAAGAAAAAATAAGAGAGAAGGGGAAAAGTAAAAGAAAAGAAAAAAGGAAAAAAGGAAAAAAAGGAAAAAGGAGGGAGAAAGGCAGGCAAAAAGGGGAAACGGGGGGCGGGGAGGGGAGGGAGGGGGCGGGCGGGAGGCGCCGCTGCCGCCCGCGGGCCCCTGCGCTGCCGCGGCGGGCCGCCGTGCGGTACGTGCCGCGGCGGGCGGCTGCGGACCCCGCCGGGCCGGGCGCCCCCCGCGGGCCGGCGGCGCGGAGCAGGAGCAGGCGGAGGAAGGGGGGGCCGTGTGTGTCTGTGCGTCCGCGTGTCTGTGTGTCCGCTGACCCCGGCCGCCCCCGCGGGAGCCGGGGCCGCCCCGCGCACGTGTCGCCGCTTCCTCCCGCCGGCGCGCAGCATCCGCGGGCGCGAAGCATCCCCCGGAGCCGGCACCTTCGGCCCCTCGGCGGGACCCCGGGGGAGCGGGGCCCCGGCTGCGGCCGTGCCCTCCGCCGCCGCTCCGCCCGGGCACGGCGGCCGGAGGGCGCTGCTCCCGGCCGGAGGCCCCGGGGCTCCCGGTCCCCAGCCCTGCCCCCGGCCCCCGCGCCGCCTGCCGCGGCAGAGCATCTTCGTGCCGCCCCCTCCCGCAGTGCCGGGTCCCGGAGGACCGGAGCCCGCTCCGGGACCGCGGACGCCGGTCGGAGCGTCCCGCCGGGATGCGCGGAGCGTTTGTCACCGGTAATTCACGAGGTCAGGACCTTGAAAAGTGCAAGGGTTTCTGCTCTCCTGCGGCTGGTGGGAAGCAGCCGGCCTTTGTTCGGCCAGGGCAGCGCTTGGCGCTAGACAGCCAGTGTGAAATAAATGATTCCGGGGAAAAAACGCTGGCTGGGAGACTGCGCTGAAGGCTCCGGCTCTTTCCCGGCGTTTGGGGCATCTAAGGATACGTCAGAGACGGTTTCGCCTCCGAGTCCTGAGGTCGTGCAGCAGCTCCTATTCCTGGGGTTACAGTGCCCGGGCGTGGGGCGGGTGGCATCTGCAAATGCCCCCCTCAAAAAGAAAAAGCAAAATGCAAAATGCGGGGCTGCAAAGAGCCCCGGCTCGCTCCATCGCCTAACGCCAGGGACGCCGATGGAGAAACAAAACTTGCCACGTTGGCCTTTTGCCTGCATTAAATAGGAAGTAAAACAAGAGAGAACATTAAAAAAAAAAACCAAACAAAGTGCATAGAAATAACTTCCCATCGCAAAGCGATCTGTAAGGAAACGCGGGCCCTGCATCTCCCTCCGCTCACAAGTGTCCCGGGGTTGTGCAACAGCCAAATCCACGGGAAGGGGTTGTGTAACCCGACGGCAGAAATAGGCCAGCGGCGCAGCCCGACTTCTGCCTCTCGGGCTCCGGGCTGCTTACGAGTTCCTTATCGAGAGCTGGAAATAATGGAGTGGAAAGGTCTTGGTTTAAGGAATTTGGCTTCATTACCCATTGGGAAAAGGGTGTGCGAAGCCTCGGGAACCGGCTTCGTTTTCCTCCTGGCGCCGAGCCCAAATAAAATGGGTTGCTGAGATGTGGGGGAAAAAAAAATTCTCCAGGATCCGCTGGCTGGGGCTCTGGCTGCGGTGGGAGATGGCTCTGCCCTCCCAGCCCCACAGAGCCGCCTCCACAGCTGGATTTCTCTGGGTTATTTTTAAACAAATGCCTGTGAATCCCGCCGGTAAGGCAAAGCCGGGGTCGGCGCAGCCTCCGGCGAGAGCACGGAGCTCGGCTTCGCTGCAGGGCAGGGGGGAGAAGGGGGGAAGCGGCTGGGGTTCCGAGCTGGATGCTTCTACCACAGGTGCAAAAATGATTCCTGGCTTATAAATCTTCCCCGGCAAGGAGGTGGGGGGAATCCCCAGCACAGGGAGATGTAGGGGCTGAAATGCTTGGAAAGCTGTGATTTGGTTTTTTGTCAAACCCAAAGGCTTTACCCAGGATTTGAGACTATATTTGGGAAAAGATTTTGGGGCGGTAGCCTGAGGCGTGTGCGAGTCGTGCGTCTTCTTGCTTTGGATCGGGCAGAAAAGGGGCTCGGCTGTGGGAAGAAAGTGCCCTTTCCAGCAGCTGTGGTTTGTATCCACATCAGGGCCTTGAAAATAGCCCCCAAAATAGGATTTTTTTTTCTTCCCGTTCTTGACACGGGGCAGCTTTACCGGCTCCCCTGCCCCCCTGGGGGGGTGTCACCTATGTCCCCAAACTCCTCCTGCCCTTCGCTCTGCCCTGCTGGGAAGTGGGCTGCAGCACTGACTTATCTAACCCCCAAGGGATTGTGCAAACTCTAATTAACCCTCAGCAGCGTCCTTTGACATCCTGGCTTGAAAGTTTGCCGCGGCTGAACCACGTTCCCTTCAGACGTGCCAGCTCTGGCTTTCCTGGTCCCCAGTCCTCGGCCTCCTCGTGCGACGGGAGGAGCGGGAGGCGAGCGAGCTAAAGAACCGGGCTGGCGGCTCTTCTGCCCCATCACTCCTTCAAAAGAAGGAAAAACTGGAGATGGAGTTCATTTTCCTATATATGCGGCCGTTCCCAGGCAGGGGCAGGTTTTCCTTTGGTTTTTTTTGTTTTTCCTTTGCTGGGGGAATTAGTTTTATCTGGCTGATTCCTCCCTGGCTGCCTCTCGCCGGCTCCTCTGCGGTGGGTGTGCCTGATTGCAAATTCCTGGAAACCAACTCAATAGCTTCTCTTAAACCTGTCAAGGTCAGCGGCAGGATGGCCCTTCCCATCCCCGCTGCCTCCGGGGAGCCATCGCGTGTCCCCTCGCTCCTCGGCTTCTCATGTGAGCTACCGTGGGCAGCCCGGGCAGGGCGCAGCCTCAGTTTCCCCAGCGGCGGTGGGATGCTCCCAGCATCCAAGGTGGGAGTTTCGGCGTCAGCGAGGCTTTCCGATCCCGCAGCATCTGAGGGGGATGCTGCCTCTTGTATCTGCCCTGGAGACCTCCTGGGTTTAAAATGGGAGAGAAAGCGGACACGTGGGCAGGGAGGCGTCTCAGAGGCCGACTGGGGCTGCTCAGGGCCGGTGGGAGCCGGGAGCAGTTTGACATCTCCGACTCCTGAGCTGGAAACCAGAACGTTTTCCTGGTTAAATTGGGCTTTTCATGGGGCTATGGAGCAGCTGGGTCACCCGAGGACGGGTCCCCGGCCGCCGCTGATGTTCTGCAGCATGATTTCTTCGCCATGTGCCTCACTCCACCTCCGGCGCGGGGTTCAGCTGCTGTTCCGGGGGGGCGAGGATGGGGAGGAACCGGCTGAGCAGGAAACCATCTGACTCACTGGGTTCAAGATGACTCCAGGCGTGTGTCATCAGAGGCTTGGCTGCGGCGGGGAGGGCACGTGGGGTTTAATTCAGCGTGGAGCCCTCAATAGCAGCCAAGGACGTGGGTGCTGCCGGGGTCAGGGCTGGAGGAGGGTGGGTGCAGCCCAGCATCAGTCCTGTGCCACCAAAGGCGGGGAGGTCGGGGAAGGGGACGAGCCGGTTCCCCGCACTGAGTCAGCCCAGGCTGGGTAACGGCACGGTGACACGGGCATGGCTTTCGGTATGCAAGGGCTGAGGACGTGGCACAGGGTCTGTCCCGTGCTGCGGTGCCCGTCCCTGATCCAACGGTAAAAGTGGCAAAGTGCGTGCCAGGTTATGGTCCCGAGCCAGGAAATAAAACGCTCTCCGTGCTGGATGCTTTCCCGGATTCACCCTGCGACCTCAGTGAACCGCTGCCGCTCCTTCTCCGCGGTTTCCCTGAATCTGTCGCGTCCCGCCGCGGATGTGGGCAGGATGGGGGCACGGCGGCCGGGTGCTCACACAGCATCCCCCTCTGAGAGAAGCAGGGAGAGAGCTGGTATTCTGAAAAACTTCAGTGATTTTTAAAAAAGCAGCATGTTTTAAGTTAAAAACTGGGATAGGGAGGGAAGTAATTTAAAGAAAATAATTTCAGGTAGAGATTACCCTGGAGAGAGGATTGACTGTGCACACTTGTGGGTTAGGAGTGCTCAAGCCTTCCCCAAACTTGAACATCTCTCTTGTTCGCGTACACAACAAATATTTCACTTTCTGTTGCCAAAAAGGAAAAGAATCCAGCCCATAAACCAGCTAACTTCTCCCAGCATTACACTTTGTCCCCAACCACTGCTGAACCGATGCACATCTGGCTGACAGCTACAGCAAGCAGATACGGAGGAACTGGAACCAGTCACTCCCAGTCCGGTTCTTGTCAGACACGTGGCTTTGGAAAGAGACCCAGAGCGAAACTGAAAGTGGAGAAGCATCCCCTTCCCAGAGCCTGGGAGCATTACCAGGGAAGACGTGGCCGAAACCTCACTGCATGAGAATGAGCCACCCCGCGTCCGTCCCCGTCCCCGCCGCTCTTTACCGGCAGGAAGCAGTTGCGCTTCGCCGGAAGCCGCCGTCGTGCTGTAATTTCCATCACCGCCAGCCATCCTGCCCCACGGCCCCACCGCGTGATGGGGAAAAGGGTCCCCGCTACCACTGCCAGGGGACCGGCAGCCTTCATCCTCCCTGCTTCGCATCGCTCGAGCCGTGCCGCCGCCCGCGCGTCCTCCCGCCGAGGGGGGCGGTGATACGGGATAGATCTGTCGGGGAGGGGGTTTCCACTCTTGCAAGCAGCGGCGTTGATGGGACCATCTTGCAAACATATAACCGAGGAATTAGTTTTTATCTCCGTGGGTAGTGGCATTGAATTGGAATGAATTATTCGCAGGCTAATATATTTGCAGCAGTGACCCCTCAGGGTCTAGCCCTGATGGGAGGATTAAGAGAAGTCTTCAGGCAAAAGAACATCATCCAGCTGTGGTGCTGGTACTGGAAATGCGAGTTATTACCATCATTGCAAAGGCAAACCTGGCTTTTGGGATACTTTAAGCTCGTCTCAGCATGGCACAGCTCACTTAGCTTCCAGCTGGCGGCAAAAATTGGGCAACTTGAGGGTTTTTTCAGCCTTGGGGCGGCTGGATCTTGCCCAACGGTGGCCTTGCAGCTGGGAAGGGCGACACTGGGCACTTCCCCAGCACCCAGTGGTGGATGCTTGGCGTGGAAATGAGCTGAGCCTTTGGAGACAGCCCTGAGCTAGGAGGTGGGGATTTGCTCGGTTTTAGTTCAAAAAAATTGCATCGACTCGTTACACCCGCAGCGGCTCTAACGATCCGGTTCTTTAATAAAACGTCCTGCCCTGTGTGCAGCTGTCTGGGGCTGTGAGCACGCCCAGCATTTCCCGGCTTAAATCTGTTCCTCCTCCATTCAGTTTAGATTTCCTCAGGGAAACACTATTATTTATGATGGAACCTTTCCAGAAATTAAATTGCCCCGTTCCGGATCCTAACCTAGTGACTTTATTTATTTGGAATTGGCAATGATCTTAAAAAAAAAAAAGAAGGTTAAAGAACCGAGAAGGTTGGTTGTCTGTAAAGAAACTCATGCTTCGGCGCTGCCGACTAAATTCCCCTCTCTTACCAGATCTTTGCTACAATTTGAGGTGCGCTTGGGTGCAGGGCGGGTAATTGGAGTAACGAGCCGGGCCCGGGGCTGGGGAGCCTTGGGCATGGAGGTGGCCGTGGCTCTTCCTTGGCGGGGGTGAGGTGCACACCCAGGTGGTCGCGCTTGGGAAGGCGCTGAGCCGCTCTGCAGGACGCCCTGACCTGCCTTAGCTGCCAAGTGGGACGATGTCTCCGTTCATAGGAGAAGATGATCCAGGTTTTAAAGGGCTTTGGAGATTAGAAGAAGGTCACCCTGTTTCTCACGCTGCCGATTATTCCTGGTACGTTGGAGCCTGGAGGACGTGGGAAACGTGCTGAGCGGTGCCTGTCCTGGAGAAAGGAGGCGAAACCTCCGCGTCATTTCCCCGTGCTGTGATTTTGGGGGTGGTGGGTCGTGCACGCAGCATCTTCGCTGCCCCGTGCCTTGGGCGGGAATCGAGGAGCAAACAGCACATTCTTGTGCATCCGAGCTTCCAAAGCACCCAGCTTCTCTGGGGTGAGATCTTCCCCTAGCAGCATCTTGCGAGTCAGGGAGGAAAATCAAGCAAAGTCAGGGTGGCAGACGGGAGAGAAACACCAGCAGCTTGTGGTTTGTGCAAGGGTGAACCTCTGCCCCGAGCCCTGCTGGTGTGGTGCCCCACCGCTGGGATGGGGACACCTCAGTGGGACCCCATCCCCGCTCACGATGGTCTCGCCAGGACCCTGCGACCACCGTAGGCTGCCAAAGGAGTCAAGTGAAGGAAGGTCTCACGGGGGCGAGAGGCTGCTGGGAGGCAGAGCACCCCGTGTCGGCCTGGTTTGTCTCTAATTATCACTGACACCCCAGGGCAGATGCTGCTGGCGAGGAGAAGGAGTCTGGGTGAGGTCCTCCCCGTGCCAAGGGGCACGTCGGTGGCTCGCGAGGAGGTTGTGAAAGGCCGCTGTGAGCCAAAGTAACGTTATCTGTCCAGCTCCCAGCTAAGAAATGGGGCTGGGCCGTCTGTGCTGGGTTGATAGCGGGCAGCTACATGGGAGGTGTCCTACCCTGGGGCTGGGGTGGAGGTGGGCTCCAGACCCTGGGTCCCTCTTACAGCTGGAAGAAGAGGGAGAAGGTGGAGGTGAGCTGGGGCAGCGGCCACCTTCCCTGCGCCCGTAACCGAGCCTGGGTACGTGGGTGGCAATTTTCAGCAAGCGAAAGCAAACAGAAAGAGGAGTGGAGCGTTTGACTTCCTGCTGCTGGAATGGTAAGGAGGCGCTGGTAAACAGCCGGCACTGGGAAACCTCCAGGATTCCGTATCCGTATCCTTTCCTCAAACCTGCCTGGCCTCCCAGCTGGCGGGCGCTCGCTCTCCGCTCCCATTAATGGGAAGGAGCTGAAAGCACCAGGAGAAATCGGGAGGAGGTTTCACCCATCTGTCCTGGTTTCAGCTGGGATAAAGTTAATTTTCTTCTGAGTAGCTGGTATAGTGCTGTGGTTTGGATTTAGGAGGAGAATAACGTTGATAACACCCTGATGTTTTGGTTGTTGAGTAGAGTTTGCACCGGCCAAGGACTTTTCAGCTTCCCATGCTCTGCCCGTGCACAAGGAGCTGGAGGGGGCAGAGCCAGGCCAGCTGGCCCAGACTGGCCAAAGGGCTAGTCCGTACCCTATGGCGTCATGCCCAGTACAGAAACTGGGGGAAGAAGAAGGAAGGGGGGGGACGTTCGGCGTGATGGCGTTTGTCTTCCCAAGTCACCGTTAGGCGTGCTGGAGCCCTGCTTTCCTGGGGATGGCTGAGCACCTGCCTGCCCATGGGAAGGAGGGAATGAATTCCTTGCTTTGCTTTGCTTGCGTGCACGGCTTTTGCTTTCCCTGTTAAACTGTCCGTATCTCAGCCCATGAGTTTTCTCACGTTTACTTTTCCGATTCTCTCCCCTGTCCCACCGGGGGGGAGCGAGCGAGCGGCTGTGTGGGGCTTCGTTGCTGGCTGGGGTTAAACCACGCCGGTCCTTTTTGGCGCCCAGTGTGGGGCACGAAGGGTTTGAGATAACGACAGATTCGACTGGAATGCGCTAGATCGAATTTCTAGCTGTTATTGCTGTTCAGCTGTTCGTCGGCAGGCTCCTGTGCTGGCCACGGGGCTTGCTTGCCTTACTGTATGTCAGAGTCTAGTGCTCGTCAGTGGCTGCTTTTTGCTTTTGCTGCTTGCTGTAGTGCTGAACTGCTGACCATCTTACTCCGCCGTGCCTGGGAACGTTTTGATAACAGCAATGGCCACGGGCCTGGGCTGGCAGATGGCTGGGGCATCGCTGCTGGTTCTGTGCTGCTGTTGTACTGGACAGGCTGGGACTCCGGTGGAGCTCCAGGCTGGAACACCGGCGAGGATGCCGCTCCCCAGGGAATAAAGCATCTCTCCTGGAGCATGCTCGCTGGGCTTCCCTCCATCCTCCGACCTCGCCGCGGCAAGCAGAGCAACCGGGGACTTGGCTGCCAAATTTCCAGCAGAGCTGGAGCATCCCAAGCCTGAAACGCAGGCGGCCAAAACCACAGCAGAGCTGTTTTGTTCAGCCCAGGGTCCGAGCGGCTGCATCCGTGAGCGAGGTCACGCTGGGGCGGATGGCTATTACTCGCCCACAAAATGCCCATTTCCTATAGCGTAGCCCTATAAAAAAAAATTCATGCTTGATTTCTGATGACCTTATGTTACGTGCCTACAGACAGGTGAGCTAACTGGGTGGAGTTTTCCTCTGACTTCGCAGGGCTTGCAGCTGCCCTTTAATTAATTTTAAGTGAAGTTAATTGAAACAGGGCATAGTTTGGGAGCTGGCAGTCTGTCCGCCTCTCCGTTTCCCTTCCCTGCTCCGGCCAGGCTGCGGAGACGTGCACGGTGCTAATAGATGGGTCGGGGAGGAGTTTTTCCATGCCTTTCCAGGGAAAGATGAGACACTGATGCCGTTTGTAGGAGCTGGGCATCTTCATAGCCTCAGCATAAGGGTAGAAACGATTGCCAGGCGCAGGAGGGGTGGATTTCTTCCCTTTCTGGCCGCAGCACCCACTTGTGTCACACGGCGTTGTTTGCTGAGCAGCTCTTGGCACCGTAAGCCTTTGTAGGGGTGATCTCAGCAGCGAAGAAATGACTGGGCAGTGGATTCCTGCCAGGCACCCTTCACGTAGGAAGAGTCCCTGGGGGTCAAGGTCGAAGCACGTTGCTGCTGTGGCGTAGGAAGGGCTCCGCAGCTGGAAAACCTCTGGCACTGACCTCCTGACTCACGGCCCGGGCAGGGAAGGTTGTCGAGTTTGGGTCCTGCTCCTGTCGCAACCTGTTTGGGTGTCTGTGGGTGAACGAGCGGAGAAGATGCTGCAGAGCATCGGGAGCTCCTCAGCATTCGGCGTTCCCAAATTGGCACCCGACTGGGCCAGGGGATGCTGCCGAGGAGGGCGCGGGGTGGCGTTTGGGGAGCTCTTTGGAGAGCGGCCCCGCATGCTCAGGAAGAGGTGCAAGAACGGTGGTGGGTGTTATCGGCGTGCCCGGAGATAAGCTATTGCGGCACTGCCGGCGGTGCCGTGTCGGCAACGTGCTGGCACAGCCGTGTCCTGCCCTTCGGGGTGGGTCACGACCTGCTCCTGCTTCTTGCATCAGCCCCAGCGGACACGAAGGGGCTGAACACTGTCCTGAATGTGTCACGGGGGTTGTGCCCGTGTCCCCAGCCCTCCAGCTGACTTTTGGGCTTTGTCTCCACCTTTCAGATCGACAAGTACCTCTACCACATGCGGCTCTCGGAGGACACCCTCCAGGAGGTGTCCCAGCGTTTCAGGAAGGAGATGGAGAAGGGGCTGGGAGCGGACACCAACCCCACCGCCTCGGTGAAGATGCTGCCCGCCTTCGTGAGATCCACCCCGGATGGGACAGGTACCGTGGGACGGGAGATGCTCCCTCCCGGCAGAGCAGAGGGAGAGCGCGGTGGGGAGGTCTCGGTAGGTGCCGACACGTGCCAGGAGGGAGGGCTGGGGCCACCCATCCTCACGGCGCTGGCAAAACAGGGATGGCACCCATGGCACCTTCACTCCTGGTCCTTGGGGCTCCATCCTGCTTCTGCTGAGCAAGGTTTAGTGTGGGGACAGGTCTCGTTCCCTCCTCTGTGCTGGGACTGCTGTGGCTCCCAGTTCCTGCTGGTGGGAGGGAATGTAGAAACCAGCCCTTGCGTGCCCTTCCTGGCAGGACGGAGACAGTCACGGGTCCAGCTCATCAGATTTCATTAGCGCTGAAGCGGGCAGCGATGCCAGCCGCTGTCTGAATGCCGCGAGGGCCACGGGAGGAGAAGGGGGATCTCCAGGCTTGGCTTCTCACAATACGGCCTTTCTGCCTGCTTCCCATGCCAGCAGGGGCCAGGCTGCCGGCAGCACGCTCCCAGCTGGGCACATCCCTGTTTCAGGCTCCAGCTTGCTCCTCTCAACCCAGAAAACTGCTTCCTTGAGCATCCGTATGGGAAATTTCCTCGTGCCTCCCTCTCCTAGCTTGGTGTTTTGGGAAGGAGCTTTGTTGCGGTCCCTGCAGCGTCACCCCTTGCCCGCCGGCATGCAGCGGGATGCAGATGCTCCCACGACCTGCCGAGTCTCCCGGTGCTCGAAGCCGGTGGAGCGGTCCTGGCTGCTGAAGGGCAGGGAGGGACAGAGAGCCCTGAGCAGCAGGAGCTGCCCTGGCTCTGCATCGGCGCTGGCAGCAGCCCGGGGAAAGTCCCTGGGCCGGTCGGTCCCGTTGGCTGAAGCTGCTCAGAGCTGGGGTTGCTCCAGCGTCAGCACCTTCACAGGGGTCCTTGCAAAACCTCGGCGGCAGAGATTGCTGATGGCCAGCAGGAAAGGTGGATAAAGGGGAAGGGAGCTGATGGAAAGACCCATCTGCCCTTCCCTCCCCATCCCCGGCTCTTTTGCCACCGCTGTATTTTCGTACCCGGCTTCTGGAGGTGAGCAGGTCCCAGGAGATGCTGTGGCTGGAGTCCCAAGCGACCTGGCCTTGGCGAGCGGCGACAGGGCAGACTGGAGTTTCCTCTCCTGAGCCAGTGCGAGTCTGCCGGTTGAGTGATGGTGTTAAATAGGGTGTACCCGAGAGGCAGCCCTGCTCAAAGAGCCAAAAAAACCCCTATCGCTGCTGGCTGGCTGCTCTCTTGAGGCAAGGACAAGGGGGATGAGCTGAAGGTCTGCACCACCGGCTGGCGATAATGTCCTTATATATAAGGATATATACGTCCTATATATATTGTCCTTATATATAAGGATAAATGTCCTTGTATCTAGTCTGAATCTCCCCTCTTTTAGTTTAAAACCATTACCCCTTGTCCTGTCGCTACAGGCCCTACTAAAAAGTCTGTCCCCATCTTCCTTATCGGCCCCCTTTAAGTACTGCAGCGTCCCTGCACCCAGAGCCATCCTGCCTGCTGCACCCCACGTGCTTGGCCCTCCCCGGTGCACGTACACCCGAAAGCTGGACCTGGCTGCCTGCCCTGGGATCGAGATTTCAATCTATTTAAATATTTGAGAATATTTTTAATTACAGGGGTAGCTGGAATGTCGCCCCTGGGCACGGGAACTATTGCAGCCAAAGGTGCTGGCGGAGCGTGTGTCAGAGCTCCCAAGAGGCAGGAGCAGAGCTCTCGGCACCCTGACCCGTGTTGGGGAGAAGGTGCAATCCCTCTCCTTGCCCTGGCGAGAGCGAGCCCTGGCTTCCTTCACTGCATCCTCCCGATCTGCAGCTTCTCCAGTGTCCCAGCTGGCATTTCTCGCCCAAAGCAAGCTCAGCACGTGGGGAAAAGCGGCACGGCAGCATGGAAAATGTTACGCAAAAGGGATGCTGGGGCAGTCACGGGGCCGCAGCTGCCCAGCGACTGGAAAGCAGGAGGTTTTCGAGCAAGTCCCGGGGAGCCAAGAGCCTGGGATTCCCTGTATGGCTCCAGCTGGATCCAGGCCGTGAGCGGCATCAGCGTCTCTGCTGTTGGGTTTCGGAGGGGGGACTGGAAGGTGGCCTGTTGTGGCCGTGGGGGTGAGCCGAGGCCAGCCCAAGGGGCTCGCTGCCAGCCCCCCTGGCACGTCACTTTGCAAAGAGATGGTGTGACAACAGCTCGGGGGGAGCTCAAACTCCAGGGGTGCGTCTTTCCTTCTTCCACTGATTTTTTTTTTTAAGCTTCTGGGCAAGTCTGGCTTCGGTTGGGCACGAAGTCCTGCTCCCACCTGCTTTGGGTGTCAGCAGCTGCCTCCCACCCAAAAGATGGGGTGCCACGCCAGCTCCGGGGCTCCGCTCCTTCCTCCTCCCGAGCATCCCTGCCCTTCCTACCCCTCCTTGCTACAGCCTGACTTGTCTCTGCTTTCGGATTACGCCCCGTCTAATGCGCAGCCGGCAGCTCCCCGGGATCCAGGCGGATGAGAGGTGCTTATAGAAATGCAAGGTCACATCTGCGGGTTGAAGGCAAAACACAGACCGGGCTCCCGACTGCTCCACCCTCCTCTGCGCTTTGGAGGCTTTGCTGGTCCTGGTGCAGCATGATAAGGGGGGGATTTCTGCTTCTGAGGCAGGATCTCTCCTAAAAGCAACTTTTCTTGTTTTGCTCGGCTCCAGCACCCACCAAAACGCCGGCTGTGCCGTGCTTGCAGCGAGGCGGTGGGCATCCTACCGCAGGCTGGTGGGGGAAAACAGACCCCAAATAGGCTTCTCCTTGGAGCCCCGGTGACTCTGAGCCAGGGCTCTCCTTGCGTAGTGCAAACACCACCTTCCCTCCTGCTCCTTTCCTGGTTTTTCCAGGCTTTGCCGGTGTCACCGTGTTTCCTCCTCCATGCTAACGTTGACACAAGGATCTTCTGGTGCATCCTCTGTTAAGCCCCGGCAGCTGATATCCCCGGCCTGGGGTGTTCAGGAGGATGCTGCAGGACTTTGGTGGTCAAATCCCTGGGAATTCAAAGAACGGTTCTCTGCAGCACCCTTCCCTTGGCCGCTGGGCTCCGTTCCTGCCGAGAACCAACCGCTTCTGCAAGAAAACCAGCTCGCATGGCCCATGGCCTTGAAAGGCTTTAAAGAAAATGCCATTTTCATGCCCAGAGCCCCTCACCTGGCGATTTACTGCACTCCCCAGCAAGGAATCGCGTTGGGGAATTGCTGCCGGGCGACTCTCGCTGTGGTCGGTGTGCGTTGCTCTTTGCTGGACCCGATTCTGTCCAGAACAAGCCACCAGGTTAATCCCGGATCCTTTGTTGCTGCAAACCTGGTATTTCATGCCCAGTACATCATAAGCTTTGCTGCTCTCCAGCGCTAATTCGGTGTTGATGTGGGCACCGGTGCTTTTCTGTTCCCTCATCTGCTCAGAGGCTCTCAGCGTGCTGAAGGGAGGCGGGGTAGGGCTGGCGAGGGCGGCCGCAGGGGAGATGCCGGGGTCTGCACCCCCACCTCATCCTGCGTCTCCCTGGGGGCAGGGCCTGGACCCGCTCCAGCTTTTCTCTTCCTCTTATTTTTTTTATTAAGCTGATTCGACCAAGGATTCCTGCAAAATGGGATTGCAGTCGGTTGGAAGCCTTGAGGTTTGAGGTCTGGGGTGACTGACCTCCGAGATGCTGGGGCACGGTCCCGCACACGATGCTCGGGTCCCCTGGCCCCAGCCCGGCCAAGGCTGTATTTCTAAGGACAGCAGAGCTCCCTGCCCGCTTTGCCCCGTGCTTTCTTCCAGGAAGCGCAGGCATTTTTTAAAGGCCCTAAACACCCACCATTAAGTGGTTTGCTGAGATTAAACAGACCCTTGAATCAGAGCTCCGTGTTTGCCCTCACTGTTTGGTTTGTGGGCTCAGCATCGCAGCTTCTTATCTTATCACATAACGAAGGAGCCCTCGCCGAAGGGAGGACCCAGACGTGGTATCAGCCGGCGGAGCCCGTCATGCAGCCGTATTGCTTCAGCCGGGGAATTTTCCAAGGGAGATTTTGCTGCCTTTTTCCTCCTGCAAAGCTGATCCACCCAGGAATCCACCCCTTGGCTTCAGCAGTCACCCCTCGAACCACTTGTACCTCTCCTGCAGCTGTTGAGCAGCTTGTGAGGGGGATTTTTCGTTGTTGAGCTGGGTCCTGCTGCAGCTTCATGCCGAGGGGTGGTGGGTGGCAGGGCAAAGGGAAGCTGGTTTGATACGGCCCTGCGGGCCACCAGCCCCACAGGGGTGGAAATTTTGGCCGAAGTGCCGGGTGTGCGGAGAGCTGGGCAGGATGGGAGGACAGCCCCGTCCACGGCTCCTTGGCCTGTTTTGGGGATCATCCCGGGTGCCATGTGTTATCTCCAGGGCGCTGAGCAACCTGTGACCCTCTTGGCTCCAGCATCCCTAGCCCTGGCATATTTATCAACCCCCTGAGGTATTTTTCACACTCTGCTAGCAAGCAGAACGGCATCTGTGCCGACGGCCGGGAAAGCAGGAGTACGGCTTGACCCGTGTTTGGGGCAGAACACGATGCCAGCGGTGCCCAGCCAGGCATGGCATCCAGCTCTGCCCGTCCGTGGCTGAGGCTAAATCCCCGCGGTGGGCTTACCGGTGACACCAGGACAGCGAGGAGCTTCGCTGAGCATTTTTCTGGTGCATTTTCAGCATCCCTGTAAAGAGACGTGGCCAAGGCGTGCCCTGTGGCTGGCAGAGTGTCTGCAAAATGAGCTGCCAAACTGGTTTAAACCTCATCCCTGCAAAGGGTCAACGCGGGCGTGAGGCGAGGAGAAGAAATGAATATTCAGGGTCTGACTGCCCCAACGCATGAGCTCGGGCACTCTGGTGCTCTGCCGGCTCCTGTGCCGTTCTCCAGCCTTGCAAGCGCTGAACTGGACATCTCTTGGCTACGCTGCCTCGCTCAGAGCTGTGCCAAGGGAGTTATTCGAGGAGGAATGAGTTGCAAAGCTTTGATGGGGTCCAGGTTTGGCATGCTCCGTGGTTAACGGCTCTTGCAGGGGGTGTGTGTGTTGCTCCAGAGATGAAGCGAGGGTGGCCAGAGCCCGTGTAGGGACTCGATGAACTTCAGCTTTTGTTAAAATAATGGTGTAACTGCCTTGGCATCTCCTCGTCCCGCTGCCAGGTGATCTCGGGGTGTAACCTTAGTGGAGGGGACTGCGGCCAGAGCACCGCAGCCGGTGCAGGGGAGCTTGGCGTGGGCTGGTGCCACCGAGAGCTGGGACCCGATCTGCCCTGCCTCACCCCGGGGTGATGTGCTGACCCCCTGGGGAGATGCACGGACCCCCTAGTGCTGCCCCCGGTCTCCATCCCCAGCGGCAAGGCTGTTGATCGCTGCTCAGGACCTCTGAGCCCCTCTTATTCCTCATCTTCTCATTTCCTCAGAGCGCAAGGACTGCTTTTAATAGACCCTTTCAGCAGGAGAGGGACTTTATAAAGCTGCTCTCAGCCCAGGCTCCGAGTCCGTCACCGTCCGCAGTTCCCTCGCCCCGAGTCCTCGGAGGGTCAGCTCCAGGAAAGACGCCAGGACAGATGGACACCCCGCAGGCTTGGACAGCGAGCTGCCTTTTCAGCTGGAGTCACTGGAGATGCTGGCTGGCCTGGTGTCATTTGAATACTAATAAACCACACTTTTTGTTTCAACTGTAGCCCCTTTGTAAAAGCCTCGGCGGGCACAATGCGGCCCCCGGGCACTGTAATCTGCCCGGGGGAGCCAGCACAGCACATTTAATGCATTCAGAAATCAAACAGTGCTGATAGAGGGCTTTCCCCCAGCCCTCTCCCCACACTGCTAGGTATTTAAAACAGCCAGCTTGGCACTTTTCCCGCATCCCAGGTCTCAGTTGGTCCGAAATTCAGCGAGCTGCCTTGGTGCCTGGTACAATAAAAAACAAACAGGAGGTGAAGCCTGCTGGGCTCAGCCCTTGGGTCTCGGGGAGCAGGACCCGGGGCTCCTCTTGGCCAACACAAAGGGAGAAACTCTGCTTCCCACGTCTGCCCCGGGAAGGCAGCAATGAGGCCCCGAAGGTCTTTTGGATTTTTTTTTTCCTCCCCGCTTTCCTGCTTACACCTTTCAATCTTGCCTTCGGCCAGAAGCCACATGCCAGGAGTGCACGGGATTCCTGGGGCAGGGCAGGTTGTCCTGGGCCAGGCAGCCAAGCCTGAACACGAGGGGTTTTTTCCCCTATAGCAAATGCTTCGCCAAACTCTAGTGTTTCGACAGCTGGCTAGCAGGGTTTGAACCGCTTGGGCTGGAGATTTAGGAGCTTTCGCCAGCATCCTGCGTCAATAGGGTCAGGACCGGGTCTGCCGCCTTCTTCCTTATGGCGCCTGAGGCTGGAGCTGCTCTTCCCTGGGAGCTCCGCGCGTTTGGGCCCGGGCTGGGCTGGACGGGGCCGGTGGGGTCTGTCCTCGTGCCGGCAGACACACTCCTCCCTCGTCCACCGCCTCTGCGCTCCCTACCCAGGGCATCAGGATATGTCTCAAAGATATTGCTCTGATCCCCGTCAGCCGTGGGGGTGCCGGGGTGGAGAGGAGCAGCAGGAAATATGGCCGCAGCTCTGATAAAATAAAAAAAAAGAATGAAATAATGAAAAAATATTAAAAAAAAAATCATACCTTACCCTCATATTTGTGAGGCGGCTGGTTACTTCCTCGCTTGCTCCAGGGCTGTCCTGCGCGGGCGCTGATGCTGCTGAAAGGGACCTGCCGAGGTAAATGGCTGTTCTTGTCTGGGCTCCCGCAGAGGATGGGGACTTCTTGGCGCTGGACCTCGGTGGCACCAATTTCCGCGTGCTGAGAGTGAAGGTGTCCGACAACGGCCTGCAGAAGGTCGAAATGGAGAATCAGATCTACGCCATCCCCGAGGAACTCATGCGAGGCAGCGGGGTGCAGGTGGGTTCAGCCCCTCTCCGCCCCATCCCCGCTCTCCTGGCACCCCCCTGACTGCAGGGCTTCCCCCACCGAGGGGAGCCACCCCTCTTGGGGCAGTTCTCCGGCCTGAAGGGAGGGCTGGCATCACCCCAAGACCCTGAGCTGCGTCATGGCGTTGGAGCAGCATCCTATTGCTGCCTTGCCCAGCAGGATCCGGGTAGATCCTTGCCTTCCTTTGCCCGGAGCTATTAATTCCTGACACCAAGTAGCCATGACGGGTGAGGACCACGGAGATGTCATGTGGGTGACAGACCACCGGTCCCTCGAGCGGGCAGGGATGCAGGCGCTGCTCTGGTCCATCGTCTCGGTCGGGGCAGCGGGGTGAGGCTCTTTGCCTTTTTTTCAGCTCTTCGACCACATCGCTGAGTGCTTGGGCAACTTCATGGAGAAGCTGAAAATCAAAGACAAGAAACTCCCCCTTGGGTTCACCTTCTCCTTCCCGTGTCACCAGACCAAGCTGGATGAGGTGGGTGAAGGTCTCGCCTCCTCGTGAGGGTTGTGGCTGCGCCTGGGATGCAGTGGGATGAGGGCAATAGCTGTCCCACACCAGTTCAGCTTGTGCTTTTAATTAGGCTCGTTGGGTGTGGGTAGCATGCAAGGTCCTGGTGCTGCTGGGAGCAAAGGATGTGTCTCGGGGCTTGCAGGGGTCTAGGAGGTGATGTTTAACACGGCTGGTCGCTCCGTGCTTCCACTCTGCATGGATGCCTCTGTGGAAAGCAGCATTTTTACCTCTGCAGACAGAGCTCAAGGAGAGCGGCTGCGGCGGGGAGAGCAGCTCCGGCCGCCCGCAGCCACAGGCAGCCCAGACGTGCCAAGCATCACATCCCCCGTCATGCAGCCAGCGCAGGGAGAAGGGGGGTCACCCGCCCCGGCTGCTCACCATGCTCCGGGCAGCCGGGAATCGATGGCTGTCAGCTCCGCTCAGCTGCGCCGGCTCTCCGCCAGGAGCTGGTGACCTCGCTGGGAGACTAAACATCTCGGCCAGCAGAGCCCAGCCGAGGCACGTGGCCCCTCTCCTGCCACCCACGGCCTCTGCTGGGCTCTGGCCCTTGGGAGGGGCTGGTGCTTTCCTTGCCCTTATCTCACCCGGCTTCCCGGGCAGGATCGGAAAGGAGGGCGGCTCCATGGCGTGCTGGCGATCCAGCACGTCCTCCCCAGGCGGGAACGCGGCGGCATTTTGTACCAGGGATGGGGCAAGTCGCGCTCTCATGCCTGAGTGATTCAGCAGAAGTAACAAGGGAGAAGATTAACGCTTTCCTCGTGGTAGTAGTGAGGGCTGTAAAAAAAAAAAAAAAAAAAAAAAAAAGCTGGGAGAGGAAGCATCCGTCCCAGGTGACCTTGTCTGGTTTGCTTCTCTCCGTGCCTCAGTTTCCCCATCTGTAAGGCAGGGCAGGCGTTTGCCTCGCTAAGGCATCTGGGGCTGTAGGGTTGGAGATTTTGAATGCAATCGAGTCCTTTCCCTTCCCCCAAGGCTCAGCGCAGCCTTCGGCCGGGCGACTGCGATGGCTCTGCGGGGTGGGGACACACCCCGTGCCTCCGGCTGCAGGGGACGGCGAGACCCCGTCCCACAGGGTCTGGGTCAAGGAGCTCTCTGTACGCCCGGGAACAGGTTTGGCTCCAGGGCTCCATAAAACCCAGTCACGGGAATCACGTTCCCTCCTGCTGGCAGGAGCAACGAGCGACTCGCATGCTATTTCGTGTCCATAAACTTTATCTGCGCGGAGATGCAGAAATCATTGCTGATAGCGCAGCTCGCAAGCCGATAACAGGGAGGGACTCACCTGCGGTGCTGTGTGTCCGTCCAGCCTTGCCTCGCAGCGGGGAGCCCTGGAGACACATGGCTTGGTGGGTCTGTCCCCCGAGCGTTCCTTCTTGCTGTTTCTCCGTAGAGCATCCTCATTACGTGGACGAAGGGATTCAAATGCAGCAGCGTGGAGGGGAAGGATGTGGTGTCGATGCTGCGCAAGTCCATCAAGAAAAGAGGGGTAAGAGGCTGGGCAGGTCTGTCACCTCCGGGGGCGGTGGGACAGGGGCACGCGGCTCCCCGGGAGAGGATACGTAAGGCTCCGCGCCTTGGCTCCCCCGTGACAGCAGAGACGTTTCGGTCTCTTTTGGCCACGCTGACTCAACCTCTCCTCTCCACCATCTCAGGACTTTGACATTGACATCGTGGCCGTGGTGAACGACACCGTTGGGACCATGATGGCCTGCGGCTACGACGATCATAACTGTGAAGTTGGCCTCATTGTCGGTGAGCTGCAGCGAGGGGGAGAACTGGGGTTCATCTCTCTATGAACTCCAGAAGGAGATCGCGTTTCTTGCAGGTTTCAGGGTCTTTTTGGGGAAAAAGAAAGGTGATAGCGATGTTAGAAAACCAGCATTGCCCAGTGTTTGGTTTCTTCCATCTTCGCTTTCTATGGTGCATTTGGCTGTCACTGATTATGGGGAATAAGGGAAAGGCAGCATGCTCTCTCACCACATCCCTGTGCTTGGTTCAGGTACCGGTACCAACGCCTGTTACATGGAGGAGATGAGGCACATTGACCTGGTGGAAGGGGACGAAGGTCGGATGTGCATCAACATGGAGTGGGGGGCCTTCGGTGATGACGGCGTGCTCAACGACATCCGGACAGAGTTTGACCGCGAGATAGACATGGGCTCGCTCAACCCTGGCAAACAATTGTAAGCAGATTCTTGGCTTCGGCTCAGGTTCGGGGTTTGCTCGGCATTGTCTGTCCTCCTGTTGCGCTGGTGTTAGCGGGACCGAAGAGGTCATCCTAGTTAATTAGGTCACCGCGTCCTCCGCCGTGCCAGCTACGCCAATGCAAACAGGGGCTGTATCACAGATTTGGGTTGGTACGCCCAACTGAACCACTCAACACCCGCTTCCCTCGGGAGCCTTTCGCTTGAATGAGTTGATTTCTGTTTCTTTCCCCTGCCAATGAAGTTATCTGCCAGCCAAGGCAACACCACCACCTAATGTCCACATCCAAATCCAAGGATTTCCCATTCCCCAGGTGGCTTCTGGCAGCACAGGTGGGATTGGGGGGGGTCTCGGCAAACTGACAGACCCCCTTCAGGTAGCCATAAGCTCTCCTTGCAGAACGATGGTTATGTCAACATGGCTTTATTTTCTCAGTGATGGGATAAACTACTCTGGAAAGAGATTACCTAGATTGCCTTTGGGCCTGGAAGGCTGCCAAGTGTTTTTAAGGTCAGCCTGTGGCCACCTCACGGCACATGCAGCCAAACACGCACCTTCCCGTCGGCAGGTTTGAGAAGATGATCAGCGGGATGTACATGGGAGAGCTGGTCAGACTCATCCTGGTGAAGATGACCAAGGAAGGGCTCTTGTTTGGAGGAAATCTCACACCAGATCTGCTCACTACCGGCCACTTTGAGACCAGATACGTCTCTGCTATTGAGAAGTAAGTAGGATCCAGATGGTTTCCTGGGGTGCCAGCCCATCTCCTGACATCTGTGCTGGGGGAAAACAGGACCCATCACAGGGCTATCCACCGAGCAAACCAGGACACTTCACAGTGCAAAAGTTGGATTTCCAGGCATGAATCCTTTTTTGTCCTGTGATGTGCAGGGAGAAAGAAGGGCTGCAGAAAGCCCACGAGATCCTCACCAAGCTGGGCCTGGAGCCATCTCACGAAGACTGTGTGGCCACCCACCGCATCTGCCAGATCGTCTCCACCCGCTCAGCCAACCTGTGCGGGGCCACCCTGGCAGCAGTGCTGCGACGCATCAAGGAGAACAAGGGGGTGGACCGGCTGCGGTCCACGGTCGGCGTGGATGGCTCCGTCTACAAGAAGCATCCTCAGTGAGTCCGTGGGGATAGGCACGGCTGGCGGGGAGAGAGGGCGAGAGCGCAGAAATCTGTTCCTGCCAGCAGTGGATAAAGCTTGGCGCAAGCAGAGCACCTCCAAATATTCCCCTGGGCACCTCCGTTTGGATCCCAAAGGGGCCCCAGTCATTTGCAGCCCTACGGGGTCACATCACCCGTGGTGGCATACTCAGGTCCTCTTTCCTCCTCCGTAGCTTTGCCCGGCGCCTCCATAAGACGGTGCGGAAGCTGCTGCCGGACTGCGAGATCCGCTTCGTGAGGTCAGAAGATGGAAGCGGCAAAGGGGCAGCCATGGTGACGGCGGTGGCCTACAGACTGGCCGCCCAGCACAAGGCACGGCAGAAGATTTTGGAGGCGCTCAAGCTGAGCCACGAGCAGCTGCTGGAGGTGAAGCAACGGATGAGGATAGAGATGGAGAACGGGCTGGGCAAGGAGACGCACGCAGAAGCAACGGTGAAAATGCTGCCCACCTACGTGTGCTCAACTCCAGACGGGACAGGTGACGTACCGTGTGTATAAGCCCACATATGTCCTGCGTAGGGCAAAGAGCCAACATCGCTGCTCCCAGCATCTGCACCGCGTGGGGAAGGGCTGGGACCTTTGCCATGGCCAGTTCCTCTTTGTGGTGGGAGTGGTGCAAAGCTTTTTAACCTCCAGTGTGGTACTGGGAAAAGCGGCTGAGCCTCCGGGACGTTCTGCACTTGACTTAACACAAAGCCTGGCTTTCACCGCGGTTTTCACCACCGCAGGTTTCTCACCACCATTGTCCTGGGTTGTGCTCCCAGTTCTGTTGGTGGCTTGTGTGTGCACCTGCCCCTTGGCTTGAAGCCCTGTGATCACCCTGAGTCTGGAGCAAACCTCTCCATCCATCACCTTCCTGCCTGCACCTGCTGCTCTCCATTCCCAGCCGCGTCTTGGTTTCTGGTCCTCTCCCAGGACGAGGGCAGATTCGGATCAGCTTTGTGCCACGTTCGCGATGCCCCTTGTTGGGATCTCTCCCCTAAGGATTCTCTCTTGGGTTTCAGAAAAAGGAGATTTCCTCGCCCTGGATCTGGGAGGCACCAATTTCCGTGTGCTGTTGGTGCGCGTGAGGAGCGGGATGAGGCGTGGCGTCGAGATGCACAACAAGATCTACTCCATCCCCGTGGAGATCATGCAGGGGACGGGCGAGGAGGTGAGGATGGGCAGCTGGAGGTGGAAAACCAGGGCATCTTCCCTGGGGCGGCAGGAGAAGCGGCAGGCAGTAGTGCTGCTGACCACAGGAGCGGTTTTTGCCTTGCTCTGCTTTCCAGGGTGCAAAACCAGGAGGGTGGAGAAGGCCGGTGCTCTCCTGCCTTTAGAGCAGCGAGTTCTCCCCAAGGCTCTGCTGTTCGAAATGCGCTTTAGGAAGCTTGAAACTGTTTTTTAGGTTAGAAATCCTGTTATTCCCAGGCATCACTGAACCTCCCTGAATCCCACACACTCCACAAGGGCAGATAAGCATCATCTCTGTTTCCCAGATAGAGAAACCACAGCACAGGCAGTAAGAGACGTCCCCAGAGTCTTATTTGCAGATGGAAAGAGTTTTGCAAAGCCCTCCAGGCGGTGCTCAGGGACCGGGAGTATTGCTGGCAGGAGGCTCTGGGGATACCATGCAGAGGGACGGGATTCCCGTCACACCCCTGGTCACCTCCCTGCTAGCCCCTCCATCCCTTCTGGGTGCAGTACGGGACCTGCAAGGTGGAGGTGTCGCAGGGATGCGACCACGCTGTCGGTGGGGAAGAGGATGAAAAAGGAGCTGTTTGGGGCTTGCTCACCTCACAGGGTGCCACTGAGCAGCACGCCGGTCTCTTCAAAGCCCCGTTGGGGACACGTCTCCAGTAGGTCAGGCAGGCTGGCGTCCAGCTGAGTTTCTTGCTGTGATGGTAACTTCTCCTTTTGGCTTTGTGCACGCAGCTCTTCGACCACATCGTCCACTGCATCTCTGACTTCCTGGAATACATGGGAATGAAGGGTGTATCGCTCCCACTCGGATTCACATTCTCCTTCCCTTGCCAGCAGAACAACCTGGATGAGGTAACCCCAGCCCAGCTGGTAGCATGCACGTCTGGTACCCAGGGCTGGCTGAAAAGCCGCAGCGCCCTGGCGACCCCACGTACCAGCATCAATGGCCACGCGGCAGGGCAGGCAGGGACCCGAGAGAGGGGGGAGGCAGGAGCTCAGGGCTGCCAGTGCTTCTGAAAAGCCCCTTTGCTGCATCAAAGCAAACGCAGATCCTTTGAGCTCTAGAGAAAACCCAGCTGAGGCATCCTCCACGCGCGAGGGTCTGACCTCCACGTGCCCGGCAGTGCCCACCGAGAGCTGTGATTTACCGCAGGGTGTTTCCACAACAGGCAATTCTCCTGAAGTGGACAAAAGGTTTCAAGGCGACCGGCTGTGAAGGAGAAGATGTGGTGAACCTGCTGAAGGAGGCAATTCACAGGAGAGAGGTGAGTGTCCACGTAGCTGCGAGAAGCCGGCTGCTTGCTCCCACACCCCAGCTGTCTTTGGCATCTTTAATTGGTCTGTAACGCAAATTAATGGGCTGAGCGCAGGGCTAATGAGTGTCTGAACTTTAACAACCACCCTTAGTCAAGACTAGAGGTTGGATTTTCAGACCCCGGAGCTAAGAGCTGGCTTCTGGCCAGGGCTGGAGCAGGCTTGTCTTGCTGCGAGCTGGGGAGACGCCATGCTCCTTTCCTCAGTGCAGACCACCCAAAGCTGCTGCCCTGGGGGCCGTTTCTGGCGGGGCTGTCCCAGTGTGCCAGCTCCTCTGCAGTCGTGTCTTGAGGTTTGAGCGTCCACCTGCAGACACGTGGGGCTGCAGGAGGTGCATGGGTGCCCGGAGGACTCCATGCTCAGCAGACGGGTCCTTTCCCAGTCACGGGTGCAGACGTAGCAAGCTCTGTCCTCCAGGAATAACCCATGCAATCCCATCCCTCTGCAGGAATTCGACCTGGACGTGGTCGCGGTGGTAAATGACACGGTTGGCACCATGATGACCTGCGGGTATGAAGATCCATGTTGCGAAATTGGGCTGATAGTCGGTGAGGACTGCAACTTTCTTCTGATGTTCCTCCGCCCGCGGTCCCAAACCTGCCCCCGTGGGGTGCTCCTGGCTGCAGGAGGTGTCCGAGGGCTTTCATCTTGCGTACACGCCCCGCTTCTCCGATGGCCCTATTGAAAGATGCTTCTCTCTGCAGGCACAGGCAGCAACGCCTGTTACATGGAGGAGATGAGGAACGTGGAGCTGGTGGAAGGGGAGGAGGGCAGGATGTGCGTCAATATGGAGTGGGGGGCATTTGGTGACAACGGGTGCTTGGATGACATACGGACAGAGTTTGACACGGCGGTGGATGAGCTGTCTCTCAACCCTGGGAAGCAAAGGTGCGTGGTGGCTTTGGGGGGCTGGGGAGGGACCCCCGATGAGGGTGGGTGTCCGGGATCCTGATCCAGACCCAGTGTCCCTTCTTGTCCTGATGTCCCGCCTTGCCCTCTCCTTCCCAGGTTTGAGAAGATGATCAGCGGGATGTATCTGGGGGAGATTGTCCGAAACATCCTGATGGATTTCACCAAGCGAGGGCTGCTCTTCCGAGGACGGATCTCGGAGAGGCTGAAGACCAGAGGGATCTTTGAGACCAAGTTCCTCTCCCAGATAGAAAGGTGAGGTCCAACAGGCTGGGCGAGCACCAACTCTGGCCTTACAGCTGCAGATCAGAGCAGAGATGTAGTTTGGGGAAAGCGTTCCCAGGGCTTGTGGGAGAAGTCCCAAGCACTCCATCTGGAGCCAGGATGGCAGGGTGGTGCAATGCAGATGGGTCAGCAAAACCCATGGGGTTCTGACAGTGCCGGCGTGGAGAGACAAGGAAACTGCCCGGGGCTGGCAACACGGACGCCTCTTTATCCTCTGTCCTGGACAGAGAGGGGCCACAGGTTCAATAGCCCCATGCTCCAGGTCATGGCTTTGTCCTGAAATAGCCTCACCGATGAGGATGTGACATCAAAGCCACATCTCGGTCTGAAAGCTGTGGTTAGAGGGGAGCTGTAGAGTCCCTCCAGCCTGTGTCACCCAAGCTGCGAGTCCCTGGGCTCTGCAGGACGTAGATAAGGAAGGGGAAGCCACGCATCCCGAGTTGCTCCATCTCCTAATGCTGCCTGGCCCTTGTGTCCTCCCCAGCGACTGCCTGGCTCTGCTCCAAGTCCGCTCCATCCTCCAGCATCTCGGCCTGGAGACCACGTGCGACGACAGCATCATTGTGAAGGAGGTGTGCACGGTGGTGGCCCGGCGGGCAGCTCAGCTCTGCGGGGCTGGCATGGCAGCTGTGGTGGACAAGATCCGGGAGAACCGCGGGCTGGACTTCCTCAAGGTCACGGTCGGCGTGGACGGCACGCTCTACAAGCTGCACCCTCAGTGAGTTGCTCGGTGGTGTGCCGTGGATGGGCGGCTGTCCTCCAAGGAGGCTCACGCTGGTGCATCTGCCCACCTCGGGTAGAGGGGGTGCTGAGGGCGGGAAGCGTAGCAGGGCCGTTGGAGAGGAGGTATTTCAGGGTCTCAAGGGCTGCCAGTACCTCACTGATCAAAGCAAGAAGCAGCTGCTCCCTAAAGGATGGGGAGCCAGCAGAGAGAACGCAGCAGGGACCCCACACCAGCCAGGGCCCATCCCAGGGTACCTGAGGCTGGGTTGACCCAGTGAAGGTGACCGGGTTTGACCAGGAGTTGAGATCATTGAGCAAAGCCATGGTGATGAGGCAGGTCTAAACCAAGAAGTCAGACCATGGTCTGGATCAAGATGGCCCATGGCCAAGCAGAAATATGTGAATTGTTTCACTTAGGTTGGAAAAGCCCTTTAAGGTCATCAAGTCCAACCGTTAACCCGGCACTGCCAAGCCCATCACTAACCCATGTCCCCAAGCACCACATCTCCCCGGCTTTTAAATCCCCCCAGGGATGGGGACTCAGCCCCTGCCCTGGGCAGCCTGGGCCAGGCCCTGACAGCCCTTTGGGGGAAGAAGTTTTTCCCCATACCCAACCCAAACCTGCCCTGGCGCAGCTTGAGGCCGTTCCCTCTCGTCCCATCGCTTGTTCCTGGGGAGCAGAGACCGACCCCCCCGGCTCCAGCCTCCTGACTATGCCTGAGCTGAAGGCTGGTGCTCCTTAGGGTGCTGCAGCTCAGACAAGGACTAAAGGCACAGAGCTGGGCTTAAATAGGGCTCGGGGGCCCGTGGGTAGAGAGAGGACTCTGAAGATCCCCCCAGGTGAGGCTGGTCAGGGCTATTAAGGCTTATTAGTGCTCTCTGGGCTTGGTGGGACTAGAGAAGGGGCTAGATTTAGAGGAGAGGGAGAGGGAGAGGGAGAGGGAGAGGAGAGAGGAGAGAGGAGAGAGGAGAGAGGAGAGAGGAGAGAGGAGAGAGGAGAGAGGAGAGAGGAGAGAGAACGTGTTGTGCTAACTGTGAATTTGGGCTGAAGCGTGGAGGCTTACGCTTTCCAGCGTCCCCTCCCTGGCAGCTTTCTCTCCATCCACCTTTCTCCTCTGTGGCGCTGCCTGAGGTGCCCCTGAAGGCAGCCGCGGTGGCCGGCACCTTCGGCCCAAGGGAAGGTAAACCCGCGTCTCTTCCTTCCTCCCCTGTGCCCCGCAGCTTCTCCACCGTCATGCGCGAAACCGTGAAGCAGTTGTCTCCAAAGTGCGAAGTGACCTTCCTCCAGTCGGAAGACGGCAGCGGCAAGGGCGCGGCGCTCATCACGGCGGTGGCCTGCCGGATCCGGGAGGCCGGCCAGCGGTAGGAGGAAGGAGGTTTGCCGAAGAGCTTGGTTTCAGCAACACAGGACGTTTCCCCGCCCCGTCCCCCCTCCCTGCACACACACACACACACACACACACACACGGCCTCCCCGTGCAAGCAGACTCTTAGCTTTACTTGTTCTCTTGAGATGCCACCAGCGAGTGGGACTGGAGATGCTGTGTGCTTTGTGTAAAGAGTTGTCTTAGGAGTTTTATTGCTTGCTATAAAACCGTGTATCAAGTAAAGCTAAAAGTGTCTTCTGGCTGTCTACCTACATTTCCAGTTAGAGCTGGACCTGTTCCGCTTGCAGCCGACGTCAAACACCAGCTCTCCTCCCCACGTCTCCTAGCCGCTCTCACGTCTTCCCTAACAGCAGACAGGATAATGCTAGAATAATTAAGACACTGCATCGTCACTTTACGGTAACCGGTACCTATTTATTTATGTCGTAGCCGTAGCGTGTCCGTGCTGTAGAAAGCAAACCTCTTTAAGATTGGGCTAAAGACCTCCGTTAGGCTTTTACCCTGATCAAGGCTGTGTTATTTCCATGAAAGTCATGGTAACTCTTAAAGCACAGGGTGCAGAGCTTCAGCCGGCGCGTTCCGAGTCTGCACTGGGAGATACCAGGTATCTCTGTTGGTGAGCAATATTAAAGAACCTGCTGGAGCCACGTTGGAGGCGCCCCTTTAACTGCTCCAGCAGAGCACGTGCCTGGAAATAATTGGGGACTCAGGGTCTAATCCCATTTCCCGACCTCTCACCCGCACCCTAAATAGAGCGTAGGCACGTGGCGTGTACGTAGGGTTGTGTTACACCCCCTGGAAACCACTGGCACCCTTCCCCGGCGCATCCGCGGCTGCGAGGAGCCACCGCCCAGCCGGGCCGGTCTCTTCCCTGCAAATGCGCACCCCGAGTGGCGTGGCCGTGCGTCTGCGCTCGGCGTGGTGAGCTTGGTTTGCTTTTTGTCTGTGAAATAGTTCTGCGTCTTCAGTCTTTTAGGTGACACCTGGATTTATACACTGTATATTTATGTTTCGGGAGATCTTAGGTCTTTTAATGTACATAGTTTCGGTGGGGTTATATTGATTTGGTTTGACTTCACCTTTTAATGTCCTCTAAGAGTGGTACAGAGTGCTTATTTTCTTTTTTTTTCTTGTGTTATTTTTTTAATTTAAAATTTTCTTGGGGTAGACTGGAGAGAGAGACCCAAATTCCTGAGGATGGTTGTACAAGAGGTTTGGGCCTTCTGAGTTTGTCACCAGAACAAAAGGGAGGCCGGCAGGGCGGGGATGCGGCGCACGGGGAGCGGCGGGGCGCTGCGGTGAAGCTTGCCGCAGCAGGCTGGCTGTCCCCTAAGGAGAGCCTTCATTTCGCCCCCCGCCCGCTGCGCTCCGGAAGGTCCCGTCCCTTCCCATCCCATCGCAGCGCGTGGCGAAGCGGCCCCGGGCTCCGCAGGGCCCCGCGTCCCAGCCCGTAGCCCTCACGCCGCCGTCCCGGACCGACGGACGCTCGGCACGGGCACGGGCGGGCTCGCAGCGAGGCGCCGGCAAGGGCAACCTCAACCCCTTCGATGGGGTTGGCGGCAGTAAGCGGTGTCGCCTCGTTGCCATCCGGCGCCCTCAGGGCCGCCCGCGAGCGCTGCCGGGGACGTGTGCGCCCGTGGCATCGCTCCGTGCGCCCGTGGCATCGCTCCGTGTGCCACGGGGAAAGGCGGCGATTCATTTTTGCCGACAGAGAAGGCTCCGGTGAACTAAAGGCTGCGGTTCTCTGCCCGAGCGAGCAGAGGCACGCAGACGGGGGCGGGTATGTTTCTGTAAATATTTAGCGGAAGATAATGAAATTATAGTGGTGTACAAACACAATAATCATCAATAATTCCCACAAACAGACCTTCAGTTCGGAGGATAGAGTTTTTGTCTATTTTTGTGTATATTTTTATACGGCTTGGGGGAACCTCATTACCAAAAGTCTCTCTTCTATGTTGGGGGTCAAGCTCAATAGCACAATTTTAAAGCAAAATTATTCTTTGGGCATTTAAAATGCTTATTTTTTTATAAGCCTCAAGACAATTATAACAAGTAAAATCTGACTGTGTATAGAAATGATGTAAGAAACCAAGTTTAGTGGAAATTTTAGAAGATGCTAAATAAATTTTTGAGAGATGACACAGAAATCCTCTACTCTGGCACCAAGCAGTTGTGTGTGATTCTTTCCCGAGAAGACCGGCATTTTGCCTGCAGAAAAACCAAACCAGGAACGTTTTTACCTGCTGCACCGTGCAGAAGGTTGCATTAGTGGCTGTATTTTTAAGCTCTTGTCCAGCTGTACCCCTTTTGAAATACGTAGCGTTTTCATCAGTTAGCGAGCTAAATTCTGTACAAGTGTAGTTTTGGGGGGAGAGCGGGAAAGATTGGGACGCTGGGGGACCTCGCTCCCCGTGCCTCTGTGCGGCAGAGGCCGGGCTGCGGCTCGGCGGCGGCGGGAAGGGCGAGCCCGGAGCTCGGCGTTCTCCGCTCCCGAGCAGGGGACGGCGAGGCAGCAGGAGCTGGCTGGCGCGGCGGCGGCCGTCGGTCTGGCCCGCAGCCCCCGGTCTGGGGGGGCAACGCGAGGGAGCCACGCGCCGACGCTCGAGGGCAGGGATGGGAACTCTGCGCGGTCGGGGGGGATTCCGGCTGCCTCGGTCGGAGGGACGCCCGCCCGGGCATCCGCGAGGCGCCCGGACAGCCCGAAAGCTTTTCCTTGCCCTTTGCTTTGACTCGGAACAAAGCAGGGTCTGAAACGCTCCCCGTTAAAAAGCGGTACTGGAAGCGTTACCCGCGCTAACCCGTGACCGCAGGTACGCCCTTGGCCCTAAGAAAGGTTTTTATTAAACCCTGGGAGAAGTTTGTGCTCCTTTTTGCCTCAAAGGGGATGAGCACCAGAGATGTTCGCTGTACACTCCGACTGGGACTTCAGTGGGACTGTAACCTCACACCAGAACGTCGCCATGGGGTGTTAGGTGAACGTGTTTAAAACGAGGAAGGGGAAATTAAATGGTGACTATTGGTACGAAGGGAAGATCAAACCTGTTACACGTAGGGAGAGACACAGACCGAGCCCCCGACTTGCTCCCTCTGCCTCTTTCCTCCGGGAAGCAGCACTGCTTTGCGGGTTGAGGACGGCTTTTGTTTTGCTTGGTTGTTCCCATTAGGATGCATTTTCTTTGCGCTCCCGGTGTCGTGCCGGCACGTTCTCCGGCCACGCCAACAGCAGAACAGGGTCTTTGCTGTCAGCTGCTGCGCTGCAGACACTGACCTTTCCTCCCTGGCAATTCACTCCTCCTTGGCACTTTGGACAGGATTTTATTGTTCCTGCTTTTTTTAAATAGATATATATCTATACGAGCAGCAAATTATTGAGCCTTGCAAGAGGAAATTGCCTCTTTCCTTCTTGGAGGCAAAGGCCGCGTGGGACGCAGCGTCATATTCGGTCACCCGAGGTGCGCGGGGAGCCCGAGACGCGCAGATCTCCGGCCTGGAGGCGGCTCAGGGGCAGCCTGACCCGCGGGAGCGTGGGGCCCCCGAGCCGCCCCGGCCCTCATCGGGCAATCCAGAGACACGAGAGTGAAAAGGTCCAGGGCGCGGGAGGGACCCGTGTAAAACAGTGACAAAACCCGCAAGTCCCCACCCAACGGGCGGCCAGGTGCAAACCAGCAACCAAATAACCTGGGCCCCCACCTCGCCACAATCCCCTCCGCTCCCGCAGACAGAGGGGAAAACACCGGCTTTCCACAGATCGTTTTGCTTGCTCTGGCAGAAGAGCGGTCGCTGAGGCAAAAGAGGCGACTCCTGGTGCCGAGGTAGCCGGGAGTCAGAGGGAGTCAAGTTATTTACCCTGAGCCTGGAGTCCTTCTGCCCTGAAGCAAAGAAAATGCATCTTGATGGGGGCGTTGGCTCCGCGCGGGGCAGGGGGAGTTCAATAAAGCCAAAGACTGTTCAGCTGCTAGCAGGAATGAGTGACTGTAGATTCACCTGATGTTGTTGTTTTGTGTTTACAGTATTTATTTTTAGTAATTGACTGCGATTATATTATATACCGGCCTCCTTATTTTTGTACTTTTCGTACCGTTTTCCCGAGTGTGGTAGTGTGCTTCTCAGCTCCCCTTTGCCGCGATTGCTGCTCCTGGTCAGCGACAAATAAAAGAGAGAAAAAAAACCAACCACCCATTTTCTGGGGTAAGTTGTGATGTGTTTGGGTCTCTGTGCTCCTCCTTAGCCATCCCTTAGGAAGGGCACCCGCACCACCAGCCCCATCCCGAATCCCCGATCCTGGCCCCTGGGAGGAAGGGCCGAAGCTGGGAAGGGAGCTCTTGGCACTGACAGTCCCTCCACAACCAGGAGGGCGAGGGAGGGCACAGGCAGGGCCAGGACACCCATAGATCAAGGGAAGGCGTCGTTAACGTCTGGGGGGAAAAAAAAAAAAAAAAAAAAAATCAAGATGAGTTTCATGCCAGCGCTTGCTGCACATCCCACATCCTCACCACGCTGCAGGGTGGCGTTTGCACACAGCAGTGGCTTGTCCGGGGCGAGCAGGGGCTGGGGGCGGCCCTGGGAGCCAGCGGGGGCAAGGGCAGAGCAGGGTCCGGACCCGAACGGGAGGTGCTCAGCCCTCGGCACGAAGCGGGAGCCCTGCGGCAGCTCAACCCACCACCGAAGCTTAGATTTCAACCCTGGCATTACATAAACCCCAGGTATTTTCATGTACCTGTTCTCTTCCGCCATTAACAAGCGGCCCGTATTTCTGTCCACTTTAATCAACGACAGTTCTAAAGTCTTGGTACTTCTAGTGAAAAAAAGAAAAACTGCTTGCTTAAGTATCTAAATACCAACTTCGATGCTGTAGCAGATGAATGCCTTAAAACGCTTCTGCTTTCTGCTTCCAAAGAAGCATGACACGACGCAAGGCTAACAGAGGTGCAGAAAAAGCTATTCACAGCAGAAAAGGAGAGACGCTGGCGAGTATTCCACTGGAAACCATTTATTGACAAGTTGCCATGTTTTTCCATCTTGCCTAACGCATTTTCATCCTTGTTATAAAGTACAAATGGTTTTATACTTTTCTGACAACGTTAAAAAAATAGGCTACTAAAGAGGCAAAATTCCCACTTTGAATCCAAAAAATCTGCGGTAAGAATTCAAAATTGCAACAGACAAACGTAAAACCCAACAGACACAAAGAATGAATGCGGTGTACCTCTTGCACTCGACTCATTCCTCAAACCAACTGAAAAGGAATCCCTTGTTCCCAGCTCTTACTTTGGATCCTGTGACCTTGCTTAACTGATGGGAAGTTTGTGTTAACACATACAACTCAAAAGGCACTCAAAGGTCACAAGTTCCTGAGCTAAAAGGGGATATATTCCTGATGTAACAGCTAAAACAAGTCACAAAAAACAATGTTTAAAAACTGGTATTTGGTTCATGTGAGTATAGTAAGCATTCAGTAGAGTCCTAGCTGAAAGCCGCTGCTGTATAACAGACTCAAATGACGGTTAGTACATTAGAGTATTTTCAGTACGTGGAAAAAAATAATTCACTTACGAGCATCCTTATGAGCAAATTCACGTGCTAAAAAAAAGATAAATATTTTCTGCAATGTTAAAAAAGCCCAAGAACAAGAAAGAAATGTACGTGTATGAGATGCAATAAAGGCTTAAAAACAAGCAGGTTTGGGCGTCTGTACAGTTAAATAACTAACAAAAGTCGACAGGCAACATTTACACAGATGTATTTGGCCCTAATGGAAAAGGGCCACAAAAGTAAGCAGAATACGGATCTGGTACTTACAGATCAGTTATTAAAAAAAACCCCAAACCACACTAACAAAACACACGCGTCCTACAATGCGTGCTCAGAACCTGACAGGTAAGTTTGTAAGATGTCATTCACACAAACTCCCTATTTCCAATTTGGCTCAGTTTTCGCCCAGAAAACATAAGAGAGTAACATTTCTCAAACACGGAATGGCTGCTGTCTGAAGATGCAGAACAGAAATAAAAAAAAGTATGGGATAACTAGTTTTGGCCTATCTAATTTCTGATATTCTCTTCAGATATGCATAGGAGTATACTAAGGCCATATATATATTTGCTACAGTGTAAGGCCTTTTTTGTTGTCAAAGCTCTGTGCGTCAGCAGGGCATTTCACTTAAAGCAGGCATACAGAGTTACAGAAGTGCTACTATATTCCACTGAAGAGGTCTCAGGTTTCCGAATTATCTAGCAGTGCCTCGCTGTCAGTCTTCTTCTCTGGCGAGGTGTACAAGAAGTTGCAGCAGATATAGAGTGGGAAGATCAGGAGCCTACTGTCCAGGTTCATTACCACCTGCTCCTGTAAAGCAAACACAGCGGACAGCTGCACAGTAAGCGATGCCGTTGGAGCAAAGTACATCAGAGAGCAGACAAGATGGATACTAACAGGCGTTCCATACGTTTTCATTGCTATGTATTAAAAAGCAGAAGATAAACACCCCCCCCCAGATAGGAATTCACCTTAAGCAGATGTTTTATAATAGTAACATGATAAAACACTCAAAATGCTTATAACCCTTTGACCCAGTGCTGCCAACCTTCTGCATCAAAGATCACAGAACCGTAAGAAACGGCTGAGCAAACTTGACCTTCAAGCACGCTGGAGAGAAAGGGAGACTTTTCTACCATGACCAGTTTCAGGAGATTTAACCGGCCAGGCAATCCATAACAGTCTATACTTTAAAGGAATTACTGTTTGTTGGTAGGAATTTTCCGGTTTTACTCTAGGAACTGGTTTTGGGGTAGTGAAAGTAAAACTTTATCCTACAGTAAGGACGGCTGGTACGAGAAAAAGTTTTCTACGTACTCATCGTCTACCTATCACTGCTGATTACAATTTAAGAAACTTGATGATCGAGTCTTCCACATTCCTTACTAAATTCCCCTGTCACAGATGGGTGGAAATGGGCACATTCTCTTCAGAAAACTCCACTCCTCTCTGAGGCTTTTATTTATTTTTTTAGCAGAGTGATAAATACCACCCTTGAACAGTATGCAGACGTCCTTTTAATTCTTCAGCTTACAATACAAGGGAGTGTTCAAACTCACTCCAAACTGGCCTCTAAATAAGCAGGAGCCTGACGGACATGTTATTCAGAAGGGTAATCTCACCGGTGTCGGAAGTCTGGGAAAGCAAGCAGCCGTCCCGCAGGACACTACGCTAACAGCGGACAGCTGCAGCAGCACCATGGGAACTAACGTCGCTACTACCAACACGAAGGAAATCCACCTATCCTACTGGAGTTACACTTCACAAATTGGCTTCATCTTCCGCTATCTCTAAAAGGAACACTTGAAATTCCACACAAGCAATGACAACAAGAAGAACAACTCCTCTTCAAAAGCATTGCTGACTTCTCAGCATTTTTTTCATGCGTTGGACTCCACAGCTCAAGTTCAACAGCTCAAAAATCCACAACGTACCTGGTCCTTCTCAAGGGTTAGGATCTGATATCCTGTTGTTCTACTGCAAATAATTTTCCCACTGCTATCAAAAGAGGCTAGACGTAACCTAGGGATATAACAGCAATTAAATTACTTAGTCTCCCATAACTTAGTTTTTCCAGCACAAAGAGTTTCTCCCAAGGAGACAGAATAATATTTTCAAACATAACTAACTTGGTGGCAACAAAATTTAATGCAAGCATAAAGGAAAGACTTAGTTACGGTACGACATTTTAGCATACACCACAGGGTCTGCCTTCTTGGTTGTTGTTTACCTGAAGGCTATGTTTCGCCGAGGCTGCAGACTGACTGATCCACTGCATGGCTGGTTCAGCGTATTCCGTTTGAAAATGATGTAGCGATTTGTGTAAGTAACAAGAAGGTCAAAGCCAAAGTTGAACCCAGTCCACCGCCAGCAGTACTGAAGAACGTAAGGTAAAAAACAAACAAAGCAGTCTGAGTGTTGGCTACAACACGAACGGTAAGTGCCACTTCTCCAACAAATCAATCCTGGGAATGGGATTCTCGGCTACAGAGACGTATGGTGGATTCAAGGATCCTTGCCAGCACCCATTTGAAGCGTAAGACATCTTGGTAGGCAACCACTCACTTTGGCGGCCAGCCTTTGCAGACAGGTGACTACATGGGACGCGCTGCCTTCCAAACATACAAAACTACATTTAACACGAGTGGATCTAAAATGACTTCTGCATTCTGGTAACTGGTGCTGTATTTCTGAGTAGCACTTAATTACACATCTCATTCATGCTTAAAGCACTCCTTGGAGTACAACATCCTTATGTTGAGCGACTTCAGTGGGAAAAAAAATTCATGTCTCCTGTTTTTTCACAAGCCCCGCTACCTAGAGACACATATCCGTATACGGACACACGGCGGGTCTGGCTGGGGCTATTACACATTTTATCTAGAAAGCTCCCTCTTCCAGTTAAAAAGAAAAAGACCTCAGTGATCAGAGCTATATTTTAACTGCGTATATTTTACAAGTCTCAAACGATACGTCATGGCTACATTCCCTCCTTTCACACACTAAAAGTTTTTCCAAGCATGGGCTTGCTTGCAGTGCAAGAGCACAATTAAACACTAATTCCTTATTCATCGCAAAGACTGCAAGCGTTTTCATCCTTCTAGGGAGCACAAAATCATTTCTTTACTGTACCATCTCCATTACATCTTTTTGATGCAGTTTGACAATTAAGACCTACGTGTTTTGAAAATACCTAACATGTCTAAGACATGTCAGCTATGCACAGACTTAGCCACATGCCATACTTACATCACCATCCTTTGCAAGTTTTCGACCACACCTCATGCTGTTTCCTTCCAGTTCCTCTTTATTTATTTCTTGAGGCCTACAAAAAAAGGGCAGCTTTAAGGACACTTAAACAGCTTTGTACGGTACTTTAACGTGGGAAAGGTGAACAGACCTGGGTAAACTGGTCTGACCACACAAGCGACCCTTCTTTGAGCAGAGGTTATAGAGTAGGTGACCTCCCAGGATCCCTTCCAACCCAAATTATCCCATGAACATCCAACCACTCTACAAAACTGCAATAGAAACCTGAGTTAGGTAGGACTTTTACAGAAGAACCTTTCCAGATCAGAAAATAACAGCTGTTGCAGTGACATACATTCTGCAATCCTCCTAAAAAACCTAAGTCCTTTTGAAACGCAGCAGTCCGCCTTGCTAGGCACAAACGTAAGTGAGCGGTACTGCTCGGAACAGCTGCAGGACTCTGCAGAATAGCAGCGCTGCGAAGAAGCACCCACAGAAACACTGTGAAAGATTTCTCAAGCAGCTGGTTATGCAACTTGTCTAAAAAAAAGTTTACCCACAGCGATCACAGCGCCACAAGCCTCTCGATTCTGTCATCCTATACCAACGTGAACTTGTTTCACCCAGCAGTTTCCACTGGCGCTTCAACACGTAGAAAAATCTTGCACAGCCAGCGTAAGTAAAATCAGTCCTAGTTTTCCAGAGGTATGCTACTCGCTTAACTTTAGACACGATTACATCATTAACCAAATAAGCAACCATTGCCAGAAAGTCTTTGAGTTACACTGAGGACAAACGCTTAAAGAGAGTATTAGAAAACACAATAAAAGGCAACCCCCACACGGAAGTTACATTATAAACCCACAATATCAAACAATATACTTCAAGCTATGTAAGCAAGAAGAAATGCAGCATATGTTCTCTTCTTACTGTACACACACCACGAGAACTTGCGGCTACAGCTGTTACAAACCAACCCAGTCTGTGGGCTTTTTGCCCCGTTTCTGTAAAAACCAATCCTGGAAGATTAAGTATTTTATGAATAAGTTAAGCAAATAAGCTAATCATGCTAACCAAATTCATCCAAGAACCTCCCGTGTGCTTTTTCCACATCTTCTAGCTGAACTGGTTATGTAGCTGACCTAAATTCAGTAATGGTGATAAAAGATTTATTTCTGTTTAATTAGTGACAAATTTCACAAACATTAGTACATAATGTTCAGACAGACATTAGTATTCCCCCCTCTCAATTCCTCGAGCAGCCTCAGAAGATGCAAAACTTCCAGCTCAAACCACTTACACTGGCCTACCACATGCTTAGTGAACAGTCGAGTTATTCTATTTCGCTCTTAAACACTGCCAAAGAGACTATTAGAGTAGAAACGATTCCAGTCCCGGGCTTGAAAGATCTGTCTTGCATCTGCCACAGAACAAATGTTTAATTAAAAGAAAAGCGATCCACTTCAGCACAAGTAAACCTTGAGCAGCTACAGTTCAAAGTCACAAACTCCCGTATTACACTAAAAAATTCTCAAATTCTGAAGAGTGAATAAAATGTTCAGTCCTTTTAAATGCAAACTACATAAAGTAGAAGAGAAACATTTTCTTCTCCTCTCTAAAGTTATCAAAAGAGCAAACCACACCACACATTTCAAAGCAATGTAATTTCCATGTTGGCAGTCCTAGGATAAGCAGGTACAATTAGGCTATGCACCAGGTGGGATATGAAAATAGAGCCTTACTTCAGCTCACTGGGAGTCAGACTTCACATTTCGTTCGGCTTACTAAGTTTGCATCCTTATCTCTACGGGAAAAAATGTGTTAAGATACTGATGCAGGCAGTAAGTGTGAGAGGAAGGACAGCAGAGCTGGGCAGAAGGATGGTCTTATAAAACCTTAATTCTTTTCTTTCCGCTACAGGTTGGTCGCACGTCCAAAATCTTTGCTTTCATACAGAGGAACAGTTGCACGCCTTCCCTTCTAAGACACGAGCTACGAACCACAGGCAGCTCACTGCAGGGGGGCACTGCAGCTTGCCAGCAGGAGACAGAGAAGCGATCTCAAGACTTCAAATAACATTTATCGTCTCAGAGACTGCGTGCTATGGAATCGCGACGCTGTAACTAAGCAGCGTATAGCCACAGGGAAGCACTCCACGCATGCACGCACACCCCCCGTCTCCCTCCCACCCACTTCCAGAGAACACCCTGTTCAAAGACAATTAGTCCATCATCGGCTATTAAACAAACAGCAACCTGGATGCCACCGTGACCCATTACGTTTGTAAACTACTGAAGTCAGAAGCTAAGACGTATTGAGAAGAAACACTACATCTCACCCAATTCTTACCATTGCCGTTAATGAGAGACCTTGGCAACGAATGCCAGAAGAGATGAGGGCAAACAGATGTCTACCGCTAAGTAAAACTTCCTCTGCCTGAGATTTTCAGTTTTAGCTGTCATTAAAAAAAAAAAAAAAAAAAAAAAATCTCGTACTGCAAAAGAGAAAACTAAACAAGCAAGAAAACCATGGAAAAACACTCTGCTCATTCCAAGAGGCACTGAGATCATCAGCACTGTAGCTGAACATGAAAGTTGCTCATTTTAAAAGCTGGTGTGATCCCCATCATCTTCACTGCAGTTTTGTATGAGCGCTCACTTTTTCAGAAGCATGTATATTTGATGGCTGACAATTAAAATACTCTCACTGCATTACAGTGAGCTACCAAAAGACATCAAAAATAAGCAAATACACGGTCTTATCTTGTGTCAGAATTTCGATGACTACGTTAATACTCACTTTCATATTAACTGTGGTTCCCAAACGAGCTAGAAGGTAATGCACAATGTACGTTCGTCTACTGTTAGATACACCGATGACAGCATTACAAGAAAAGCCTTCCCAAAAAACCAATAGTATCAGGAACAAGCTGTGACCACACAGCCTTAATCTTTAGGAGCTGAAATGGTGAGATTCACAATTACGTACCTTACCTCTACCACTTCCTAAAGCACTGCTACTGTCAAAGAGAACCACTTCTTAAAGATCTTCTTAAGACCAAAGTCAGAGTTTTGGGGATTTTCTACACTATTACATGACAGCATCAAAAGGAAGTAATTAAGGAAATATTTCCTATATAAACACAATTAAGCCACGGAAGCCACTGCCACAGGGTGTTGGGGCTAAAGCATAAGCTGTTTCAAACCAGAACTGTACGTATTTAAGAACGGGTCTATTGGTCGTTGGTCGATCAATAACGATCCAGCCAAAACCTCCAGGTGGGAAATCCTTAACTACAGAGAAGCGCATCAAGAGAACACTCACTCTTCACTTTAAAGGAAGAGGGGAGATCTGTAACTCTCTACCGCTGAACGCTGCCGCAGACTGCCTGGCCTTTGGTTCCAATCAGGACAGTGGTTCTTACGCTTTTCAGATTGCAATGAATGAGTTAAGCCTACCATTGCAATTGAACATGCTCATCTTCAGAACGGGAAATGCTGGGCTAACAGAACTGATGGAAGAAAATAAAGAAGTTGGTTTATTGCTTTTTGAAACGTAACAAACATTTTGCAGCTTCCTGACCTGACGCTTATTCTCCACAAAGCACACCAAGAGCTAGGAGAGAAGACAAAGGCAGGAACAACTCCCCCAGTTGCATTTTGCCACAGTTTCAGTATTCAGAAAGAGATCAAGGGACCTGGCTCAATGCAACGTGGCAAAAAGCAAGCAAAAGGAAGGGGAACCGTTTGTGATCACACACATACATGTAACACACGATAAATCAACATGTCTCGCTGCCCAAGCCACCGCCGCTGACAACCCTTGGCAGGCACAGGCTCAAGAAACCCAGCTACGCATTACACACACCGACAGCAGTTACACAAAGTACAGCTACATGCAAATCTTCGAAAGGGCACAGAAACGTGGCAGTCGTCACGGAATTTCCTCAATGGCAATGCAATGCCAACACAGTGCAGCACATGGTCTGGGAAGGAGAAAAGACAGGATATAAAGCAGGAGGATTACGGAGAGAAGAGGGTCTCAGCAGTGGAGAAGGATGCACTGCCTGGGAAAAGCTGGAGGTGCCGGCAGTGAAGAGAGCTACCAAACAAACACGGGGTGGGGGAAAGGCTGTGAAATTAGAAGGGAATGAGGCAAACAGGTCACAGGATGCCAAGCCCTGCTGGGTGCTGGGCCCTCGCTCGCTGCCTGGGAGGCTGGGATGGGAGAGGCAGGAACAAAGGTTAGCACACAGTTATCCCTGCATAAACAACAAATAATGAATTGCTTTCTACACCAATACAGTTAGTTACACCGCACCACAGCCTCTTGCCCACCTAGCCCAGGGAGGAAGGAAGCAGGACAGAAAAGGCTTCTTCTCCATCTGCAGTACTTTTCCTAAAATCGTCCTTAAAATGGAAGGCTAAGAAGTTACTCTTCCACAGCCTCAACACATATTTCAAGGCAAAGTACCTGTGAGAAGCATTAACCAACATAAAAGAAAGCACAGAGCACCCCTCCCCAGCGTTCACCTCTGGTCCCATTATAGGAGTTTTCTAGAGTTCTGCTGTTTGAAGGACAGGAGACGAGCCAGCCCAAGGAACAGACGGCTCCACAGAGAACAACAGAGTTTAAAACCACTGAAGTATGCTTTCCCCCCGCTCTTCTTAATGTCAACTCCAAAAGTTAATCATGTCAGAATTTATATGAGAGGAAGGTTTCTAATTTAAGAAAGAAATAAAGGAAAGCCTGTAATATACCTACCCAATATCATTGTCTTGTTCTGCTCTGAGCATGGCAAACCACTGCTGTTTGTAAACAGAGGACAGCCATTCTAAAATTAAAAAAAAATAAATAAGCTTGGTGTTGTCTTTGGAGCTGGGAATGGGGATGTTCATAAACATTTGAAAAATAGAAATAAAGTTACATTGAAATAATAAGGTTACACTTATTAACTGCATGGCCTGTGCAAACCCACCACCTGATAACGCACTTGTGTTATTCATCTCCAGGCCTTAACTACAGAAGAAGCGGTACAGATAAAAATCAACAACTAAGTAACTCACGCCTATATTCATCTTATCAAGCATTCGTGATTGCCAGAAGTGATGCAACTCAACACATTTTCTCGGCACACAAAGTTCTGTGAAGCCAAGGAGCTCGTTAACAAGCTCTTGGGAGAAGATGCTGCTTTCTGAATCCCCAACAGAATTCTACACAAGTTAAACAAGAACGAAACAGAATCAAAGGATAAAGGAAACAGTGACTTATCACACATATAGTAAAAACAAACAGAAATTGTCCCCTACCAGGAATAAACATAAATCACGTCTTCCTCTGAGAACACCATAAAGATTTTGTCGGCTGTATTAATTCAACAGTCGCAACTAGAACAGAACAAAACCTAATTGCTTGTAACTCAGTTACACAGAAGGGATCAGAGACACCGAAAAGCACAGTATGTAAGTTCCTCTTAGTCAAGATAACGAACAGGGGCAAGTATGCAAGGTCACGTACGAGAACAAACTCTAGGGAGGAACGGACTGGGATGATGGCAACAGTGAGAACCACTGTTACCACGAAAACAAAACAGGTAGTTGATGAAGATGATAGGGAGAAGGGAGATCATAGTGCTGAGATCGCCTTAGAAGTCCCAGATGCAAAAATTAAAACCAGCCCTTGCCCTACTAACTCTAGAGTTAAGATTCAGACTGCGACAGGACCAAAATGGGAATTAACCAAAGTACAACAGAAAGCATAAAAATGATATAAGGAAAACTACACAGGTAAGGAATAGAGAATGGATGTGCTAGAAGGAAAAAAAAAAAAAAATCAGGAGATAGAGCATTTTCTCTATTTTTGTACATCTACATATCTATTTCATATGCCATATTGCAACTGTAGTTCATCTGTTAATTTGTAAACATTAAGAGGGAAAATACTGTTTAGGAAGTGTTCGGAAGTGACCAGGTAAAACAGAACAACAAACACTTTGCTTACAGACAGACACATTGTGTATTTCTGTCTCTTACGTCTTTTCTACGCAAACAAGACCAGAGTCTGTTGTGAACTCCTAATACAGTGTTTCAGTTTTCTCCTGCAGGTCCTACACACATACAGGGTATTAAAAAAAAAAATAATTACACCATTTCTTTCAATTATTCAGCAGGATCGCCTTCTTTACCTCCCTGAGAACAATTTCATCTAGAATAATCGAAGAGGCTTACACTACAATACAAACTACCCAGCAATTTCTAGGTTTACAGACTCTCGCAAGTACGATGCAATCGCCTCAAATACTGGATGCTGACAGCCAGTAATCTGTTTGAAAGTGCACCACCCATGTTTATCTAAGCCTCCTTTAAAATGAGAAGTAAAAGTTCCCGATCTTAATGCAGCTTTTGGCTACAAACTGATAGCACCAGACTACGAGGGCTATCAAGTAGTAAACTCTAACAGCACTTCATTACACTTGTAGAGGTCTCCACATTATGCTCTTCTTCCCTCCCTGCTCTCCCAGTTCTCTTGGAATTCAAGCTTTTTTCTTCTTTTTTAAATTAATAACCAGTGGTAGAGGGTAAGCATCAGATACTCTTCCTGCACTAACCACACGCTCAGTCATCACACCACCCTTCCCACTGTACGACTACAAAGCAACCGAGCCTATTTCAGCGTTTATCACAGCTTATGAACTGTTTAACTACAAACAAGTAAACATTTTGCTCTCTAATACCTTGTGAACTATGCGAAAGTTACACGTTCTTTTTCAATAAGCACAAGCAAAGCACCCTCAAAGTTGCAATTAATCTTGTAACAATTTAAGAAACATTCTTCCTCTGACGTACATAGATAGAGGGCTTCTGGGTTTGAGTATAGACACAAAATTTATCCACTGAAGAACACCCAGAAAAGGCTGCCCGTCACATTCTGGTAAGTGATAACAGCAGCAACATTAAGAGAAGAAAGTCAAGGGCAGTACTGGCAAAATTCTGGTTTGCACCATCTTATTCACATGCTGACAAAGCCACTTCACAAGGAAATAATCCACAGTTCTCTGTGTCATAATTAAATTAGGGATCGAAAGGGACATTGACCCAAAGTTATCTTATTTTTTATTACAGAATGAAGATGCCTTTGCACTTTGATTATAATCTGTACCAGCATCAGTCTTAAGTGAGATGGATTATATTTACTTTATAAATCACTTAAGCATATAAAATATCACAGATCAAAGATCAGATCTGTTCTTCCGGGATTTTTATGCATAATATAAAATTTTATCACTTGCTCAAGGTCAAAAACTGCCCCATCTACTGGACATAACCGACCAAACCGTTCACCTACACTGCACCTCGGCTGGATGCGCCAGTCCACAATGCACTGCCTCCACCTGCTGTTGGAAGAACACTTTTAAACAGACGTTTTGAGCGCAGGACAGCCGAGTTCCTTCGCATTCTACGTTGTCAGAACCGGCGCGGAAAACAGCCTCTTCTCCATCTATTAAGGTATTCATTTAAACCAGAACTGGGAGCGGCGAAAGCCAGTACAGTTAAGCAGTAATCGTTCGCTTTCACCCAAGACTGACGGATTTCTAGTGAGGAAAGGACCCTACCCGCTCCCCACAGGTACCCCCATCAGAAAGTCATAATTCAGCTTTGGGAGCTGCGTTCTTCACGCGTTTCGAAGCGCGAGAAAGAGGTGCTCGAGGTTATTCAGACATTCAGCTACAAAGAGCAACCAAACCATTATTTCTGGCAGAGACAGGATACAGCAGTACAAGAAAGGCAAACTGAGTAAAGCGATGCTCACTACGTCATCTTAATGGCAAGGAAAGTGTTTTTAAAGCATCTCACAATTTGATCAGGCTGGCAGGCCTGATTCCGGAAAATCAGGAAAGTTTTTCTTTTCAGAAATATCCCGACAAGTCTGTTTTGGCATTATATCATCATTCTCTTGACATCTATCGCGGCATGAAGGGAAAAGCCAATGAGAGATGAAAAAAATAATTTTAATTTTAGAGGAAGACAGCAGTGAAACTCAAAGACAGGTTAAATATTTACATATGGCAAGAGTCCAAAGCGAACCCCAAGGCTACAAGTACGGACAGATGACAAGAACACAGTTGTCGAGAAGTTACAAATAAGAGTGATAAACAGCTCAATAAAAGCAGCCTTAATTGACATTTGGGAATTACACCTACACATGGACATCACAGAGACACAGATGAACGGACAGTTATACTGTGGACAGATTAAAAAAAAAAAAATCAGAGCTGTGTACATGAGAGCTGGGGGAAAAAAACTGTCAGAGTTAAAAATGCAAAATTCAATGCTAAGATTCAACTACGAGAAGGGAACACTCAATAGAGTGAAATACGGGGCAAGGATACCAGGAGCCAAATTCAAAGGCAGAGCATGAGAAGTCCAAACACTGTTACAAGGAGCACAACTAACTCTGGGGAGGGGAAAAATAAAAATGAATTAAAAAAAAAGGAAAAAGAAGGAGGGGCAGGTGTTTCACATGATAAAAGATATGAATGACAGTGGAAAAACATTTTCAAGTGAGAGCCCAACTTGATAACTCATTTCCAGTCTTATTCATCTGTCAGCAGCCAGCTTTACACAGCTTCCAAGAACAAAGCCTATCTGTGAACGCGGACTTCAGCAGCAAGATGAGAATGGGGCTTTTTATTTTTCAGTGATAACGTGATGTTAATAGCAGTAATCTATAACAACATTAAATGGCATCTCACTCCATGGGCTTCAAAAAGCACCAGGACTTAGAAAGAGGATGTATTTTATACAAGTCAAAATACAAATAAAAGGACAAGAGAGGAACACGTAAATATCCTATCTCCTCCAAAAACATCCTAAGTATCTGTTGGTAAGTAACACTTGCCTTTGAAGATGGGCAAAGAGTTCACAGCAT